>NC_089155.1:7188721-7840785 GCF_009819655.1 Sylvia atricapilla
ATAGCTTGGCCCAAAGCACTGGCACCCATCCTGTCCTCCTCCTCTGACAGAGCTCTACCACTGTCATCAAAGGGCACCCAACATCTGCCCTTCATCTTTATGCTCTGAGCACACATGGATCATGACCAAGATCCATTCCCAGAGCCCCCAGTGTGTGGGTGTTACTGCAGCCAGAGCGAGGTGCTCTGGGTACAGCCCAGATGTGCCCAGTGCCCACATCTCATTAGCCATGTTACCTCTGCCAGTAATTGGCAGGGCAGGGTGGCCTTGGCTCGTTCACAGTAGTGAGGTAAAGGGAGTGAAGGAGCAGCAGGAGAGGCTGGGCTGTGGTCCTATCGCACTGGTGACACATCAGCCACAGCAGTACCTTGGAAAAAGAGCAGTGAGAACCTCCAGGTTTTTCAGGGGAACATTTAGCCACTCAGAAGATGTGAGCAGGAGCCTTGGTCCTGACAGCATAGCACCAGGAGAATGCTGGCTGCAAACTCCCAGCGAACAGCACCAGGACTCCCCTGTGCCTGTTGGATGAGGCTCTGGGCCCTGGGCAGGACCAGAGGGACCCACGCCAGGCAGAGGCAGAGAGGGATGTAGGTGCTGTTCACCAGGAATGCCTGGCAGAGCCAAACTGGACACTTGGAATTGGTTGGTGGCACATGGTGCTGTGCCAGTGGATCTGGAGGCTGCAGGGCTTGGGCATCTGTCCCTGGGCCCAGCATCTCTCACCATGCAGCCATTCTGCTCCTGGGCTGTGGCACAGCCAGCCCTGGGATGAGGTTTGAAGCCAGTGCAGCCAGGAGTGTGCCCAAGCACTTGCTGGCTACTGCCAGTGCCCTCCCCGGGGTCCTGGGGCCCCCAGCCCCAGCCTAGGGGAGAGCTGTCTCCCTGGCACCCCAGGGATGTGTTTGTTCATGTTAAACAGCTCCCAGCTCACTGGGCAACTGGCGGGAGCAGGAATACGCACTAAAAGAAGCAGCAGCTCAGGGACAGGGGCAGAATAAATCTGCATAAATACAAATGAGGGGAATATTTATTTGCCACATTGACCACATTTCTGTAGCTACTTTAAGCTGTGAGAGTGGAGGTCTGGCAGCCTGGGCAGGGTTTGGGCTCCCCTCAGACCTGGCTCTGGAGCTGCAGCCCCTATGGTTCCCCACCTTTCCAGCAGACTCACCTATTCAATATTCCTCACATGTGAGTTACTCCTGTAGCTGATGGGAGAGATAAATAACAAAACCCTTGCAAATGCAAAAATCCTTTGGCAGTTTGGAATGGAACCAAGTCACGTGCTGAATGCAGATGAAGAAAAATCATTTTTATTGTAAGGAGTAACAGAAGGGTGTGAATCTGCCTCAAATCCACCTCACCCACAATGCAGCACATCCAAATCCACTTGGAGATTACAAGGCGGGATAGCATTCACTCTGATCCGTTCAAAGCGTCGCTGTTTGGGAACAAATAGGCTGAGTGTGAGCCTGGATTAGGCTGGGGGCTTTTTTTCTTCTTTTTAACAGTGTGAAATCACTGGAAACAGCAAAATTCCCTTTTGAAATGGTAAGCCAATCAAGAAGCAGAAGGAGAGCAAAGACAAAGTGTTTACAGCTCAATGAATTCCTCCCTTTTCTCTCTTCCCTTCTCAGAAGGATTTGTGCAGTTGGTGCAAACTCATGAAATTCCTGAGGGGACCAAACCCCTGCCTAGCTGTCTGTATCATCCAGCACCTGGAATGCCCCTCTGTGCTGAGCCATTACCCAGCCTAAACCCCAGCCCAAGTGAAACTGGGGTGGGTGTGAGGAAAAACCAGCGGATCAAGATCATCGTTCATCAGTCAATGACATAACAAGTGGATTGTGGCCATGACAGCCAGGAGGGACACAGGCAGGGCCTGGGGCTCTTGGCTCCACAGTCACAGTGTCATCAACATGGCTGATCATCAACATGACTGATCATTGACATAGCTAATTATCAATATGGCTAATTATCAACGTAGATCACTGTTGGCATAGATTATCATTGGCACAGATTATCGTTGGCACAGATAACTCTAGGCTGGACAGAGACACCAAAATCTGAGAAGGCTGAAATATAGAGCAGAAGAAAGAGTCTTTTCTTGGTTGGGTTTCTCTATTTTCATGTCTATTCTCCACCTGCTGAGTTGTTTTCCTCCCTCCCCTCCTCCTCCTTGGGAATCGGCTGCAGGGGAACCTGGAAGGATACCAGAGTGGAGATTTTAGGCAGCCCTGTTCTACCTCTGTCACCTCCCACTACCAAGAGCAGGGTCAGGACTCATCTCACCCAGCCCAGGTACTGGCACCGGCACAACTGGCAGCAGAGCTCTGAGCCAGGTCCCCAGCCAGCAAATCCTCCTTACCGCAGGGTGCTGCCAGTCCCACGGCTATGGATTGATCCCGGGATCGACGCCTGCAGCTGGGGGAGAGGCACCCAGAGGTCAGTGCACTCCCTTCTCCAGGTCCCCAAAGCCTGACAGTCCCCTGGTATCCCCTCCCACGGGACTGGGCTCAGCGGTGCCTGGTGTACCAGTGGCCTGAGAGGCTCCATCTTTATGGGCAGAGATGATTTAGTGCCCTCAGGAATACGACTCTGGGGAAGCTGGGAATACTTCCAAGTCTTCCTTCCCTTTCCTATATATATTAACTTTCCATGCATATGAAGCTGAAAGCTCTTCCAATCACCTCTGCAAATATTAATTAATCCTCGCAGCATCCTGAGGACCATTATTCACTCTTATTAAGCAAATATTATTAAATCCTTTTATAAGAGGTGAAGTGACTTTTCCAGGGCTGTGCAGGGCACAAGCAGGAGTGCACAGAGTTTCTCTTGCTACTGTATTTCAGACCTGCCACTGCACAGGGGAAAGCTGCTCACATTTGAGCTGAGGGCCATCTCTGAGAACCAGGGGTGCCAACCACCCCCAGCACTGCTGTGCCCTGGGAGGTACAAGTGCTCTGTGGGACTGCTCTGAGACGCACAGCACCTGGCAGCTCTGGCTGCACCCCAGAGCCATGAGAACCCTCCCCACTCTTGGCCACTGCCCAGGACTGTGTCTCCCCATTGCAGCTGCCCTGTTCTGGCTCACAGACACCAGTGGGGATCCCCATGGCAGCACTGGGGCTGGACTTACTCTGAAGGAGCCAGTCAATGAAGGTGCTTGGGAATGGGGAATTCTGCAAAGAACAAGGAGGTGTTAAAACATGTGAATGTGGAGGGAGGTCAGCAGTGTGGGGATATGGGATGGAAAACAGGATGGGACGTGGCTCTACCTGCAGATCCAGCTCCACAAAGTGCCCGGATGTCACTGGCAGTTTGGAGAGGGCAGAGTAGATTTTCCCCAGAAGCCCAAAGGAGATGACGCCTGGCGAGAGGGAGAGGCCATCAGGGCTGGGCAGAGCTGCCTGTGGGTACTGAGCCTGCTGGAGCCCTGTGCCCACCCGGAGCATCTGGCAGATACTGGGGGAGCATTGTCCTACCCAGCAAGGAGGAAAAACTCCTTGTCCTTCCTATAGACCTCAGACTCCCTGGGGTTCAAAGGTTCTCATGAAAGCTGCTGCCCTGGAGCTCCCAGGTGTAGATCCCATCACAAGGGAAATGTTGAGGGTAAATGGGGAGGGACAATTCTGCTTTCAGTGAAGCAGCAATTGTGTGTGAGGTTTGACATGAACAGAGGTGGGGAGGGAAAACCCTTTGGCTCTGTGAGGCTGCACCTGGGGATCCTGGCATAGTCAGCTCTTGGCAGCAGCTTGGGTCTAGTCCTGGTTAGAAAAACACCCATAAGAAGAGCAGGACTGTGGTGTCTGGCAGTGGTGGTGAGCCAGAAGAGCCAGTGGCTTTGCCAGCAGAGAAAAGCTGCTCCTGCTCCATGCAGAGATCTCTGCTTCCACAACTCCAGCTCTCCTGAGGACACCTGCTGCCCATGGAGGTGGCCAGACACATAAACCCCGAGTGTCATTCTAAAACTTAATATGGAAAGAAAATCTAATGACTTACGGTTGAGGAATTGCAGATTAATGTTGATGATGCTGACCCAGACGTTCACTAATGGGCAGAGCTGCAATGGCAACAAGCAGCACATCTCAGTGAGAACACTGTGGGTGCAGCACTGTGTTCCCCAGAACCACTGGAGTTTCACAAATTTAAATGACGATGGGACAAACATCCTGATTTCATCCTAGAGCATAGTTCTTCCATGGAAAAAGAGCTATTCAATTTGTTCAGGCTTCTTCTCAAAATGGCACAGGTTCTACTCAACAAGGTAAAAGATCCTCTAAAAGGCCACTTTGCCCTAAACAGGGCTGTTGCTTCCACAAGGAGCAGCTGAGTATAAATTACCCCATAACATGGCATGATGAAATTGAAATTAATAAATTCTGACTGTAAGGAAGATCAAGCAATTTTGTGTAACTCACTTATGGGCTTGCGGGCATTTATCTGTGCATACACAAATATATATTGTGTATGTATGTGCACATATATATATATATGTATAACATATATTGTCCCTGCCAAGGGCAGGGGGATTGGAACTAACCAACCTTTGAGGTCCTTTCCAATCCAAACTGTTCTGTGATTCTGTGTGTGTGTGTAAATCTACCAGGCAGTTCTGGCAAGAGAACTGACTGCAGCTGAAATGCAGCTTCACAGCAAAGAATATTCAGACACTCACCAGTGCAGGGACAAGGGTCTTAAGAGACTTGTTCAGCATGCTGCTCACCAGATTGGTGAGGAGACTGGGAGGGAAAAGACAGACAAAAATTACTAGGGAAGTTGTCAAAATCCACGACTTGATATCAAGAAAACCTGAGCCTCCTCTGTGCGGCTCAAAACTGAGCTCCTCTGTAGAGGAGCCCCATCCTCTTCTCTGATAAAAGATGCTGCAAGCCCAGAGCTCCCCCAGGCTTCAGCAGGAATTACAGGTGCTCAGAACTTGGTTATCTGAATCCCAACATCTGCTTGCTATGCTGTCAATCCGTGCCCAGATTTGAGAATGAAGTTCTGCCCCACTGCCAACTTGCAGGAGCTGACCCTCACACTCACCCCTTCTGCAGGCTGACACTGAAGCCACCAAGGAGGTTTTTGCAATCCTTAAGCACCAACTTGAGGTCACCAGGGGAGTCCTGGGTTAGGGTGATGTGTGATGTGATGTTTGCTTCTACTGAGGATCCACTCAGAAACTGAAAAATCCTGTAATAAAGGAAGTGGCATGGAAGGTTATGGAGGAAGGCAAAGCAGCACAGGAGAGCACAGCCTTGGCTCTCAGGCTCCTTGTCCTGTAGCAGATCATAGACTAATAGAAGAGTTCAGGTTGGAAAAGACCCCTAAGATCAATACATGCAATTATCAAGCCAGGACCACTGCCATGTTCACTAAACCATATCCTCAAGAGCCATATCCACGTGTTTATGGAACACTTCCATGGATGGTGAGTGTCTGTGGAGTGAGGACAGCTGGAAATGGTTCCAGAGAGAGTCAGCAGCACAGCTTTCCTCACCAGCCTCTTGCTCAGTGTTTGGGGATGTTTGTCCAGCACTCAGGAATGTCCCATCCTCCCCAGTGCCTTCAGATCCCCATGGCCTCACTCTCCAGCCTCACTCACCCTGGAAAGCGGAGCACCAGCTTTGAATACAGGTTCAGCACAAGCTCAGTCCCACGAAGGACCTTCCATGACACTCGGGCGTTCTCAAGGTTCAGCACCTTCAGCCTGGGGATTGACACCAAGGCAAACCCACCCTGAGATGGCAGAATCAGCAGGAGGAGATCCTATAGTCCCATCTCTTCCTGTTCATCATTTGACCTGTGGATATTCCCAGGTAAAAGTGAAGTTGGGGAAGAACCAATTTCCACTCTGCAAACAGCCAATCTCAGAACATGGTCAGGTTTCTCAAGGCTATGTCCTCCTGAGTCTCAGCCATCTCCACAGATGGAGATTCCCCCACCTCCTGTGTTGCCTGTGGCAGTGTCACACCACTCCCACGGGTAAGACTTCTCCCATTTCTGGTTGGAATTTCCCCTGTCGCAGATTCTCATGTGAGCTACAACATGCCCAGGACTGGTGGTTTGTATGAGAGGGAGGGTCTGATCCCCTAGACATTATGGGTCACCCAGCAGTGAGCCCCACCACGGGGCTTCTGACTCACCAGGCATAGCGTGTCATCTTCTGGGAGGCTCCACCACCCAACAGTCCTCCTGCACCCAGAAGTCCTCCTGCTCCACCCAGAAGTCCTCCTGCTCCACCCAGAAGTCCTCCTGCTCCACCCAGAAGACCATTGAGTCCAAGCAGACTTCCATTGCCTAGGAGACCTCCTTTTCCAAGCAGCCCTGTGCCAAGCAGACCTGTCTCTCCAAGAAGGCTGTTATTGCCCAGGAGGCCATTGCCGAGGAGACCATTGCTGAGGAGATTATTGCCAAGTCCTTCCCCACCAAGGAGGCCTGTGCCAAGTCCTTCTCCCCCAAGGAGGCCTGTGCCAAGTCCTTCTCCACCAAGGATGCCTGTGCCAAGTCCTTCTCCAAGGAGGCCTGCTCCAAGGCCTTTCCCACCAAGGATGCCTGTGCCAAGCAGCCCGTTGCTGCCAGCCTGTCCTCCTGCAACAGCCAGAACTTTGTTACTCTCCTGTCCTTCACCACCCAGAAATCCTCCTCTCCCGACCCCACCCTGTGCCAATCTTCCTCACCTAGGAGGCCTGTGCCAAGGAGCCCACCTCCACTGGGTTCATTTCCTGCACCAAGGGGACCTCCACTTTCTGCTCCACTTGGACTTCCTTTGCCCAGGAGGCCAGTGCCAAGCAGCCCACCTTCACCAAGAGCACCTGTGCCAGGCAACCCACTTTTTCCGCCAATGAGACCGGTCCCAAGCAGGCCTGCACCAAGAGAATCCAAATTACTGGTTGGACTTGCACTCTTGGGAGGATTTCATTGGCAGGAAAGGTTGGTTTGGCCACGTTAGGGTGCTCTGCTGGTGAGGTCTCACAGGGACCCCTGAGCATTCTTGAACAAAGCTGGGTTCCCTAAGGAGATGGGCCTGCCAGGAGGCAGCTCCCTGATGAGCAGAGAGACATGCCATGAGCCCAAAATGGCACAGGACTGTGCCATGACTGGAAACACAGAAAATATCTGAACTCACCACTGCTGGGTTTTGCTGGGTTCAGCAGGTTGAGGAGGCCTTGGGATGGGGGCAGGAGGCCCCCAAGAAATACGAGACACCAGAAGGGTGACATGTCCTGACACAGCACCTGTGGAAAGACCCACATCAGCCCAAGCACCAGTTTCACATGGGTTTTCACAGCCTGGGCACTGGTCCAGCTCTCCGTCCATCATGTGCACTGCCCAGGGGTGGTGGGGTGATTCCTCCTGGACAGGCTCCAGACACCATGCCCCCCATCCCAGGAGGTCAGCCCCGACCTGCAGCCCCCTTTTCCCACTTCTGGCTATCAGGGAGCAGCTGAAGCCCAGTGCCACACTGCTCCAGAGCCATCCATGTCTCCATGCCTGACTGGGCTCCCCCACTGCAGAGCTGGGTACCTGACACTGCCAGGAAGTGAAAATGCCATTTTAAGAGAGGAAGAGGGATGGAGATGAGGTAGGAGGACCTTGTACTGAGAGAGATGGATGGCTTCCAACCACTCTGAAATGGCCCTGAAAGAGGAACACTCACAGGGGCACAGCCAAATAAAAAATGACGAGTGTCACAGCCGTGTCCTTCTGCCTGCTGTGAAGAGCACCCTGTGTTATTAAAGCTCAAAGCATGGCCAGAATCAGACTCACTTTCCCGTGGGCAGGTTGTTTGTTTTTCTCATCTTGTTCCACTCAAGCTGTGAAAAGAGTCCATTTTGCCTGTGTTTGATCTGCCCCCAGCCAAAAGAAAGTACTTTCAAGGACCTTCTGATCCTGCCCAAGCTGGGCTTCTCAGGGTGACGATGCAGCCTGGGGAGTGTATGTTTATGCACGGAAAGGTATTTGCAAAGAAATGAGAAAATGGTCTCTCTGCATCACTGCCAGGGGTTCCAGCTCCAGGAGCGTTTTCCTGGACAGCCTGTGTCCTGGACAGACACCTCAGCTTGTCCCTACCGAGAAAAACAATGTACAGGGTACAGATTGCAGAGGTTCAGCACTGAGAAATAACATTATTTAGGTCAGCCCGAACAACTTCTTTATCTCTTCCAGATACTTTAAAAAAAAATCCCTCTATGACAGTTCTCGGCACAATTAAATTAGACTTTAATTCACTCGACTGTCTTTTACATTTTCCCTTTGATCAGCACGTAATGATGCACAGCTCCTGTAGCTGCGATTATTGAACAGGGGAGAAGGAGAGAGGCTCGAGCAGCTTCTATTGAAAATCGTGTCAAATAAAATCAGTGGGATTTGTTGGAGGGGCTCTGAAAGACGTGTGCAGCATTGCAAAAGGGTACCAAAATGGATGTCAGGGCTCTTAGAAGAGCTCTTAGAGAGAATACGTGACCATGCAGGCACCTATCTCTGCAGTTATTAACAATATCTACCAGGGTGCTGCTCCTTGGTCACACACATTTCAGTGAGCCGAGCATCTTGCACATGCAAAAGGCATGTCTGGCTTTGCAGATAAACACTTATTTTACACCAGCTGAGATGAGGTCTGGGGAGCTGAAAATTGCTCTGGATTCTAGTCACCAAGATCATGAAAAAAACTCCCAGTCCTTTCTGCCAGCTTAGTCATTATCACAAACTTAACAACAACAGGAATAAACGTGGAATTTAACAAGCAAGAGCTCTGCTAGCTTTAAAAATTAATTTTCATAAATGATTAAATGCTGCTACAGAAATCAAAGGAGAGCATCATTAAAATTCCTGCTTCTCAAGCTGAGTTACACTGTGCTGTAGATCGCCTGATGGAGCCAGCACAGTGGCCATGGTCCTTCAGTGCCACTTACCTGGACCCTTTGATGTCGAGGTGGAGCTGCCCATGGTCACGGCTGCTGGCAGCTGCTTTTATATACCCGAGCTGCAGGAATGAGGAAAGCCAAGGAAAGGATGGAGCAGGACCAATTCCCTTTTGCTGGCTGTGAAATGTGACCCCTGCACCAGCTTGATCCTGAACACCACACGTTGCTTTGGCCAGCAGCATCCAGCCCGCCCAGCAGCTCGCCCCTCACCCTGGGTGTGGTGCCCACCCAGCTCTGGGGAGTGTCCCCGGGTTGGTCCAGGACATCTCTGCACCATCATATGGAGCAGAAGGAGTCCAAGGACAGTAAAAAGTGAGCAATTACCTCCCAATGAGTTAATTACATACAGAAACTTCACAAATTGCAAAACAGATGAAAGAGAGTGTGGGTTTGTGGCACACCGTCTGCTCTGAGAAAAGTGCCTGTGCCCCAGAGGCAAGCTGGCTGTGCATCCAAGAAAGATCTCCACAGTTTAGAGGCTTGAGAGACAACAGATAAAAGAAAACAGGGCAATGAATAGAGGGGAAAGGAAAAGGAACATCAGAGGTGACAGAAAAATCTGATTCTGAATTTCCAGATGTGTTTCAGGGTGGATCTGGGCTGGACCAGGGCAGGACAGTCTCACAAGCAGTGGTGCTGCAGCTGTCCCAGCTCTTCCCTCTCACCCAGGAACAATGGGTGGCTTTAGAGTCTTAAATTAGCAGAAGTTTCATGTGGTTCATGCAGAGTTCATGGGCATTGCTAGGTGATATCCCCCCCAGGGCCCTAAGTTCTCCCAGAAGAAAGCTCCAGTAAAGCCCAGGGCACGTGAGGGAAGGATGGGTGCTCGACATGAACAAGATACCCCACAGCTTTGGGCCCAGGCCCTAAAAGAGTCTGACATGTTTGGGTCTGACACGGCATTTGCTGGCAGAGCTCTGCACCCCCTGAGCTGGGGGTGGACAAAGGGGACTGCAGCCATCCTACCTGAGGTCTGTCCTGAGCCCAGGGATTTCACCAGAGCTGGCCAGCCCCACAGGCTTGAACACCTGCTGTGGCTGCAGAGAGGGCTGGACTTTATTGAACCTGAGCACAAGAATGCAAAGTACACCCACACCCTTCCGAGCACCCACAAAAGAGTCCAAAACACAATGTTCCTTGGAAAAAACATGTGTCTTCCTTCTGCTCAAGAGAGCGGGCAGGATGCAACACTTACAGGGATAACACCAAGCTGCTGTTGTGCTGTGTTGGGTAAAGAGAGACACTCAGTGGGATCCTTGGGCAGGTGAAGTCAATTTTCAGCAGCCTGGGGAGGGGAACTCCCTCTCCCAACACACCTATGGGACACAAACCAGCCCAACACAGTGCCACAGGACGGGGGGTCACTCCTGAACTTCTCCTCAGGTCTCAGTCCCAAACTCCATCCCCTCTATGAGCAGCCCCTGTCTCCTCAAGGTGTCTTGTGGTCAAACAAAGAGGTCAGGCTGTAGCCCAGCCATGCCATGTTGGCTGCAGGTGCCATCTGTGGGGAAACTGCCCTGTGGGGAGGGGAAACGATGGGAGGAATTCCTGCATGGGTTGTTCTTTCATACATATGTTATTCAGAAGGCAGAGGGGCATCACCTGGGTGGATCACCATCACCTCTGCTGTAGCTGTGAGCTGGATCACGCCTGTATTTTTCTTTAAGGTCACCACCAGTGCTTTGGGGACTGCAATTTCCATCAGCAATTCATGTGGCTCAGGGTATGCCTTGAGAATCTGCCAACACCCAAAAATGCAGCAATTGAACAGTGCTGGTCTCCAGGACAGGTCTGATCCTGAATTTCTGCAGCCCAGCACAGCGGTATCTCAGCTGAAGATGTTCATCAAGAGGCCCAGTGGGAGGAGCTGGTGTCATCTGTGGGTGGCAGGGGTGGCACAGGGCCCGTGGGGGTTTGGGGACAGTCTCTGGCTTTCCCAATGGATGGTCCACCAGGCCTCCAGCCACATTCCCAATGACAGTCTGGACTCACAGGGGAAGGAAACACAAGTCAAAATGTTTGCAATATTTGCCTTTACGGTCAACTTCATGTTCCCTCGCTGTGAAATGGCTGCACACACACGGCCTCGCCAAGTCAGGGCCCGTGACACTTCCTTCTCCAAAAGCTTGTATAGTTTGTGAAACCTGAACTCTGCTGTGCTCTCCCATGACAGAGGTGAGAGCAAGGCACGAAGCCAGGACCTCTGCCAGCTTCCACAGCCCCCTGCCCCGCTGTACACGGCTGAGGGAGACCTTGATGAACCTAAGGGAAACATTCCAAGCCCTGTGCACAAATGGAAGGAGAAGATGCAGGACTCACATTCAAGTCCACCTTGAGAACTGGCCATTTACCAGGGGAAGGCTGGACATGGTGTTCTGGATGCTGTCCAGTAAATCCAGGGGCACCAATGCTGGCGGGAGAAGGGAGTCAGAAATACCTTGTTGGATTTGGCTGCAAATCCCTTTCCCCTACCTGAAATTCCTTTTCATCCAGAAGAACCTTGGCTTTCAAGTGGGGTTTGGGCAGGGATTTCCTGGGGACCTGCTCCTGGCAGATCTGGGGCCAGGGTGGAGCAGAGGAGGGAAAGATGTCCCAGTCCTCACTCAGCTGGAGTGGGTGACACAAGGCAGGACAACGAGTGGGACCCATCATGTGCTCACAGTTCAAGAGTCTCAGCTAGTCACTGGCGAGTCCCACAGCAATGCTGAGACCTGGGCAGAGCTGCAAGAGTTGGGGTAGGTGAGTGAGAACCCACACTCAGAGCCAGAGGAGGACACACAGCCCTGCTTGGCTCTGCCAGGCTTTCCCTGGGCGTGGGATCACTGGGCACCTGGAATGGTGGCCCTGCTGGTGACTCCACCAGCTCTGGGCACCTTCCTCAGAGAAATGGGGGGACCCAGGAGCCCATGGAGGGTGACTAGAAAGACCTTGGGGCTTTCAGGAGGAGAAGAGATTCCATGAGTCCATAGCACAGTCCAGGACATCATTAGAAACTCTCAGGATTTGGGCAGACCTCGCATTGGGAAGGAAGGAGAAGCTTCTCCCAAGATGATGGAGATGTGGAATTTGTCTCCCATTAATCCCAAGGTACTGGGTGGATGCAGCAGCCTTGGGACAGTGGCTCTGCTCCTGCTCCAGGCACCAGCCATGCCACAGGGAGCTGCACCACATCTTTTCAGACTCATTGCTCCTTCCTGGATTGTTTTATTTTTCCGACTTACCAGATTAGGAAGAAGTCTGTTCAGGACACTTGCCAATAAATTATCCACAATTGGGAGCAGGCTGTGGAAAAATAAAGGAGCACCATGAAAACAACCTGCTGCAAAGTAAATGGGTCTTGTTAAACAATTCCCTGTGAATAGCGTGGAGCACAGACCTCCCGGAGCAAGGCAATTGCAGCAGCAGAGTGAATCGTTTCTGCTTGGATTTTGCATGAGATAACTGTAATTTGCATCCCAAAATAGCCGATGGGAAATTTATTGCTGCCTTTTATCTGCTAGTGTATAGTCTCCTTAAATGAGCAGAGAAAATCTCCGGCTCAGTGGCTCCTACACTATGTGCTCACGTCTCAGAAGACCCTCACTCCATTAAAATAACGTCTGAACGTGGCACATGGGACAGAACATGTGCCCTGAGATCTCTGGGACAGCACATCACTCACTGTGGCTGTGTGAGGGGTGAGCACCGCTGGCCCTGTGACACGGTGAGTGGCTGTCACCAGCAGGGATGGTGGGGAGGGACAGGTGTAACAGGGAAATGCCCTCATACCTTTGCCATTAACAGGGTGTGGGTTGGGGTTGGCAGAACTTGACGGCACGGTGGCTCATGCCAGGAGGGGAGGACACCTCCGTCACTCACCCTCTCAGGAGTCTGATTTTAATGCCACCAAAGAGCCACAGCTCCAGCCCCAGCCTGACCCCTCTCTTGCCATTGAGGGCACTGGAGTGGAGGGGTCGAGGTAAGTTCCCATCCCAGGCAGGAGCTGCGGGGACACCCTGGGGACCGTCAGCCCCACGATCCTCACCCTGCAGGGACAGCAAGAGGGACACTGCGAGTGACATCTCTGAGCCCGGCTGTGCACCGCCCGCACACAGCCCGGCTCAGGGGGTGAGGGAGTCAGAGGCCAGTCAGACCACAGATGGCCAAAAACACCGACTTTTCTCGTTTATTTTCCTCTTCAGGTTACTTTCCAATTTTGGGGGGTTTTTTGGGGTTTTTTGTTTTGGTTTGGTTTGGTTTGGTTTTTTTTTTTTTTCAGAGGCTTGGTCCTTTTGCCTTGTTTTGACTTCTGCTCCTGCCGGGTTTCCCAGCGGAGCCGGGCGCGGTGTCCCCAGGAGCTGCGGCGCTGAGTTCGTGTCGCCTGTCGCCTCCGCTGCCCTTCCCCGGCCGCCCCAGGAGCCTCTCCTGCCCTGCAGAACTGCGAGGAACCAAGACAGCCACCACCACATCCTGCACACAGCTTTCTCCTTTCGAGAGCCTGGTCGGGTGAAATTTTAATTACATGGACAAAACTACTCTAGATTCAGTTTGGAAGGAGAGGTTTGCTCACAAGCATCATGCTCTTCCCCTTCCATACGCAATTCCTTTCCTTTCCTAGCTGATCACGGGTGCTGGTATGAGGCTGTCAATCCCAAAGGATCCCCAGTGGTTCCTGTCTTCCAGAGTGGCACTGGTGACCCACCATCACTCAAAATTACTTTACTTTACTACTTTACAGCACAACCTGAGCCCACCTCACACTGAGGTGAGTTGTGCAAATTAAGGTTGAAATTATATCAGTGACTCATGTTGGCCTTTCTTATTAAAATGGCCCATTTATCCTTATAATGATAAAAATAACTAGAACCTCAAAAGGATATCACTACACAAAACCTCCTTAAACTTCCATGTTAAATAAATGGATTTTCAGAAGAGTTTTCATTTTGCAGTAACAACCTATTTTCTGATTTTTCAGACCAGTCACTAAATATAAACTAGAATTACTCACCCACTTTCCTACTATTGTTGGATTTATTCCCATGTTTTTTCTTGGCTCACCAAAGTATATAATAGGCTTTGGGGGTAGAACAGAGGCTCTGTTCCCCCAAGCTCACAATACCTTTTACCACTTTTTAAACCTTTCTCTTTACCTGACCTTATCCTGAATTTCAAGCCTAGCTTTGCTCAGCTCCTCCTAAGGCGAGACCTTATGCTGGTCTGTGGGCACCTCTGCTTTAACAGCAGATTCTTCTGTAGTGATGGTGCTGCAGGAAAGTGGAAAGGTGCTTAAATTTTCAAAGCAGGCTAGTGGATTGATGGTCTAAAGCATCATTTGTGAATTTCATATATTTCACTATAAATAAGGATTTATAAACCAGGGAAAAGCAGTGAGCATCAGATTACTGGACAGCAGGGCAAAAGGGAAGGAAAAGATGTCTGAGAGTCTGTGGCTGCAGCACATGAGGCTGCACTGACGTGAAAGAGCCGTGCTGGGAAATCAGCTTCTCCCACAGAAATCCCTGCTGACACTTGCACACAGCCTGGCACACGCAGGTTTCAGTATCAGGAGGAGTTTTTTAAGTTTCCAGCAAGTGCGTGGGGAGGCTTTGGAATAGTGCCAGCAGATTTTTGTCTCCTTTAGTGCTCAAGGAACCTCGAGAAGTGCTTCCTGAGGCTTGTCCCACCCATCCTGCAGCTGCCAGCTCCTTCCCAGCAGACAGTGTTTCCTCTGAAAAAAACCGTGCTAGGACAACTCCACGCCACTCCTGGCCATAAGGGTGCTTTTGTTCTGGTGCCCTCAACACTTAATACCTTCGTGAGATCAAATGTGCCTTTTTTTTGACAACCTGGTGCGTCTTACACAACACAAGGGGATAATACACACCTAAATAAATCCCTGTGGAGTGTGTGCTCACGTTATCTGTGCCTGGCTCTGGACAGAGCCTTGCACAACCAGCCCCAGCAGGCTCCACGTGGGACCTGCTGCCAGCAGGAGCTGCTCCAAAGGAGAGGGAGATACCAGCAAGAGCTGTGCCAGCACTGCATCACAAGCTCCCCTCTGCCCCCCACCAGTCAGGCAGGCTGCAGCAGGACACCCACGTGCACCCAACCCTGTGCCACTCTGAGAGGCTGTTTCACACCAGGTGCCACAGGCTGAGTTTCAGAAACACTCTCTTAAGGTACCAGTTTGTCCTCTGCAGGCACAGCCTCCCCACCCAACCGTGAGCCATGTGGCACAGGGGCTTGGAGCAGGCAAACAGCTGTGGGGTGCCAGGAACACATATAAATAAATACCCAGAGAGGAAAATACTGTGACAGTGAGAGATTTTATTGAAAGAGCAATATGAGAGCAACCTTTGTGCTTCAGAGCTTTGCTTCCTGGCTCTGGATGTTAAAAGTGGCCACAGGAGCCCCCAAACATCCACCAGCCAAGCAGGTTTCCCACCCTGATGCTGGCCAGGGGCTGCTGCCTGTCCTGCTCAGGACACAGCCACAGCACAGAGCAGCACTTGAGAGAAAGGAAGAGGGAGAGAGTGGAGCAGAGCAGGGCTAGAGTTGCATATGCTGCCTCAGAAAGGGAGCAGCCTCAAGGCTCCTCCTGAGCAGGTTCTTCCTAGAGTGGTCTGGCCGGAAAACTCGTCCACCTGGAAAAAGCAGAACAAAAACTACTCAATTTTCTCATTCAGATTTTCACCAGCTTTTTTCTGTATCCCAGGTGAGGTTTTCCTGTGGGTCCACACCAGCAGAGGGAAACTGGGAGCAGCCTGTGGGAAATGAGGTTGGCCAGGGTGGTGCAGGGCTGTGGGATCTGCGTGTCCCAGCCCTGGGTGGGCACATTCCCGCTCCCCAGAACACAGCACAGTGGGAAAACTCGGTCCTTACATCAGTGATGTCGACTTCAGCGTTCCTGAGGTTGGTGTTGAGGACGTTTGGCAGTGGGACAGACACACGGAAGGCATCTGCAAAAACAGGTGTGTAAGAATTTCATCACAGGGCTGAAACATGGAATGAAGGCAGCAAGGAGAGGGGGAGAGCCCCAAATCCAGCTGAATCTGAGATGAGAGGGGACCCTAACCCCCAATACCTTTAAGAGAAGGTACATATACAGCTGTGAGGACCTCCTTGAGCCATTCTGCGAGCGAGGAGGCCTGCAGGGAAGAGGATGTGTCAGTAGCAGAAGAGAGTAGTGGTTATTGAGACATGTCTGAGTTATCAGTTGAATTCTACTGAGTTTGCCATGAAATACAAGAACTAGGAAGCTTCCTTCAGTGGAGCACTCCCAGGACTGAGGGTGGATATGCTCTTTAGGTAATTTCTTTTTAATTATTCCTCCCCCATTCCAAGCACCCCCATGGTGCTGCCAACAAGTGTCAATGCTGTAGGGTACAGGGGATCTGCAATGCAATTGCCCTCTGCCAACAGAAGTAGAAGGGTGAAAACTGAAGTGGAATTTGCTTTTGGTTTTCCTCCCCTATAAAAGCCTCTGGCCATTGCATCACTCACTGCAGCACCTCGATCCAGTGCATGCACTTACGGTGGGAGCATCAAGACTCGGGGGGAAACGTGTCAGGTTGATGCTACAAAAGATAAAAACAAGGAAGAGTTGGGGTGTGTTGGTGCAGCCTCCTCCAGGCCCTTTCTTGGTCTGGAAGTTTTTTCACCTTCATAAAAATACAGGATTTTAAAATCAGAACAACCGTTTTACAACTCTCTCATCAAGTCAGCCGTGCAGTTGGTCTGAGGTTGGGGCTGGGAGGAGGCAGGAAGGCTCCAGCACCCTTGACATCTTTATCACGTCTACATCACTGTTCCCCACCAGCCCCATTTGTCCCCAGGCAGAGCACCCCCACCCACAGAGTTGGGCTCTACCTGTCAAGAGCCAGGGAGGTTTGCAGTTTGCCATCAGAGACTGATGGGCTAATGCTCAGAACGATGTCCTGGAAATGGAACAATGAAAGAAATGAGGTTATTCCCCTGCACAGCTCCCAAGACTGAAAAGTGTATTTGTAAATTACCCATTCTGAGAAAAAACACTTGTCTGTGCCGAGAAGACACATTTTTGTGACAGATGGCATCATGTATCTCTTTCCCCAGGGTTCACCTTCCTGTCTTTATTTTGTGTTATTCCTGAAACATTTCACTTACGCTTTATGCTTGGTTATGAGCTTGTTTAAAGGACTGGCCATCACTGTTTTGATGATGCAGTAAATACAAAAGTACAAATGCTGCAGGGCATTTGCAGGGTAGGGCAAGCCAAGGGGATGCCAGCAGTCCTCCAGCCACAGCCGTGGCTCTGGGATGGCATCTCATGCCCTGAGAGCTCACTCACCATATCGAGGGAGAACAGGATCCCCCGAGGGGTCTGCAGGGCAGGACTGATGAAGTCGATAGTGGCTTTGAGGGTGACAGTGGCTTTTCCATCCCTCACAGTCACTACTGGCTCGTTGCTTACTCGGACACGCAGCTCCAGGGGCAGAGAGCCAGGGAGGACCCGGGTGAGCTGCGGGGGCAGAGGAGGTCAGGGCAAGGCTGGGGTGAGTGATGGGGTTGGAATCAATGCACATGGAGAAGGGGACTGACCTGGGGGATGAACGGCAATAGCACAGACGTGGTCAGCGAGCTGCTCTGGGCAACCTGTGGGAACAGCACTGGTGACATCGCTGCCTGGGAAGGGCTGTGCAAAGCCCACGCTGGGCTCAGCTGGACCCCACAAACACCAGCAGGCAAAGGTGGGTCACACAAGAGCAAGCAGGGCACTGACCTGGCCTTGCAGAGGGGATCTGCTACCCATCAGGCTGGTGATGCTGAGGTTGAGGGCTCCCTGCCCCTGGACCTGCTCCAGCAGGGTGCTGAGGGTGTCCTGGGAGAGGCTGAGCCGTGGTGGGCGGCCGGTGGCCAGCCGCAGGCTGGCAGTGAGTGGCAGTCCCCGTGTGGGGGTCATCATGCCAGGCCTGGCATTCTCGGAGAGGAGCTAGAGGGGACAGAGCAGGGAGGGACATTGGTGGGGCTCAGAGGGTTGCACTGGGCGCCCTGCCTGCCTGTGGACCTCGTGGAGAGGCTCACAGGAGGTTTGTCAGCACTTAAATGATGGCAGGGCTGCTCCAGGCTGCTCTGGCACAGGCAAGGGCTGCATCTGCTATATCCTCCCCACTGAAACACTGCCACAAATCCTGATTGGAAAGACACATTGCTTATATTTTATGCATGATTCTAGTCCCTGTCAATTACCAAACTTTTGACAAACCACTTATAAACAGTGAGCAGTGAGTGCTGCTCCTGTATGAAATTAAACTTTTCTGATTAAAAACTATGAGACTGCTACAATTATGCTTAATTAAGTAGCATCAAACCACTCTTGCTCATGCCACCTTCAAAGATTAACAGGCAAAAAATAAAGTAGAGACCCAGCAGTGGCAATTGCAGGGATGTGGCTGGAGTAGACTAATCAGAACCTTCCCGTGAACATGTGCCTGAAGGCAGCTGAAATCTTTGCAGCCTTTGACAAACAGCCACCATGTTCCAATGAATCCCCCAAAGTCAGAGGTTTTGGGACCAGAGAACATAGTGGCACTCACATTCAGATCCATCTGGATGGCATCACCACTGAGGATAGAGAAGGAGGGCAGGTCGCCCAGAGCCCCGAGGGGGAGCACCTCTGTGAACACAGGGAAGAAAACTCTTCAGCTGCAATGGCAGGAGATGCTCCCAAATCCCATGGTCCCAAGAGTTGCTGGAACCAGCAGCAGCTCCTGCTCACAGCATTCCCAGCTAGAAAAGCCACTAGAAAACAATATTTTGCACCAAAAAATACTGTTTCTAAAAGCAACCATTCCTGTGGTGGGTTTCTGCTGGAAGAGCTCGGTGCTGCTGCTAGGCCAGGGAAACCGAATGCTGGGTTTGAGCTGGGAGTTGTGGTTTTAGAAAATTGCTAAAATATTTGTATTTACCTAATGTAGAAAGCTGAGGGCAGGATGTCACAGGGACGAGGGGAACAGGAGGTGTCAACACTTACGGTTCCTGGAGCCAAGCAGGGAGCTCAACACCTTGATCTTGGCATTGATGATGTTGCAGCCCTGGGGAAGCAGAGGAGAGTGAGAGGGCCCTGGGACTTGCTGCACCAGTGGGTGACATGGCACCAACACAGCCAGTGACAGTGGACTCTGCTGGGCTGCACATGTGGGCAGAGCTGCTGCAGGCAGTGCTGGGGGGGCACATCCCATCACACAGGACTCAGCATCACGTGGGTGAGCTGCCCCTCTGAGCCAGCGTGGGTCTCACCTGGGTTAGTGGCTGCTAAACCAGCACCTGGCTCAGAAATCTGTTTGCCAGCAGGGCCTGGCACAGGTGATGGTGCCGCTGCCTTTCAGCAGGAGGACAGGCTGACCGCCCCGCTGAGCTCACAGCTGTGCAAATACCCACATCCCTGGGGCAGCCTGGCCTTCTGCCTGCCCGGCCCCTGCTGCCTGCCCACCCAGCACTGTGCTGGTGGGTTGCATGAAGGTGGCTCTGCAGACTCACCAGATCCTGCAGGATACCTCTAAGGAGGCGTTTCAAAGGCTCATCCAGAAGTGGCAGTCTGGGTCTGGTAACAGGAAAATAGGAAATAGCAAGTGACAAAGCCTAATGCTGGAAACTAAGAGAGCTGTACACAAGAGAAACATGAGGCCCATGCTCAGTGTCAAAATACCAGCATTCCCAAGCCCTCTGAATCCTGCCCAGTGCTAGGCTCCCCACACCCAGAAATGTTCTTTTCTTAGCCCAAATTTTAGAAAAAGATCAACATTTCCCCTCTGAGATCGAGAGCTTGATCACCTTTGAGGCACCAGGCAGACACTTGCTCCCATCGATGACCAACAGCACCAAGGGGAGCCATGGGCTGGCCATGGGCCACCCACTCACATGGACGTTACCTCACCCCTGATTCATACCTCACATAGGTGTTTATGTCAACAGTCTTGCAGTTCAGAGCGTTCTGGTGAGCCGTCCACGTGTCCTGGACCAGCACGGTCGCGTCTACGTCCACCTGCTCGCAGAGTGGCTGGCCCGGCACACTGCCCAGGGGAGGCACAGCAGGCAGCTCAGGACACTTGCTGACCATCTTCTTTCCCAAGAGATGGTGACCCCCTGCCCCAAGCCATGCTCCTGATGGGCGTGCCATACCTGCTCTCTACCAACAGCTGCGTGCTGAAGTCCACCTGGTGCCCAAAGCCCGGCAGGGAGCGCAAACTGATTTTGGGGAGGGTGTTGTTCAGAATTCTCAGTCTGGGTGGTTGAAACAAGGAAAACACAGTGAACAGCACATTTTTACAGCCCTGTCCCCTCAGCCCCCAGCACTGCAGCTGTCCTCTTGGGGTCCTCTTCCCCCTGGGTCATCAGAGACCCCCATCAGCCAGGAGCAGCTTGTGGCACTTACAGACATCCTGGGATGCCAGGAACAGATAGGAACTCCCAGAAGATGAACCCCCATTTCTGAACACACCCCAGGAGGGGAGGGAGGAGGCCCTGTGTGTGCAGGCTCCAGAGCAGGACCTCCTTTCCCCAGCATGCCTCAGGCACACCAGGCTGCTCAGGGACACCATCTCCCACTCTCACTTACCCCACGAGTTCTTCACCATTTTTACCAAGAAGGCTGCCAACGAGACCATTTCTGCTGAGGAGACCGTTTTTGCCAATGAGAAGCTCAAGGACAGTGTCAAGGAGAGTGTCAACAAGGCCATCTTTGCCAAGGAGACCATCAACGACACCACCTTGGCCAAGGAGACCACCGAGGATACCATCTCCACCAAGGAGACCATCTCTACCAAGGAGACCATCTGTACCAAGGACACCACCAAGGAGACCATTTCCACCAAGGAGACCATCTGCACCAAGGACACCACCAAGGAGACCATTTCCACCAAGGAGACCATCTGCACCAAGGACACCACCAAGGAGACCATCTCCACCAAGGAGACCATCTCCACCAAGGACACCACCAAGGAGACCATTTCCACCAAGGAGACCATCTGCACCAAGGAGACCTCCAACAGCACCATCTTCTCCAAGGAGGCCACCAAGGAGACCTCCAACAGCACCATCTTCTCTAAGGAGGCCACCAAGGAGACCACCAAGAGCTCCATCTTTGTTAAGGAGGTTTCCAGCAACTCCATTTTTGCCAAGGAGACCGGCAACAGCACTGCCTTTGCCCAGGAGACTGCCGAGCAGATTGCCACCAGGGGGACCACCTTGAGCTCCCTGGGGAACACCTTTGGCTTGTGAATCTCTAAAACCTGAAGAACAGGATGAGAGGTCACTGTGAGTTACATGGACTTAGCGCACAAGGTGTCCTATCCTGGTTCTTCCTTCCCCTCCCCTGTCCCTCTTCATATAAAAGAGGTGGCGGCACCACCCAGTGTAAAGTATCTGAAGTGTCATTTTCAAAGTGCTTTATAAATGCAAATTACCAGCACTGCTGGGAAGATCTGAACCAGCTTCTGATTTTCTGAGCATGGTCAAGAGACAAAAAGAGAAGAACTGGCCTCAAAAGAATGATAAATCCTGTGTTTTACAGACACTTACCATTCATATCTGCTCTGGCAGCCAAGGGTGGGATTACAAGTCCTTGTGAAGGGATCAGCAGGCTGTTGAGGAGGACAACAGTCCACAACACCGACATCTTTGATCCTGATAACTGTGGGAAGTGATTGTTATGAGTGTGGTGCTGGGAGAGTGAGCACCAGCCTATGGAGGGAGGAAAGAGAAGGGAGGGAGGAGAAAGGAGGGAGGAAGGAGAAAGAAGGAATGCCTGTCAAGGAAGACAAAATCGAGGAGGAGGCTGCTGGCACCTCTCCTGCCTCCTCATCAACACTGATGATGATGGACAGTAACCCTCCTGGTGGCACTTTCCTGCAGGAGGAACCAGAATGTCAGCACCAGTTACTCCAAAGACCAATGGCCAGAGCAGTCAAGGGGAAAGCAAAGGGTTGTTGGGATTTTCCTGCTGTGACCCCCCCCCAGTGCTGGTGAGCAATGGCATGAAGGAGCTGTGTGATCTGGGACACATCCTTTCTGGATGAGGATTTCTCCAAGAAACAAATCCTGCACGCCACAAAATAGGTAAACAAGACATTTCTGACAACATGATTGTCCCTAGAAGAAAAGCAACAACATCTACAGAGTACAAATGTACCAACATATCTAACAAGGAGAGAACCTCCAGGGTGAATGTCATGATAACTTCACAAACATCAAATTCTGAGGCTTCCCTCTGCATAGACAAACCTGATAGAATTGTAAGAAAGAGAAAGTAAACTTTAACATTTCAGTGTGATTGAACTATTTCTGTGGGACCTACAACTTGAAGTAGCTTCTTTTTCTTTTTTAAAGAACCAAAATGAACTTCATTGCTCCAAATCTATTTAAATGTAAATAACTCATCAAAAAGGGATCAAAACAAGTGTGAGAGGTCTAATTCACCTTAGCTAGAAATCTATGGCAGATAATCGAGTTATACCAAAGATAATTTAAGTGATAATTGTTTATGAAAACCCTGAAATACCCTTTCTTCTGCAAGGGCTGCAAATCCAATGAGCACGCACGTCTCTTCTGGAGAAACCTGCACTGAAAGGCACCATTTACTTCTCAGAGCATAATTCAGGCAGGCAGCAGGCAAGAATAACAATTTTTGTTAAAAGACCAACACTCCCAAAGGAACACTGAGGGTTTGCAGAGGCAGAAGCAAGGAGCACACTTTTTGAGGAATAAGTCTGCTCTTACCTGGCCAAGCTCTCTCTCCAGCCAATGTCCCTGTCCCTTGTGAAGATCACTGGGATCCAGGATCTTCATATATAGAGCTTCACAGCAGGAAAAAGGCAGGCGATGTCATTTGGGACATCCAAAATAATTGGTGGGGAGGAAAACAAACAAGGTCTTGTTTCTGGTGACTTCCACTGCAAATATTTCCTTGGAGATATTAGGAGTTAGGTAAATCATTGAGCAACGACCTGTAGGTGCAGACTCAGCCAGCTCTGGGTGCCTGGTTTGGTACATCATCCTTTCAGCTTGTCAAGATATGGACGTGGCTGAGATGTCATGGCCTGATAAAATACTTTTCTTTCTTGGTTTGGTTTTTTTTTTCCTA
The DNA here is from genome assembly GCF_009819655.1 of Sylvia atricapilla. NCBI lineage: Eukaryota > Metazoa > Chordata > Aves > Passeriformes > Sylviidae > Sylvia > Sylvia atricapilla. Next base: position 7,211,750 of record NC_089155.1, read on the forward strand.
AAATAAAAATGATGTTCTGACTAAAAATATGTGTCAAAACATTGGCCACCCCTGGCTGCTCATACTTCTGCAGTTCTCAGGGCTGCAGTACTGAGCAGCAAGCCTTTGTGTGGGGATGTGCCACGTTATGATAAATGAAGGACCAGGCAGCACCTTTTCCAGTGTAAAGACAGACTGTGGAGATAGTCACAGAGCCAGGTATTCCCTGTCCAGGCCACCAGGACATGCCCAGCATTCCCATCCAACCTGCCTACAGCCTGATCAGATGTCACGGCCTAACAGACACCCTGAGCTGACAGAAACTTCAGAGAGAAACCACCTAACTGGGAAATATTGCCCTTATCTAACTGGCATGGAATTGCTTCCAAGTCCATCAGCTCTGCTCAGAGCGCTCCAGAGGGCTGGAGGTAGGATGTGCTTTACAGGAGGACACTGTTGAGAAGCTGATGCCATTGACCTGGAAGCTCCCAGGCCAGAGCTTGTTGGTTTGGGGTCTTTTTGAAGTTCTGGAAGGATTGTTGATTCCCCTGTGGGATGATATTTTCCTGTCATACCATCCCATGCAGCAGATGTGCTGCAGCTGCCCAGGGTCTTCTGCCTCCTCCCTGCAGCTCTCTCCAGCCCCCTGCCCTGATTGCTGCCAGGACACACAGAGACACTGCAGCAGATTTTTGGGGCAGGGAAAAAAAACCTTCCTCCATGGGTCCCAGACCAAATGTGGTCCCCATGCATGGAGCACATCCCGAGAAGCACAGCAAAAGCTGTCTGTGCTGAAAGGAGAATGCACCAGCTGAGGGGGCTGGGGTGAACTCTTCACTCCCCGATGTCATTGACAACAGGAATGGATGGCAATGGCTGCTCCACAGCTCTGCAGAAAAATAATCCAGAAAAAATTGCTTGCTCAGTGTTAATACTTTCTGTAAACTTGGAAATAAATATTTCCAGCAGATTAGCCAGCTTTGGACACACATTATTTGCAGCTTTGAAAAAATATCTTAGTTACAGGCCAAGGAAGGGGTGGCAAAGATGTCAAAGCACTGAAGGAGTTGTCACTCTCCCTGCAACCTGATCAGCCAGGACCTCTGGAGCACAAAGCCTGGCTGTCATGGTGAGATCATGACCTTTGATAAGATGGATGAGGGTGTTAACAAGATGGTATTAAGTTATCATCCATCCTGAATCGTTTCATACTCCAGGAGCCACTGTCCAAAACCTGAATGACCATGAAGACAGCCCTGACACTGGTCAGTGCACAGGGAAGGGACAGGGTGGCAGCTCTGGGAATAGCTCCTGTGCAGTGACCTTTCAGGCATGGCAGTAACTTGGCCTCTCCCCAGTGGCTGCTGAAAGCAGAGGTCTCTGACCACTGGATATTTTGGAAAAACCGAGGCAGATTCCCATAAAGACAATGACATGGCGATGTCCAGGTCTCGCTAAAGTGACTTTCAAAGCCCCAAGGACACAAAGCCAAATTGCTGAGTGAGGACAGAAATGTAGAGCAAACCAGAACGGATTTGGTCAAAGGGAGAAGAAAAGACCTGGTGTGAACAGACGTGTTTGCCTCAGTTCTCTGTGCTTGGATCATCTGAAACGAAGCTGTTGGGCAAACAGTAAGGGGCACATATTCCCAGGAAGAGTCTGAGACCTTGATATTAGCAGGCTCCAGTCAGAGCAGGCTGGGGGAAACATCCTAGCTTATGGCTGGAAAATGAGGTGGATCTGCTTTACTCTCCCACTGATGGCATCATTCAGACATGGCCTGTCTGCCTGAGGAAACCAAGGTTTGCCCTACCATCCCTCTGAGAGACTGGTACATGCCTGCTGCTGAGGGATCAGGGCACCTGGGTCCGTGTAGGGCTCCAGGGAACAGCACTGGACAAGGCTGCACTTCCACCCCAGGTCACCAGTACCAGTGACATGCTAGTGTGGCTTGGCAGCAGAGCTGCTCCATGAAAAATTCACTAGGTGCTCCCTGAGATTCCCAGCCTTGAATTCTCTAAGAAAGCTGTGGACAGATATTTGATTCATTTTATTTTTGCTCTGCTCACAGGATTGAGATTCAAACCATTTAATTTGTTTGCTAGCTAATGCAAGAACAATAAGGGACATCTAGCCCATGCTTGCAGTGACATGAAGAGAGGCATCACAAACCCCAGTTTTCACCTGGAGCTGGTTTTACAGCTGCTTCCTCACTGTTGAGAACTCCCAGGGAGAATGATTCATTACACATGCTGCAGAACAAATCCCTGTGGAGAACAGACGGGGGTTTGGGAGCCTGCCTCCCCAGCAGGCTTTCCTGGGAGTAATTTCCTAAAAACACGACAGTCTTTCCAAAGATATCCTCGATTCGGCGCCAGCTTCCTGTCACCAGGAAAAGATGTTCAAATCATGTCAGCTCGATGAAGTCAGGATCAAAGCTGTTTATCGACTTACTAATGACAAGAAATTATCCAGGAGTCAGTGAGTTACACACTCAGAATCAATATCAGTGAAGCAGCTGATAAATACCAACACCAACCTGAACCTAACTCCTTCTGGGGTCCTAATCCCTGGGCACACTCCCCACTCCTCACAGCATGTGTACTCTGGGAGCAGGGGGTCACTTCCTTGCACCCCTGTCTTTTGGGAGGTGTGGATGGTGCATCCTGACAAAGCAAATGTGATTTATTTAGGGAACAGCTCTTTCAGGACACACAGGGCCTGCCCAGCCATGCCCAGTTGGATCTGACAGTCTCACTATGGTGTCATGAGCTCTTTTTATTTCAATTTGTGGAGTCAAGCTCTTGGAAAGCCAAAGAAAGGAAGAGACACACCAGGAAGCCCAGCACCGTGCTGCTCCCTCTCCCATCCATTCCCATGAGTCCTGGTCACAGTGGGGACTGAGGACTGCAGCCACAGACTCCTCATCCCTCAAGTCTCAGCCACAGGCATGTCCAGCACCAGCATGTTCCACGGATTTAACAGCAAAAAGCACCTGGGTGGGATTTAACAGCAGATTCTGTGTCTGTGTGTGACGGACTAACAGCACAAAGTCCAGGGGTGGCCCAGGGTGTGACAAAGCCACCATGGCAGTGTCCCTACCCTGCCCCCACTCATACTGTAGGTGCTGCCCAGCAGGTCAGACAGGATCCCTGTGAGTAGGAGACACTGCCAGAGACACCTCGGCTGGGGTGGGCACTGCCAGCATCTCCAACATTTCCCTGCCTACCAAATCATTTGGGGAATACTCAGAGGGAAAATCAACAGGGCGAGGATTCCTGGTTTGTATATTTTAGTTCAGTCTCTGCTTTTGGCATATTTCCCACATGAGTTAAGTAGATAAATGGATGCTGCAAGGTGGGGAATTTTTCTGCCATTTCAGCTGGGTTTAGGCGTGGTTAAGGGAGATGTGTTGATTTTTGGAGATTCCAGAAAGGCAAAAAACTGTGATAGTTTGATTCTGAGGACAAGAACAACTTTCCAACAGGCTTCAGAGAAGCTGTCTGCATCCTTTGGAGTGGTTCTGTCCATGCAAGCAGATTCCTGCCTCTGCAGGACTGGGCAGACAGAGCCCGACTGGAGGCACTGCCCAACACTTCCCTCCTCCATGTCCACTGCAATGGAATGGCAAGTGACTGTCCTGGCAGAACCCCTGGCAGTCCCGGGGACAGGAGGAGTGTGCCACCCCACAGGTGCCACACCTGAGAGAGTTACTGGTGGCCAAAACACTCCCAGGAATGCACACTGTACCTTGGGAGAAGGGATCACTTCCGAGTATTTGTGCCTGTGGGAAAACAGTTTAGGAGGCTGATTTATCATTTGTTATTCTTTGAAATATTATTCCTTGAAATAACATTCTCATTTTCGGGATGCAATTCTGTTGGGAGCAGAGCTTTGAGGCTCCCAGACCAGTGCAGATCCCACCCACAAACACCAGGAGCCTCCACTGTTGGTTACACAAACCAGGGCCTGCCTCAATTTTCTCTGTCCCTGGCTGGACTGGGTTAGTGTGGATTAAACCTGCTTTAAACTGGGTGAAGAGCAGGGCCAGATCCCCACAGGTATCTGACTAAAATGGACTGACATTATGATGTTTTAGGGGGCTGCAAGTCTGCCCTTTGACAAGGCTTTGGGAATCAGGTGCTCAGCCCCAAGGGCAGCTCTGTCACATCCCTGCCTGCCAGACTGGGACAAGGAGGCTTCCAGCAGCACCAGTGCCTTTGCTGCAGAAACCCAGGAATGGCTGGAAACGCTGCTTTTCGCCGGTCTGAAAGCTCCTTTGTGTAGCAAAACTGTGAAATCTGTTACAGTGCAGGGAGAAGAAGGAGGAGGCGGAGGAGGTGGAGGAGGAAAAGGAGGAGAGGGAGGAGATGATCTCTGGGAAACAAGGATGGGAGGAGGATGGGACTTAGCAGAGCTGGCAGCACTTTCTGAAGGGTGCCGTGAAGGACCTTGGGTTGCACGCTGGGCAGGGAGAACATGTCACCCTCAGAGCCCTCATGCAGCCAGCAATAATTATTTATTGAAGATCAAAAGGTGGGAAAGTCATTGGCTAAAGAAATTGATCTGGTACGGATTAGGGCAAAATTTGCCTCGTGTCTAATAAAATGTGTTTTCTCTCCTTGCAAACCTTTTCTCAAGAATGCCATCTTCTGGTTTTAAACGAAGCTGAAGGTTTTCATCTCTAAAAGAAGCTCTGACAGTCTGGGAGTACAAAGCAGGCAAATTTGCACATTGCATGGAATGGCACAACTAGAGCTAGTCTGAATTTGTCCATAAAAACTTTGTTTAGTGGAAAAACAAAAAAACCTGCAAAAAGTATTTGTGTGCTGTAGAAATCCAGACCTGAAGACTGAAACATCTAACAGTGCTGTTACCTGCCCCTGAGGAATTGTCAATCCTGGCAAACCAGTGATATGTCCTTTGAGACTTACCCACTGGGGGTTGGTTCTAACACTGACAAAGGTGATGAGGGAGTTCCTGGGGCTGAACCTCGGGGTGCCCGTGGTGTCCTGCCCCAGCCACCCCCCGACCATCAAGTTTGTAGCCAGAGTGATTTCCATGTTTCCATCTGTAAAGCTGCTCAGAGCCGAGTTTGGTCAGCACAGGATAAAGCCCAGGGATGAGTGAGCCCCCCAGATCCCCCAGCTATGCTTCTCTTGGGCACTGGCTCCCATTAACCTTTTCCCAGTGATTCTCATTTGGATTAAGCTATGAATAGCCCTGAGCCAGGAAAGAACACCAGAAAGAGCGCCAGGAAACAGAAAGTTTTCACCTTCCGCCTGAAGGAAAGACAGAGGAAAAGAGCTGGGTGAAGGGGAAAGTCAGAGCCTGATGCCCAGGATTTGATGCTTACAGCAAAGTCACCTCTTGCTGATATTCTCATGACCATTTTCTTCCCTTTCTAGTTCAAACTTTCCATTTAAATCTATTTTTAAATTTAGAAACATCTTTCTTCCCAATGAATAATCACACGGTCGAATTTTGAAAAAAATCAGGAAAAAATTGTTTTGGCATTCGAAACATCTCCATGCCCCCATGCAGCATGGATCTGGGGGATGGAGAGCTGGCTCTGATCCCTCAGAAATTCAGGGGTCTCACTGGGACATCATGGACAAAAGCTGGGCAGCTCCTCACACTGCAGAGCTACGACACCTGCCCTGGATAGTGCTGAGGCAGGAGCTGATGTGCTTTGTTGCCTTTAAGTTACGGTTTCTGTGTGTGTTTGTAGACACAACCATGCAGAAAATCACCAGCTTTAATATCCCACTTGTTAGCAGGGAGTGATTCGTGGCTGTCTCAGGCTGACACTTCCCAACCTCCCACTTTTATTTGCTTGTTCCCGGTTCTGGGCTCGCAGTGTGAGGCTGCGGCTCATCATTCACCCCAAGACTTTTCATGGACTTGGTGTTGGGCTTTTCTTTCACAGCTTCCTCTGCCATTTTCTGCAGAACATCACTCCCATTTACAGCAGCTGAGACTGCTGGAGAATTTGCGAGGAGAGTACGAGGAGTTCAGCACAAAGCCCCAGGGAGGACCTGTGCTGGAGGGCGAGGGGTTACAGCGCTACCCGTGTATCATATAAAACATCTCTATTAACATATCCCATCCCAGCACACCCAGGACCCCTGCTGATCCTCTGCAGAGAGGGAAGGAACAGTCAGTCTATAAAACCTGACTGAGAAAGAGGAGAACTCAAAGAATTAAAGGGCAGGGTGATACTGTTTGTGAGCTGCTATCTGAGGGTTTCCAGCATCTGCCAGTACAAATAATTTCACTGATAAATCTGAAAGTCTGGGTAAGCTCTCAGTCTTGGGTGCCAAATGAGAGCTCCCAATCAACAGAGACTGGGAGCCAAGTCTGAAAGAAAAATCTCATCTGCTTAATTATGTGGTACAGAAGTGGGACCAAGAAGCAACCTAAGATGGGCAGTGGTAAATTCTGCTCTTGGAGACACACATGTCTCCATAATATTCTTACTGATTTCAGGCAGTGTTAGAGTGAGGATGAGAGGAACCTTCACCTGCCCAGAGAATGGACTCCTCAGCGCCAACCCTGTCCTAATTCCACCATGCGATATCCACACATCCCACCAGACTGCAAACAGACTGCACAGAACTCTCCTCCAGGCTTCTGCTGCCCCTTTGGCTACCCCTTACACTTGTGGCCACCACTGTGTCCTCCCCCATCCCCTCCTGGGTATCCCACCCAGCAGGACCCAGCTCTGGGAGCTCAGCCTGGTGAGGTAATGCAGCACAAAGTAATTTATTTCCTCTCTTCATTTCTGTATAAAACTTGTCATGAGGTTTAATCCGTCATTACCTCCCTCCCAGAGCTGTGCTCAGTGGCCCGCTGCTAAGCCCAGACAAGGAGATTTACATCTTATCTAACAGGAGTGTAAGATTTATGGATAACTCCCGACAAGGAGCACATCATGCCAGAAAGACACTTTTGTGCTACTAACTTGATCAGTCATTATGCTGTGAGTTGACATCTAATTAAGCCTCCACAGGCATCATCAGGTCCAGAACAGCTCTTCAGGAGGAGAAAATCCACCTCTAAGCACCGTGGTGGCAGCTTATCCCCAACCTTTGCGCTGCTGGAAGAGATAATAACGCTCCCCAGAAAATCCCCAGTCTCAGGGAGAGCTGGCGATGTCACCTGCACTGGAAAAAGGAATCACAGGGGCAAATTCCCAACTGCTTCTCTAAAACACAGCAAAGGCTCATTTCTCAGAGATTTCCTAAGCTGTGGCCATGTCCCCACCAAAGCCACATCCCACGAAACACCTCCCAAGGCCACAGGGGACTCATTTGAGGGTTACAACCTTCTCAATGGATTTACTTTTCTGAGCACATTTCTTGGCTCTCCATGGGCTGCCTACATCAGCGTGGAAGTGTAAATCCTGCTCTCCCTTGGCAGGCTGCTCGATCTTTGTGTTTTCTCTTGACGCTGCTTCCAGGATGTCTTCGATGGAAATGCACAGCATGGCTGCAATGCTGCTGCCCTTGGCATTTCCCTGTCATGCTGAGCAGGAAAATAACACAGTGCTGGGAAGAGCCAAGGGCTTTGAACATGTCGAGATGCACCTGGAGCCAGCGGCCGGTGCCTCACATCACCCATGCACAAAGGACAAAGGCTGCTGGCCAGGCTGCAGGTGTTTCAACAAGCCCTGAACACCTCACCCCACTGCCAAGGCAGTCACACCAAAATGGGCAACTCAACCCTCTCTGGGAGACTGGGCACGCTGAGGTCAAACACTGGGCAGGGATGGGGGGAGTCAGAACACAAAGGGGAACTGGAAAGGCCAGGCAGGGGGTGTGTACCTGGTGTTTGCAGGTGGTCCATGCTCTGTCCTCCAGGCCAAAAGGAAGCCAGAAGAACATGATGGACATCAAGCACAGGAAAGAGAGGAACTCCTATTCCCTCCCCTGAAGGGTTTCACTGTTTGTAGAGATATTATCAAAGAGAGCGGATGCCACTGACTATATTTTCAGCCAATTGTAATAAATATTGCCAGTGGCTTTTGATAGGGAATGGGTTTAAGAGAGGAAGGGATTATTGCACATGGGCCATTTCAGATCTTCTGTCTGGTCTAAAACTCACTGAACCCAATAGAAACACGTCTGTTACCTTCAAAAGACTTACCCAGCCTGGATGGAACCAGGGAACGTCCTTAATAAGTTGCCAGGATCTCCTTCAGGTCCTGTCCTAATCTCATCCCTTCTGGTCTGAGCTGCCCAGCCAGGAGAGCGACACAAACCACAGCAGCCTCTCACAGAATCCTGGAATAGTCTGGGCTATGAATCACCTTAAAGTTCATCCAGTTCCAAACTCTGCCATGGGCAGGGACACCTTCCTCTAGACTTTCCCAAGTCCCATCCAGCCTTGAGCACTTCCAGAGATGAGGCAGCCACAGCTTCTCTGGGCAAGCTGTACCATGGCCTCACTACCCTAACAGCAAAAAAATCCTTCCTAATCTCTAACATAACCCTGTACTCTGTCAGTTTAAAGCCATTACCACTTGTCCTCTCATCCCATGACCTAGTCACAAGTCCCTCTGCAGCGCTCTTGAAGCCCCTTTAGGCACTAGAAGGGGCTCAAAGATCTCCCTGGAGCCTTCTCTTCTCCACGCTGAGCAACCCAAGCTCTGTCAGCGTGTCCATAGCAGAGGTGGACACAGAGGTGCTGTCCCTGTGGTGTTCAGAAGAAAGGGTGGCTGCAGAGCAAAGAAATCCACATTTGTTTTCTGACAATGTTTGATTTCTTGGCACCCTCGACCCAGAGGCCTTTCTTTGTGCTCCTCAGGAACACCACAGTGAAGACAAGCTGCCCCAGCACCTGCTGTTCAATCCCTCACCTCGCCAGGTCAACGGCCAAAGCAATCAATTCTATGGGGAAACAATAAAAACGGCACAGAAAACGAAGTGTCCTCCCAGTGCCCTGGTTCCCAGCCCTCTTTGCCAATTCCTGCCCCATCAGCTTTGGTTGAGAGGATATATAAAACCCACAGAATTTCTCAGTGTGGCCACAGCAAGACGCAGACTGAGTCAGACGAATGGGAAGACCAGCCAGGAGAGGTAACGATGCTTTTGCAAACTGAATAACTTAATACAGGCATTGCTCCTACTTCTGTGTGTCTCCATAAGGGTCAGCACTCACCAGAAGTGATGCTTTCTGCAAAGACTGAGATAAATATGCGTGTTTTCTGCAGGTTAAACTTTCTGAATTACTTGTTTTGGTAATATTGTAAGAGCATTACAGACATTATAAGCAATTCCCAAATGTTTTTCAGAGACAGATAACACTTTCACCTTTTCATTTGACTTTATAACTCCTCCATAACTTCCATTCCTTCCTCTATTAATTTTAGCTTCTGTTTGTTTGCTGGTTTTATACCAGTTGTGGCCACTCTGTGCTCCTCAGTAAGTGAGATATCCCCGCAGGCACTGTTCTAGCTCACAAGATTGCAGAGGCTCTTCAAGGCTGAGCCTTCTGTCAGTGCTTTTAAGACACCACATGGGAGCTGTGGGTTGTTATTGCACCAAGCCGACAAGCTCCACACCACAACCCCAGTCAAGGAGCAGATCTGTGGCTCCGTGCCTCAGTGGCCAGGCAAGGGCCACGTTGTTCTGACCAGGCTGCTGTGGGCGCCCTCTTCCTCCCCTTCCTCTTCTTCCTCTTTCTCTCCTCCTCCCCCTCCAGGTGCCGGCATGGCGCTGCTCCGCACCCTGAGCATCCTCCTGATCCTCCTGGTCCCAGCTCACACCACCAGGTCACCCGACTGTGGCGGCATCCTCACCCCCTCTGGACTGAGATACCGTGAGTGCAGACCCACAGCTCCCATGCCAGCAGCAGGGAGAGGAGGCGGTCACATCTTCTACTGTGGTGGTGAAAACACCAAACTCTGGCACCAGAATTCCTTGCCACTCCTCATCTTGCCTGCCTCACCCCCGCCCATTGCTACCAGCTGGGGGCTGGGAAGGGACAGAAATGGGTTTCAGTCTGTCCGGCAGGACACGAGCTCCAGAGGCTCTCATAAAACCTCTGCCCTGTTTTGCAGTTGCTGAAGTTTCAAAGCCGCATGCAGAGTCAGTCCTCAGGAAAGACCTCATGGCCTCGCCAGCCCCAGATCCATCTCCCACCTCCCCAAGTAGGTGAGTTGCCCTCAATTGCCCAGGCTGTGCTGCCATACCCCTGGTGTTTGAATATTGTCACAAAAGGCACTTTGCCAGTGAGAACAAAAATACTCCTGCAGACCAGGAGGTTTAGAAATGAGGTCCTGGCTCCTCTGTTGGTGTCCAGAGGCAGTAGAACCCATACTGTTCTCAGGGTGTGGATTTATCTCTGCAGATCTCATGAACATTTGGGCGTTCTCAGGGTCTATGCTGGTCTCCCAAAACCTTCCTGTCTACTCCAGCAGGAGCCAAATTATCTCTGTCAAAGTTGACAAGTTTTCCCTGACCCTGATCCCCGACGCTGGGATGCGGCTGAACATCGAGGTGGACCTTGGCATCACATCTGGCCCGTGAGTGCTGGGGCTGCCGGGCTGGAGCCAGCCCAAGCTCCTGGCTGAAGTGACAAGGCACCTGCAGGAGCAAGGGTGGCCTGGGGGAGGGTGGCCAGGAGCATTCCCCAGCTCCAGCCTCCTCCTCCTCCCCGGCACAGCTCAGCCACCAAGGAGATGAGGCTGTCCATCGTGGCAGACCTCCATGTGGAGATGAACCCCGAAGAGAACCTGGAGCTGGTCACCTCTGACTGCAAACCCACCCTGGAGGAGGTGCAGAGCACCGAGGAGATGGACAGGTCAGCCCCACAGTTTTCCTCCTTGTGGGATTTGGGTAATGGATGAAAGAAGAAACTGAGGTACAAGTGTTTCTAGGCAGCAATGAGATTGGATTGAGACTTGCTCACTGTCCTCAAAGCTAATAAAGGCCAACACTGAAAGTTTATCTTCATGGGAGGAATTTTTTGGAGTGGTTTCTCCATTTGAAGAGAGTTTCAGTCTGTCACAAGGGTGTGGTACTTTTAAAGTTGTGCAGCTGGAATGCTTTTAATGCAAGTCCAGTGGCAATTCTCCAATGGCTTGGGATTCTGAATTATAATCAGAGCTTAATAGATGATAGAAAGCAATGGTAATTCTGTCTCTGGATGCCTTTTGGATCAGATAAGACACTCCCCCACCTTTGGCTGATGTGCTTTTCTCCTAACTTCTGTTCTGTTGTTTTTACCCAGCAAGCCCTCAGGATCGGATGTGGACAAGCAGATCAACGTCGAAAAAGTAAGATAAAGTTTGTAAAGGCATAAGACAGCATTATACAGGTTTGTAAGAATTAGAGCACTTTATGTGTGCCTGGTGCTTTTCCAGCTCTCCCCCACAGCTCCGTGCTCACTGGACACTGCCATCATTCCCTGGCTCCTGCTACCAGCAGATGGCAACACCCACCTCAGAGGCTTTCCAGGGAAACCCAAGGCCAACGGACTCCCCATGTTCATCTGTCACCTCTCTTTTTGTTCTTTATTCCATAGATTTGCCTGGAAGTCTCCAAATTGCTGCTTTTTCCAAATGAACGGCTGATGTCTCTGGCAGGTGGGCAGTTGGCTTTCAGTCCCATTATGGACTGAGGGTTTCAAGGAGCATTTTGGAGCAGATTATGAGGTGGGACAGATTCCTGCCCTGCAGCAGCAGAGGCTCTGCTGCTATCATCTCCCTGGGGACCTGCTCTCTCTTCCCAGCTCTTTCCCTGTCTTTTGTACTCTGGAAACCCAGACACTTCCCAGAGCCTGTCACTCTTTCCCTCCTCTTCCTGAGCATTCCTCTGCTCTATTTGCAGCTCCATTCCCCATCACACCAAACTGCCAAGTCCAGTACCTGCCCCTGGCTGCCCCCATGTACTCTGAGCAGGGAATCATCATCTCTTTGCAAGTAAGTCCTCACTTTCCAGCTCTTACAGCCCAGCTCTAGCTCTTGGAAGAGCTGATTCCACTGAGTGCTGCAGCCCTGAGACACTTGAAATTCATTTTCTTTCTGCCTGTGTCTCTGCAGACAACTTTCCAAGTGGCAGGGACAGTGATCCCCCTGCCAGTCAGCCCTGTGCCTTTCAGCATGCCTGAGCCAGCAAGCTCCAGCCCTTCCCACCTCATCCTGGCCTTCTCTGAGCACTTCTACACCAGCTTATTCTCTGCCTTGGAACAGTCTGGAGCCCTCAACGTGAGTCTCCTGGTGAGTGGAGCAAGGGAGGGAGGAAGGAGTGGGAGATACACACTTGGAGGGATGGCCTTGCCCTGAGAATGTCTTGGAGAAACCACAAGCCCTACACAGAAGTGAGAGTGTGTCCAAGCACCTGCAGGAGTCACAGTCCCTCACCTCCAAGCTCCTAAAAATATTCTGGTCTAATGGAGCATGGAGAGTTTGCCATGAGAAGTAACCTGCACACTGCTCCTGGCATGGGCTGGTGTGAGCAGGGCTCCTGCAGGTCCCCAGGGGTGGGATGGTGCTCATCAGAGAGGCTGCATGGCCATGCTGGACATGAGCCCTGGAGCAGCAGCCCCAGGAAACCACGGGCCTGATCATGAGCTGTGCTTTGTGTTTCAGAGCTCGCTGACCACTGCCACCTTGGCTGAGAGGATCACTCAGGTGTGTTGCTGTCACTGTGGCCCCAAGAGGCACAACCCCAACTAGGGCAGTGTCCCCCAGCTGCCATGGTTGCCTTGGATGGTTGCCATGCCCAGAAACAACCCCACTCCCTCAGCAGATGGGCTCCCTCTTCCAAGAGGACCTACCAGTGGTGCTTCAAGCTGCGTCCCGGAGTTCACCTCATGTGGTGCTGGAGGAAAACAAAGCCATCGTGGAGCTTTTCCTTACTGCCCAGATTGGAACAAGATCATCCCTTTTCCAGAGCTTCCTGAGTGTGAACGTGGTGAGTGTGGAAGCGTGCTGAGCCTGGGAAGTGTGTGCTGTGAGTGTGTCCCTGCTGCCCACGGGCAGTGCCCTTTCCTGTGAGCCCTGACCCCACTGCAGCCGCTGCAGGGGCTGATTCACCCTTTTCCATCACAGTGCTCCCAGTTCCCAGCAGCGTCTGCCCGTGTGGCATCGTGCAGGATGCAGGGAGCACATTGCAGGAGGCAGCCCATGGATGGGTTCATCACACCCCACAAAGCCCAAGTGGGACTGTTTCCTCACTGATCCTACTCTCTGTTCCCCTCACAGGATGTGACTGCCAGGCTCCACCTCAGCGTTGCCGACACGAGGATGATCATCTCTGTGGCAGCCATAGAGTAATGACCCCGTCTGCACTGCAGGAGCCACGAGGGGACACGTCCCTGTCACAGCGGGGAAAGGAGAGGCAGTGGTCTGGGGAGGGTTTTGGCTCTTAGAGTTTGGGCATTGCAGATGTAGCTTCTTCCCCAGGGAGACATGAAATTCCAGGAATATGGCTAGGGAGAATAGTGGGAACTGCAGCTTCCACACTGTCACAAAGGCCCTGAGCCCAGACAGGGAGTTTGGGGAAACTGCTTAGTTACAGCTCAGCACCAGCAGCTCCTCTGCTGCTCTTTGTTTTCCAGGGATATCGAGCTCAGCCTGGCCACCTCTGATGTGGGTCCTATACTGGTAGGTACCTCCAGCTGTGGCCACTCCTGGTACCACCCTCTCAGAGCCTGCTCCCCCTCAGCTGCCCCAGCCATCCTGGGCAGTGGGTGCCAGAGGAATATGGAAATAGTGACTTTGGGTGCTTGCTGCACCTGGTGGGAGGGACAGTTGTGTCCTTGTGGGATGGGAAGAGGTGCAGTGACCATCAGGACCCTCTCACGGGTCTCTGCCCCTCTCCTCCTTCTTTAGCCCCACACCATGAGCTGACTTTGACTTTCCCCCACAGGCTGCCCTGCTGGAGGAGTTGTTCGTGCCCACAATCCGTGAAGAGGTGCCAGCCCAGATAAACGGTGAGCAGATGGGAGCTCTGTGGGTGCTGCCATGCAGGATGCTCCACAAGGACCCAGACAGCACCCAGCTGGCAACTTTCCCTCTTTCTCTTTCTCAGCGGTCCTGAGACAAGGTGTTTTCCTGCCCCACATTGCCAGTTTCACTTACACCGATGTCAACATCACAATTCACAAGGTAAGAAACAAGACACTTAAATTGCTCCCTGCAGTGCTTGATTTAAAGGAAGCCTGGGAGCAATGCTGACCTCCCAGCTCCAGAATAAATCAGAGCCTGATCTTCCAGCCCCGGTCACTTGCAGGGCCAAGTCCCATTGCCTTAAATAGGCCGTGCCCCTCTTCAGCCCCACGGACACAGGCAGTGGTTGGGGCTGGTGATAGTGAAGCCCTGTGTGGGCTGATGGAGCCACACAGGCACCATGCTCAGTCCTCCTTCCTTCCTTCCCTGCTCAGGATTATGTCTTGATCCCCTGCAACCTCCAGCTAGAGGCAAGGACTAGAGAGACCAGCACCTGGGAGTGAAGTCCAGTGTCTGGAGTAAAACAGTGGCAGAATCACTCAGTTGACTCTCACATCATGCTCTGTGGTTTGCCATTGCTCGAAATGTTGAAAATCTTCTTTCTTGACTTAATAAAATATCATGGGTTTATACTCTGGATAATAATGGTGTTGCACTAGCACCTTTCTCTTCCAGCCCTGATCCTGTGGTTTTGTTTTGGTTTTTGGCACAGAATGTATTGTAACAACATTCTGTGGTTTAATTAAATATTTCTCTTTAATTCTGCATTTGCTGGTGTGACTATTGACATTTTTCTCCCCTCCACAATTTGTACCTATAAACAGATTAATTTTACCCATCATGTCCAGACCCTACATTTAATTAATTCCACTCATTTACAAGGATGCAAAACAGACTCATGCCTCTCAGCTGCAGAACAACATAACCCCTACAACGAGAGATCTTTCCTCTGCTTTTCCTCCATGTCTCGTGTTACTATGGGAACATTACAACTGCTGAGTTTCCTGGGTCAGAAAGAAGAGGAGGGGGAGGAAATCAGTCTGCAGAATGGTTTCTAATTTTAGACCTGAAGGCAGTTATATTTTCAACACTTTGCTTCTGAGAAAGCTCATCACAGAGAAAATGCTGAATGAGAGGTGACTGCAGGCGTCAGACTGCGCCGCCGTCGTTGGCACTGGGATGCTCTTTCCTACTGACCAAATACATCTCCTGGTTGTCCAGACACATAAAGGGGGGAAAAAAACCACCCACAACAGACACAGGTATCCCAAAGGGGAAGGTGGGTGGTAACAGAGCTTCAAAAGCTGCCCCGGTCACTCAATCACTGGGTGCTGTTGGCATCTACCCCAGACAGGGTGAACATGGGGCTGTGCTGATGCCCAGGAGGAGAATCCTTGTCCCTGCCCATGCAGCCCAGGAGGAGCATCCTCATCCCTGACTGTGCAGCCCAGGAAACAATCCTTACCCCTGATCATGCAGCTCCCACCTCAGCTCTCCCATGGCGATGCTTCACGTAACACTCCAGCCATGAAACCTTATTAATTACATCTACATCTGCTTTCGGTTGCTACAACTGTAGCCATCATTTCTAGCCTCTGAAGCTGCTGAAAAACACTTCAAAACCTTGTATTTCAAAGGCTCAGAAATAGGAAAGCAAACAAAACAAGCCAGGTTGATTTACTGCAAGGAGTAAAGAACCCTGAAGGTTTATATGCCCAGAGTAGGGACCTGACTAATGATGTTAATGCCCAAGGTTGGCCATGACAGCTCCTAATAAAAGTTTCCTGGTAGAGCTGCAACCATTATTCGTTGACTAATATATGTTAAACCAGTTTCCCAAAAGGAATAAGCTACAGTAGAGGTTTAGCAAATATTTCCTGCCAAAGAAAATATGCATTTCTTTGGTAGGAAATATTCTGGCTCCAAGCTTCACTGCATGACTACAGTGCAGGGCTGGAATCTCGGGAGCTGCACCTGCAACTGCCAGCCCCACCTGGGAATAGCCACAGGCTTAGAGTAGAGCTGGCTCCTGCTGGAGAATGAGGGTCTTCTGCTCCTCCCTCCAGTCACCCCATTTCCTGAGACCCCCAGCACAGCCAGGGAAAAGGAATGCTGAAAAAACTGTTTGCATTAGCCCCTTTGGCAAGCACAAAATCCATCACTTTCCTGGGCAGTCCTGCAGGAAGAGCTGCCTGGTGACCCCCAGCTTCCCTCACTACTGACACATGGAGTAGTGTGCACCAGATGGTTCAGACCCTGCAGCAGGGGGAAGAAGCCCCTTCTCCAACCCCCACAAAACAGCAGAGGGATGAAGCTTTTACCAGGGGCATTGCTGGGGCAAGAGGCAGAGAGCTCCAACAAACCCACAAACCACCAGCTGCACAGCCAGTCCCTGTCAAGCCCTTCTGCTGCTCACCCAGCTAAAGATTTTCCAGCCTGTCAAGGTTCCAGTGTTAAAGAAACTTTCCTGAACAGCATTATGACGGCTCTTAAGGGTTCTGGTTTGCAGTTTCCTGCTCTGGATATACTCCTGAAGCCACTAGAAATTTAGAGCATTAGATATACAAGTTGCAGAAGTGACAGGTAACACTGAGAAGATGCTGCCCTTTCCTTTGGAAAAGGCTCCTCTGCTGCTTGCCCCTCAGTCCCATGTGATGAGCAGCATGATGGAGGCCAGACCCCGAGAGGAAAAGTGTTTTCCAGGGACACAAGATGACTTTTCCACTCTTCTGTGACCCTGGGCTCGCTGTGCCAGCGCTCCATGCAGCAGCAAGCTCTCATCACATGCTCTCACCACACTGTTTTCTTTCTCAAGACAGGCAGAGGCCTGGGACAGTTCCCAGATCACAGAGCCCTCTATAATGTGCCAGAGAAATGAATGCCTCCCAGTAGAGCAGAATACACACAGAAGTGATGGCCAAACGGGAATGAAAACAGGGCCTAAACTTTACTTACTGTCCGGAAGGTGTTTGCTCAGGAACCAGAACAAAACCTTGTATCAACACAGCCTGTTCTGCCAACCTGTGGGCAAAAAGGGTGGATGGAGACACCAAGTCCCAGTGCAGGAGCCCTGAAGTGGCACAAAAAGCAGATTGCAGCACAGGGTGCTGGGCAGTTGTCACTCATCCCGTCCTCCAGGTGACAGGGTCACACAGACCCTCAAACCCTGCCCTGTCAGCTCTGAGGGCATGCTGGTGTCAGAGAGCTGGAGCAACGGGATCTGAGCTCCCTGCCCCTGGCTCCTGAGCAGATTCCAAAGCTCCACAGAGCTCACTCTTGCTGGCACCTCACACCCCAGGGGTTCAGCTGGCCATGGAGCTGCTTCAGTGCAGCATCCTGTCACCACACAGGAGCACCACTTCTGCCCAGGGACAGGACAAGGCTTGTGTCACCAGTGTCACCAGCAGCTGAACAGTCTCTAGGGAGCACAGTCCCACAGGCAGCATCAGCCTGCACCGTGCTGGGAGACAAAGGAGCTGTTTATACTCACCAGGACACCCATCTTCAATGTTACCACGGACTTCAACCCACCCAAAGCCTTTCTGCTGGACACAAGGCAGGCCAGCCCATGTGGTGACAGTGTGTGACACCAGGTTTGTGTTTGGCACAGCTCAGGAGAGAGCTGGCCAGTTCACACAAGGAGGGACCCCCAACGGGTCCAGCACCTCCTCTGCCATGTTCAGTGATTCCTCTGCATCACCTCACAGCAATGCTGGGAGCTCATGCAGCAGCCACAGGTTTGGGCACCACAGATCCTGAGCCATTCCTACCTTCAGGCAGAAATGCAGAGAGGAATATTGCCCCATGCCTCACCTGGTCAGTGCCAGACTGCCACAACCTCTGGGGAGACAAGGAGTGAGTAACACACTCGTAATAACATCCAGTGCTGGGAAAAACTGGTGTTGGAGAGGCCATTTAAAGACTGAGATTTGTAATTTTTTTTTAACCCAGGATAATTTGGGCTTTTTAAAATCCAAAATGCTGTGATTCTTGTCACTGTGACATGCAGAGACCAACAGGCTGTGACATCAGCCTAAGCAGACATGGCTTTGGCAGACAAGTGTTCTCCAGGGCTATCAGACCTCTCAGTCCTCTGGTAAGGAAGTTTTCCCTCCAGATTCTACTAGGAAATGCTTCATGACCTTTGGAAATTCGATTTAATTTTGATTTCTGCTTGTGGATTAGCATTTGGTCAGCAGGTTATCAGGCCAGGAGGAGCCACTGAAAGTTCAATTTTTTTTCTCAAAGTTCAAGTGGGAAGAGTTTTCAAACCCAAACTCAAAATATTGTCACAAAGGAACAAGATCCCAGAGTGGAGGCAGGACAGAAGTTCACCCCAAGAAGCATCAGAAACCAGAATCTCATTCCAAGCACTAAAAATGTAGCAACATTTATTAAAAGAGTTATATGACAAATGTATTCTGAGCTCCCACTCAGCACTTCACATCCTCCTGGACAAGGATGGGGAGATTCACTTCAGAAGCCACATGCAACAATTCCATTTTTTCATTCTATCAGGAAAAGCTTTCCCTCAGAACAAATTTCCCAATTCCACTGCAGCACCACCTGCAACTGCTGTGACTGTGACCCCAAAATCACACCAACTTCTCTAAATAAATATTTGTACACAGAGCTGCCAGTCAGGTTTAGCTTACGCAAGTGTCACACCGTACTCACACAAGCCAATTCTCTTTAAAGTGTCTTAAATATTATCAAAAATCTTGAATCAGCTTTAGTAAAGAAAAGCAGATAGTGCTGGTCCTGGCATTCCATCCTCGCTGCTCTCTCCCTCTTTCTGCCCCCACAGTCCTTTCCATGCCTCAGGCTCCACAGCTCACACCAGAAACGCTATCAGGCCCTGGAGGAGAGCAGGGAGAAACACAAACACATTATCTCCCATCAAGGGATGTTGGTTCACAATACACAGCAAAGACAGAACCCTCCTGCAAAAGTTCTCATGTCCAGCTCATAATAAGGAGGGCACAGAACTCTTTGGGAGGGGTTGGGGAATATCTCAGCTGCTTCAGGACACCTCCAGAGTGAACTAGGATGGAACTTGGGGCCATTCAAGACTTTTTGAATGGTGCCGCTGGAGAGGCTTGCCTGAATGCCTGGATCCACATCAGAGCTGCTCCCAGTGAGTTCTCCAGAAAGAAAAGAACTGGACAGGGCACTGGAACCTGCCCCAGTGCCTGAGCACAGCTCATGATGCAGCTGAGTCCACACCATGTGTGGGCATCACATCCTCAGGTAGCATTCCCTGACCTGAGGGATGTCAGACACAGCAGCCCTTTCAGGGATGAAAATCTGCAGCTCTTGCACACACAGCCACCACTGGCAGGGTCCTGTAAACAGCCCTGGTGCCTCACAGGAGGGAACAGCCCATCTGAGCACTCACCGCTTTTATCTGAAAATCCACGTTCACCAAGGGAATGCGCAGCACCTTGGGCAGTGGGATCCCCATGCCCAGGAGACCTGCAGGGGACAGACAGACAGACAGACAGACATGCTGAGCCAGCTCACACCCCATGACAGAGCTGCTCCAGGGAGGGCACAGGGAGCAGAGCCTCTCAGGGCCATCACTGTGTGCTTGGCTTTCCTTGGGTTCTCCATCACTGCCTGTTGCCAGAACTGATGCTGGGGTGGGATGGTGCAAATATAGCGTTAGACTTTTAACTACATCCTCAGAATGGGGACTTCAGGGGTTTAATGGCTCCAGCATTCCTAGTACATCTTCTAAACACACACACACACTCACAACCCCCTCTTCCCTCCTTGCCCAGAACTCGAAGTGCTCCCAACATTACAGCATCCAGGTCACCTCACCATTGATCGCAGGCAGGAATGTTTCCACAAACAAGCTGCTGCAGTGGGGCTTCAGGCTGGAGATCTGGGTCAGAGAAAGAACAACCATGTGAGCAGCACTGCCTGGCCCATGCCCAGCAGCAAGACAGGACCCTCGGGACTGCAAACCACTGCCCAGTGACACAGCAAAAGAACACTCCCTGTTCTCTCAAAAGTGAATCTACTTTTCTTCTTCAATTTGTATTCAGTCCTTCCTTTAGAAAAACTTCTGCCTCGTGACACTACTGCTGCAGCTTGATGTGAGTTTGCCCAAGGAGAGGTGAATAAACAGATTTCAGCTTTACATTTTCTTTATTAGAAAAGGCAGAAGGGAAAAAGAAACCCCAGGGACAGAGGAATTGCTACAACCTACACCACAGAGCAGCTAACAGCTCTGACCATCAGCCAGAGTAATCCACCACAGCATCCCACGGCCACTGCCTGGCTCCCTCCATCCCCAAGAGCCATAGGGCATCATGCTTGGCTGCTCTCCCTGCCCAGCAAAGCCCAGACTAGTGTTAGAGACTTACATTACTGATGCCAACATCAGAAGACTCCAAGGAGAGGGAAGTGCTGCAGGGAAAGGAGAGCAAACATCAGGTCAGACACAAGGCACTGGCCAGAGCTCACAGCCAGACCTTGGCCACCTCCAAGCACACTCAGCCCATGGGCAGAGACCCACAAAGGGACACCTGCCTTGTAACACAGAAAACAGGGACTGGAACACTTGCAAGAGAAAAAAGAAACTAGGAAAAGAAAAGCTTAACCTAATTTTATTTGCTTGTCAATGATGCAGCACTGCAGCAGGGCACACACAGCTCCTGGCTGCACCTTCCCTCTCCCTGCCCAGATTATTCACTTTGAGGAAGAAGGCAGCTCCTGGCCAGCTGAGAGCAGAGCTTCTGGAACCCTGTAGCAGAGGCACTGGAACTGGATGATCTTTAAGATCCCTTCCAACCCAAACCACTCTGTGATTCTATGTAAAAGCACACAGTCTGGATTTAAGGACCTGGTGAATTTGCTAGAGCTCCTCATCTATCACTGCAATCACACGACTATCCATACCTAAAACGGATGCTTTATTTCCACTTTCAATTTCTCTTTTCTACTTCTATTGAATCTTGTTATACCCTTGTCTATTGAATTAAAAGCCTTTTGACGCATTTCTATTCCCTATATCGCTGCATACAAGCTATGCCAATTTTGCTTCTAAATCCAGCTCTTTGACAAGCTAAATGGCCCCAAATCCTCAAACCTCCCGCTATAAGGAATGCTCTCCAATCTTTAATCATACCTTGACTGGCATTAATGACAGCACTTTCCTTTACTGCTTTATCATTCATGTCCAATATCAGGCATTTCAAACCACTGCCCAGGATCAAAGTCAAGCTGACAGTCTTACAATTATTCAGGTTACCTCATTCCTCCTTGTTATAAAACTGACACACTTTTCCACCAGCCTCTTAAAACTTTCCAACTGCTGCAATCCTTCCTGAACTTCCCCATCCACCTTATGCCATCAGTCAGCTATGAAATCCTCACATTCAGGAGATGAAATGTCTGGTTTACAGACACAGAAAACATTTCAAGTCAGGAGCCCCAGAGCCAGCACTGCAGCACAGAGAATGTCCCCACCTGTATGAGGGGACAGCTCACCTGCCCAAGGCCAGCTGCAGCACCAGCCTGCCCCCAACAATCGACACACGCACGTTTAGAGCAAGGTCCTGCAAGCAGAGAGGGAGAGGATCAGCACATGGAACCATCCCCATCCCAGCCACCACTCACCCAGCAGGCTCCACACTGCACCCCTCAAAGGTACCTCCCTCCACACTTACAGCCTTCAGCAGCAGGAAGTTGAGGATGGATCCATCTAAGTGGTTACTGAACAGCTGAATCAGGACTGAAAGCTTGACACTGGCTTTGTTTTCTTCCAAGAGGAGGAGTGGGTTCCCTCTCAACACCAGTTTGATGCTCAGAGGACTGTTCCCGCTGCAGGCGGAGCACTGTGGGAATTGGGATGCTTGGAGGTGGCTGCTGGCACCCCACACACCAGGCAAGCAGGGGACTGGCAGTCCATGGGCAGACTCCCACAGCCCCAAGCTCTACAGGGCCACACCAAGGTGACACACATCCTGGACAAGCCGAATTTACAGAGTAAATAGGACCAGCAGCATGGATCAGCTCTCCATGATGAGGGTACAAGGGGCTGAGAAAGGAAAGGTGGACACAGAGGGGGCCCAAAAATGGGATATACCAGACAAGGAAACAGGAGATATTTATCAGCTTGCTATGTCAATGGCCACAAGCTGAGAGAAGGCTTTCCCCCTGTTCAGGGACCAGGAAAAGGCTGGAGCAGACAATGGCACACAGGAGAGCAGGTACTGGGCAGGGGCTGTGCAAAGCCCCAATCCCTTCTCCCACTGCCATCAGCTGGTCGGGCAGCAGGACAGGCTCAGGCCATGCTGGTGCAAGAGCAGGGAAGAAGAAGACTGGGGACCTTTGGCTCATCCAGGTGTATCCTGGAGAGGTTTTCACAAACCCTTGTGCCAGAACAAGTTCCTCACCCCAGGAGGAGCGATGGTCCACACGGCTTCACGCAGGCGGCTGGCACCGGAGAACTGCGGGGACAGAAGCAGCAGCAGCCCCCATGAGCCCTCCAGCCGATTTCAACAACACCCATCCTGCCAGGGCACCCCATTACACTGCCATCCGAGCCTCCCACTCTCTCCATTGCTCCCCAGCTCTCTGGGTGACTCCTGGTCGTTGTTAAGGTGACAGCATCCAGCCGTGGAAGGTGATGTCCCCCCAACACCTTCCAGTGTGTGGCCCCCTAAAATTTCCCATTGGAAGTAGAGATCAGAGGCACAGGAAATGCAAACATCCAGGGAATGGCACTGCAGACACACAATGTCTTTTCTCAGTGGCGCTTTGCAGACTCCTTGAAACAGATGACAGCCTGCAGGAGTCCATGGCACGTGGTCCACAACTGGTGTCCCCGGGGTGTCCTTACAGACAAGAGCACAGCTGGACAGTGCAGGTGCTGTAACAGCTTTCTGAGAGGGGCAGGAGGGAGGCAGTGCTGGGGTCGAGCCTCTGCCAGCGAGTACAAAAACAGTGCACACGCCCTGGGACAGGCTCAGCCCTCCCTGAGCACACCTGAGACCAGGCTGATGTCTGTCCCTTGTCACTCCCTCCAGCATGAAATACAAGCCCTGCTGTACTCACAGCGTCTGGCGTGCAGGGGAAGGTCTGTGGTGGCACCTGGAGCATGAGGGACAGGACTGCATTGAGGAAGCTCTCGCGCATCACCAAGAGCAGGAGCCTGTCCATCAGAGGAGGCAAAGCAGAGGGGGATGAGTCGTGGGGGATGGTGCTGCCTCCCACCTGCTTCACCACACCCTGCAAAGAGAGGAGACATAGACATCGGTCCTCAAAGCCTCGAGGCATGTTCAGATCATCGCAGGAGTGCGGGGCTGTGCCAGCTGAACAGCTCTCCCTCCTCAGAGCTTGGGGAAAGCACAGGACTCAAAGCACTTCACTCTGTTCCATAGATGACAGGAGCTGATAAAGCTGAGCCTGAGTAACTGAGGTGTTATTAGCTAATAACACACTTTGTCCAAATCACAAATCACTGCTTCACTTCATCCTTGAGGTCTCACTGCAGGCACCAAGGGGTGAGGATGCTGCACCCGGTGATCCCAGACCTCCCCCCAGCCACCTTCCAGCTCCACAGAGACCCACATTGACACCAAGTGTTTGCTAAGGAAATTGATGCTGATCATCTGGGGGGCTTGGGGGCAAAAGCTCCTCCCAGTGAAGTCACTGCACCAAAACCAGCTCAGCAGCATGGGTTTCACAGGCTGCAGTGTTTGCTATCAGCCCCTGCTCCTCTTTAGTGCTCATGTCCCATTTGCTTCTCTCCAGCTGCTTGCTTTTTTTTTTTTTTTTTTTTTTTTTAAGCTCTCCTCTTTGCAAGTAGTTTGCTTTTTGCTGCCTTTTTCCCCCCCACAGTGAGACAGAAGTTAAAAATACATCGGTTAGCCTGTTTTAGCATCCACCCATCACAGAGACTAAACAGCAAAGGCAAAAAGCACCAACGAACACCAAGTCTGCAGAGCAGGAGAGACGAGGAAAACTTCTCATCCCACGAGAGGAGAACTGCTCATCCCAGCAGCTGCATCCAACAGACACAGCCTCGGGCAGACTCAGGGTAAGGTGGCATACAGAGCAGGAGAAAAGCACACACAGTCGCTTAGTGGGGATTTGGATAAAGATCTAAGCACTTAGGAGCTGTATTTCCAGGATGAGTCATTAGCCCAGCTCCTTGTGGGATTCTACAGCTCCCATGGGATGGGGTGAACACACTGAAAGGCAACACACAGCCACTCTGCCAAGGTCCTGCTACTCGGTACTAACTTACATCTAAATCCAGCCCCAGGAACTTGCCAGAGGTGTAGGGGATGCTGGCCAGCTGGTAGTGGATTGTTCCTGCTGTGCCGACCGGGATCACAGCTACACACGGGAAAAGGATTGTTACAGCACCAGGAAATCAGCAGCAGCACAACTTCCCCTGGTCCCAAAGGCCACCAGCCCCCACACCCACAAACAGGGCTGAGGGATGCTTGCTGCTACCCCAAAAGGCCAGAACATCCCCAAATTCAACTTAGTGGGATCTACCTTTAGGATATAGCACTAAAAGAGCATCAAAAACACTAAGAAAAATCCAAAGGTGATGCATAAAAATAGAATAAGGAGGGCCAAGGTGGGAGCAGTTCATTGGAATGCTGGGATGTGGATTCCAGGCTCAACAACAACCCTGCAGAAGTGCTGGACCTCTGCTGATGTACTGAGGGACTTGATGTGGGAAATGGGTCTTGTTCCCACTGTGGGGAACACAGGGAAGCAGCGCCTCATCCTCCACAAGCAACGCACCATTGAGAGTGCTCAGGAGATGGATGTTCACAAGGTTCATCACGATATCCACCACGGGACAGAGCTGCAACAAAAAGCAGAAATGTGACTGTCTACCTCACCACCATCACCCACAGCCTGCCAGGACTCCCTCCTTTCCCCTCCAGGGAAAAAACTCGTGTGGCAATAGACACAACTGGGATGCTGTGAAAGACTTGGGGCAGCGGAGCACCCCACACTGAAGGGGAATGTTTTGATCTGGGGAAAGTCTGAGGCATTGCCCTACAGGCAGCAGCCCTGTGGACATCCCAGCCCATGGCCCATGAAAGTGATGTGGGAAAGCAGCACAGAGAGGCTGTGGATCCTGCTGTGGCCTCGTAAGCAGTTTTGTCCCAATATTTCTTTTTCAGCTGTGGAAGGAGGACAATCCTCAGCCGTACCAAAGCGGGCAGAGTCGCCGTCAGCTGGCGAAGCACCAGGTCATTCACTGACAGGGTGAGTAAGCTGGAAAAGAAAGAAAGAAAATCTCCAAATCAGCTGGAACTGGGAACAAACAAAACTCCAGGACAGGAGACAAAAGATCTCCAGCCTTCATTTTACATTCTCTTACACCCTCAGTGATCCCTTTAAGGCCAGTGCTGTGGCTGATGCTTGCCAGAGCAGGGGCTGGAGATACAACAGAGCCACTTACCCCACTGAGGGGAGAATTTGCCTCATTGCTGAGAATCACAGAGTCATTAAGGTTGGAAAAAACATCTAAAATTACCAAGTCCAACCATCAGCTCTGCACCACCACCATACTCCCCACTAAACCACGTCCTCAAATGTCATAGCCACATTTTTTTAGCCCTTCCAGGGATGGTGCTAAAAAACCACTTCCCTGGGCAGCCTGTTCCAATGCTAGACAACCCTTTCTGTGAAGATTTTTTTCCTTCAGCTCTCAGAAAGTTTTCACTGCATGAAAGGAGTGAGCCTCTCACAGTCTAACCTTGTGTTTGCTATCTCCCTCTGGTATTTAAATCAGTGCTGTAGTTAAGGGAAGAGGGAGCTGTTAGGAAATATCTTCATGTTACTGGGAACAAACAATTTGCATCTGGAATAACAAGAGGAGAAATCTGCTGTGTGACATTTCCACTCTGCTGCTGAACAACTCGCTCAGGACGTGCGATGCTTGCAGCAGCACAGAGGCAGTTTTGTCTGATAATCAATATATTTCTGGACTGTTGAGTTGGCAAGACACAGACAGCAGGAATTCATAGAGCACCTGTTATTTATGCCCAAATTCTGCCTACAAATGCATCTGAAGGGCTGCCATGAAGTCATTTGTGTATATCTACACTCCCTTCGCCTCCCCAGGAGTTCACTTCCTCGAAACCATCATTTTAATTCTGCTAAAAATTAAAACATGACCCCCAGAGCAGGTGAGTTGTGTTCCTCTGTTCACTCACACAGCATTTTTCAAAGCAGCTGTTGCACTGATTGAAATATAATGCATAAGGCAAAAATTAATTAGGAGTATTTCGATGAACCTGAAAAGTGAGTAATTCAAAAGCGATAGAAGAAAATATTTCCCATTATCAATTTACTGCTGTGTTCATCAATAAATGAGGCAAATCCTTGCTGTCAAGAATTTAATAAGACTGAGCAAAAGATGGGACATTTGCATGGAATTACACACAGCCACAGCAGTCAGAGAGAAACTCCACATGCCCAGCGTTCTCCTGGGACAGCAGCCAAAGGCAGAGTACAAAACCAGGAAAAGTAATGGTCCTGTTTACCTGGAATTCTCCCAGCCCTATTACTCCTACCCTTTGGATATCAATTCTCTAGCTAAGCCTAGAGAAAGTGTGTTGGGAAAGGTACCAAACCTCATGCTTCAGATCTTAAAATTTCCACAAGCAAACAGGGCAAATTAACCCTCATTCCACTGAAGCAACTGTCATTGGCAATAGGAAAGAAATCCCATCCCTGAGGCCTGGCTCTGTATCAGCTGAGTACTGTCTGTGTCCTGGCAGACTGTCCATATCGCTGGATAAAGAGGAGAGGATTGCACATAATGGAAACATAGACCCACAGGCACTTACCCAGAAAGGACCTTGATCTTTACAGCCCCAAGAATGCAGAGGCAGTCTTCAGTGACAACCTGGAACGTGCCAGATTCAAAATTTGTGCATTTAATATTTGCAGTAATGTTCACCTCCACTAAGATGTCAATGAGTTCTGAGAGCAGGCCAACCAAGCTGCAAAAAAAGCAAATGGGATTATTCCATCTCTCAGCCTCTACCCAGAGAAACTGACCAAAGCCAGAAGAAACAGACTTCTCCATCTCTTGCAGATCATTACCAATGCCACAGGTCACCTTTTGGTGTCTGTTTTACTCCGTGGTTTTATTATAGGTAAGAAACACCTCAAAATATTTAAGAGATGCAAAATATGTCAGGGTAGGGGTTTCTCTCAACATCCATCCTGAATCCCCCACTCACCAGTTGCCTCTGAGCTGCAGCTTTGCCCCAATGGTCAGCTGGACCCCAATCCCTGGCAGCAGCACCACCGACAGCCTGGGCACACGGACCTTGATGAGGTGCAGGCTGTGAACAGCAGCACAAATTAAAAACAGCTTCCAGCAGCTGACAGCTGCACCCAGAGGAACTTACAGCACCCACAGCTCCTCAGCCACCTCCAGCTGGAGGCATGAGGATAAAAGCCAGCTGACTAAAAGAAGGCAGCCTAGAACCAGACTGGGGTGGAAGCTGACTTTGGAGAGCCCTGAGCTGCTTCCCTCTGTGGTCCCTCTTCCCTCTCTCAGTGCTGTCAGGCTTTAGCAGCACCCCCAGAGATGTCATTCTGCACCTGCACCCATAACCTGCAGTGTCCCTTGCCACCCACATTGCAACCACACAAACGTTATTGGGTCAGAATTTCAGTACCACAATAAAAGAAGGATACCAGCTCAGGCCAACCATGCCAGGGGCAGCTCAGCTCATCTTGTTCAGAACTGATGCTGAAGGTGCACTCATGGCAAAACACTTACTCTGTGATGCTGGTGGGAGAGTTCAGCTGACTCCCTTCACCCATGATGTTGGGAACCACGAGACCCTGCAGGTGCTGGTGGATGAGCCCATTATGAATTATGGCATCTGAGAGAACTGGAAAACATCTGTGTGTGAGGACCAGCACAGGCAGCAGTGACCTCTCCCCACTCAGGCAGATCCATCCTGGCACAGCAAAGCCCCTCTACTCCCCAAAGCTCCTCATGGAGACATTGGCTGTCTCAGGGATCAGGGATGGTATTTTACAACTTCGGTGCAACAAGCCAAAGCTGCTCTTGGTGAAGTAAAAAGGAGAGGCAGCAGTGCAGAGCATCCCAGACTCTAATTCAAATGCCACAGTTCGGCTGTGCACTGGCAGGAACACTAGTGACCCCACTTAGGGCCTGGGCTTCCGCTCACATATGAGTCCCCTTTGTCAAGGGCTTTTTATTTGTTGATTTTTGCCTCTTTATTTTTGCTTTTGGCTTTTGGAGGTTTTTTTAGTAGAAGTAACTTGAAACAAGCCTGAACATCACAAATATTATTCTGTCTGCTACTTCACAGCAACTGCTTGTCAAATATCAGCTGCTCCAATATGGAAATGAGAAACTGAGACAAAAAGAGGAAGTAACCCAGATCTAGCCCTGAAATTCTGTGTGGCTGCTTGGAGCTGAAACATGCCCCAGTTCTGGAGCAGAGATTTCCTTGACCTATGAATCTTGTGATGGCTTTCAGGGGCTGTGCAGCCCTGAGGAACTATGAAATAAAGACGAAGGAAGTGTTAGTCCCCATCACAGCAAACCCAGCCCGTGGCTCTCTGTGGTTACCGTTCTGCATCGCCCGCGGGCTGACGGCGCACGACAGACCCGACAGAACCTCCTGCGACGGCGAGAGGAGGCTGCAGAAAAGGATGATTCCAAAGAGCTTCAAAACCATCATCTCCAGGAGATTCCCCGGCTGCAAAGGGAGACAGCAGAGGGGACAGTGAGGAAAAAGGCACTGAGAAGTGACCCCAGTGTCTTTATGAGGAAAGAAGCTGAGAAAGGAACCCCTCCTTTACTCTTTATCTGGATCAAAGGAGACTCTGCTCAAGCCCAGAGCAACAGAACTTTCTTCATGTCCACACATATGGACAGGCTCCACGTGTGGGTCAATAAAAGCCCTTTCCTCATCCCTTGTGACTGGCCCAAAATGTTCACACAAAAAAAAGCCAATCTTGATGTATAAATTATTTCTATATGCCTGTGATGCACAGTTACAGGTGTTCTGGCGAGGGGCTTTGCCAAAGGAAAGCATCTGAGGATTATCTGTGTTCCTTTTACCTTTCAAAGGCAGTAAACTAAACCACAAGTGATAAAAATAAGCTGGCCAGAACTTATAACTTAATAATTACTAACATAAATTTAATCATGACACAGCAGACACAGGGAAGTGACAAGAAGCTTGGTGCCCAGCACAATCTCCAACCAAAGCAGTCAAGCACTTCCAGAGTGAGGACCCCATCACCACCCAACCTGCACACAGAGGATGTTACCTGACAGCTGCAGGCAGCTGGGATGGGCTCTTGGCTCCACTCAGGCTGCTCTGGACTCCTTGAGACTCTGAGATGTCGCTTTTTCCCCCCTCACAGCTGAGATGAAAGAAGTGGCCCTTATATAAAAGCTGCAGCCAAGCAGACACACCTTTTCCACTCAGCCTCCCTGGCCCACAAGCAGCCATCCCTTTGCTCCTGCTCCTTGCAAGCAACACCCAGCTGCCACCTCTCTTGATTTATACGAGGCAACGTCACCGCTGGCTTGACCAGCTGCCATTCCCCTCTGTGGCCTGGATCACTGAGATGCTGCTTTTCCCCCATCCCCAAATTGTCTTACAAAGGATGCCCTGCAATGGTGGATCCAGTGGGGATCCCTATGCTTTGAGGAACAGAATTTTTTAGGGAATTGTGAGTCACTGAGGCATTTGAACCTGGCAGAAAGCTGATGGGGCTGCCTGTGCAGGGAGGCAGCACACAGAGCACAGGAACAGGGGTTCAAGGAGACTTAGAGTAGGAAACTACTTCTGCCAATCCCTGAGGAGGTGTGAGACTTAAAAGACTCTTTCCTGTTTCAAGTGGAGTCCTAGGAAAAGATTTTCTTTATGAAAAGCAGTTGTGGAGAGTTGCTGAGATCTGATAAAGGCTGGCATTTAGATTGATTTCAGATGGATCTGTAAAGTGTCATGAATCCACTGTAAAAAATGAAGTTGTATTGAAATGCACAAAGCCAACTATAAACATAGTTTTGAATAAGCACCACTTACAGTAGCTGAACACTGGTAGCAGCAACATGGACTTCAAAGGAAAGTCTCATCCTGCAGGAATGAGACTCTCACCCCTCAGCAGATGCCTTGGCTGGGCTTAGCAGAAGTTTCCATTGTGCAGGGCCCCAGGCAGATCTTATCTGGGCACTTTGTTTGGGTCTGGTCACCCGTGTTCAACTGGGATGGATGTGGGGGGAAACTGGGCAGCAAAGGGAGCTGAGAGAGCTCCGGAGAGAGGCCAGTGTGCTCAGCCTCATGGAACATGGAGCAGGAGAGATACAATCATTCTCCACAAACATGGGAGAGGAGAAGGAGAGGAAAGGAGAGAGGGAGGAGAGCTGCCTGGGCTCGGGGACAAGGCTGGCACTGGAACAAACACAAGCTGATGCATTCAGGTTGAAGTTAGGAGAAAGCTGCTACCACCCCAGTGAGTTCAGGGCTAGTTGTCTCCTGGGAATACAGAAGGCAGAAAAATACACTCAGGATGGTCTTCAATACTGCACAAGGTGTTTTCTTGCAGTAGCAGAAGCCAAGTGTTTGCACCAAGCCCCTCAGCATGTGCTGCCCTGGGCTCAGGCTCAATGGAGCAGACTTTTGCTTGTCACAGAAACTTGTTTTATTTAACACTCAACCAGGACTGCATTTGATGTGCTGGTGACAGTCTAGTCCCAAAACCAGGGGTTGAACTAAATTATCTTAATGGGCAACCTATCCATGCTGCTCCTTTTTTGTCCCCTTTCAAAGATTCAAATGCACCAGGCTACGCAGTCACCATGAACACACCCACAGTGAAGTGTCCATGGGACTGCTTCAACCATGCTGCAGGAATATCACTGCTGACAAAATCCAGCTGCTGAGCACAGACACATGTGGATTTCCAGCTGGTTTCAGAGTGCCCCTGTGTGTGCAATAAGCCCCCAGGCAGGTGTGTACG
This sequence comes from Sylvia atricapilla, assembly GCF_009819655.1. Classification (NCBI taxonomy): domain Eukaryota; kingdom Metazoa; phylum Chordata; class Aves; order Passeriformes; family Sylviidae; genus Sylvia; species Sylvia atricapilla. The sequence continues at coordinate 7,242,702 of NC_089155.1, forward strand.
TGCACAGCACAGCCACGCACTGCCGTCGGATCCTCTCACTGTTCTATGGCAAGAGGCAGAGACCCGTGTCCATACACACACACAGCCTGAACCACACCTGAACCACGGCAGTGACAGCAGCTGTGAGGAACGTGGCCCATTTCACACACTCTGTTCCATATTTCTTCTTGCTCTGTGACTTTTTCCTCCTCAGTCACATCCCTTGTCTCCCCTCTCATGTGCCCATATTTCATCCCCTCCTTGCAGCAGTGATTTAGATATCACTTACCAGGAGGCTGGATTCAGTCCTGCAGTGACAAGGGAAGATATATTAAAATAAAGCATTGCAAGAAATTGTAGAAGGGATTGTCTCAACACAACTGGTGTAAAGTAGAAAGGCTCAAGGAAAGACCAACAGCCACAGAGAAGAAATGCTCCAGAGAAGCCTCTGGCATCCTGCACCGCCCCAGGCTTGGGGTTCTGCAAGGATCAGCAACAGGATCTTTAGAAGAGTAATATTAAAGTAATTAAATCTAATAATTTATTAAATATTATTACATTAGCTGATATTTTTTCTCTAATATTCAGAACCATGGAAGCCTGAGGAAAACTTAGGAGAATTGCACCATACAGGTCAAATTAAAATGCTAAGCAATGCTGAAGATGAAATAAAATCAGAATTTTTGCACTATGTTTCAATGACGGATGGTGGGTTTGAGACATTCCAGAGGTTTGCAGGCTACAGGAGCACAACTTTTCTTCACTGTTATGTGACAAATAAAAAATAAAAATTAAAACTGAAAGGAATAACCTCAGAGTGTTAAATTCTTTAATGGGAAAATAGGGCAAATACCCCTTATTAAAAGTATACATAAACTGAATCTTCGCTTTTGAGGTGAAAAGACTAAATCTGGTGGCAGGACTTGCAGCCTGTGATGGAGCTGCTTTGTACAGATATTCAGCCTTTTTCCTCTCAGGATTGCCTCCTAGAAGCCTGTGACTGCTTCCAAACTGATACTGTGCACATTAATGAACTGCTCAGCCCAGACATCAATGGGAGTAACTCCCTGATGCCAACAAGAAGGTGGCAGCTCAAGGGGAAGGAGAAAGCACTTGAGCAGGAAAATGACACAGCAAACTGCTGTGCTGGAGCAGAAACTGGGAAAGGGGCGGAGGGAACAAAGTAAGTTTTAAGTGCTGACTGCAGCTGGGCTGTGAACTCCCAGCCTGGTCTCTGAAGCTCAGGTGAAGAATTGTTTTCCCCATCCATCTTTTTACTGGGGAATATGGCAACACAGCAGATCTGCCCTGGGTGGGGGTCAGGCACCTTGGCCAGGGGCAGCTCAGTCCAGAGCCTGGAAAACATGCACATGGAAAAGCGTCACTCACTGTTCTGTTTCTTCTGCCTCACGGAGAGCTGGCTTGCTCAGGGGAGATTTTTTCCCCACTCCTGTTAATGAAATTGCTCAGGGAAGTGGAAGGAAGGAGCTGTCTCTGAGCTCCCCAATGCAGTGTAACACGCTCAGTTCAGCACCACAAACACGGCATTAGTGCAGCACTGTCTCTATAGAGTCACCTGTGTTCTGGTTGGCTTGGGATGGATTAATCTGCCCAGAGCCAGGCTCCAAAACTAATTTCTACAATAGGACTTGCCAAAACATAAGCTAGACCCTCCTAGAAAGGACCTGGAAGGTTTCAGTAAGAACTAAAGGACTCAAACCCTCCTCAAGTTTTGGGAGTCGACTTGAGCCCAGGATTGACAGAAACCCACAATCCCCAGAGCCAGATTTACAGCTGGTTTAGCAGCTCCCATTGTCAGCAGCCCAGGAGGGCAGAGCAGCTTAATTAATACCCATCAGTCCTGTAGCCCAGCCTTGCCAAGCTCACGCTGACCCGGGCCCGCTGCCTTGGCGCACAAACCCCGGAGCCGTGGCAGAGTGGGCAGACATCAGAGCCCTCCTTTTCCAGCTGTGCCCCTGTCTGATCACTCAGCCGGCCAGTTTCCTACACGGGCAACTTGAGAAGCAGGAACATAATCTCAGGCAAGAGAGCCCAGGCAGGGAAAAGAGGCAGAAGGACACCGAGGCACTGGCAGCAGCTCCCAGGCGCTGCCTGTCAGGAGGAGGGAGAGCAGCAGCATTGATTTCTGGAAGCATCCGCAATGCCGAGCATAAACAGCAAAGCCGAGTAAAATCACTGCCACAAAATAAGCACAAATCGATGTCTCCAGCAATTTTACAGACAGGAAATTTTCTTCTTCTGAGACGCGAGCAGGAGCCAGAGGAACATAATGTTATCAGCCCCCAAAAAGGGACAAACTTCATTAGTCAGATGCAGCACAGTGAGATGGAAAAGAAATGCATTGAAAAGTGCCACTCGCTGGACACTCTGCAGTGTAAAAATAGAGGCACTTCTGCAGACGTGTGTTCAGACCTTGCCCAGAGCTCCCCAACACAACACTGACTGCAGCACAGGCTGGAGGGCTCACAGGAACACCCAGGGAAGCCTGGGCAGCCTTGCAAATCCCTTCTCAGAGGCACTGGCTTCATCAATTTTTGCAGTATTTTATCTGTCACTGCAAAGACCAAGGTGCAGCCAAAGCGCTGCCTGGAGCACCTTTCTGGGTGGGTATTTTGCATCTGGACTTTCAGGTTTGGCCCATTCCAGCTTTCCCTGGAGCATCCTTTCTCAGCTGGCCGCACACAAGCCACACTTGGTGAGCAGAAGAGGTTGTGACCTCCCTGTTGGAGCCCCCAGTGATGGAGCACGGGGCCCACAGCTCCCTGCCCTGTGTTTGGGGTGCATGGCCAGAGCCAGCCCAGGTTTCTGCAGTAGCTGACCCACACCAGCATCTCTCCATCCCTCCCTTCCTGCTGCTGTGCAGCACACCCCCAGCAGAGCCACGGTAGCCTGGGTTCCTCAGTGATGCAAAGTGCACCTCAAAGTCAATTCCAGTTCTATGTTTTAAGCAAATGAATCCCTCTCCTGCTTTCTTCCCATCACTTCCAATCACTCGCACTGCGAGTGCTGTGAACGCCTCAATTCCTCCTCACTCTTCATTCTTCCAATTTATTTTTTGCCTTTCTCTCAGGCTGGAAAATGGATTTCTGTCCATTTTGTTGTCTCAGAAAGTGTTGGCACTGTGGTGCCAGGGAAGACTTTTTAAATAAAGACAGCTAATTCTATTTGACTGAAGGATAGCGACACAGACTCAAAGTCATGTTTCTGCCTTGCCTGAGGTTTGGGGAAGCTTTCCTTTACAAAAAGAAATGCAGTATTGAGTGAAATTGTCCTTGATAGTCTCCATTAATCCCTGGGAAGAATTAGCAGCAGCTTTATATTACATTCATACATCTTCCAGAAGTAAAGATTTCAGGCTTTCTGTCTTATTCACAGCTTTTAATAGAGACTTGACATGGTCTCTTCGGACACATCATCAGCACAGGTGGCAGAATTAGTGCCCTGCTTTGTCCGGATGCTCCTCAGGGGATAAATTACAGCCCTGCAGGCAGGCAGGGGTTGGAGTCAGCGTTATGGAAATAAATGCTTATATCCAGGAAGACACCGACTGCTCTAAAGAAATTGCAGCTGAAACCAGGGAGTGAGTTCATGTTAAACAAACCTTGCTGATGAGTTAATTAGCCTGACGAGCATGGATAAGATCTAACTCACCCAGGTGCCTTTTCCTTTCCATCAATTTGGTGATGGTTGTGTCGAGCCTGTCTCGGGGCAGAAGCATCAAAACAACAGACGTGGTTCTGAAAGGAGGAGACAAAAAGGCATCAAAGGACAAAGAGGCATTAAAATCCCGAGCAGGCTGGAGGGCAAAGAACAGGGTCACACCAAACAGGTAGGCGGCTGTCCTGCCTCTGACCCCACGGGGCTCACCATCCCAATTCACTCCCGCAGCTGGTGCTGGTATTTGTGAGCACCCATCGCGTGTCCTATGCACCGAGATGCCACATATCTCACACATCCTCCCTGGGTCCCCATGTTCCACCGAAGAGCCATTCCAAGGCAAAAGACGAGAGAGGACCTCCGGCTCCCGGAGAGGGAAAGCAGGGACGGGAGTGAGGAGCAGCCACGCAGTGCAGGGGCCCAGAGCTAACCTGGGGACAGGCCTGGAGGGTTCTGCGCACGGCTGGAGATATACACCCGCGTAGCGCAGAGGAGCACCAGGGAGAGGCCGCGGGGCAGGCTCCGGGAGCTGAGAGCCCGACTGGGACACCCAGCGCGGGCTGGAACCCGCAGGACTCGAACCTGCGGCCCCCGGAGCTGCGGGCGGCTCCCTTGGGCTGTACCGCCCCCTGCTGGCGGCGAGCGGCCCCGCGGGGACCCGGAGCCCGCCCCGGACAGGGACCCCGGATAGGGACCCCTGGAGAGGGACCCCCGGACAGGGAACCCCGGACAGGGAACCCCGGACAGGGACCCCGGACAGGGAACCCGGATAGGGACCCCGCGACAGGGAACCCCGGACAGGGAACCCCGGACAGGGACCCCGGACAGGGACCCCGGACAGGGAACCCCGGACAGGGATCCCGGACAGGGACTCCCGGACAGGGACCCCGGACAGGGACCCCGGACAGGGAACCCGGACAGGGAACCCGGATAGGGACCCCGCGACAGGGAACCCCGGACAGGGAACCCCGGACAGGGACCCCGGACAGGGACCCCGGACAGGGACCCCGGACAGGGAACCCGGACAGGGAACCCGGATAGGGACCCCGCGACAGGGAACCCCGGACAGGGAACCCCGGACAGGGACCCCGGACAGGGACCCCGGACAGGGACCCCGGACAGGGAACCCCGGACAGGGATCCCGGACAGGGACTCCCGGACAGAGAACCCCGGACAGGGACCCCGGACAGGGAACCCGGACAGGGACCCCGGACAGGGAACCCCGGACAGGGATCCCGGGCAGGGACTCCCGGACAGAGAACCCCGGACAGGGACCCCGGACAGGGACCCCGGACAGAGAACCCCGGACAGGAACCTCGGACAGGAACCCCGGACAGGGAACCCGGATAGGGAACCCGGACAGGGACACCCGGATAGGGACCCTGGACAGGGACACCCGGATAGGGACCCCGGACAGGGAACCCGGACAGGAACCCCGGACAGGGACCCCGGACAGGGAACCCGGACAGGAACCCCGGACAGGGACCCCGGACAGGGACCCCGGACAGGGACCCTCGGACAGGGACCCTGGCCGCCCCCACTGACCGAGGGAAGGGGGCTCGGGGCAATGCGGGGCGGCAGGAGGGTGTTGATGAAACCCTGAGGTTTTGGAGCGGGAACGGAAAATGAGCTGGTTAGGAAGATTCCACGGAAAAAGTTTCATGAAGGGGATAAAGCTCCTTAAAGCGACTCCCAGTGCGGGCAGATCGATTCCTGTGCACCAAACGCAATAAAGAGAGAACATTTAATTCCCTGTTCATTAAGAAGAGGTATTTGACATGGACTGACATATGGCAAGGAGAGCAATGCCAGCCCTGAGCACAGGCACAGCCGAGGGGCATGGGGCACATACCAGGGCCGGATAACTCACACTACAGCATCACAGATACACAGGGTGATTGGAACAGATATTTCAGCAGGGTCTGTTCCCTAAAAGAGGGAAGAGTTAGACTAGAGATGAGGATGAAGACTTTTATGATGAGGTTGGAAAGATGCTGTCACAGGCTGGCCAGAGAAAGTGTGGCTGCTGCATCCCTGGAAGTTCTCAAAGTCAGGTTGGAGAAACCTGGTCTAGTGGAAGATGTCCCTGCCTATGGCAGTGGGGTTGGACTAGATGACTTTAGAAGGTCCCGTTCAATCCAAACCATTCTATGATTCTAAGTTACAAAAACAATGTGGCTCAAGGACGATTTCACTCACACAGTAAAAGCAAAACTTTGACAGCACAGATTGATCTGTTAACAACATCCATTAAGAAACTCCACATCAGAGCTCCTCACATGCACGAAGGGACACACTCATTGGTACAGCCACGCCAAAGGTCCCAACCACCCCACATTCTGTGTCCCTCACCTGCACAGCAGCAAGGAAGGTGTTGTGGTTCAAAACTCACTGCAAGACTAATTAAAACCTGAATAAGCTTCCACAATTGCTTTTAGCATCCCATCACTGAACAAGAAACACCTTTTGTAAACAGTTGGGAGCACAGGTTTTACAACTGGAATTTGTGTGTGAAATCACCACGTGTTCCAGCAAGGTGTTTCAGCTGGATCACCCTGACACCCAGACACTGAACCGCAGCATGCAGCCCTCCGAATTGTCCTCAAAATGAAGAACAGGATTTTTCACGGCATCACCAGGATCTGGTAATTTCCAACAGCCTCTCCTGACTGCAGATGCTCAGACCGTAAATAATCACTCCAGTGATATTTTCTCGCCCGAGGCAGCCGCTCGCTGTCCTGCCTCCGAGATAAGGCTGGGGAGCTTCACAGGGTTTGGGCGCTTTGAGTGGAATCTTCTCAACATCAAAGTCCCAGTAGGGTTTTTAGTGAGGCTTTAGAACCAAGTTAAGGATTTTTAATGTGCCGTACAGCACCCAGCATCAAAGGGACGGCGTCTGCAGGGGCCTGCTGTTAACAAAGTCACCGATAGCACGGAAATACAGCTGAACTAAACAGCTCCATCACCACTATTTTGAGTAACTTTTATGTACAGGAGATGAGCACTCTGGAGGTTTACTCGAAGCAGAGAGTCTGAATAAAAAAACCTGACTCCCCTATATGCCCTGTGAAATTAGACAGATGGAATTGAGGAGCTGGGAATCTTTGAGCTTGTGCCGTGCAGCTCAGTATAAATATTCTCATTGAATTATGACACTTTGCAGGCCTCACACACAGAATCAAGGTCATTGGCAGCAGTTGGCAGGAGAGCTCTGCTCCTCCAGCTTTGCTATTTCAGGATGCGATTGTTTTTTCTCTTCCAGCAGAAGTTATTGTAAGCAGGGGCTAGCTGGGCTCTCAGAGGAGGAGTGTGTTCAACACGGCCATGGGCAGCAGGAGCACTGCTGCATGTGAAACTCTGGTTACACCAGCACCCTGCAAATCCTTCCCTCCTGTTGTCCATTTCTTCCCAGGAACCACGGGCATCCTGAATTCCCCACGTGCCTCTGACACAGGACCCTGCAAAGCCACTGGTGAAGATGCTCGTGAGGAACCTCCCAGGGCTGAGATGTGACAGTGCTGCCTTTGACCAAGTGTCAGCGACAGTGAGGGCAGCACTGCACCTCCATCCCAGTGAAGGGCACGGGTTTGGCAGCCAAGCACAGCTCACACTCAGGAATCCAGCCCTGCTCCTGCACTGTCAGCTGGAACACTCTCAGAAACACAAGCTGTTTTTTCTGGGAGCTGGAGCAAATACACATTTCCCACCAGTTGCCTCTAATTTTTTAGAGAATAAGTAAGACAAGCAAGGGCAAAGCAGCACCCTGAGGCAGAGCAGGATCCAAGGCTCCCCTCTGCAGCATTCCACACCAAACAAAGGTGAAACACCTGTTGCCTCACCCAGGTGAGTGGGCATGAAGGACACAACACAGCAAACACCACGGCAGTGGCTGTTTGTCCCTCTGCAATACAGTGGCAATTTCAGAGCCACAAGATTCTCACTTGTTTTCACCGAGCCCTGATGCAAGGAGGAGATAAGACATCCTGAGACTGATTTTTTATTATTATTATTTTTAAAGTAACAGTCTCCAGCATCTTTTCAGACCAGCAGGACCCACCCCTACAAATGTCGTGGGCCTCGTTACTGAGCGTGACACCGATTTGTCTCTGCTCAAAGCAGCAGGTCTGAATTCAGAAGCTTTGGGCAGCCTGTCCTCAGCCCTCCTGCCTGGCCAGCAGCAGATCTCTGCTGTGCTCCACGGCTGGGCGGTTGCAGGGCTCCCAGCTGCCACACAGCTGAGAAAATCAAACTAATATTATTAAGTTAACGCCAGCCCTGGGTGCCTCCACCAGCGATCAAAGCCACCTTCGGCTTCACCGACACGCAGTGACTTGTAAAAGGCTGAGCTGAAACGGTATTTCGCGGCTTGAATTGCTTCAAATCCCCCAGGAACAAGTGTCAGGGCTTTCAATAGCTATAGTGCTAATAATAAAACAAGGACCTCTTCCAGTATCACAGCACCAACAGTAGTTATTTCTCTCTCAAAGCTTTGATTCCTAAAACCTTTCTTACATTCAGCTTGACATCAAAACACCCATCTCATTCACTCAGGCTGTCACAGGAGAGTTGTGTGCTGCTATTAGAAATAGCCCTGAGGTGAATTAAGAACAGTCTGTAATGATGTTCCACTACAGCAACTTTATTTCTACCAAACCAAATAAATGAGCAATATTTTATCTGATGTGCCTTGGCTCAGCAGAGAACCACAGCTGCTCCCCTTATGATTTATTGAATGGATATTTTCTAAATAGCCAAAGCTGGTCTCTGAAGCCAGCCACGAAATCTCCCATTCCTAACAGCCCAGCAGAGACAGGAGAGGGACATACAAGTTCTGGATAGTGGCAAGTTTGGACATGAACTATTTTATTTGCAATGTTCCACCTATAAACAAAATGCACAAACAAGAAGTTGTATTAAAAAAATAATAATCTGTAAATATTGATGCTCAACAGCTGGCAGCAGATACAGGGCACAGACAAAGCTCTTTCTGTACAGCTGCAAAAGCAACAGAGTCCAGCACACTCAGGGGAGCTTTGGGTGTTCTGGGTACTGCCAGGAGACTGGAATGTGGGAAAGAAAAGAGTGGAGGGGTCATGGAAAGATGGATCTTGGAATGTCTTTGGGAGTGGTACAGGCAGCACATCCCAGCACTGCAGACACCCCAGGGTATGGAATGTCCCTGCAAACCATCACCCCAGGGCAGCAGCCCCAGAACCTCGGTGAGGTGAGCAGGGAGAGAAGTAAAAAAAACAATCACAGAGGCAGCAGAGCTCCAGCAAACAGGACTGCAGCAGACACAGCTGAAGTGAAATTTGGGGCTTCTGGAAAACTGGCAGGAGGAAGTGGATGTTCACATCAGTGATTAAAATGTGGGATATTCTGCCAGAGGAGAGCTCCTAAGCCAAGGAGTTGATGAGATGCAAAAGAGATCTGGACATTCACACAGACACTAAAGGACGCAGGGAGGCATTGCAGGAGCAGCAGCATATTTCATGGATATCACACTTCAGTGGGCTCTGGCTCCCAGAGACTCCAACACCAGCAGTGAGGGGAGGCAGGTGGGTGTTTCAACATGTGCTGCAAAGTGCTGGTGCCCCTGAAGGGCCTGACAGCAGGAGCAGCCAGCAAGGAGTGACAGTCCCCAGGGACAGAGGTGATCCATTCTGGGTGTTTTAATTCTTTTAATGCCAAAGCAAAGGGTAAGATGATGAGGGCAGAGCAAAATCCTGACCAGGCAGCAAGTGCCCAGTGTGGGCACCACTGGAATTTCTGCTCTGAGAGAGGAAAAATGCCCCAGTATTTATAGCCTGGGGAATGCCAAGCACTTCATTCCACACACTGGCTGAATGTTTTCTCCAGAAGCAGAACCAGGAGCAGCAGTCTCCAGGGATAAGGGAGTGAAGGGCCTCCAGACCATACTGGGAAGACACCAGTCCCAGGAGTTCCCATCTGTGGAACTGCTGATTAAACACACCCAGGCTGGGGGAAAGCGCTTCTTTGTTGGTATTAGTCAGCACATCAGTCCTGTCTGATGAAACAGGGAAGCCTTAAGGGAAAACAGCTTAAAACCTTCACAAAAAGCTCACAAAGGCTTGTCCTGGTGCCAGTTCAAGTCCCTGTCATCAGATTCCCAAACCAAAGCTGCCTTTGATGCCAGCTGGGCACACATTCCCCACAATATTTCAGTCGAAGGCTATAAAAACAACAACAAAAAGAATTTCTCTGATACTTTGCCCTTGACTAATGTGCAGTTACCGAAATAAATAACCACCTGGTCTTGCTATTGAAGAGCAGCACAAACATTGCCACAAGCAGATTATTGACCAGAAATACAGAAGCCAAGTTATAAACAGGTTCATAATTCAATAAACAGAACTGTAAAGCATTTCCAAACAGACCATACAAACCTCACTCTACCTGCCTCCAACAAAGGAAGTCAAATATCTATTTATGAGATTCTAACTCCCTATTTTCTATGCCATTCAGCACAAAGAAGAAAAAAGAATCAAGATAAAGAGAGGGCATATTTTAGCTGTACAGGATTTATTCATTCAATTTACATTTGAATCAATTATCCAGGCAAAGCTCGAATACTGCCAACGTGATTCAGGTGGCTGAACACACATCATAAATAGTGCAGCATTCAAGTCATATAATCCGTGCCTGCCGTTCCTGGATCGCTCCATAAGCAGGAAGAATATCCCGACTCACAGCGTGCCATTATTTCCAAGTAGGAATGTGCTTGGCTACAGCTTGGAACAGAGCCCCTGAAACCTCTCAGACAAAGCCCTGGCTAACACCCAGCCCAGTGGATTAGGGATAAACCCCTGGAAGGCTGAGCCAAGCCCCCAGCTCAGGCGGGGCAGGGACCCACCTGGCCGGGCTGGACATTTGTCACTTAAGGAGCTCTGAGGTCACTGATGGCTCCTGGCATGGGAGAGCCTCTCTGTCCTGCTGTGCCCACAGCAAATGACGCAGAGCTGCCTCTTGCAGGTTGTGGCAGCTCACACTGCACCTCAGGATTCCTTTTTTCTGGCTGTAGTTGTGGCACACAAAGCATCTGTCTGAGAAAAACAGATGAGAAAACTCATTTCACAACCAAAGAGCGGAGTCTCTCCTCTGCTCAGCTTTTCCCCAGCAGAACATTTCTGCCCTGCAATAGAGTTTAGCTTTGCACAAATGCAGGAAGGGAGACAAAGAATTATGAAGCCATGTATCCCATTAGCATCCAAATGCAGCTGTAGAGGCAAGGGGTTTTTCTGGAGATAAGGTGTTTTTGAAACAGTACTAGGAGGAGGAAAAATTTCTTTTATGAAACACATTTTTCACAGACCTGAAATCCACAGCGCATTATAAAACTGAATTTGTTGCTGTTGTTTTTATTTTACAGCATTAATCACTAAAGGCTTGCTTAGGTGGGCAGGAAAAATCCATTTCCCATTGTATTAACTTCACACAATTTAAGAAGCCTTTCAAGGCCCAAATAAGTGCAAGTAAACCCTCCCAAGTCTGGCTGGTCCTGCACTGGCTGGGCACACAGATGTTGGAAACACATCAGCTGGACTTGCCAGACATTCCAGAGGTGGAGAGCACTCCAGTCCTGGAGCTCCATCACACATCTCTGGATTTAAAGTCTGTAGGAAATGAGCTTTGCTAGAATACCATTTTCTCTGGGACAGAGAATGAGGAGATTCACCCTCTCTCCCAGAGCATTACCTGCACCGGGGAGGCAGCAAATACTCTTAGATCCTGAGCGATGGAATCTTTCCACCTCTGAGATTCTGTGAATTAACACACACAAAGACTTCACTCATTTGGCCTCCCCCAGTCTCACATTAAGATTTCATGAGAACAAGTGCACAGGGTGAAGGGAAGAGCCAGAAAGGTTCACTGAAGATATTGAACAAAATTCTGTTGTATTTGCTAAAGCAGATGTGCAGTTACAACACAGAACTGTTACCCCAGAGACAACAGACTGCCTTTAATCGATTCTTAGTAAAATTATCTTATTTCAACGTAGAGAAACAGATGGATTTGGTGCATCATCTGGAGATAAACAGACCCGGGTCAGGTGTAGGCAGACACACACATCAGAGGTTTGGAATTTTACTGCTCACTCCCCAAGATAACTACATTTTCATACAATATACAGAAACATTGTTACGGCACATAAACAGCACAGCCTAAAGCCAAGCTGATGGTTGTGTGTATGCAAGGTTCCTAATGCCCAGCTTGACTTTTAGGAATCAACACAAATACAATATGCAATTGCTACAGCAAAGGATGGGCACTTCGACCGGTCCAAAACGGGAATTTAAAAAGGAAAAACGACCAAAACAAACAAACAAACAAACAAAACCCGACAAAAAAACCACCAACCAACAAACCAAAAAAAACACCAACCAAACAAAAAAACCCACCCACACACAAAAAACCAACCAACCAACAAACCCTTCTTGGTTTGTATAATTTCAGTTTTGTATAAGGAGCAATCAGGGAAGAAAACATTCGTGTGGACTTGCAATTGATTTCCAGAACAAAAGCTCCCAAGGGATCTTGAAGGAGGCTCATCTGAAAAACAAAAGATGACCTTCTAGGCCAGTCACAAGAACACAGCGCTGCAATCCTCCCCCCTGACATCCAGCAGGAAGGAGAGTTGCTCGAGAAAGGCTTTGCACATCATTGCCACGTTAGCAGGAGCTGGTGTGAAAGTGTTCTGGCGTTGTCACAGCTTTGTCCCCCCCTGCCCCAGCCTTTGGGAGCGGCTCTCACACAGCTGCTCGCAGAAAATGTCAGGAAACTGTTGTGAAACTTCAGCCCCACGACAGACACTGAGCTCACACCTCCCCAGGCATTTCAGAGCAGTAATTATGGGTGGCTGGGGCACACACATACTTTCCCCTTTCTGAAACGCAATTACAGCTGCAGAGAAACAGAAGGAGATTTATGGAGGGAACAGCAGAAGAATCAATATATCAGCCCAGGTGGAAGACCATGATTTTGAGCTGCTGCTGAACTACACTAAACCACCTAAATTAACTTAATTAGGTGTCAAAACAAGTTTACTTGATATATATAAGAGATATTTGTTTAAAAAACCTCTCAGTCCAGTTTAAAAAAGCAGGCTTGGCTCTCAATCAAAACAGCTCCTTTAATCAACTTTTAAAAACTGCATGTACCACGAGACAGATATTTTATAGCTCATCTCAAAGTTATATTTAGATAACAGGGATTCAGCAATTTACACACGAAATCAAATCAGAAATATCAGCTAACTGATTGAAGAGAGAATAAGGAGGCAGTCTAGGATGAAAGCGAACGTTTACATGCCTAAGTTTCAGTACTGCCACAATTAGCTGTTCACATATCTGGATGGTGACAGCCACTGTGGAAGGTACTTTATGTATATATGTATGTGTATGTGTATTTATATTTATATATATAAATACACGAAGTTGGTCCATTCCCTCCTTCCTCCTTTTACATAAGTTTTTCACAGCATTTCAAAACACAGTAACTTGTCTAAACAATCAGTGAACACTCCGCCATGGTACACTCTGTCCTGAAGCTGGTGATGGTGTGAGTGCAGCTGGAACAGGCACACTGCAAATAGGGTGCCCACAGCGTTGCAGCCCATAGCAAACACCCTGTTATAAATGATAAAGAAGCTAATTCAAAATAACAGAATCTATTTAGCAAATTTCAAAAAAAACCAAATTAAAAAGCCACAATAAATTCGGACAGCATCGATCGAATGCAGGGTGGGCAGACTGACAGTAACAACGGTACCGTCCAACCTCAACCACACACACTGGGTCTCTGTGCACGGTTTTTATACAGTTTATTTGTCCTGAGGTTAAGTCCATCGAAAATCCAAATATTCATGTATCTCTATTTCCAAGCGAGGTCTTGAAAGGGGTTCCTGTAAGTATGAAAAGACGTTGAAAGTCTTCCTGGATCTCGTCTTTGGGGTGCTGATTTGATCATCATCCTCCGGATCCCCCATCAAGATTGACATCAGATGTCAGCAGCTGTGACGTGGAGGCCCATCCTTGATGAATGGGCCATCTCCAGTCCGGTTATGTCATTTCTGTTACAAATGTTGTGGTTTCACAGCTCGCACCACAGGTCTTGGAATCTCCCCCTGGAGTAGCTTTTTAATAGACCAAATCTTTATTCATTTATCCATTTACCACACACCCCAACAGATGAGGAAAGCACCAGGGCACCTCCCCACCAGCATCAGCAGGGACACAAGGACACCTGAAAAGAAGCATCATTTACAATCTCCATGGTACAGCAGCTCCCCTGTCCAATACAGAAGCAGCTGGAAATGTGAGAATGTTATTGCATTTCAGAGATTTAAGCTTAAGTCAGGAGGAAACCCAGGCCTAATTGTTTTCCTTTTAGAGGTGGCAGGGTCTCACCTGCGCTGTCACACAGTTTCAGAGAGGCTGTTGCTCATTAGCAGTGCAGGCAGAGGGAGGTCTGCTGCAGAGAGGGGCACAGAGGGTGACACGCTGCTCAAACACGAGATGCTCAAGAGGGCTCAGGGTATGACAGACTGCTACAGCTCCCGCAGGGACCCTCCTGGTGCAGCCCCGGGCAGGGGACATTCTCACAGCCAGGGACACAAACCAGGGTCCTGCCCTCTTTCAGCAGAGGCTTTGCAAAAGGTGTCTCACGTTCCATGGCTGCATCATGGAGCTGAATGAGAAAAATCCCTCTTCTCCTCCTCATGGCTCCAGGGAATGTCATCAGAAAGGAGCTGCCAACACTTGCATCAACACTGCTGCCTGCAGACAAAGCAGAACTTCTGTGGAACAAAACAAACCATCAGCAGAAAAGAGCAATTAGAAAATTCTTCAGGAGACGATCGGAACCCAACTCAGTGTTTTTAAGTGCTGCCTCAGGAGAGGGCAGCCTCAGCAAACAGATGGACTCTGCTCCTCTCCTCCGGGCCGGGAGCACACCAAGCACTCCAGGCTCTGTTTCAAGGCTCTCGTGGCTGGCCAAGGTCACAGCCAAAATCTGGTCCAAATCCTTGCCCAGAGCCTCCTGCCGAGCCCAGGGTTTGGATCCAGGGACATCCCAGCTGCCAGCCTCACCACCAGCACTGCCAGGTGTGTTCCCTAAGGTCCTGTGCCACAGCTGGATCCTAGCTTTCCTCTAGAACAGCCCACCCAACATCTGCAATTTCAGGGACTGAAATAGCTTACAAGGCCGCTCTGAGTTGCTATTTGAAGTACATGTTTAAGTAACACGAGTCTGTTTTTACTTCACACACTCCAGTCTGTGCAGGGAGCACTCCCTTACGGAGGGGGAAAGCCAGAGGTCCTCCCCTGAGACACCTACTCTGAAATCCAGCTCTGGCAAGAGCTGCCCACGGAGCAGCCACCCAACTGACACTCAGGGTGTGCCTTGTAAAACCCAACCCACCATGCTCCTCTGTGCAGGTGTGACATCATGTGCTGTTATGATTCTCAGCTCCCGAAATGGTGAGGGAAAGATCATTATGTACAAAACATTCATAATAATATAATTACCATCATAGGATATTACAGACCTCACCCTGTTGCTTTATTCTTACCTCTAAGGATGACAAAAATGTGTTTAGTGCTGGGAAGATGAGTGATAAGATCTGGATGCAAACAGCTCCACAGTGCAAAAGCTGAGGAACATAAAAAGATCAGAAAAAATGCCCTAAAATGTTGGGAAAAGTAGAATACAAGGCCCATGAACTAATGTACCTTCCCAGAGGCACCTCTTGGGCCCCTCTTCCTCCAGGCAAAGGCCAAGGCCACCTGCAGACCTCCCCAGCTGCACCACCAAGCCAAAGTCCTGCCCTCTCCCACTAGAATGAGCCAATAAACATGAATTAATAAAAAACCAAGGCACAGTACACAGCATTGTTCCACCACTGGTGTTTACCTTTGTGTTCAACACAAGTAAAGCTCGGGCTTAGATTAGAAAAAGCAACATGAATTTCTTGTTAAAAGCATTTACAGGCATCCCTTTATTTCCTTATAACCATACAGACAGCTCAGGCCCCCAGGGTGACCACCTGCCCCCAAAAGCTGCTCCTCTGTGCCTTGCTGAGGGAGCTGCTCCCCCTTCCCCTGCATTGCCCCTTTTAAAGCTGCAATCCAAGCCTTGCTTACAGAAATGATGAAGTGGAAGCTGACACATGTTTAAGCTTTCCTAATTGTCCCCCACGGTCTACTAAGTATAATTACCAAATAATGCCTGGGAACACGACTGCATCCTTGGCAATTAGGGTGATGGCACAGAAGGGCCACCAGCCCTCCCAGCATGTCCTGCTGCAGGTCCCTGAGCAGCCACCTCATCCCAAAGCCTCAGCATCCCACAGGCATTAGTAGAACAGCACCCAACATTCCACCTTCCCCTAACCAGAGCAGCTGCTCGGGATTTTAGGCCATAAAAATAACAAACTGCCAGCATTCTAAGGATCAAGTGCTCAGAGGAAGGATGATGAGCCTGAAAAAATGGTTTATTTGCACTTCACACCAGCTGTTCCCCTGTATGTCTGGCCAGGTCTGCTTCCCACTGCCCTGAGTTTCACCTGTGGGTCTCATCCCTCAGATCCTGTGCCCCCAGACTGCTCCAGAGCCAGTGCCATCAGATGGAGCTGTGGCAGACAATCACCCTCAACACCCATAACGTCACAGAACCAAAATGAAGAAGGGCACAAAGCCAGAGAGGACTGCAGAGGAGATGTTTTAGCCACTGATAAAAATAACAAAGCTCGTGCATCCTTTTCTTTCTCTCAGATCTCTGCTCCTTCCAGCAATCCTGAACCTGCCCTCAACAGAATTCCCTCTCAGACAAGAGGCAGTGTCATGTCTGCAGTTTGTCAGCTCTGAGCAACCCGCTTAGCCAGTTCTCAGTGAGTTTTGTTTTTAAATCATCTATTTTGAGAAATGTCTCTTCTGTCCCTGGGAGGATGGAACACCCACACCAGGCACTCGAAAACCCTGCCAGGAGTGGGCAAGGCTGCAGTGGCTCCTGCCCAATGGAGCAATCTGGGAATGGTCTGCTGGTGATGGGGGCTCCAGAAACCTGCCCCCTGGGCTCAGCAGCCAGGTCAGGGTACATTCATCAACAGCTGCAATTATTGAAAACATGAAAATTGCCTGTAAGTATTCCTGGTCAAAGATGATAGTGTGAACTGATAAGAATTGAAGCATTTTCACACTGATTTTAATTGTATTTTGGCCAGTCTGTAGTTCATTTTTATTTCTTATAAATCCAAAGTGTGTCTGCCTCTAAATTGAGGCTGAACCCAGATGTGTTTGCTCATGAACACAGATCTTGCAACATCTTAGGAGATCAAAAGCCAGAGGCCAAAATAACTAATTCTTTGGGGGCAAAGCGATTAAAAATAAACAGAATTAAATATTTATGTATTTCTTTTTAAAAAAAAAAAAAAACCTACTGTAAGGTCTGTCAGGGACCCTTAAGGGCCATGGGCTGCTCTGTCCCTGCCTCACTTCAGCTCTTTCAGTGTCTACACAAGCCCTGGACCTGCTGGTACCTCAGCTGGGCTCCAGTCCTGATCCTGAATTCCCATAACAGACCCAAGACCACCACTTGATAGGAGCCAGGCATCCTCCCACACTTTCAAATAAGAATATACAGAGTACAAACAAATCACAAGTTAATTATGAACCCGGTTATAGTAGCTAAGAAAACACTGGAAGGTAAATATCTGCTCAGGTGAGATAATTCTGCCACAGAACCAATGCCCTACTCCACAAAAGACCAGCTCCTATTAACAGGTGAGTATTCTGTGGGGTTGTACCTGCCTCTTTTCCCAGGAGCTTCCACCTCCTGACATCACAGCTGCTGCTGAAGTAATGATAAGCCTGAGACTTTTTATACACAAAATGTGAGATATGTTCTTCAAGTGACCCTCCAGGATCTCAGGAGCTCTGAAGGGATGAAATCCAACCACTGGCAATCTGCTGAACAGATAGAATTAATTCTTTAAGATTTTCTCTAAGGACAAACTCAATGATTTATGGGAATTCTTGACAGTTTACCCTTTGCAACTTTAAGAAGCAGCAAGAAAGTGATCTGCAGGGAGAAAGAAAAATTGAAAAAGAAAAAGGAGGATTTTGATCACTTCAGCAGTAGACAGCAATATCAAATGATTGTAGTTCACAGCAAATATTAGACCAAAAATATTAGATCTCCTCCTTCCTCCTTCACTGATGGAACAGGATCACAGCCTTCCTCAGTGCTGATGATGAGGATGGTCATGCCAGGATTTTGCTCACATGTCTTTTGTAAAATCACCTGGAAGGGAGGACGCAGTGACTCATGTACTGTCTGCTCTCCTTTCTCGGTGTCCAGCAGGTGGGCTGAAGCACAGAACCAGCACTTACCACCTTTTGTACAGCTGCTACTTCACTCCTCAGACTTTTCTGCCAGTTTTGCTCATTTTGTTTTTGTTACAACTTAAAACTTTAGCAGCAGCTCTCTGGGTCTTGAGAGAATCAGCTCTTATCTTGACATTTTCACCTTCTGCTGGTGGGGTTGTCTGCAAATGTCAGAAGCATCATCACATTCCTAAAGCTCCTACACTTCAAATCACACCCCATGGACCATCACAGTCCTGCTTTTATCTGAAGTACATTCAAAATGTTTGAAGTCTGACAGCACTTCTGATGGGGCATTACTTCTTTTCAAGATTAAGCATAAGAGAATGTCATGCAAAGACAGATTCTGCAGCAACTTTACTGGGATATAAAATAACCAGAATTAGAAAGCTATACTGCTGTCCAAGACAAGACAGAGAGAGAGGCAAGGACACCAGGAGGTGATGCTTTCTCACTTCTGAAAGGGCTTGTTTCCTTGAAGCAGGATTCATGGAGAAGCAACAATAGTGCTGGGACAGTGAGCAGGGTTTGGATTGAGCCTGTCTTGGCTCCAGCTGTTACCCAAAGCCCAGAACCACACTGGGCAATGCCTTTTGGCCTGAGCAGTGTCCTCCTTCAGGCTTTCCATGGCAAGGAAAGCCAAGTCTCTGCAGAAGAAAAACAGGAAATGGGAGTCTGGCTGTGAGAGCCCACCCAGAGCACTTGCAGCTCACACAAAAACTTTCTGTTTCTTTTGAATACTTCTCATGGATTCCTCTGGATTCTCAGTAACTGTCTGAGCACTGAAAATAAGTCGTGTCTCATCATGAAAGCCTCTATTGTTTTTTTTCTACTATTTTTCAGCATGCATTTAATACCACCCATTGGCCCCAAGAGCACTAAGAGAAACAGAATCCACTACTAGAAGCACTCAAAAAAGTCAATTCCCTTGTTTAGGGACACGTGTGGCTGGATGGCTGCAGCATTTCCATTGGAGTCAGCTTCTAATGGCTCCATAGGGAACAGGACAGAGCCATCAGCTCAGCACAGGATAAGCTCCACAACCAAGCAATATCCATTAAAATACCGAGAATATGAACTCCCCCCACTACTTCCCTCAAAATAAACAGTTTGGGGAAATGCATGGCAAACAGCAGGATGCACTTGCAAACAACAGCCCCACTCAGGTGCTGGCAATGCCTCTGGAAGCTGGAAGAGATTCTGAACATGTACATCAGAGCACTGAGTCATGATCAGAGCTTTAATCTAAATTTGTTCCATTGATGTGGCAGGAGATTTGTTCCACACCAAGCTGTTTATGTTTTGATGTGTGAGTAGATTTAGCTCATGTTTCAGTCTTCTAGAAGTCAAAATATTTCTTAGAAACACAGCCCATTTAATTCTGCTTGTTCTTTGCTGCTGGAACAGTATTAACATGCATGCTGCTTTTATTTGGATACCTTCCTATCACTCTTCAGCTGGTTTCTAGTGGGCACTTCTCCAAAACCATTATCCCCCATACGGGCAATTCACTTAAGAGCTGGGCTTGATGATCCTTGTGGGTCCAAATATTCTGTGATTCTGTAATACCTCTACAAACATTCTCAGTGGTCCCAGCCCAGACAAGGCCAGAGACAGCCTGGACTGAAAAACAGTGATAAAGCATAATGTAGCAAAGATCATCTCTGTGTATAAATCAGTGCTGATGAAAACCAAATTAAACATTTTTTCAAATCCCTTAAGTGTAATTTGATGAGCTGGACAATGTGTGACTGGAGTGTCTGAATCAACCAAATCTCCCATCAGAGCTGGTGATGTCACAGCCCAGTGAGGGAGGGAGCAGGTACCTGTGCCATCAGGGCTGGGGAGATGTCACCACACATCTGATGCCATCAGGAGATCAGCTCATGCTTCCAGTGCTGGAAAACCTGCCTCTTGCACAGCTCATCCGGGGCTGACAAAGGATGCCTTGGCATCCCTCACAGATCATGTGGCTGGGGCTCAGGTGAGCCATCCCCAGGAGGAGGGAGCACATCCACATCCCATCAGCTACAACCGAGTCTTTATAAGGTACAACTTCAGAACTATTCATAAGACAAATCCACAAATGTGCAAAAAGAGCAAACCCATGACTGGCTCTTGCTGGAGACAGGCTGTGATCACCATCAGACAGGTGTAGGGGCACAATAACTGGATTAGGGGACCCATAAAAGCAGTTTGTTGGGACTGGATGCTCTGTAACTGTTTCCTTTCTCCTTTAAAATTATCTGTAGTGTTTATGGGGAGGAAAAGACCCTCAAAGCCCAGCACATACTGAAATCCTGGTCATGCAGAGGCTAAATCATTATCTCCTTGCAGGCACACTGAGAAGGATTTCACCTCTCACCCATGTCCCTCTCCCACCAGGAAGGTGAGGCACATAAAGAGTCTCACTGTACTGGAGCCAGCATCAACAACAAGAGAGTGATCCAACATATTCCTGCCAGGAATTATCTGCAGACAAAAGTGATCCATCAAGTACAGCCCAGGAAAACCTCATTAACATGCACCAAACATCGTGAGGCCAAAAAGACAAGGAATCAGGAGGCAGAAAAACTAATTGCATGAAGGCTGCTTAATTATTTTTAAGGTTACAAGAGAAGCCTGACAGAATATGGGCTCAGTACAGCAGACATTGCAGAAATTTCTATCAATCTTATCACAATTCTGCCCTCCTACTAGAGCAGTACAGCCATGAATGCTGACCAGCATCAACTGACTGATTAAGACACAAATCTCAGTATTACTAATAAAACAGCAAGTGCCAGAAATAATAGGCACTATGAGCATGTTCAGTTTCAGCTGCAGAATGGAGAAAAAGGAACTTTTATGGTGTCTTGCCAATAAATTCATCTCTGGGGAACCATCAAAACAGAGGATGCCTTTCTGTAAAGCAATCACTGATGGCCTATGAGCAGAGAAAATATCCAGCTCTGCATGACAATGACAGCAGGGCATGAGCCACTGAGCAGATCCTCAGCCAAGCCTGTGTGGGACAGGTCCCTGTGTCTGACAGGCTGCATGGAGGAGAAGAATTTCAGGGCAAATAAAGAGGGCAAAATAGGGAAAGTTATAGAAAATCAGAGAATATTAAAGAGAAGAGGTTAGATTTTTAAAAAGGTGAGACAAAGAAAGGAACAGAGGTGAGGAATTTATAAAAATATCCAAACTTTGAGCCTCTGCAGTGGTCACAGACAAATCCCTGATCTAAACAGATTTAGACTGTGAAGCTCAATCAGTGATATCCACATCCAGTTTAAATAAGATTTCAGAAGAGCAAAGGCCATTCCTGGCCTTCCTTTCATGCAAAGCCAGTGCTACATGCAAGTGCTGTGCAAATCCTTCACTCTGCTTCCAGAAGGAAAAACCAGAGAAGTCTGGCACAGAGCTGGCTCTCTTTTCTGAGGAATATGGGAGGAAGAAGAAATCTCTTTTTGCAGTGGGAGGCAGTAGAATTTTGGGAGCTGTTAAAAACTGCAAGAAAGAAAGACAAAAATGCATGATCCCATAATCCATACAGAAAAGGCAGCAGAGAAACGAGATTTGGAAAGGGTCACTCAGGAAAAGGATGCACCATGTGCTCTTCCTGCAAGCAGGAAAAACTGGGAAGCAGAAGTCAAATGCAGCTGCTCTTCATCCAATCCCTTGGACAGGACAGCAGCCAGGCCTGGGCTCTGGCAACTCAGTGATTTACAACCTAAAATCAGAGAGTCCTAATAGAAAAATAACAGCCTGTCAGTGTAAGTGATGGTGCTTGCAGAGACCTGCCAGCCTCCCAGAGCAGCTGCTCACCACGACCCGCCAAGGAATGGGAATGACCAGGAGCAAACAGGCTGCTCTGCCAGGAGGGATGGGGGAATTCTCTGGCTTACAGGTCCTGGACACCCCCTGAGCAGGATGCTCAGACACCCAGCAGTGCTCCCAAGATCAGCAGCACCTGGTCCTCTAATGGAAGGAAAACAGTTTCTTCTAAAAATAAGAATATCAGTGAAAAATGAAGTGAATGCTGTAAGTATATGGAGAAGAAAGCATGGGGACAACTGATTAAAAACCAAGATCAAATTTTGGCTTTGAAAAGGGGCCCAGGCAAGAAGCTCACACCTCAGCCACATACCAAAATACCTGGAAATCAGTGCCTCCCTGTACTAGAGAAATCTGCTTTGCAAACAGAAAAGGCATTTCTAAAAGGAACCTGTTTTGACCTTTCCTCCATTCCCTTGCCATGGAGCACAAAGAGGGGGGGGGGGTGGCTGAGGAGCAGCTCTGGCCCTGCAGCACACTCCCAGGTTTGCTCGGTTCCTAAAAATCCCAAAATGGGTTTGAAAGGATCCAGGAGTACACACTGACAACAGCAACGAGCCCAAAGAAACAATTTAAACAGCCAGATTCTAAATATTTGTAAGTATTCAAGAATTTTCAAGCTGCTCATGGGCTGAAAGTCCCCCCATATGCAAAGCTTATGTGCAAATAACAAAACAAACCCAAAAAATTCCGCAGAGATGACCCAGGTTAATCCCACCATATAATCCCATTTCCCAGCTCCTTCACTGAAACCCTTACACAAACCCCAGGCTGGTCAGAGCACAAACCAAAGCCCAACATTACCACCTGGTGGAAATCCTCTTCTGCTACAGCCACAAGCAGAAAAATCATTAAATTCATTTAGCAGAGTAAAAGAAGCCGGGTTTAGACGGTGTTACACCAACGTCAAGCTCAGTCCTGCACAGCAAGGCCCACCAGGGGCTGTGGCTTTAAAAAACACAAGTTTGGCAGCACGGGAAAATTATTTTTTCAGAGAGAAAGGCAACAAGCCCTCATGCAAAGCAGACTCTACTTGCCCATGTCATTTCCCTTGAGTCCATCTATACAGATGCCAGAGAAGATGCATAAGGATTTTTTTTAGGAAGATAACACAAAATTTACACATAGATAAATCATGGCAGCCACAGAAGGCTCAGCATTACCCTACTCACCAGCATCAAACCCAGCCATTTAGCAGCCCAGGTGCCAGAAATCAGTATTTTGGACCCTTGGAAGAAGTGATTTAACATTCCCATCTTTAGTTATTGCAAAATTGGGCAGTAGAACCCACTATTGCAGAGACCCCCAGTTCCCAGGCACACATTATTCAGCCTTTTTTGCTGAACAGCAGAGCACAGCCCAAAGAGGGAAAACAGGGAGGAAATAGCAAGGAAAACAGCACAAACAATACAGCTGTGGATACAAAAAAGGTCAGATATCTCCCAGCTTTATGGCAGCCCAGATACAGGACCCTGTTTGGGCAGTTCCTAGCATCTTAAATAGCAGCCATGGGGCTGGCTCCTTGCTGGAGCTCACCAGCACTTGAGAACTGGTGGATGGCTGAAAACAGCACAGAAGGGGGATGGGAGAATGCAGAGACAGAGAGGGAAAAACTAAGAAACAGGAATGAGATGCAAATCAAGGAGTGTGAATTAAAAAAAAAAAAAAAAAAAGTGGGAAGAAAAGAGAAGTTCAAATGGTGGGAAAGTTTGGTATGAGAATATTCAACTTGGAAGGAAGATAATGTTAAAATCCCAGCAGCAGAGCCTGATTGCACTGTGCAGAGGAGAGGTCCCAGATCTGAGGCACAGATCTGTCCTGCAGGAGCCTGCCTGTGTGATTTTAATGGGAGCAAAGGAAGCACCACGGATCTTATCAGTGTCTGAGCTGGAGACAAGGTCAAGCTGAGGAATGAACTTTATCTGGCGGCGCCAGTTCCCAAGGAACGCCTGCAGAAGAGGAAGGATCTCCCAGAAAGATGTTGTGGTTGGAGCCTCAATGCCTGTTACTGTGAATCCTTGCTTTTGGGGGAGGATATGGCAGGGGAGGCCATTTGGTTTAGTCCACTGCTTCTGCTTCCTCAGGAGAGCCCAGCGGGACACAAACAATACAGGGTGAGTCTGAGGAAAAGCAGAAAACAGGAGGGAGTAGAGGGGACTGACCACTGAAGGTGGAGAAAGGAAAAACAGAATAAAAAGCCAGATGGGAATAGAGGAGCTACAGCATTTCTGTGCATACAGAAGTTTGAGACAGACAGAAGCTGAAGGTGCATCCCCAGCAATGAAGAAAGGCCATGAAAGCAGCAACATTCCCCCAGGAATTCCCCACTACACCCCAGAGAGCAGAGGCTGTGTGAGGATCCACGAGCCTCCGGGGGCAGTGCCAAGACTGAGTAGAGCCCAGAGCTGCAGAAGGACCATGACCAAGACTCTGCCCTCCTGGCCTGGGGTGCAGCCACCATCTCCCAGGGACACCAAAGGTGCAGGAGCATCAGCAGAAAAGCACAATTCCCTTTCTGATATGTGAAGGTACATGGCAAGGAGAGCAGTAGGAGTGCAACTGATCCACTGCTATCTGTATTTGTATTATGCCAGTACCTTATGAGTAATAAAAATATCCAAGGACAATTTTATAGACAAGATTCACAGAACATTTGAGACACAGCCACGATAACAGTTTGCTACACTATCTTACATGAGGCCTTCGAAGTCCAGAGTTTTGGAGAGAATCTGTGTAAGATTATGCCCTGGCTAGAGATAAATGCATAGCTGTAAGGCTGGGAGAAAGCTAGAAATGGTTAATAAACATAATTTCTGCATAAAATAAATATATTTTAGATATATTTCATCATCTCTACATATCACTTCCCAGAAAATAGTAAAAAATTAAATAAACTTATGACCTGCAAAGCACAGATGAGAAATGAGTGGTGACCTGAAATACTCCATCAGTAAGAAATTTGCAGAGTTCCCAGGAGCTGCCAGAACTGCTTTACACCAGGGAATGCTCAGGGCATCCCCAGGGACCCCTTTCTCAGAAGGAAGGCACAGATTCCCAAAGTCCTGGTGTAAAGGAGGCATTTACCCCTTCAGAGCAGCATCCCACTCGTAATCCAAGGCCATGGCACAGCTGTCCCTCCAGTGAGGGAGGAGATCCTGACACATTTGTTGTCACAGATTTCAAAGAATTTGTTGCCAGGTCTGCAGAGGGAGATCCTGTGACACAGGAGTAACACCACGCTGGCTTCACACACTTTTAACTTCAGGCACCCAGAGCCATTTTCACAGCATGGAGGGTATTGGATGTGCTGGTAACATCCCTAAATCACAAACCAGCTGACAAAGGCAACATTCCCTTGACTCCCTAAAAGAAGGACTCTGCATGGCCCCAGAACAGACAGAATTTTTTGTAAATATTACAGAATCACTGTCTGGTTTGGGTTGGAAGGAGCCTTAAACCTCACCTAGCTTCAACCCCCCTGCCATGGCCAGGGACACCTTCCACTATTCCAGGTTGCTCCAAAGCCCATCCAACCTGGCCTTGAGCACTTCCAGGAATGCAGCAGCCACAGCTTCTCTGGACAATAGTTTCACACAGCAAACTAGCATTGCTCAGACCCACATTTTTTGATGTAGCCCTTGATTAATGTCCCCAGGCTGCAGAGAACAAGTTTGTTTCAGAATTCAGGCAAAGGCTGCCACCATCTGCCTCTCTAGACTTCACTGTCACCTAAAGTGACAAACAGGTTTCCTCATGCCTCTGCTCTCGGATGAGCTCTGTCCCAAAAGAGCTGTAAGTCAAATGATTTTCAGCCACAATAACCTTTAGAGACAAACTAAAAGTTCAAGAAAAACTCTACAAACAATGTTAGCTTGAAGCTCACTGATGCCAAAAAGAAGAGAAACAGGAATCAAGGGTCCAATTGCACCCCTCCAGAATCCAACCTTGTGACCTCGTGCTCAGCCTAGAGCACTTCGCTCAGCCAGCAAGAACGTAAGTGAGGATGAGATGATTCTGTTTAAATGGATCCTCCTATGAAATTAATGAAAAAATTGTTTGTTTTCCATCTCAGTTCCTGAAAAGCAGCAATACAAACAAGAAGTATTTATCTCAAACATATTCAACCATCAATCCATGCACACTCCCACCTTGTGACACTGTCCTGACCCTGCTATCTCAGCACCCAGGTGTGCAAACACTGAAAACTCCTCAAAGGGTTCCACTCTGGATGAAGAAGAGAGAGACACAAGGCCAAGAAAAGCAACTGGGAGTGGGATGAAGTAGGAGACGGGAATATCTCATATCATTATATTTCACCTCACTGAAAACTTTTATAATCCCTAAAGAATCAGAAATGTTTGGTTTTGGAAGTACAGAATCAAGAATGGAAATGGAGAGACCTTACAGCAGAGGGGAGCTGCAATCCAACACCTACTTGTGGTGGAGTTGGAGTATTTATCCTTCTGCTAAATATCTATCAAACTTTTGCACTTTCCTTAGAAAATCATGTTCTAGTCCTGCCCTGCATTTAGTATTAGAAAGGGGAAAAAAGTGTTCAATGTGGAATTTAATTCCATGAGTTCATTTCATCATGGACATAGACTGTTCTTGCAAGAGGCTCTTACAACTTTGGTCTCCTCCTCCAGCCCCAGTGCAGTCTCTCTCCATGCTGGATTAACCTCAGTCCTTTCAATCTTCCTGAATAGGCCATTTTACCTCTAAATCCAGACCCCATGAAGGAGAATAGCTGTCATAACTTATATCCTGATCTGCCTTTGTAACAGGCACAATCTTCTATATTCATGATCTCCTTCACAATAGCCTAACCAGACTGGTTAAACCCAAAAGAGAATCCATTTGAAGGAGTCATTTATCATCAAATCTATTACTTTATAAGAGACCTTCTTAAATGAGGAACTGGTTTATTAAACCAATTCCATCAGAGAGGATGCTCGTGTTTTCTAGTTGATGGAGAAACGAATGCTTAAGGAACAGACACATTTCCTGGCAGCACAAGAGAACCAGTTAAAGTGAAAGACAAATCCCAGCAGCTCTGGTTGCTCAGAAATACCCTAGAGTATTTCTGAGGGTATTCACAGGGTTGGGCCTCAGAAATACCCTAGAGTCAGAATGGCTTTCCAGCATGGGATCCCTGCTTCTGAATTTGGGTTGCAATAGTCCAGACCCTTCGTGCAGGACAGTGACATCACATGCACAACATCAACGGGAGCAGAATTAATTACTGAGGTTCTGTGCTGCTGACAGGAGGAACTATGGAAGATGGCCAAGAAAATATACACTGCCCACCACCAGTAACAAATGGTGCTCCTTTTCTTACTTTTTTCCTTTTTTTAATACATCAGGAAATTACTTTTGCAACTGCTACTCCTTCAGCTTCATCTTTCATCCCAGAGGACAGTGTCATTAGCCAGGCTGTGAAACATCCCAGTCAATGTCAGCCTTCAGAAAGTGTCATCGATGTCTCTATTGTTAATGTTATCTATAATTTCTTTCATTGCCTGCAGAACCCATTCAAACCTGTGAAAACAAGCATTGCAAATTCAGAACTAGACCTACCCAGGTAATTCATAACTGAGGAAAAAAGATCATAAACACGGCAGGCTGTAATAGATGTATCAAAAGTGAACCCCCAAAGAACCCTACGGCACAATTCCAGAGTCTCCAAACCATTTATTAGAAGCCTGAATGGTGCAGTTCATGGCCATTACATACCTAGACAGGTATGACAAACAGTTATTTTTAAATGGCCTATTTGGACATGCTGCTTTCCAGTTTGCACACATATCTGGAGTGATTTTGCACATAGAACGAACCACTGTGTAACTCCGAAGTCTTAAACTTGCATTGTGATTACCACCCAATAATCAAAACTTTCCTAAATTGGTCAAAAGGGAATCACAATTTGTAGCTGTTATCTTCCTTTACTACAGGAAGCCTCAAGCCTGAAAGATATTGTCTTTAAATATTGAATGTTTGAAGGAGGAAGCAAAGGAACATTTTTCATAACAAGCATATCATAAATAAGGAGGAGAGGAAATTTATTTCCTCAAGTATTTCCAGAGATGTTTCCCAGCCAATTTGTTGTTTACTGTAAGTGATCAGAAATAGTATCTTCCTCTTGTTGAGCATGAGAGGTATCTGTGAAAGGCAGTCACTGACCTCAGAGTTTCTTTGACTAAAAATCAGGCTGATTCCTGAATGGATCACGTGGAGTTTGGAGGGAATCTCATCACTATATCCTGCAGAAAGGGAGGAACAGGGCCAGTACAGTAAATGTGCTGGAAATGGCTTTTAATTGTGCCAGGGGAGGTTTAGGTTGGATATTAGGGGAAATTTCTTCCCTGACAGGGTGGCCAAGCCCTGACACAAGTGGCCCAGGGCAGGGGTGGGGTCCCCATCCTTGGAGGAGCTCAGAACCCGTGAGGGTGTAGCACTTGGGGACATGGTTTAGTGGTGGCCTTGGCAGTGCCAGGGAGACAATGGGACTCAATAATCCTGGAGGCCGTTTTCAACCCAAACAATTCAGGGATTTTTACAAGGTCACTCTCTCTGAGGAAAGACCTCAGACAAAGCTTTACCACCCCAGGCAACCCCTCACAGCTCCTTCCAGCATGAAGATGCTTTACACAGATCAGCCTTACCTGAAACAGAGGGAAACCAGGTACCACCAACCCTCGTGTCCCACGCTGCAGCACTGTGTCAGAGGGAGATGGTTGCCACTTGCTGTGCTGCCACTCACCCTTGCAGCAGCACATTCCATCTGTTCCCACCTCCCTGAGCATCCAGGGCTCACAGGGAGAGGCTCCAGGGTGCTGCCCCACCTCCCACATCTGCTGTGGGGCTTCCCCTCATCCTGACAGCCCTGCCACAATCCTCTCCTGCCATTTCCTTCCCCACTCTCCCAGAAAGCCCTTCCTCGAGAGAAAAGCCAAGATTAAACACAGGTTTGTATTCAGGTCTTGGAAATGGACCCACCTCCACCATCCCTCATTTTAATCTCATCTGCTCATCACTCCATAAATATCAACCTGCAGAGCTTTGGACATGTTAAGATTTATATCCATGCTGTCCCCTGAGATTTAATGCCTCCTGAATATCCATTCATCCTTATGCATCCCCTGGGGACAAAATCAGAGTCAGAGAAGATTGACAGGCAACCATTTTATGAAATATTTTCAAGAGGAAAATGTCCACAAAACATCTGTTGGACTTGAAAACAAAAATTACACCAGTTCCTCTGTCCTACAGCTCTGACAGGCTAGACAAAAGAATTTTTTATATATAAAAGCCTATATATTTATATATAGAGAATAGAAATTTATATAACATAGCTATATATATAGTACTTAATATTATTGTATGTTGTCATCCCGTTTCTATATTTATACCTATAATAATTTATATCAAAGTTAAGCATATGTTATTTAAAGGCAACAGTTCACAAAGCCAGCCAGATGTATTAAAAAAGAGAAGAATGATTTTTACAGAGCATGGCCTTTGCCTCCTCAAAGCTGGGGTTGCCTTGTGCAAACTTCCTTTTTGGTTTTAGAAGTTTCATTTTACTTTAACTTTGTTCCTTTTCTATTAAAAAAAAAAAAAAAAAGGAAAAGTTTAAGTGGAAGATAAAGATTGTCTTATTGACAGTTTATGTCAGCACAGCCTCAAAAAGACCATTTTCTTCCAGAGGGCCTGATTCTTCAGCTTAACTGGTGTTACTCAAAAGAGAAACCCCATTTGTTTTGCCTTTCTTTGGCTGGACTTTGACCATATCAAATCCAGCTCCCTTCCTGCAGCACAGTGGGACCACCCTGTCCTGCCCAGTGCTTGTGCATCCGTCCCTCCTCTCTAGCCACAGAACAGTGCATTCTTCCTTTCTTTCCCTAGGGCTGTTTTCCACACTAGACACCTTTGCAGTTTTCCCTGTACCAGACCATGGCAGGATTTTGTTCTTATGCATTCATCCTCCTCCATTATCACTGCAATCTTCTCGAATTTCTATTCCCATACTCACCCACCACGTTCTCTGCTCACACATTTAACATCCCTCCTTCCACTGACTCCAGGCCCATTAACTCTCCAAATGGAATTTCTGTGGGGAACCAACAGGCCCAGGCACATCTCACCCCAAGTGATCTCACTTTCAAGGTCACTCAGGTCTCCTTCCTGCAGATCATGCTTTGGATTTGCTCCCTGCATTCAGAGCATCACCAGAGCAGTGCTGCACTCCTCCACCCGCTGCCATTTCACTTTGCATTTCACCAGAAGTGGTTATTACGAATCAGCAACAGCTCCATCTCACCTCACTTTCTCTGCGTTAGAAGATCAGTGATTCCTCAGCTGTCCTGACACAAATTCCCTCTCCTCTGCCAGTAACCTGCAATAACAGACCTCATTATCCTCTTTTTCTTGTACTAGTACAGGATTAGAGGCATAGGGTGTGTACCTAATCAGACTGGCCTGAAATCTACAGTACAGCCCTTTGAGTTTACACTCCATCTTGCAAAAAATACCTTTCCCTTGTGAGCAGCGGATTCCAGCCTTATCCTTGACGAGATGTCCTCAGCTCCCACCTCTGAGCCTGTTCCTGTGAAAGGACATTCCACCAGACAGCCTACGAGATGAAAGTGTTCAAGCAGCCCCATTAAACTGTGATATGATATGACAACAAGAAAGTTTCTGGCCTTTATTTGAAGGCTTTTTACCAGTTACAGTAAGAATTGTCATTGCAAACCAGGAATTCTTAAAAAATGAATAATAAAAGTTAAAAAAAACATCCACGAGTCCACCTGCAAGTAAGACATGTTGGTACAGAAAGGAGACATGAGCTTTTGCTTCTTCCATTCTGCTTGTTTTTCAAAGAACTGATAAAACTAAGATACTAGGAAAGGTTGGATGCTATCAGAATCATTCCAGCAGGTGAGCACTTAACAGCATATACTGTACCAGGGTAACAGAGAAGCTATGTTAAGTCTATGGGTTTGAGTGGAGCCTATTATAATTTGCTTCCCAAAAAGGATATTAAAAACCAGATTATGCCAAAATGTTATAATGGAGCCATAAGTTGGCTTTATGAGTTTGTTCCCATTCTATTTATGACTCATCTTGGTAGCAAAGGAGAGGAGATGTAAGCAGCTGGAAATCTGAGCAGTGTGTGACTGACCAGATTGCCACTGCAATTCAGCTTTATAACGCACGTCCAGTATGTCCACACATCCTTGGCCTCCCAAGGCACACCAGCAGCAATTCTGACTCAGCCTTCTCTTAGCAGGAAAGGCCATTTACTTGCTTTGACCAAAATCAACCCATCTGGTGACCTGTTGCTTCCCAGTTCCACACATGCAATCCTCTTGGAAAGAGACCTGAAGCAACCAGGTCGCAGTGCACAACTTCTGACCTCCCAAAAGTCATCTTCACCTTCGGCCACATCCTGCTGCCACCTTTTGCTTTGAGTTGCTGGAATAATGGAATATTTAGAGTCGAAAAAAAAAATATGCTTCCGACTTCAAAACAAGGAAGTAATGGGAAAGAAGATTTTATGTGCATCAAACCCCAGGTCTATGTCCACGCTTCTGCAGTCCAGCCCCAGCTGTGCCACACCAGCAGGCAGTGCCAGCAGTGCCTGTTCTCCACAGCAAGGCACCCACAGAGCCCTCAGGGGCAGGGAGGGTGCTCCCCAGCACAGGAGCAGCCCTGCAGGGATCACTTCCCATTCCAAGGTCAGATACATCCCATGAGCACTTCTCTGCAGATGCTGGTCTGTGCACACAGCTGTGACAGGAACATTTAAGCTCATCTAAGAAACACAATTCAAATCAAACAAATCAACTCAGTTTACAGTCAGTCTGCTCATGGAGCCTGGTGACAGAAACAATTAACGTCTCATCTGTCTGTAACTCATAACCAGTGTTTTAGCAGTTTCAAAACATGTAAAACACATGTAAAGTCACATGACAACGTTCCTGTAACACATTCCTATTCCCACACCAAGAGGAGGAGGAGGAAGTCAACACCACACTCACATCCCATCGACTTGTGGGAGAGAAAACACAGAAAGAAAAAGAAAACCCAAAAAATAAAACAAACATTTATGCCAGCACACTCCAAACAAAGTTCCAAGACTACTGAGGTTAGCAATGCCTGGGGCTGAGGGATGGAAGCTGAAATTCCAGGTCCTGCAAGCTTCACCATGAAACTACCATGGGCTTCAGCCCTGCCTAATTGTATCTGAAAGCACGAGAGACTCCAGCAGACATGACACTCTTGAAATACAGAACTTTATTTAGAAACTGCTTAAAATAGAAAAACCCTGTCAAGAAAAATCCAAGTCAAATATGGTTTCTCAGTAAAATGGAGTTTTAGGGCAACAAAAGTCTAAAAGGCCACAAGAGAAATAGCACCACTGCAGTTTTAAACAATGGCTAGATACTTGCATTTTTGGCATTCACTGAATTTGGGTTTTTCTCTCAACTTCACAAAGATTCATGCACTACACAATTACCGTAAAATGCTCTCCTACACACATTTTAGGACAAGCTACCACCAGAAACAAATGAATACAAGCACAACAGGACCGATCAATCTCAGTAGTGAAGGGGGGTCAGAAGTCTTGCAGGATCTTGCCAAACACAACAGTAATGAGGGGCATGATAGCAAAAAAAGGACAGTTAAGGAAAGTATTTTAAATATTAATATTTAAGTTAGTCTCAGTACTGTATTTTCTGCAATAACATTAGCTCTGTTAGCCAGCATCTTTTAGTTTTTACCCCAGAAGACTACTGAACTGGCAAGTGTTATTACTAATATGCCCTGGTTCAAAGGGGAAAAAAAAAAAAAAGAAAGCAGACAGAAAAATATCATCCTCATGTGCTCAATTCACTTTCATTCAAAGCCAGTTGCACAGTGCAAGTCCTGTTACAACTATTGGGCATGTTCAGCATTCCTTGGGATGGGAAAGGGAAAACTGAGAGAACAGAAGGGATTCCAACAGAAAAGAAAATAACCAGAACAAATAAAAACAAGAGCCAGGAAGAAAAATCACTTCTGAAGGGCATTTTAGGCAGTAAGACTGTGTGCCCTTTGCTTTGTTTTGCTTTTCTTACAGAAAACACAGTACGTTTTGGCAAAGCCACAATGCCACAGAAAAAGGCTTCAGCACTCTTCAAGGTAACTTATGTGTCTCAGCTGTTCATACTCCCTCTAATCTTGTGACAGGCAACTTTAAGGCCCATTTCATCGAGAACTAATCACTTAGTAAGCAGCTTTACATAGGAATGGAGTTTTGTTTTAATTGCCCCTTTTGAGCACTTGCTGACACAGTGAGACTGCCACGCAAGGCCTCTCGGACAGCAGTGAATGGAGTTAAACAAACGTCTACCCCAATATGAAGCACATAAAATCTCCCATCACATTACTTCAATTTGGCATATGGAAGCATATTTTAAATACTCTTAAGGCATTTATTATAATTTCTGTTCTGCAATTTCACATTAACTCAATCTTTCTGTGAGTCAGTCTTTTAA
Source organism: Sylvia atricapilla (assembly GCF_009819655.1). Classification (NCBI taxonomy): domain Eukaryota; kingdom Metazoa; phylum Chordata; class Aves; order Passeriformes; family Sylviidae; genus Sylvia; species Sylvia atricapilla. The sequence continues at coordinate 7,276,120 of NC_089155.1, forward strand.
TTTCTCTACTGCACACCGCCTTAGATACAAAAAGAGTCTTCCCACAAACCAGTGTTTTACCAGCAAACCATTCTGCAACGAGTTCCAAATATTCAGCCTCTTGCTCCCTAAATATACCACCTCGATGTGAATACTGCTCTGCTACGGCGTGAGAAAGAGCTCCTAACTCAAACCCACTGTAAAAGTGAAACTTTCGCAAAGTGCACTTTAAGAAGAGGTACTTTTTGCTTATGAAAAGAAACCAGTGAGTCCTCTAAGAATAAAGTGGAGTATTTTACAGTTAAGCACATGATCTGGGGCAAAGAATTCTGATGTTGCTGCTCTGCTGGTACAGTATGTGGTCTGTTAATACTCTTCTTGTTCCTCCTGCGGTGCTCCTTCGTCAGGTATCACAAAGCCTTCCTGAAGGGGAAGAAAACAAGTGCTTTAATGAAAATCTGATGTCAAACCAGTTCCTGGCTACTGTGTAGGTACTTTTTTTCCCCCTCTTACTTCAGGTAAGACACCCTTAAGTCACTGTTTACAGTGTCAAGATGTATTACCAGAAGTATTTTCCTCATCTTTGATCTATTTGTTACATACTACTCATGAAAGGTCTACCTTGTTTGCAGTCTGGCTATAATTAAGTTAACTGATCCTTTATTACAGGAAAAAGAGAGGCCATAAACCTCACAGGGAAAAGAAATGGCAGAACTAGAAGGAGCCCTGGAAAACAAACCAGATTCCAATTACAAGGGCAGGAAGAACTCTGCAACCCAGTCTATAACAGATTACTTACATCTGTGGCATAAAGAATTTCCACAATCCTCTGCAACACTGGATCATTCTCCCCTTCGTTCTCCTGGCAGATCAATTCAATGTTCCTCAATTTGCCAAAGTAGAAGTCTCTCTCCTTCTCCAGATCTTCAACAGTAAGTTTCAATACGTTGATCTGCCAAGGGGCATCAATAATAATTATATCCACCAGAGACAGAATTCAGTAGGATCTATGCAAAAGGGGCATCCCAAAAGTTCTCAGAAGGGTCTTGACATGCAAAGCACTTCAGCAGTAACCAAGGTATGGGGGGAGGGGGGACTTAAGAGGAGGAAAAGGGCCATTTCTCCAATTTTACTATTACTGCTACAACAAACATCCAGTCCAACACACACAAATCCACTCGGAAAGACTAAAGGTTGATTCCACAAAATTGGTAAAAGCACTGACTGCCTGCAGTTAGCTCCCTCTGCTCACACATTCCTTCACAACAGCTCTCCTGCTGACAGCAGGTTCAGTTGTGCTGCACTCCGGATTTCAGTGAAGGAGCAGCTGCTCATAGCTCCGTTGGAATGCTGGGAGAGCTGCAACACAGCTGTGGGAATACTTACAAACCCTGCTATGTGTGACACAGCCCACACTGGGGTGAAATGTCTGGGCACTCGTGTGCTACAGGAGGGGTTTTGCTTCCATCAGGAGAGCAAGACCATTATAACAAAGGGTTCCAATTAAGTGATTCTAAATGAGCTGATTCAGATAGTTTTCTTCCATCTGCCACACCCAGACATTCTGTGGTACTGGAAAAATAAACCTGCACATAACTCTATCAAGCAGAGGTCAGTCACAGGGCTGTCCTGTACACACCTGCTCGATCAATCCTGCCGATTCATCGTCTCCTCCACCCTTTTTGCCCATCCCAGGCCCAGCCTTGGGACCTGCTGGGGTCCTCTGTGCAACAATGGGCCTCTGTGGGGCTGCAAGATCAATTCAGCAGTTAATAAAAATTCTACCTCCTATAGAGGTATTATCCCCCCTCCAAATAGGCTTAGGCACGAAAGAGTTGGAAGATATGTTCCTTCCTTAACTCCATGTAACATGTCCTTTCTTTTTGGCACACTTGGCACCAAACCTTGCCATTTTCTCTTTTATAGAAGACTACTGCTTCTGTAGCCTCTAGACACCTGAGTACTACAGCAGCCTCACCCTTTAAGCCTGGCACCTCTGAAACAAGATGCAAAATACTAGAATCCCATACACTGATTTTAAATAGCAACCCAGTCTTCATTTCCCCAGAGTTTTTCATGATCTAGATCATCTTTTAACTGTTTTCTCTACCTGCACTGCCAGTACCCAGAGATTTCCTGGTTTTGTTCACAACTGGAGGAACAAGGTTTGGTGCTATTGTGTCTTGGCCTTGTCGAGCAGCAACAGGATCATACTCCTTCCCGTCATAGTTTGCATCAAAAAATTTTTTAAACCACTGAACAAATTCAAAGTTGTCCTGAAACTTTCCTTTCACTAGTTTGTCCACAGGAATTATCTGAAGAGAAGGAAAAAGAAAAAAAAAAAAAAGCAGTCAGATTCATATTAAGGGTAAAGAACCTCTCTCTGTTTTCATATAAAATTTTAAAGTTAATGCACTTGAAAGATATGTAAATTTAATTCTTGTCCAGTCTAGGGAAAATCCCCCTTGACAACAACTATATCAAATAACAGGATTTCTGTAAATACTGGGATGAAAAACCAATCATGCATTGCCTTTGAGGGTCCAAATAATTTTAAATAATTCTGCAGCAAAGTTTCTGCTAGACCAAGTTTACAGATAAAACTTCTTCCTGCCCACATGATGCTGGCTCTGATGAATCTGAACTGATGAGCAACTCCAGAACTGCTACAAGAGCTAAACATCACTGTTATATCAGACCCCAGCTTCCCTGGGATGAGGTGTATAACTAAAGACCATGAAAAAGATGCAGCAACGAGTGAAGTTTTGTTTGTAGCAAATTTTTTTTATAAGGCATTTGGAAGTCAGGCTGGTTGTCCAGATGGGTTGTGTGGACAGACTGCACAAGCTACTGTCCCCAGGCAGAGACTGACTCTGTGTTGGAGCTGCCAGCCATGGAATGAGGTATCTTCTTAAAGAAGGAAAAAGCTTCAACCCTGGATATTCTGCATCCTACCAAACACACTGTCTGTAACTATTAACTGAATAAATCCCCCTTCCATCAGCAGAATTGGCATTCCATCTGTACAAGCTTTTTCACAATTTCATTTTCATGAGCTAAAAATCACTTATTTTAATATCTGGAGGCATTTAAAAGCCATGCAGATGTGGCACTTGGGGACATGGTTTAGCGGCAGGCTTGGCAATGCTGAGGGAACAGTTGGATTTGATGGTCTCAGAAAGATTTTACAGCCTTAACAATTATGTAATTCTATATACCTGTAAAGAGGAATTTGGAAACCTTAGGACAATCACGGCAGTGGGTTATGGGAACACACCTCCTACACAGATGGTTTAAATAGGAAGCTCAAGCAAACCTTATCTCATAGAAATTTCATTATTATTATTTTGTGACACAGAAGTTGCACAAAATTAAAAGGGTAACACTCATCTCATCGTTAAGAACTGGAAACCAGACCTTGGCTGGAGTAAAGCAAAATGTGTCCTAACTGATGTGAGAAGGCCAAGGCAAACCAAAACAAAAAGTTTTGAGATGTACAAACCAAAAATCAAACTCTGTTCCCAGATTTATTCAGTTTTAAATCTGAAAGTTCAGCCCATCTACATTAACATTAAAAGCAGTGAGTCAGTTATAGCCCAGCTTACTTTGTCAACACCCATTCGTTTAAAACCTGCTTGTAGAACCTTGAAGTTTTGAATGTACTCATGTTCCAATTTTGCTTGAAACTTCACTTTCTTGAGCGCTACAGAACCTGGGAAGAGCATGTCCATGAACTGACAGTATGCAGCACCTGCCAAAAGCAAAAGAACACAAATCCTGGGATGAATTAAGTCAGCTCAGCTCACTAACCTTCGTGAGTTTCTTTCCAGTCAGGTCAGCAAACTGACCTGACTCACTCCTCAGTCACACAAGCCCTTTAAAGGCAACAAAGGCAAGAAAACAGGAACCTTCAGTCTCTTTTTTTGGTGCAGCATGGCCATAAATAAGCTTAAAGGAGCTGGAGAATCAAACTTTTGGGCTCATGACTTGAACTCTTATGAATAAGAACAAAGCTGCCTCCATAATTCCAAGGGGAAAAGAAAATCTAATGAATAACCTGACTTTCCTTTCTTCATGGATATCAGTACAGATCTAATGTGTTACATGTGTCTAACAGGCATGTAATCTTCTCTTAGCAATATTAATAGAACTAAATCTGAGAAAGTATTATTCTAAAAATTGTATTTAACCATTATTGAAATCATAATACATTAACCTCCTACAAACAAAACCTATACACAATTCAAGGTGCTCTCCAAGATAAGAGGCTAATTAGGCTGAATTATATTTAAAGCAGCCTTAATCAAAGAACCAAAATAAGATAAGTGTTTCTTCTTATTAATTTAAATCCTTCATGTCCTTCAATTCAGCACTTGCTGTAGTAAGAGGAAAAGAAACTCAGTTCAGCCACAAAGAGTGGACAACCACCTCCATATCTGTAGACTATACACCCACAGGGAAAAAAATTTGTTTTAAACTAGATCCTCATTCTGCAGTGATGATACACAACCATTAAAAGCACAAGCAAAACATTCAGAGCATTATTTCTACACCAACATGAATGAATTAAGGAGTAATGAGAGCCCTAACCTAAACTATCCAACACAATAAGCTTTTGGGAGCTATCTGAAGGCCAAGAAGGAATATAGGAGAGCACTGCCCTCAGCTACTCTGTTCATCTCAACCACATCCTATAGATGTTCACTCTCCTATCAAGATACATTGCAGGCACTCCCACTTTCACCTGCTACCAGAAGACTGATGTCATCCACTGGTGCAAATTAAAAGTAAAATCAACAAACCAGCTCTTGCTGTTTGCTCTCCACTGTGTCTCAGTTCACTTGCTGCGGGACTCCAATCCCAATCCAAACACAGAGGACTTGCCAGACACCAGGGGTTCGCTCACTATTGGCAGTTGCAGCGATAAGTGTGATAAAAACAGAGGGATCACAGTGTAAGTCAAAGGGCAGTTTTTGTGCATTTATGCAACCTCAAACTGCTGCTGTCACTGCTCCCCTTGCCAAAGACAGCAAAACAAGCTTGGGAACTCCAGCTTCCACAGGACTATGATAGCAAAAGCCACTTGATCCCTGCCAAGGCACAAAGCATTATTGCTCACGCAGAAAAGGGACCTTACTCAGGACATACCACACCAACAGCTCTCAGTCTTTTCCCAAAAACACTGAGCTGGAATTCTGCAGAGGCAGTACTAATTATCCTCACTTCAACACAAAGCTCTCACAGCATTCAAGACTCACACCAATCCCATGCAAATCAACCCTGCACACGACAGGGCTTAACCTGCCTATCTGAAAGCAGACAGTGCTTATCACTTCCCTTCCTCATGTGTCATAGATCTTTAGTCCCCTCACCCTTACAGTTCTTGTCCATCATCTCACTAGAGAAAAGTCACTACAAATACCTGTCAAATGCCTGGTTTGAGTCCCTTGCTTCTCTGTAATCTTTGGGATTATTTCTTCCATGCACTCAGATGCAGTCTGTACTGACAGTCCAAAAACTCACTTTTAATTAATTCCTCCTTTTATTATACCTCCAATTTCCACATCTCTCCTTCCAGGAGCAACACATATCCTAAAGTCACTGTATGACCCACACTTCCACTTTTCATGGAGTGCCTGCTGTAATTATCCAAATTATCTTGTACCCAGGCTGCATTCTTAGCCTTGGGTTTTTTTCAGCTCTTATTCCACAGACTATTATCTTTTATTCGTTCTTACAAGTCTCCTCCTCCCACACACTCCTCCCTGCGATGACACTTGACTCCATTTCTGTACCACAGACACTTCCCCTTTCCTGCCTACAACTGTGCATGAGATTCAGCTGTGCTTAAGTCGGTTCAAGCCCAGGTAAGCTGAGCACAGACATGCTCCAGGACCAAGAGGAGTTGCAAAGTCCTCCAGATGACCCCACAAGTCACTGCTTCCCCTTCCTTGCACTCCAGTACTCTCCCAGAACAAATCACAACTGCTCTTGCTAGTTACACTTGTAAGACTTACTCTGTCCATGCACACTAAACATTTAATTCCTCATGGGAAAACACCCTCTTCCTCAGTCTTTTTTCACATTAACACCCATTTCTTGTAGCATCTATGTTGTAGTGAGTCATGAGAACATGCCTTTTCATTACACTGATGTTATTAACAACCACTTCAAAAACACTCTGACCATAACTGGATCGTAACACTGACCACGAATCTGTTCACACCAGGAACTAAGCCAGGAGCAGAGCTACAGCAGGGCAGCACAGAGGGTGCAGCTGCACCTCTACAGAACCAGTGTGCACATCCCACGTGGAACTGCCCTCGGGGTGAACCCCCTTACCTGAGCACAGCTGTTCAATCTTGGTCAGCGTCAGCTGCAGGGACTCATTGATCCACGCCAGCATGTCATGTCGGCTCAAGTTATCGCTGGTCACTGAAGTAGAATACACATTCACTGCCATTTTCTGAAAGACAGAACCAGAGGTGTGAGGGTCACAGACGCTGGGCTGCGGTGGAGCCGCTTCCTTTTGACCCTTCCCTCCCCATCAGCGAGTGAATCGCGACGCAACTGCGGGCTGCCAACAGCTGGGAGGACCCTCCCGCACCACGACTGCAAAGGGCTCGGCTTGGGGATTTCTGACGAAAAATGAGCACCGAAGCGCTCACGTGGGAACCGCTGAAAGGAATCCCGGCTGCGGCAAGTTACTCATCCCTCTCCCCCGCGCCACCGGGAAGGGCCGAAGCGCTTCCTGCCCGGCCACGGTATCTCCCCCGGGATCAATACCGAGCGGCCGGTCCCCGCCCAGCCCCGCCGGCACAAAGCGGAGCCGCCGGTGCAGCTGCCGCCGGGTAGGGCCGGCCGCGCTGCGGGCGGGGCACGGCCCGCGCTCCCCCCGCTGCTGCTCCTCACCACCCCCCGCCGGTCCCTCCGCCCCGCCACCCCCGGTCCCCGCCGCACCTCCGCCCGCCGAGGGGCGCGGCCCGGCCCTGCAGGCCTCGAGCCAGCCCCCTCACGGCGGCGGCGCCCCGGCGGGCCGCTCCTCGAGCCCGGGGCCCTCCCCGCTCCCGCCCGGCGGCCCCGCCGCGGCCCCGGCCCGGTACCTGCGCCGCGCTCTCCCCGTCGGCCCCGCGTTCAAACCGGCCCCGCCCGCCCTGACCGGGACCGCGTCACGCGCTCGCTGCGCGCCTGCGTCACGCGCACGTCACGGCCCGCGCGGGGAGCGTCGCGCGCCGGCACGGGGCGGGCAGCGGTTGTCAGGGGGCGGAGCGAGCTGCTGCGTTGCTATGGAGATGCAACGCCCACTCCGCCCGCGGCCTCGTCTGCCATTGGCCGAGCAGCTGGCCCCGCCCACACCGGGGTCCCGCGTGCCCGAGGGGTCGCGCAGGGCTCGAGCCTGAGGGTGCGATGAGGCCGCTCCGGGCGCGAGCATCGGGATGGCCCGACACCGATACCCGGCACAGCCATCGGCACGGCCCATCGGCACGGCCGGGCACCGATACCAGGCACAGCCATCGGCACGGCCCAATGGCACAGCCGGGCACTGAGCCCCGACACCGATACCCGGCACAGCCCATCGGCACTGCCCGGCACCGGGCCCAGGCACCGAGCCCCAGCACCGATACCCGGCACAGCCATCGGCACAGCCCAATGGCACAGCCCATCGGCACTGCCGGGCACCGACCCCTGGCACAGCCGAGCCCTGAACCCCCGGCACAGCCCGGCCCCGCACCCAGCGGCACAGCCTGGCACGGCTCCAACTCTCCTGGCACACCAGCACCTGCCACCTTGGTGTCACCTCAGCAGCAGCAGGAGAGGGCTTGGTTCCCTGGCTGTGCCCCCCCTCCCACTGTGAACCCCCTTTCTTTACCCAATAAGACTGTCCAGGCATACAGAAATACTCATTTTTAATCAGACATGATAAATGGTAAACTCGACATTTTTTTTTTCCCACATGGAAACCAGTGAAATCATGTGGACAAGGCAGAGTTGTGAGTTTCCATACTCCAGATACAAAAAATGTGAGAATGGTTTTAAAATGATACATTTCTCTTATTTTAAAAAGATTGTATAAAAACCCGCAACACGTTCAACATTAAAAATCCTTAACCTAAAAAAATAGCACCAGGGAGAGTTAGAAACCTTTAAAAAGTATAAAAAGGAATTTCTGAGATCCCCCTCCCTTAACAACATTTCATACTCATAATAAAAGGCAGCTCTTACAGGGAAAAACATTTCAAGGAAGACTTGTCTACTACAATTCTCATCAAGTGAGCTTAATGCCAAGACAATTCTCATTCCTCTTTTATCTTTGTTTACTTTCCCCAAGTCCTTTTTTTTTCCCTCATCTATTTGTTTTCCTTTTGATCAGATAGGAAAGGATGTGAGATCTGGAGTATATGAGATCGGGGATGCCAAGGAGTGGAGGGCACCGTGTTCGCCCAGTCTGGAAAAATCAAGCCCATCAGACCAGAGGATGGCCGTCACCCCGAGCCCCTGCACTGGATGGCTGCTGCCCTCAGGCCACACGCTGGGCTCCAAACACGGACTGCAAGGACCTGGGATGAGGAATTAGTGTTATGGCTGGGGTCCAGCTGCCCATAAGGATCACAGATTGGTGAGGAGTCCAAAAGCAGCTGGTGCAGTGCTGGCAATGCCAAAGCTTCCTAAACACCTCCAGCATGCACAGAACCCACACCCTGCCATTTTTCCAGTCATGGGGCTGGTGACAAGAGGGTGCTACATGTCCCCAAGCACTTGTCAAGCATTAGAGGGGCCAGCAGTGACATGGACCAGCCTGCTTGGCTTTCCTCAGAGTTTTCTTAACTAAGGCGTGTGGTTTGAACAAGTCACAGATAATGAACCCCCAAGGAGTTCTCTCTAACCTCGAGGTTAAAACAGGGAAAAAAAAGGCTTTTAAACTACCCAGGCTTCCCTTGCTTTCCATTCCCAAGCACAGCCTTGGATTGGAGACCAAGAGAAAATGGTCCTAAGAGCTGGGATGGAAAACTGCACACAAGGGTGGAAAAATGGAAGGCTGCTGTCCTCCACCACAAGGACAGGGGTGCCAGAGAGGTAGAAGGAGCTGGGAGAGGTCTTCCCAGTGATGCTGTACAGCACCTTGCAAGAGAACAAGGCAGCCTGGCATTGAGTGGGTGGAGGGTTAGCCCATGGTTTGAACCTGAATAATTTTGAGAAGGTGTCCAAGGGCTCTTCCAGAGCCAGGTGACAGGTGAACAGCAGAGGTAGGGGAAGACAGAGGGACCAAGGGGAGAGTCGTTCAGTGCATTGAAATGTGCATTGGAATTCAGAATCCCCAGAGATGCCTGCTGGAACAGTAGCCCAGTGGTTACAGAAAACCTGGTGGAAATGGACACAGGCACCTGCACCTTCACGGTGGCCACAGGCTCCGCGTGCCCAGGACTTCATGAACAGCATGATAATCACTCTGGCAAAGCTGGGGAGTAGAGGAAGGCAAAATAAAAGTGAGCACAGTGGTGGCAGAGCTCCCAGTTTGGGGATACAGCCCCAGGAGCCCCCAGGGCACTGCCAGGCAGGGGCTGGGCAAATAATTCCACCTCTGTGCATAGGGATGCACAGGGGAGGACAGGTACAGCCCCTGCCTGCAGACCCCCAAGACCCCCCAGAAGTGGCAGTGCTTTCCTGCCTCACTGTCCCATTTCCTGTGCACTGCATGAGGTGGGCACAGGCAAGAGCAGTGATGCACTCCTGGACCCTGCACTCCAGGAGGGTTGGGTGGGGTTTTCCCTGGAAGGAATGCCCTGCCATCACTACTTGGGCTCATGACATCCTACATGACATTAGGGGTGCTGAGATTGGAGGGTGCCATTGACCACTACACTGTCCTTCCTGCTGACATACCACATTCATTTGGGAAATGGATGCTCCAAGAACATTTTCCTTTACAGACCCTGGAGCCCAAATCCTCTCTGCTCCAGTTACTATGTAAGCTTTCAAATCATTCAGCAGGATTTTAAAATGCAAGGAAAGGTTTTAGATGCTTTAAAAAGGAAGTAGTGAATATTTGTAAACTACAACCAAACATATAAAACAATATTTCTTTAGTTCTAGCTAGAAAAGTAATTCTATCACCTCACAGTTCAGTTTCAGCTACATTCAGGTCTAGGAATCTCCACATTCTTATGTAATGCCTTAAAGCAGCAATAAACATGAAAACAACAAAATTAAAATTTATAAAAAAAATAAAAACAAAAAAAGATTTGGTTTCTGTATGATCCTGTGTTCAGTGTGTAACCTAAGCAGGGTCCCTTATACCTGCTGCTATAGTTTGGGGTTTTTTTGGCAGTTACTTCAAGAGGTTTCGTTTGTTTAGGAAAAGCACCAATTCACTGTAGTTCAGGTTTGCCTGCAGCTCCCCGGCAGCTGCCCTGCACACTGGCTGCTCAGCAAGTGGTGACTTCCCTGCTCCAGGCTAAACCGGAATAGTTAATGCTCCGGAGGATGAGACTCATCAGTGATGCATAGAGCTTCGTGTGCTGGGTAATTAAAGCTTCGTCCATCATTTCCTACTATCACAGCTAGTCCCTTGAAAGAAGTTACCCTGCCGGGTTCTTTGGTTACAGACATTCCTTGGCTCTCCCAGCAGGGCCAGGGCCAGGCTGCCGTCCCGCGGCACGTGGCCGGGGAGGGACGGGGCCCTGGCAGTCCGGTGGCCGTGCCCGTCCCTCTCCCGCCACAGCAGCGGTGCTGTGCATCTTTACCAGAGAGACGAGGGACTATTCACAGGCAAAGTAATCCTTGAGTGGGGAGAAGAGGTGCCGGATGACAGGGACGTTCCACGATCCCCCCAGCAGCTTCTTGCGAGTCCCGCGGCTGATGTTGGAGACCTCCGTGTAGGGGAGGGGGAAGCCAAAGATCCTGTGGAGCAGAGGAAGGAGAGGGTAGGTGAGGCAGAGCAGGAGCAGGAATCCCTTTCCCTGGGCAGCACCGCTCCCAGGCCACCCAAAGACAATGAGCATCGGGAGTCTCCTATGGGGAGGGGATTCAGCTCTCCAGCATAACTGGAGCCACACGTGATCTGAGCATTCTGGATGGCACCAGGCCATGGCTTCCCACCATCCCCAGTGCCCTCCACCTTGCAGGATTTCCTGGCAAGGCTCCTGTGCCTTCACTCCTGCCTCTGCTCAGCAGCACCTCTGCAAGCATTGCCTCAGGGCTACTCCATGGAGATAGGACTGAGTGGCTCTGGGTAGCTCTGAGTCATGGGCTGGGCACTTCCCGTACAATCAGATGAAAGTCCAAGAGCCATTTCTCATGACAAAGGCTTTGAATTGTTATTTTACTTTCAAATGCCTTTAGCTCAGTGTTAACTCCAACAAATACTGGCAATTTAAATATAAGCAAGCAAAACTATTTAACCTGCAGTCTTGTGCTTACTGGCCAGAAGCATCCACTGTGCAAAACCTTCAGTTACTTGGTGTGCAGGACTACTTGTAATTGGATTTGTCTGCTTCTGTTGTGTTTTGCCATGAATTCAGGGTGCTATGGGGTGTGAAGTGTGGAGCAGGGTACACCCATGCTTTGTCACAGCAGCTGCAGGCTCTAGCGTGAGCTCCCCCACACCACCCACCACAGCCACAGTGGCCACTCAGTTCCCCTCCATAAACCCACAACCATGGCACTGACCAGGGCAGAGGGCTGCCATACAGCACCCCACATCAGTCTGAACCTTACCCCACAGCCAGTCCACAAGTGCACCCCCAGCCGGACCCACCACACAGCATCCTGAGCAAGCCCCATCATTCTTCCCTCCAAAACTTTCAGGACCAGGGCAGGGGATGCTGCTACACTTGTCCCCCGCAGTCTCATCACTGCTTATTAGTAAGTGCATTAATTATCATGAGCATATCACTGCAGGGAAGCTACCTCATGCAGGAGCTGTGGCTCCTCACTCCTAGGAGCTGGGCTTAGAGCCAGGGAGACAAAAAAACCTACATGAATGGGCAGTACAAAACAAACCAAAACTACCATGAGAGATCCAAGAGGACAGCAGACTGATTGATTACCTGTCCATCCCAGGGAGGTTGCCCCAGAAGTAACGAGCTCGGTGGGCAGCTGATATCTTGATTGCATCAATCATAACTGGGTTACACTGGGGGTAAAAAAGAGGGGAAATAAGAGGAAATGTTGGCTTAATTCTCTCTTTCATGGACAGCCCTTCGCACTGCACTGCAGGGACTTAAAAGTCTTCACCAAATCCTCAAAATTATGTAGCTCCCACAAACCCTGTTTCACACCAGAGAATGTCCTGGGTGGCCACAGGTCATGGCCATGGCCAGCAGCTGCTGACCATCACAGAGTGCACAGTGCTGGTCCCCATGGATCAGGACTGTCAGCCTTCAATGGTGATTTTACACCAGTGGTCCCTGCTGACCCACAACCCATTCTGGCTACCACAGAGTTAAAACTCCTTCCCAGGCCCTCCCAACTCCCCCTCTCCCTAGAAATAACAGGCATTGCTGGGAACAGATGCTTTCTGCAAGGCTGGCAAAACCCCTCCCCCAGAGGACTAGTGCTTGGGTTTCACCTGATGAAAGCCAGAGGAGAGGATCCTGAGCCAAGACTAAACTTGATTCCTCGGCATGTGCACCGGGGCAGGGGGTTTTCCAGCATCAGGGCCACAGAAACCATAACCAGACCCTCACACCCGGCACACCCTGCACAGCCCAGCAAATGTCACCTGCTCCAACGCCTTTCCCACAGCTGTCAGCAATCCCTACCTCCAGAAACCGGGAAATGTCCCTCTTGTCGTTGATCCTCATGGCCACCACATTCTCAAACATCCAGAAGAAGGGCCGCTCCTCGCCTGCCTTGGGACGAGCGTAGTTGAGCAGGTGGTAGAACTCGAAGAACAGCCTCCCAGTTCCTTCTGCAAGGAGAAAGACGAGCAGCAGGTTGGGACCAGCTGGGGCACAGGGTGTGGGGCTGGGGGGAACGGCTGCCCTCGCTGCCAAAATGGGTATGGAGACAGCCCATCACCAATACAGCCTGGGGCTGAACCTGTTCCCCAGGATATAACGTGGTTCCATGCCCCAGGAACCTCCCAAGTTATGCAGCCCAGCAGAGGCAAAGCAAAGCAGCCTTACCAAACAGTGCCTTCCTGGTTGGATTGACAAGGGAGACGTCGTCACAGGGGCTTCCACCGATCACCAGGTCAAAGGGACCCCACTCCTCAATCTACAGAGAACAGACAATCCAGGCCATTAGGAGATGGCACAGAAATGGGTCTCTCCTCCCCGGTGGGGCAGGGCATAAGCTTGTCCCAGAGTTGGTAGGGTGACAGCCATGTCCTCATGGTGCCATGCCCCTCAGGCTCCCACAGAAGCAGAGCTCACATTTCTCTTGGTTATGTTCCTGACGTCGTGCACGTAGGTGATGTTGCCCTCGGGCCGCATGGTGCTGGCAGCGATGGGGTTCTCGCAGATCTCTGAGGCAATGTACTTCTCCACTTGGATGCCCAAGTCCTTCAGCACCGTGTACCCTGCCAACGGACAGAGGTCTGAGGTGGCACTGCTCTCTTTAGCCTCCAAGTCTCCTTCGTCAGCACCGCTCGACGTGGCTGCTCCTGGATTTCCTAGGTGGGTGTAGTCAAACAGCACTTCAGGGTGAGTAAACTTTTATTTGACCTCTTCCTGCAGGCAGGTTTGCTCCCAGAAAGCAGAATGCCAGAGCTGAGTGAACTGAGCCAAACCAGTTGCCCTTAGGCACTTCACAGGTTACTGGTATCTCCACAACTCTGGCTTCTCAGGGAACCAGCTACTCCAGATCACACTCAGGAACACCTCTGTGAAGTGCCCACACATGTCCACCCTTCCATCCCTCACCTTTCCATGCCCTCCCTCTACCCCTCCCTTCCTCCACAGCCCTGTCCAGCCGGAAAGGGAGACTCTGCCCTCATCCCTCCTCTGATAGGGATCTCCCTGCTTTCACCCCTCCTTCCCACCAGGATTTTAAGAGACAGGTTTGAGCCCTGGAATGATTCATCCCCAATGGCCACTGTCAAGAGCTGCCCAACAGTGCTTCCCTACTGCCTCACCTGTTGCCACCCCATCGAACAACGAGAGCACTCGAATTGGTCTCCTCTTGGCTGGGGGAACTGTTGGGTAGATTTTGGGTGCAGCCTGCAATGGAGACAGCCATGAAGCCCCAGCCCTGGCAGTGCTGCATTGTCCAATAAGGCTCTGAATGCAGCACCTCCACCTTCAGGAGAGCATCTGTGGGACCAAGAGCCTGGCACCCTTGGAAAGGGTGGATGAACAAGACCACGGCAGAGGGAAGAGGAAGTCCAGGTTTTGCTCGCCCTCTTCCCCACATCCCAGCACAATGGGCTCCCTGCCCACAGCCCTTACATATTCCTGTCCCTTGTCACTCGTGAAGAAGTCCTGCAGGCGAGTGTTCCAGTCCTGCCGGCGCTGCAGCACGCCGTGGTTCTGCTGGGGCTGGCACATGTAGCAGTTCCAAGGCTCCTGCTCTTTCACTCTGCCTGACGTCCCTCGTCCCACCAGCACATCCAGACACTCCACACAGAAGCACCTGCCCAAACCACAACAGCTTGTGCTTATCACCTCAGCAACCCTTTTGGGTCACCCCAGCTTCTCCTGGAGTCTTCCCTGCCATGCACCCGAGTCCCCACCATTTTTCCAGGCAGTATCCTGGTTTTTAGGGATGTTAACACCAGCTGGTGACCAAGGCATGGGTAAGTCTCCTGCCAACCTCCATAGGGTTTATTCAGGTGATACTTGGCTCAGTAAGGGCAGGTAGGCTGTGTTGGGATATGCTGCATGCCAGCCAACTCGGGAGAAGCCCAGCCCCTGCCCAGGCTCATGGAGGAACCCCGATTCCTGCAGGTCCCTGGGAATGGTGCCAGGCCCCCAGCCCCAGGAGCAGAGACATGGGGCTCACCTGCAGCAGCTGGTGTTGCTGCAGAGCAGCAGCTCCTTGCCTGCGCAGCAGACACTACAGTAGGACTGGTACCCATCTTCGTCATACATGTAGAAGTACTCCAGGAATCTATCCTAGCAAAAGGACATCCAGGAGCAGAGAAGGACAGAGGATCAGGAGCCATGCTCAGAGGATGGAGAACACAGATTTGCACCATTCCCAGTACACAATGAGAGCTCAGAGATGCACATCTTTGGTGTTTCAGGTGGTGAGAACATGCTGATGGACAGCCCCATGGGGGACACAGCACAGCCAGGACCTGCCACAGCCTGCCAGGGGCACTGGCTGGACCCCAGCCCCATCCTCTGACCCCAGGCTCCCACTCAGCCCCAGCACAGCAGCACTTACCCTGCACGTCTGGCAGAGGCCCCCCTTGAAGAGTGGGTGGAAGGTGGCCGGGTTCCTCCTCCCGCAGGACAAACAGCTGTCTGTGGGACAGAGAGCAGCGCTCACCAAGGGCAGGGAGCACCCAGGGCAGGGACCCTTACACCCCACCACAGGCTGCAGAGGCTGGAGCCTCCCCATGGAGCAGTATCTGGATAAAGCCTGCCCTCAGAACTGCATCCAAATGGGGTCTGCCCTTGAAACCACCCCTGGACACAGCTGTGGCTCCCCATGAAGGATCCACACAGCACCCTGTCCCCCTCAGCACTCACAGCACGCTCCCCACTCCTACATGGTGTAGTTGAAAAGGCACCCACGACCTTTGCTGAGCACCCCCAGCACCTCACACCCCTTCCAAGGAGAGACAGGGCCAGCGTTTACCTTCCAGCTTCCCGCTGTGGTTCGTAACTTCGGAAACCATTTGCTCTTTATAAAATTGAGAAGAAGAAAATTAGAAAAAAAATATTTATTATTCCTTATGCAATGAACTCTAAATGCACTCTGCTAACAGGTGCCTTATTTCTCACATTAGAACTACTCCAGCTTTGCTGAGAGATTTTGGTGCAAAACCCACATCCTTTCACTGATGGAGATATGAGAGCTCAGCATAGCAGCACATGGTCATGCTCTAAACTGAGCCACTAGTGGAGCCCAGCCCATGTCTTGCAGTTGGGTTTGCTGGCTTCTTGTAAGGCACAAGTCAGCACCACTAGACCACGAAAAGCTTTCACCTTCAGAAACCTGGCTCATGGTCCCTGGGAAGAGCCAAGGTCTTTTCCAGAATGGTTCCCCAGTGCTCTCAGGGTGCACGGCCCAGGCCAAGGCACTCCCCAGAGCTCTCTCTGTTCATTACCTCGGGTCTGGTCCTCTTCCACACGCTGCTCCTTGCTGTTGTTGCAGAGGTAGGTCTTCAGCCTCTTTGTGGGGGGACATTGTTCAAGGGACACCACCTCCTCTGTCCCATTCTTCAGCATCCCATTCTCTGCAAGGAAAAGGAACTTCCTTAAGGATGAGACTCCAGCCTCAGGACTGTCCCACGGCAGCTCCTGCAAAGCCCTACCAGGTCTCACCCCAGCCACAGCAGGACCCTTCCTGGCCAACCCACATGGCACAAGACTCTGACAGGTCCAATTTCTGTGGGGCTTGGAGGATATTCTGCTCCAGCTTTTTGCAATGCCACTGAGGGTTTCAAGTGATAAGCCCCAGGATGACGTTGGGACTGGACGGGTATGGCCACAGCACAGGGTGAGGAGGCTCAGCCAGGGCCAGCCCCCCACCAGCCCATGCCACCACCTCACCTGAGCCTTTGGGTGGCCGCAGTCCCTTGAGCCCCAGGGGTTTGAATCCAGTGATTGCCCAATCGATCATGGGCTTTAGCTGCTCCTCCAGTGACTCCTTGGGGCCAGTTGTAAATGTCTTCCCCGACCGGCTCCGAGCAACCTGATGAGGATGGGCAGCAGGGGACAGGGTGGTCTCTGTCAGGGGAGCAGCCACAGCCTGCCAGGACCACAGCCCCAGGCCCCCTCCCCACACACACACACACACACACACACACACAAATACACACATGGGGCTTGGTGGCCCCAGGACAGTGGCAGCTGATGGATTCCCGCTCTGGGTGTGCCCTTGGCCACACTCCGGTGTCACCATCCCTGCAATGAGCCCATCTGTCCTCCACCAGCCCCAGTGGAGCCAGAAGCAGTGACAGCCCAGCCACAGCTCTTGCCCAGATTCTGCTCCCCGGCAAGAGGCAGGAAGAAAAGGCAGAAGTGGTGCCTGTGGGTCTGCAGCCCCATATGCTGACATGTGATGCATCCCTTGGATGAGGACTGGATTCATGGGTGCTCAGCACCAGCCCCGACTTCAAAGGGCATCTGGCACTGACCTGGGACAGCTCTGGCCAGCCTGGCACCGCCCTGCTGCCATGATGCTGCCAGGTCCAGGCCCTCACAGGGAACCTGGCCTGGGGCTCTGGAGCAGTGAGACCCTAGAGCAGCAGTAGCTACCCCTAAACCCTCAGGGTAAGCAGAGTCTGGCCCCACAGCTGCACTTGGAAATAACCTCAGCAGTGAAAGGAGGGTTTTACTGTATCCCATCCCAGTGGCCCCCTAGTTCTCTGGTTCAGCTGGCAACTCCTCACCCACCCACCCACCCCTGGTGGTTACCTCCAGGGCATGGTAAATGGCACGGCGGTAGGACACCAGCTTGTTGAACGTGGAGGAATTGAAATGCTGCCTAAAGGCCATCAATCCCACCAGCTTGTCTGCAGAAACCTGGGAGAGAGCACAAAGATCTCTCCTGTGAGATGGGAATGCCTTGCTTGGCCATATCCCCCCAGCACTGTGTAGTCCCCAGCTCCAGCACTGTGGCCACACAAGGAAGCCCAGTGGGAGCTCTGCCAAGAGCAGCAGCGTGACAAGGACGGGTGGGCTGCACCCTCTGCTGGCACTGCTGGCGTGACACCAGCACAGCACTTCCTCCTGCCTGCAGCATGGGAGGGGCTGGATATCCTCACTGGATGTCAGGAAAAGGGTCATGGTTGGACACTAGAACAGGCTCCCCAGGGAAGTGGTCATGGCACGAGCCTGATAGAGCTCAAGGAGCGTTTGGATGACACTTTTGGGCATATGTGGGGATTTTAGCGTTGTCCTGTGCAGGGAAGGAGTATGACTCGAAGATCCTTGTGGGACCCTTTCAACTCAGGATACTCTGATTCTGTGAGGGTGATGGGGCTCTGAGGGGACATCCCTCTCCAGGCAGGGAATGACAGCGGAAGCTCTGGAGCATAGACAAAACCCTGTGAAGTGGCCAGGCAGATGTCCCTATGTCTGAATGCTATCACCAACCTACCAGGCATTAGTTACAGACACCAGAGCCATGAGAACCTGCCAGGACCTGTCTATGCTTAACACTGGGAGAGGAGGCCTGGGAGGCTGGAGGAACACACACACTGCACAGCCTCCCTCAGGAGTGGGGCAGAAATGTGCAGGGAAGGGTGTTTTGGGCTGGGCAGCAGGCTTACCTCGGAGAACTTCCCGTCTCCAAACCACTGCACCCACCGCATGCCCGAGACTGCCTGGCGCTTGGCTGTGACTCTGTGGGACACAACGATCGCAGGCCACCAGGAAAAACCTTTGATCTTTCCCCAGACGAGCTCTCCAATTCCAAATTCCTTCCCATCCTGAAAGCACAACACAACAGATCAACCAAAAGTACAAATTCCCCATTTTGTCTGGGCAGCTGCCCTGGAGCACAGGGGACAGCTTTGGTTTGTCTCATGTGTGTCACGCGTGTGGAACCTCTGCGCAGTGATCTACAAAAACTGCAACCCCTCCCTCAAGCACAGGGCCAAGCCATTCTGCCCCAGCAGCACTGGATCCCAGCCCTGATCCACACTGAAGCTTGGTGGGGAGGCCTGTGTGTGCCAGTCCCATGCTGAGCCCGTGCCTGGCACATGGCATGGTGCATGCTCCATCCTGCACAGCCCACCTGGCACCAGGCCCTGTGCATGTCCACTCCTGCCTGCCCCCCCAGGATCTCTGCAAACATGGGGAAGCCTTGCACCAAGGTTGTTCCCTGGCTGCCCTTAGCAGATGAGGCTTCTCCTTGGCACAGAGCAGCCCCTTCACAGGGCTCACAGCTCAGCCTGTGTTGTGTGGCTGCACCCCAGGGAGAGGACACCCACCCCTCCTCCTCTTGCTCCTAATGGGGAGAGCAGGAAATATGGCCGAGCAAAAACCGAGAGGAAAAAGAAGGGCCAAGAATTTTGGAGTGACCTGTTGCAGGTCATGCTGGGTGCTGTGCGCAGCAAGGCACCTCACACGGAGCAAAGTCACCTCTCTGCCTGCAGAGACCTCCTTCCCAGCTTTATTCGGCAATTAGGTACTTAATTATGCAGCAAGATGCAATTGCCCAATTCCTGCAAGTCTGGGGCCCTGCCCTGTGGCCTGCAGGCACTGAATCTTGCTCTGCAGCCCCAGCAGCTTCAGTTCTCTCCAGCATCCCCAACAGAAATGTTTTCTGCACATGCAACTGCCTGTCTCAGCAGGGCACGGCACACACCATATGCATGTGTGTCTCGGGGGGCCCACGTGTGGCAGCCTGGTGGGGCTGGTCCCCAAAGCATCCAAGCCTGATAGATGGAGACAGCCCAGCACCATCATACCCCAGGCATGCAGGGAAGGGTGGGCAGGAGAAACAGGACCGAGGTTTCCAGTTTGTTCTGGGACAAGTCACACCTCGGTTCATCCTTGCCCCACACTTTGCTGGGTGCAGGGGCAGAGTTCAGCCCCTCCGTACCTGGTATTCCAGCGCCATGCCCATGTCTCTGCTCTCTGACTCCTCTGCCCCCAGCTCAGCTGAGCCGTTCTGCCCCTCCTGGGAGCTGCTACCAGACAGTGTGCTGCTGCTCTGGGATGAGTCCTGGGAGTCCTCCTCTGTCAGGTCGATGGTCAGGGGTGTGGACATTGCTGAGCGACGCCTGGAGCTCTGCATGGCGGAGGGAGAAGAGTGTGAGTGCAGCAGGGAGAGGGACAGGGGAACAGAGACCTGCCCCACATCACCCCTCATTCCCCACATCACACCCAGCCCTGTGCCATGCCCCAGCCCTGCAGTCGGGATCGGAGAGGGGGAGCCAGAGACTGAGGGCACCACTGCAGCCATGAATTGAGAGGAGAGCCCTTAACAGGGTGTCTGCAGGAGAACTACTCTGCTTTTACTGCCAGACCCAGTGCAAATGGTGCACCACTGCCCCCTCCCATTTTCCTTTTCCAAATCCACCCCAGGGTGCTCAACACACTCAGTTCATAGCAGAGGCTAGAAACAGCAAATAAACACACACCCCTCAAAGGGGAAACTGAGGCACAGGGAGGCTGCACCGTCTCTGAAGACATTTCACCAGGGCACAGCAGTAGTGCAGGTCTCTGGATCCCCAGGGAAGCCCCAGAGAAGCCCCAGGGAGGCCCCAGGGAAGCCCTGGCCCTGCCAGACCCTCACCCGCACAGGAGTTGGCAGGTCCCTGAGAGTCTCCACACTGCGGGGTGGTTCTTTGATCCTCATCTCGTGCCGGGTCCGCCCTGCCTGGAACATAAGGCAGAGGGTGGGCTTCAGTCTGAGGGTGCTCTCCCACCCAGCACTGCCCCAGGGCTGCACCTGCTACCGGAACAGAGGGTGCCATGGCATGGGTGCCCTCCTCACATGGGTACATGGACAGTCTGTGCCTCATGGGGCTGAGCACCACAGGCAATGCCTTGGGGAAGGTGAGAGGAATCAGACGGATGCTGGAGGCACCTTGTGCTGAGCCACTTTGGGCAACTTTCTGCTCCACAGCATCTCTGCAAAGCTCCACAGGAGCCCCACTGCAACCCACTGCACCCAGCATGACAGAGACAGCAGGGGCCACAGGTGGGAGGACTGGGATGCCACGAGAACAACAGGCCACAGCAAAGCACCATCCAGGCATGGACCCATTTACACACCCTGGATGCTCTCACACTCCCATGGGTGCTCTTTCCCACAGCCAGCCCTCCAGCAGCACCCAGGGCAGCCTCTCCCTGGTGGTCACTGTTAACAGTCCAGCTCGGACTTGTTTCCTGCACTCAGCATAACAGAGGTTCAAAATTAAATGAGGTTTTTGCAGTGAAGAGCCCCCAAACTAATCACAGTGGAAAAGCTGAATTTTCACCCGCTGGATTTATGGCTCTTTCTTTTGGAAGCAGCCTCATCTCAGGCAGATCTCCAAACTTGGGTTTTAATTACAACTCAAAACAATAAAGCCAGAAGGCAAAAATGCTTCCAGATCCTGGAGGGTTTGTCAACATAGTCAACAAAAGATGATGGGTGAAATTTGGGTCCAGGGGCACAGCAGCTAAAAGAAGCTCATCCCAACAGCAGGAGGCACAAGATGCTTCTGTGTATCAGTACAGTAAAGACTTTAAAAGAAAATATCAGCATAATTATTAGGCTGCTGCAACATGTAATGGGCATCACTGCATCCCACATCACCCCCTCCTATTGCTGTGGTATCATGAGAAGCAGGAATTTAAGAATTCAAATATTACACTGGTGAGTACTGCATCCGTCACTGGACTGTTCCTCTGGCACTGAGCACAAGAGAAGC
The DNA here is from genome assembly GCF_009819655.1 of Sylvia atricapilla. Taxonomy (NCBI): domain Eukaryota; kingdom Metazoa; phylum Chordata; class Aves; order Passeriformes; family Sylviidae; genus Sylvia; species Sylvia atricapilla. The sequence goes on from NC_089155.1 coordinate 7,297,583, forward strand.
CCAGAGGGAAAGAGATGAGGATCCTGGCACCAGATGCCCCACACAGACAGCCCCCCCAAAAGCATTCTAGGTGTTCACTTACCCTCTGCACTGAGGCCAGATCAAGTGGCCAGGCCAGGTCCTCCTTGGAGAGGTCTCCATTGCTCTTCTTCTTTTTCACAGGCAGCAGCCCCAGGCCCCTGGAATCTGGGAGAAACAGAGCAGCCTCAGGCTCTACGAGCTCACTTGGCTTGTAGAAATGTCCCTGCATACTCCAGCTTCCCACTACTCCCAGAGCACATCACGATTTGGAGACACCAAAACCTCATCTCGGAGAAACGTGGCTGAGAGCAGAGACAAGTGGTGTCCCCAGGGTTCCCCATTGTGGAACCACAGCCCCAGATCACCCACCTGTCCCTAAAACTGTGAGGGATTAGCAGCAAGCATGGAGAGATTCTTATCTACTCTTTTGTTCCTGAAAGCTCAGAGGCACAAGGAGGCCACATGCCAGCTCTTCAGTGCTAGTCACCATGTCATTTAAGGCAAGAGGTGGGATTTGGGAACCCTGACTGGACAATCCCAGGAGCAGCGATGTAGCCCCTCAGGTCATTGGCACCCTGTAGGCTGGAGTGGAGGATCCCCTGCTCTCCTCACTCCATGGGGGTTAAATTATCAAGGGGCAGAGCCAGCATGTCATCTCCACAACCATACCATGGCCTGGATCACAGAAATCCAGTGAGGTCATGGAGAGACTCTGGCCACAGTCACAACGCTTTATCCCCCAGCAAGGCCCTGGGACAGAGGCTGTGACATTCCCAACCCTGTGCATCCTTGCACATCCTGGGAGCACTGAGCTCAGCATGGCAATCCTCACCTGGAGTGCTGGGGTTCCCATTTCTCTCCAGTACAACGCCAGGTGCATTGTCCCCATTGACGAGAATCAGCTTTGCCCTACAGTCCGCCTCATCCTGCCCGTGGCTCTTCTCCTTTTTCATGGTCTCCTGTAGAAGCCGCAATGGAAAGGATTTTTAGCTGTGCAAGGAAGCCCCAGGGAGGGCAAAGCAGACAGAGTGAGGTCCGTGAGCCAGCTTTAACTTCAAGCCCTTACCAGAGGGATTAATCTAGAGGTCCTGGGAAATAAGGCCACTTGCACATAGCCTCCACATAAACGTGGTGGCCCTAAAGATCAACCAGCTCCATCTAAAAGAGGTCCCAGATGCAACCCACTTATCCTTAGAGAACACCAGGTTTTCCCCCAACATCTGTACGCTGGCTTGGAGCTGCCGAGCCCCAGCTCACTCCAACACACCCTGTCTGGAGGAGAGTTGCACTCCAGCAGCCACCCTGTAGAAACCAGGGGACAGCCCAGCCCTGGGGACAGCCCAGCCCTGGGGACAGCCCAGCCCTGGAGCACCGGCCTCCCCCAGAGGTGGGTGGGCTGTTCCCTCAGCAGCAGGACAGGCAGGCAGCCCGCCATGGGGGGCAAAGTCCTGGAGCCTCCATTAAACTCTCCCGGAGGGTAAAAACTCCTCCTGCCTCGCTCTTGGCCTCAGCTCCCCCACCCGGGGTGAAGGGGCAGAGCAGGGGGCAGTGCCACAGCACCCCAGCACCCCTGCCCTGGCATCCCCCTGCAGGGCTGGGGCTCGCCTTGCTCACTGCCTTTCCCTTGGGTGCCCTCCCTGGCTCCTGTTTCCTGAAGTGGAAGCTCCCAGCTCTCCCAGGTGCCATGAGCTATGCTGCCTCACTGCCGGGCTATGGGTCTGTGCTGCAACTTGCCTCTTCAGCAGCACAGTCATTTTAGCAGCACGCAACTCAAGAGCTGAGGAGCTCGCAGGGCTTTGCCCACCTACAGCCCTGTTAGGAAGCCAAAGCAACACCCCCTTCAGCCCCAGGGAGACCCCAGCTCCAGCCCACCGCCCCTTCTGCATCACTCTCATTCTTCATCGCTTCCAACCACTGCCCTAACAATTGAGATTTCTGCTTTGAAATCATCTGTCAGCACCTCTGACAAACAAAGACCAGTTGGAGTCTGACGTTCTGGACGCAAAGGGCAGAGTTAAAAACCTGGTAACACTTAAACACAAAGGAAAACAGGTGTCCAGCGGCCACCTCCACAGGCAGAGACGCTGGTGCACATACTGCCTCCCCCTCGACAAAGGGAGGAGCAGAGGAACGGCACCAGACACTGCATAACCCCCCACAGCTGTGTGTGCAGAAATCCCTTTGCTGCAGCACATCTGCTCCCAGACCCGGCAAACAATTCCTGGGAGCTGCCCAGACTCGCCGCCTGCCCCCGGCCCAGTGGATGGTCCCACATGGCCCCAGATGCTCCAGGATGCAGCAATCCACCACGGCACAGCACAGCCAGGTCAGGGTCAGCTCCTCCTGACCTGCTCCCTGTCCGTAGCCCACAATGCTGCAGAGCAGCAGCAGCCTTGACTGGCAGCAATACTGCACCAAAACCAGCAAAACTTACTAAAAAATGTGAATCTCCCTTAGGAATCCCTACAGGGAGATGTCAGACATGCTGCTTTCCCAGCACGAGGGTGATCTGAACCAGAGGGTACAAGATGGAGCTGGGGAGATGAGGCAGGTAAGATTCAGGGAGGACAGAAGCAGGCAAGGATATCTCCCAGCCTTCCCAAACATCTGCACCCACAAAACTCCACTGGGACCCACAGATGACCTCTACATTCACTCCTTTGTCAGCAACCTGAGTCCAGGAAGTTCAAACTTGCACTTCAAAATGGCTTTTCCTTTCTCAGCCCCAGGACTGCCTCACACCCAGCACACCAGGCAAGGGGGTCCTGTCAGCCTAGCACTGGGAGGTGAAGGGCTAAGGTGACACGGTGGCCAGGTCTCCCCAGGGACACAGCCAGGACTGAACACTTGATGCCCCAAGCTCAGCTTTGCCACATGCTTATGGAACCCCTACATGGCCTTTATTCCATTTATAAAGAGAGGAAAAAAAAGGATTATCCTTTTGGAAAGAACTGCTCGCTGGCAGAGCAGAGACGCACAGGTTACAGCTCTGTGGGTCCATGGCACGAGCCACAGGCTCTGTCGTGAGCACAGACACGTCAGCTCCTGCTTGGTCTGTGCCCTTTTCCAGCTGCACTGCCCAGGATCACTCGAGGACATCCCGTCACCATCCTCTGACGGGAAAGGGAACAGCATACTGTGGCACAAACTGCTCATTAAAAGTCCCTTTCCCAAAATCCTAAATCTACACAGCGATTTCAATTCCCATCCCTTCTCCTGCTGTTTGCACCAAGTGCTGAAGCCACACGAGCCCACCCTGCTGCCCACTGACCACCAAGGGTCCCCAGAGGAGCCACAGCCTTGCAGCTCACCCCCTCCTGCTGCTTGGGAGGAAAGCTTGGTTCTTTGTCCTCACCTCCCCTCACAGAAACACACCGACATGTGCACTCAGGGCATTAATAATAAGAAACAGAGCACTGTCCTCACATGTGCTGGCTCACGGGAGACCAACCCTGCAGTGTTTTTGCATTGCCCAGCACCGTGCAAACACACAGAGTGCTCCACAGCCATGCACTCCGGACAGGAATCCATGAGGAGGCAAATAATGCAGAATTCCAACTCCACTGCCGAAAGCTCCCCAAGAGCCCGGCACCACCAGCAGCCCCAGCACTGTCTGGTGACCAGGACGTGCCCTGCAGCCAAATCCCACCGTGAAGACAATGAACCCGCTGACTCCACAGCCCGCCCTTGTTTTGCAATACCAATTTCTTTAAGATTTGCCAAACTGGTTAAAGACCATGCCACAGATTAACTGCTTAGAGAGAATTTTGGTCCCTGCCTGGCCACAGCTGCTGGCTACTCTGGAATGGGCAGAGCAGGCAGAGTGGGCAGGATGGCTGGGCTGACCTGGCAGAGAGGGCAGGGTGGACAAGGCTCACCTGGCCGGGCCATGCTCTGGACCAGACCCCTGCCCCTGCTCTTGGGGCTGCTCCTCCAGCCTGGCCCAGGCTGGTTTCAGTTTTCCTTACCAGGAAAACAGGCAGCCGTGTTATCAGGTGCATGTCCCCAGGAGGTGGGGAGGTTTCGGACTTTGCCTCCAGACAGGGGCATGCATATCAAAAGGCTGGAGGGAAGCTTTACCCATGGCTGGGATGGAGCCATAGCCCAAGCCCTGTTTGAATAACAAAAAGAAATAAAGAACCCTAATGGCCGGGCTGGCTCTGGGCTGTGGTGCACACTAATGGCCTTTAAGTCTCCCCAAAACGAACATTTCCCTCTAATCCCGGGAAGAAAGGAGTTGCTGGGCTGGCAGTTCCGTAAGAAAGGCGCCGATTTCGCAGATGTGCTCGTTGGGAAGGGCAGGGGGCGAAGGGCAGGCTCCCCCTGCCCGCTTCCTGTGCCTGGCCTCTCGGCTCTCCCGCTCCGGCACTTCCCTCCATTTCCCCCGGTTTCCTCCTGCCCCGCTCCGCTCCCCCCGCAGCCCTCGGCGCCCACCGCGGCTCTCCCCGCTGCCTCTCAGCAAAGCCGGGTTAAAGAAAAGAAACAAAACACAAACCGGCCCCTCCTCTCCCAGCGCAGACCAGGCTGGAGACGTCTCCCGGACAGCCACCATCCCCGCCAACCGCTGCTCCAGCTGCTCCGGGCTCTTTACCATGTTCATCCCGGTGGGATCCCGCCGGGCAGAGCCCCCCGGCGTGGGGCAGGGGCTGCCGGCGGCCGGGAGCCGGGGGCTGTGGGCAGGGCTGGAGGCTTTGGGGGCTCTGGGGGCTCCGGCACACAGGTGAGTCTCGCTCAGCGGCGGAGAGTCTTCTGTCCAGAGTCGTCACCGCTTCATTCTCCCCCTGAACAAGAGGATGTAAAGATGACAATGACACTTCGCTGTCCCAATGGCCACCCGTCAAAGCCCCTCGCAGCCCCAGAGGTGGGACTGGGATACCCGGCCTCGTTCGTCCTCAGCTGATTAAAAATTAGGAAACTGGAAACTGAGGCAGGAGACTACTAGAAAGGAGCTGCTCGGGGAAGCGCGCTCCAGTTACCCCCTCCTTGCCTTCTCCCGTTCCCAGGCGGTCGGCGCAGGACCACCTCTTGCCCCGGGACCACCACTCGCCCAGGGGTCCCCCCGCCGCTCCCCTCTCCCGGCTTCCTGGGACTTGTGCCCCACGCTGGGGCCACTCCGAAGAGTTCATTCCTCTTTCTCCGATGATCTCCTCGCCCCCCGGGCTCGGCAGGAGGCGGATGCCAGCACAGCCCTCCGGTCGATACCTGCTCCGGCCACCCCGTCCTTCCGGATCGGCCCCGGGGAGGCTTCGCGCCCGTGGCGCCGCCGGCAACCTCTTTTCCTGCCAACAGAGAGGGAAGATGCACTGTCAGATCCACGACCGAGAACCGAAAACAAAGGTGTTCGGCCCGGGGCAGCAGCGCCACCGCGTCCCGGTACCCGGCAGCTCCCCACGGTGCCCCCGGCCTGGAGGCGGCGCTGCCCGGGACGACCGAGCCGGGCAGGGGGACCCCGGCCCCCCCGAGGCACCGCCCGCCCCGCAGCCATCACTCGCCGGATCAGCCAGGGGACCTTCCGCCGCAGTCTCTGGCTCAGCCCCGGCCCGGCCCTGCGGGTCGCCGTGGGTCCCGCACCGGCCCCGCCGTGACAGTCCCGGGACGCGCCCCCGGGGCTCGCGGCGCCTCCGCGGGAAACTCTTAAAGAAGTTGCGACGGGGCCGCAGGGGTGGGCGGGACCAGAGGGACTTAAGAGACCATGCCCGAGGCTGCGGGAGCAGCGATCCCCCCAACACGCCCCAGAGCCGAGTGCCGGCAACAAGTGGCGGCGGGGCCCACCACCCCCTGTCCCCTCCCCGAGTCCCCGGGGCGAAGCCGTGAGTCCCCGGTTACCGGGCACCGGGGTCGCCAGACCGGCCGGGGCGCCCCCGCCGCCGCGCTCCGGTGCGCCCGGTGCCGCCTTCCCCTCCCGCCTCATTGTCCCCCGCCACCGCCGCGGACAACAAAGCCGCCCACGAGGATGTGCCACGGCTCGGGCTCAGACCCTCCGGTCCCCCCGGTCCAGCGCTCACCTGCGCCGCGGCGGGACGCGCCGTCCAGCGGGGCCGCACCGCCGCTCGCCGCTGCCCGCGCCCCGGCCGGCCCCCGACAGCCCCGCGCTCCGGTTACATGGCGCTTTAACCCTGCCCGTGCTGGGCAGCCCCTCCTCCTCCTCCTCCTCCTTCGCCGCCCCATGGCGGGGGAGGGGAGCGCGGGGCCCGCACCGCCACCGCACCCGCCAGGCCCCCCAAGCCCATCGGGCATTCCCCCAGGGCCCGCATCCCAGGGGCGCCACATCCTCCCCCTTCGTGATTCCACATCCCCCGGTGCCCCAGTGTGTCCCGTCCACTGCCTCACATCGCCTGGCACCACCGCCCAGCGCCCCACATCCCCCTTCCCTCAGCTCCCTGCATACCCTCCCCGGTGCTCTGCATCACCTCCGCTGAGCTCAGCATCCCTCTCCGGGGGCTCCACATTCCTCTGGTGTCTCACGCTCTCCCGAAGCTCCCCAACCCCTGGTACCCGCCGGCATCCTGGTATGGCCTCCACTGCCCTGCATCCCCCAGGGTCCATCATTTCTCCGGGGCTCGGCCCTTGGAGCCCCACGCAGCTCAATCCTCGAGGCAGAGGAGACTCCCTTGGCACCCCGGGGCCGGGCAGAGCCCTCGCCCACCGAGCCACCACTCTACCCCCCAGTTTCCAGCAGCACCGTGCCCCACACAGCCCCATGCAGCACAATCCCGTGCAGCAGACAAAGCCTCACAAGTTTTCCACTCAGTTTTTGTTTGGTCTTTCCCTCTCCCATCCGGAGGCAAGACACTTGCAGGGCTGTGCCGGGGCCAGGGACACGGCGCGCGCCGCTCCTGCCCCAGACAAAGCATCCGGAGTCCACGTGGGCTATAATCTTCCCTGCTCGCCTGTTATTACTCCTAGATTCAGCGGAAAAGTGCATAACAGTAAGAAAAGGAATATGATTATCCTGGTGTGAGAGAAATGAGCTTTCAAGGTCAAGAGGAAATCTTCGTTAGCCAAAGTGTCTGAAATCTGCAGGACCAGCCCCAGGCCTGTACGGCAGGTTCCCCCAAACCACTCCTTCATCCCTGCAGAACACAAGCATGAAAAAATTGGCAGCAAATGTAAAAAATGCTCTGCAAGCGAACAGGAGGAGCTAAGAAATCCACTCTGAATAAGCCCTTGGGGATACTAAACATCACCATTCAAACAAACATGCACCACATAAACCTAAAGCAAATTCACAGCTCGGGCAAGTAGATTAAAACAAACAAATAGATTTTACTCCCATTTGTTTTTCCAGGTTTAGGAAAGGGAAATGCTTTTGAGACCTGTGCTCATGAGAGTTTCCAGGGCACTGTGAGGGTGGAATCAACCCTTCCAACATCCACGGGTTCCTCTCCCTTTCTACAGAAACCTTCCTGCTGCTGTTGGCCTCGCTGACCTGCCATCAATCTCCCGCCAGCCGAAACGCCCTCTTTCCCTCTCTGTCCCTCAGTTATCATTTAATTCAGGAGAGCAAGGCTCTGCAAACTGCTTGTGGGAAAGGTCTGGTACCAGACAATGCAGCTCTGGCAGATGATGAGCCAAAGCCTGATCCTTTTCCTGTCTCTGCTACACACACCACAGAGACATGCTGAGTGTTTATTTCTTAACAACCAAGAGAATTTGTACATCATTTCACAGGAAACAAGGTATCTCTACAGAGGACTTTATATCCAGGCTCCTGTCACACATTCCAGGTACCTGCACCAGGCTCTCAGCAGCTCCTGTTGAGCCAGGGCTGGCATCAGCAGCCTCTGTCAGGAGAGTACCACAGCAGCTCCCTCATTGCTTCCCACCAGCCCTGTGGCTTTCCAGCACAGACGAGTGATGGGACATGGCTGTGTGGGCAAAGCTCCTCCACTCCAGAGCTGGAGCAGCTGCAAGGAGCAGGCAGCATGGCTCATGTGAGCAGGGAGGGAGAACTGTGAGGTCCCTCACCACCCCTGGGCATAAGCAGCATGTCCCTCACGCCATGCCACACACACATCCCTGCTCATGATGGAGGAACTCCCACTGGCAGCAAGGCTGGGCTGCCCAGCTTCTGCAAAAAGTCATTCTAGCAAGAACCATCCCCCATGTGGCTGTGCTCCTTTGGCTGGCTGGCATCTCAAATTCATGGAGCCAGTGATTGAGCAGCTGGAGCCATTCTCTGTCACACAGTCAGGACTGGCAACATCCACTCACACTGGAAGTGATTCCTCATTTTTCACATGCTTCCCAGCAACCATGCCAGCTCTTCTACACATAACTCCTCACTCCCAACCTGGAATCCTTCTCTTCACTGAAGGCTGCTCAGCCAGTGCCTTCTCTGAAGTGCACCTGGAGTATGGCACCAGGCCCATCTCCTCTCTGTCCACCCAGTTCTCCCACTACAGATTTCTTCCTAAAATTCTCTATTGTCTGTTTCCCTGGCCAGGCAAACCAATGCTACTCCCTGCCCAGAGTTCTGCTCTGGCTGCCACTACCTCCCATCTTCCGCTTTGTACCCAAGAGTTTGAGTTGGGACCCACTCCACCTATCACAGCAGCATTCCTGGAGATCCTCCACAAATAAAACAATTGAGCAAATACATGTCATTACCTACAGCTGTCAGCAGTGTAATCTTGTCACCTCCAGGTCTTGTGGGTCCCAGATTCCCACATCCCAGTAGTGGCTGGGCACTTGTTTAGTCTTCTTGCAGGCAGGGAGGAGCACCAGCACCATTAAATCACTCGGACAGTTGCAGGCTGGGGCTGAGAGCAGGAGGAACTTCTCTTTCCACCCAAGTCGGCGGCAATGCTCCTGCTGCGTTCAGGCTTTGGGGCTCCCTTGTCGATGCACACACAGCTCAGTAGCTCAGTGACTCTTTCCCAGCCCACAGTAATATCATTCCACTGCACAGCATTCTTCACGGCAAGACCACATCAGAGTGTGTCCCACAGGATGTCCCCTTCTCTTCCATGAGAATCTTCATGGTCTGAGCTCTCACCCCAGCCCTGTGCTGGCCGCCTGCCTCTCCACCAGCTCCACCAGTGCTGCTCCATCACAGCTCTCAGCAACCAGTCACTCCTCACCACAGCTCTCCAGAGCAGGTCTCCTGTTCCTGGCACCTCTCCTGAGTCCAGGAAGAGCTGTGCCACTCAGCAGGGCTCTGGCTGCTGGAAACAAGGTCTGTTCCCGTTATGGGAGAGCCTCATCCTGCTGCCACATGTGGGAATACAGCCCCAGCCTGCCTTACAGCTGGGCTAGCTTTTCCCATCTGGGGGGAATTGCTGTTTACACAGAGATAGGAAATGTTATCCCTCCTACAAGAAGTTTCTAGCCCTTCCTGTGGGCTGGCCAGGACCACATGATACAAACTTCTAATAAAAATAAGGTTAAAAATAAGTGTCATCCATGTAACCAGAACATCTAGAAAGTCTGCAGCTACCCGCCTGCAAACTTCAAACGCCAAGGCACACAAAGAAAAATCTTCAATGCCTCTCTAACAAAGCTGGCCACAAAATCCTCTTTTTCCTAGAAAACAGGATACGCCTGCTACAGCCTAATCTGAAGTGACGAGGCCTCCCCAAACCACCCTCCTAAGCACATATACTTTTATCGAGAGGAGCACTGCTCCCAGGGGGTGGCTGCCAGCAGAGCCCACTCCCTCCATGCCAGGTCCAGAGCTGCTCTTGCCTGCCCGGGTCAGGGATTATGGTCCCTGCTCAGGAGCAGAGGAGCCAGTGGAGAGAAGGAGGGTTTTGCCTGTGGCTGCAAGGCAGGAGTGTGCCAGAGCCCAGCAGTGGAGCTCCCACCTTTGCACAAAAGGCTGGCAGCCAGTTGCTCCTGGAGCAGTGTCTGCTTGGGACCAAAGGCTGAGCAGTGTGATGGAGAGAGGAAAAAGCAATAAACTACAGAGGAAACTGAAATCCTGATCTTAAAGATCTCATTTATCCAGGGGAACAGAACTAACTCCTCGGGATGTTTCAGCTGGGAAGTCAGGAGGAGTCACAGCATCCCTCAGACTGTGTGCAGAGATGTTCTCTTAGTGCTTCCAGCCCAAGGCAGACACTGCAGGTGGGCAGGACACCCAGAGATCGGGTGTGCTCTGACCAGCTGGGTGAAAGCCCCCTTGGCTTCTTCACACACTCTTGCCTTTTCCAGGCCTTTCTCAGGCTGGCAAATGCAGGCAATGTTCCCCACTTCAGCTGCAAGGTCTACCTGGGAGCAACTGCAAAGGGCTGGGAGAGCTTGGCATAGATACTGGCATCAGAGAACAGGATGGGGACACCCCAGGATTTGATTTCTTGGGAATGCATAATAAGGACCCTTCCCCGGGTAACACTCTGCAGGTACTGAGGAAGCTTTTCAAGTTTGACATGTGAAATGAAGCTGAAAAATGCATCTCAAGAAGGGCACATGGATCCTCTGCTCAGTTTGGAGAGCACCGTTTTCAGACTCTTCTCCTGTGCCTGTGTGTCCCCATTGCTTTTTTGCTGCTGTTTTTACTTTGGTATTTATGGTGAACAAGGGCACATACCTACGACTCGAAACTGCTGACCTTGGCCTGTCCTCAGCTCTGATGAGTCCATCAGCAACGCGTTCTGCATGAGAATGGCCTGGCAGGAGCACCCATGGGCTGAGGGCCGCCAGCACCCCTACGGCAGCCCTGGGGCTCTGCCCGGAGCACCATCCCCCGCCAGACACCCCCATAACTACGCTCATCACCCTGCAACCTTCTCTTTTATTCGAGTAAATCCTTCATGATTTGAGAACTAAGTTCCGGCAGCGCCGGGCTCATGGCACGGCGTGCCCGCTGCAGTCAGCTCATAGCCCAGGAGGAAGGACCACCGAATTTCCTGGTGACTGAACAGGATGTTGTGATCACGTACCTCGGCCGAGACTCTTCTTGGATCCTGCCACTCAACTTTCTTCAAGAATTTGGTTCGCTGCCCGAGTTGTTTAACAACGTTGGCGTCACCGTCCTGCCGTACCTCCGGCGTGCTCACACACGCGCGCACCCAGAGCGCCCGTAACTAGTTCCTAAAGCATCATCCTTGGAAGACACGGAGAAAGAAAGATCTGTCTCAGACTGCTCCTGCACGGCTGACCTCGGCTGCAAACCAGGCAGAAGGCTGACTCTTGCCTGGTTTCAAAGTTTTCGGACACAGAGTACAAGGGGAAATGTGGTGGCTGTGAAAATGTGCCATATTTAAGTGCAACTGCTAATTTACAGTTGGGGAAAAAATTGCATAGGGCTGTATGCAGCATTTTGAAGCCAGAGAGGAATTCTGTGTTCACACATACTGGTATCCAGTGCTACCCCCTGCATCCCATTCCCTGGAGGAGTTGTAGTTCAGATTAACTCATTTTTAGACGCAAGGATTTCCCATGGTTTAGACATGTTGACTTGGACAGTTCACCACAGAAACGAATACATTGTTCCAATACGAAAAATCTCAGCTTGTTTAAAGCTGCAATAAATATTTAGGATCAAATCCTGCAAGCACTTCCACATGCAATTTTTTCACCCCAGAAACTGAGGAGGTGCACAGTCCCACCTGGATCTACGAAACAGAAACTTTCCCAGCTGGTCTGGGAGATAGGAGAGGAAGAAAAGGAAGTTAGAAGCTATTTCCAGCCAGACAACCAGTAAATATCTCTTAACTCCCCCTCATTAGTGGTACTTAGCTGCTTATCTCCTTGTTTATAAACCACTGGTGGGATAGTTTCACAATGAAAGCACTATAAAATTTCCTATATTCTCATTTGCAATTGCAAGTGTCAGTAATAAACCAGAAGACTTGTGGGCTGTCGAGGTTTTACATTCCACAAAGGTTTTTACACACTGTCCTCTGGCCCGACAGACAGGGAGCATCTTCCCTGATAAAATGGATCAGACATGTTCACACTGATAGTGGAATCCTGGAGAGCTCCTGCTGAAGGGAAGCTGTGAAACAGCAATTTAGGGCAAGGGAGTCTTTCAGGATGGGATCAGTTCTATTGTCCTCTGCGGGAATAAATCAAGTTTCAATATTCTTGGACCAAGGCCTTCCTCCCAAGACCGAACAGAAACGAGACTGTGTAACAGGGCGTGAGAAGGCGATTCCTCTGCCTTCCTACAACACATCTTTGAGTCAAGGAGACCTCCTGCATACAGATTATGCCGAGAATCGAGCTGAAATCTCCCCATAAAACACTGACTCCATGAGCATCTGGGCACTTTCTGCCCATGAGCTGGCTCATCCCAGGGCTGCTGCTTCCTTGCCCAACATCTGTCCATTCCACGGAGCCCAGTCCTGGGATGTGGGCTGCTCGTCCCGGGGGCACCCCGAGTTGTGCAGTGAGCAGTGCCGGGAGCAGCAGTCGGAGACGGGGAAAGCACACCGAAGTTTCAGTTCCCGAGTGTAATTTTCGGGGAAAGAAAAAAAAAACAAAACCAAAAAAAAACAACCAAAAAAGCCAAACCGAACAAAAAAAAATCCAAACAAGCATTATTCACCTTCTAAACCACGTTTTTAAACAATGTTTTTTGGATTTTTTTTCAAGGTTTTTGTGCAGTAAAAAAATCTTAACAGTACTCAGCTGCCAGCCGACTCTCCAGCGCCCGGCTCCACCGACCCCCGGTCCCGTTGCGGGGGTCCAGGGCCAGCCGGGGCGCTGCCCGGTCCGGACCGAGCCCCGGGAGCGCGGCGGTGCGGAAAGTGCGGCCGCCAATGCTCAGGCTGAGGCGGCGGGGCCGGGGCCGGGCGGAGCCGCCGCCGCCATGGGGCTGCTCAACTTCACCCGCGACCCGGTGCCGGAGGCGGTGAGCGGCGACATGCACAACCTCAACCAGCTGAGCGCCCAGGTGCGCGCCGGGGACGGGCACGGGCGGGTTTGGCGGCGGGGACAGCCCCGGGCACGGAAGCGGCGGGGCGGCGGCGGCCGGGCGGGGCGGGCCGGCACCGAGAGCTGGAGCCGGCAGCGCAGCCCCGGAGCGCTGTGTGCTGGACCCACCGGTCCCCAGGTCCATGTGCCCGGGTCCCTGCTGGGCACGGTGCCCCAGGCAGGGCGGGCAGCGTGGCGCCGTGCCCGCCGATCCAGCCCCCATCCAGCCGGGCGAGCCCTGCGCACGCCGGTGCTGTTTGATGGATGCGTATAAAATCACGGGATCCCAGAGCAGTTTCGGCTGGAAGGGAACTCAAACACCGTCTAGTTCCTTCCAGCTGCCTGCCATGGGCAGGGACACTGGTGGAGCTCCTGGTGGAGGGCTCAGGTCGTGCCTGGTGGGCAGTGGGTGTCCTGTCGAGCACTGGGGTTTGTGGTGGGACCACACAGTGTTCGGGTTGTGATTCCTACCCCAGATTTCCACCCTGCGCTTCCTGCTTCGAGCTGAACGGGCCTGGTCATTGGTACCATCTGTCTCCAGGTCACTGACACACCAGGTGTGCAGCCTGGGCTGAAGTTAGTAGAAATACTGAGGCTTTTCCAGCCCAGCTTGCCAGGACTGAGGGTGTCAGCCTGGTAACAGCCCAGCCCAGTGCCATCTGTTACATGGCCAAGGTCGAGGGCAGGGCAGGACCTGCAGCCACAGAGCAGCCAGTACCACTTTTGGCCATACCCAGCGCTGGTTCTGCTGCCAGCAGAGGAGGGTGCTGGTAGTGCCCTGCCTCTCCATCCGTGCCTGCCAGCTGCACACCCAGAATGCTGAAAGCAGCAACTAGACCCTTAACCAGTTATCTTCCTTTCCCGAGTTAGTCTGGTTACCCCATGAGGTTTGAGAAACATGGGACTGGATGTTCACAGCTTCTTCCACTCGAAGCTTCTGGATTGCACAAGATAGAACAGCAGCTTCCGATTAGCCACAAGTCACAAAAGCCCTGTGCAGTGCCAGCTACCAGCTGCACAGACCCCTTGAGGGGCTCTGAAAAGCATCCTGAGCAAATCCCGTCCACAAGCATCGCACAATGCCAAGGACAGGGCACCAGCACAGCTCTGGGACCAGTGTGTTGGTGGTGGATGGAGCTGGGTCAGGGGGGTACATCGCCACCTCGCCGTGGTGCTGATGGGGTGGTGAGGTGCTGATGTCCGAGTCTAACACTGTCCTGTTTCTTCACAGCAATTCTCAGCGCTGACTGAAGTGCTTTTCCGCTTTCTGACAGAGCCCAAGGAGGTAAGGCAGAACTGGAGAGATGCATGAGTGCAGCTCTGGTCAGAAACAGAGCAAAGATTTCTCACTGCTCATTCTCTTGAGCAGGTAGAAAGATTTCTGACTCAGCTCTCAGACTTTGCCACCATGAATAAAATCAGCTTGGGCCCCCTGAAAAACATTGTCAAAAGTATTCTTCTGGTACCCAACGGTAAGTGATGTATTTGCATATGCTGCCCTGAGGCCAAACCGTCCCAGCCATTCCCGCAGGGCTTTGGTTTGCACAATAAGTGTTAATGGTAGCTAATACAGTGCTTAGCACTTAAGAATCAAAATTTCCTCTGTTTGGTGACCCTTTGTATTCTTTATACCCTGCCTGCATGCACATTTCATGGGCTCAAGTAAACTCCCTTAAATATCTGTGCATTAAGTGCAGCACTGTGACAGTGCTTGCTTTAAGCAGTACCTGTAAATCCCTTTTGCCAGACCAGGGCAGCCTCGTGTTGGCACCGAGTCTCTGCAGGAACTTCCACCCAGATGACCCAGCGCTGTAATTCCTCCAAGGACAAGCGCTGTTGGAGACAAATAAGACAGTGTGCACAGTTTGGAGCAGGCCTGCTGCAGTTCTAGGCCATGTGAAGGAGAAGCTGACCTTGCAGTCTTGTTCTGGAGGAACACTTCACGTGTCCAGCTCTTTCTCCTTCATAAACAGTGACGAAGAGGTTCGGGGGGATTCCACTGGAATACCCCAGACTCCAGCACTTTATAGGATTACTGTGATGTTGTGGCTGCCGTTTTGACACGATAATGCATCAAACACTCCACGGTACATTCATCCCATTGATCCTTGCTGTTATTAATAGTCCCTTGCTATTACTCCTCAGCCCTGGGTTCCCTTAGCTTCCTTCACAGCCCTGATGCTGAGCACAACTGTTTTCTGAATTTGTTTTAAACTTGTTCTACTGCTCTAAGCCACTTTTTCTATCCAGGAGTAGCAATAATTTTCTTTCCCGCAACCGTCTTGTGGGGATTTAATGCAGAATTCGGATTTTTTTTTCCCATCCTGATTCAGGCCTTGGTGCCCTCATCTTGTCGTTCCCGTGTGTGCGCGCTCTGGCTTCAATCCCGTTGTAACTTTTCCTCAGCTCTGGGATGCCACGGACGATATCAGAACAGATCACAGCAGATAACTTTGCCTCTGTGCTACACAGCCGGAAGGCCACGTGGGGCTGGCAGTCTCCTTGAATTTATGAGATTCCTGCTCTTGGCTTCAGAGAGCAGAATCCTTGTAAAGGTCCCTGTGCTGCCGGGGCCCCAGAACAAAGGGGGAAGGCGCAGCGGGGGAAAGTGTTATATGCACACGTTCACACCCATCATCCCAAACACAGCAGGTAGGTCAAATTAGCAGCCCGCCAGCCTTAACAGTTCTCCTTTAACAAGCAAAGCGGCTACAGGAGAGAAAGCAGCAGCTTCAAAACATAACCGCGGCCGCTGTTCCCATGGATACCTGCAATGGGATCTCGCCCTCTCCCTGGCGCTCCCGGAGCCCGGACTTTTAAAGCACCGGGCATCTGCAGAGATACCGGCAGGCACGACTGGGTTTCCCATCTCCGAGGAGCTGCGGTTTGCTTCAGAGCACAGCTCAGGAACAGAGGCTTTCCATCGCCGGGTCCCATCCCTGCCTTTATTCGACTCAGTAAAAATTGGTTTGACTCATTAAAAAATGATCTTTTTCTTCTTTGTGGTGTTTGTTCAGGTGCCCTGAAGAGGAATTTGTCTTCTGAACAAGTCAGAGCAGATTTTATTGCTCTAGGTAGGTCACATGATTTCCCCTAAATAAAAGATAATTAATATTTATCACGTACAGTAATCTCATATGGTTTCTCCCCACAGGCCTCAGTGAAGAGAAAGCCAGTTATTTCGCAGAACAGGTATTCGTATATTTTTGCTTGTTTCTAAGCTAACAAAAATGTCAATTCTATGAGCAGGAACTCATAAAACCCCACTGTGCTCCTGAGACGTGTCGGCACTTTGGGTATTTTCTTCAAAACCAGCTCAGCATTTTGAACTGAAGATCCTCAGAGAACTAATAAGGAACAGTTTGTCTGATGATACCTCTGGTTTGCCAGGGCCTCTCCCCCATCAGTGTCACAGCTCCTGCACTGCTGTGTGGCTTTCATGTGATGTTTTTGTGCTTCCCATGCTTTGAGCCCTGAGGTCATGCAGTTACATGAACACATGGCTTTTTGCACAGATATTGTTACACTGACCCAGTGCTAAAACAAAACCAGCGAGTTTCATTTACAGAAGTGACAGGGCAGATGGAAATCCTAGCAGCACTCAAACACCTCTGAAAGCCCTCCTGACCACATTAGTTTTCTCTTTACTCTGGGCTTCTGCAATCCTCTGCCTTCATTCTGACTCTTGTTGAAGTTCAGGTACAAACAGAGGCCTCTCTGAATTAACTGCTCATGTGTCTTTTGCTCTTGTAGTGGAAGGTGAATTCCCCCACCCTAACACGCCTGGCTGTGGGTCAGACACTGATGATTAACCAGCTGATAGATATGGAGTGGAAGTTTGGAGGTAATAGAGCTACAGCATAAAGTGGAGGGGTTGGGAAACCCAGCAGCAGCTCTTAGCTAAATAACGTTTTATTTCACTGCTTAACTAACAGATTATCTGCCTTCTCTTCTTTCTGACTCACAGTGACTGCTGGGAGCAGTGAGCTGGAAAAAGTGGGAAGTATCTTCTTACAGGTAAATCTCCCACATCACAGAGTTCAGCTTGTAGGGCAGCTGAGGAACAAGCTCCAGCCAGGCATGTGGGAAGCACTGGCTGGGAGGGGAAGGAGAGGGAAGCTGGGTCTCGTAGGAACGGGCTCTGTGACTGCATCTTCAGTCTCCAAGTGCTGCTGCCAGCAGAGAGCAGACACGCTGCTGTTTGTTTCTCTGAAGACATGAGGTATCACAGGAACGTGGCCCATTCCAAAAAGCTGTTCAAAAAGCTCAGTGCAACTGGGTCAACCATCTTGGGGAGGGAGGGAAAGTGGGATCAAGGACTTCCAGAGATCTTCCCAATGCCCAGGGTATCTGTTCCTACAGTGACACTTCTTGAAAAGTGCACTTGCTGCATAAGCTTGACTTGTGCAGCAGTCAAACTCACAGCAGACTCCTGCTCTGCTGTCCTCTCTAGTGTTCAGAAACAGTTCTCTGAACTAAAATACTTCTGCTTTTCCTTTCCCCAAGTTGAAGCTGGTGATTAAAAAGGGAAGCCAATTGGAAAACGTGTATGTTGGTGAGTTAACAGTTCTGGACAAGAGGGAAGGACGGGAAAGCTCCAATTTGAGGCTTGGGGTGTTGCTGTGGGTGGGGGGAGTCTGGGGGCAGAACCAGGGTAGGGTCACTGCAAGAGCATCACTGTGGTTACTTCTGCCTCAGCCTCTCCGTCGCTGTGGCTGCTCCTGCCCCAGCCTCTCCCTGCCACAGGCACTCCAAAACTGTTTAGGAGCACGGACTTTTGGGCATCTTCAAATCTGTGCCTCAGTAAACACAGAGCAGTGCAGAGCAGCAGGGCAGAGGAGGAAAATAAATGATTCCCAAGTTTGGAATGCTGTTGGGAGATCCCACCCTGGGGGGAGATCCCAGCCTGGCCCCTCTGACAGCCTGGCTGGCATAAGGAACCAGCTGCTGGGAATCATAGTGGCTAATCCTGCCCAGCTTAGGTGAACATGAGTTGCTCCGTGGTAGCACCAGAACAGCTTTGCCAATGTTGGAAGTGTAACCTGAAATCTAAGACTTGATGCCTTTTTTTTCTTTTTTTTTCTGCAGAGTTAACTTTGCCCCAGTTCTACAGTTTTCTGCATGAAATGGAACGGGTCAAAACCAGCCTGGAAAGCTTCAGCTGAAACTGCACAGACCTGAACTGACATCTGTCCGGGATGTTTAATTCCTCCTCATGGGTCTGCAGATCTGCTCTTTCCCAGCTGACTCTTCACACCCTGATAAGAGAAGACAAGCTGTGCAGTGAGCAGTGGTGTCATGGCCCAGCAGGACCCATCAATCCTTTAGAACCTGAAACTTGGGCTAAGTTTCAGTTTTTTCAAAGCACCTACAAGTCCACTCATCTCTCTTTCTTTTACTATACTATTATGAGAAGCTGTGGTCAGAAGTAATGTGGATAACTTTACTAAAATAGCAGAGAAATAAACCCATTCCCATCCTGCTCCATTTGTATCAGAATCTTATTTTGTGAGAAAAAGAAAAACAGGAGCAAAGAATCATTTTGGGACATGGTAGAATTAGCAGAAAGGATGAGGAAATCAAGGAGAGCATCTAATGTGGGGAATCACTTAGTGCTCTCTTCAAGCCTCTCCCTTCTCTTGTATTAAGAAACATGTTGATTAGCTTCTTCCCAATTGTGCCTCATTATGGAAAAGTATCTCAGTGGTAGGTGATTTTAAATCTTAAGCAACCAAACAGCTGCCTCTGTGCACAGGGGGCGGACATCTTGGGGGGTGATGAGATAAATCTCATCTGGATGTGCTGCTCTTTAATCTGCAGCCTGTGAGACATGGCACAGTCAGACCCAGCCCGATTCCCAGTGGACATATGTCCAAACCCCATGAAGTGCCATTAGCTCGACTCTTCAGTTGTCTGAGGGTGGGAAGGAGCTCTTCATCAGGAAGCAGAGGGGTGCTCCAACCCACCTGGGGCAGTGGGCAATGTTACAGTCACTGAGGTTCCTCTCATGTCCTGACTGTTGTCCAGCAGCCTGAGCTGGCTGAAGCCTCTCCCACAGCACAGGGATGAAGGAAGCTCCTCTTACAGGGCGTGTCCCAAAGTATCTCTGTGTCCCTGGCATACTCAGCAGTTCCAGTGAAGGGAATAAACGGCATTACCAGGGAATATCCCAGTAAAATACTCTGTTTCCTCCATCTGAAGGGATGCACTGTCCCATGGCATCCTGCCAGGGTGCTGTGGAGATCCCTGCAGCAGCAGTTTCCAGTTAAACCCATCCCAAACAGATAATTTCTGTGAGAAAAGCATCACAAAGCTCCCTGCAAGTCACAGCTTCAGCAAACCCAGCACTGAGTGTCCCTGCACTGCATTTCCTGTGGTGCTGCAGGAGCGACTGGGCACAACAGCGGGCACAGGCTGAGCCAAGGATTTGGGAACTGGGGAATCCTGCTGGCAAACCCGGGAATGGATTTATTTATTTTCCCACATATCAGGTCAGTCACAAGCATTTCAAGCTTCATCACATGATTACTGTAAAAATGAAAAAACAAACAAACAAACAAAAAAACACACCAAAATCCTCTGAAATCATATTCTACAGAATATTCTGTCTCCTTTTGGGTGGCAGGAAAAGCTATTTCAGGGAAGAAGCAGCAGTCCAAATGGCTGCTGCTTTCTCAAGACAAAAGCAATTTTTCTTTTTTTTTTTTTTTCTGTACGTTTTCTGCTGCCTGCTCTCATTATTTCTCCTCACCCTCCCAGTGCCAGGGCGGCACCACTCGGCCCTCTCCGGTTAGGCCGGGAGATGACCACGGCGCTGCGGAGAAGATGCCGGGCTGGGTTGTGGGTCAGGAATCCGCCGTCCCCCGCGGCTCCTCCTCCTGCCCGCTCGGGATTAAGCCGCTCGGGGCTGACGCACGCCGAGCCCGCTGACCCCGAGAGCAGGGGTCACCTCCGCGCTCCCCACGGGCAGCTCTGATGGGGCGGCGTTTGCTCCGCGGCGTGACCTCGCTGCCGCCACCGGCGCTGCCGGGGACCCGCCAGCGCCCTTTCATCCCGGCTGTGCATGAGCCGAGCTGGCAGCGCCCTGGGGAAGGGGTGCGGGGGGCAGCCGGGCACACGGTGATGCCAACCATGAGGGAACGGGGTCACCCTCCCGGCGGGGCCGGCCAGGAGCAAGGACGGCGCTCAGGGAGGTGGCAGCCGTGCCCCACTCATGGCGGGCGCAGAGGGTGAGGAGCGATGCCCAGAGCCCTGCGCCGGGACCGGGCCGGCGGCGGGCACAGCTGGCACAGCTGGCACAGGCACAAGCAGGGAGAGACCGGCGGCGGGGCCCGTTGTGCCCGTGTTTCCGGGCGGCCCCGCCGTGCTCGTGTGCGCGGCCCCTTCCGCCCGCCCGTCAAGCCCAGCCAGCCGAGAGCTAATCTCGGCGGGACAGCGGGCGCGGGGGAAACGGGGGCCTCTCAGCAGCCGGGGTGCAGCTAACCGTACTCCCGCAGCGGTTTGCCTCCCCAAGGCCTTTCCCAGCCCATTTCCTCCGGGGCGGCCGTGCCACAGCCCTCCCACGCCTGTCCCCGCTGCCTGGGGACACGTGGGCGCTCCCGGCGGCGGCGGGGCAGGGGCAGCTCGGCCACGCCGAAGGCACACAGAGTCACCTCCCTGCGTGCTCGGATGTTGGTGCAGCCCCTCTCGCAGCGCTGCGGGCTCTCCGCTGCCTCGGGCCACCTCGGCACAGCCCGGGCTGCCAGGCAGTGTCTCCTGAGCGCGGGGGAGATGGCAGAGTGGCCCCAGCAGCCAGGCTGCAGTGGGGATCCTGTGCTCCCAGGCATCCTCCTGCTCATCCCCGCCAGCTCCAGCAGCCCAGCAGAGAACAGGGGCTGCATTCTGGGGTCTGTCAGTTCCCAGCGTGGATTCAATGCTGTTGTGATTCTCAGCCATGGCAGATGCTAATGACCAAGGGAACGGGGATGTTTTCAAATGAAGCATCTTCTCCCTACTGGAAATGCCAATGCTGCTGCTCCCTTCATGTGAGAAGGAATCCCACAAACCCTGAGAACAAATGCTTCTGCTCAGAGGGAGCAGAGCAGATGTGGACTCCCATCATGCCTGTGAGCCCATGGGCAGGCAGGGAAGGAAGGAATTTGGGGTCCTCACTGCCAGCTCTGCCTGACCTTGAGCAGGTAGTGTGGGAACTGACAGAGCTCCTCTGGGACATCCTGGTTTCCTCACACCTCGCCAGGAGCCACTCCATGCCGAGGACTTTCAGCTTGGTGTGAATGCCTGTACCAACTTTCCCTTTTGCAAAATAGAGCGACAAATCTCAGGGCTGGCCAACAGCTGGGAGGGAGCCGTGGCAGGTGAGACAAGCCAGGGAGCAGAAAGGGCAAGTGAGGAGCCCCAAGGCAGCTGGAGCTCAGCCTAGCGCTGAAGACAATCCTGCCCTTCCTCACCCCATGCCATCCTCCTCCCCATTTCCTACAGGTTTTGGCGTGATGCAGCACCCAGGAAAAAACACCAGCTGTGAACTGCAGCTCCCCAAATTATTCTGTGTGCCTGGTAACAGCAGCCCTGAGCACGCTGGAGGGCCCCAGGGCAGCAGCACCACCCTGCTGTGCCAGATGAATTCTTGGGGACAGGGACTCTCAGGGGCTGCGTGGGGCTCCCTGGGATTGCCATGGCACTTGCTGGCAGGCAAGGGTGACACTCGGTACAGCACCATGCTGCAGCTGAGGACACACTCCCAGGAACGAGCCCTCAGCCTGCCTTGGGACAGGATTCTACACCCACTGTGCTTGGAACAGGGGGAAGACGTCCCACCCTGCCTGCTAAACCGAGCTGCTGCCTCCCGCTCTTTCAGGAGGTGGGGGAAGAGACTGGTGGTGTCCAAGGCAGTGGAAATATTCCTAGCATGTCGTCTGCTCCTAAGCCTTGCCATCTCTCTAGGCAGTTCTTTGTCCGAGCACACTGGGAACAATTGGGGTTGCTCAGCCAGACCGCAGGCTGTCGATCAGCAGAGGGAATGAATGCTCCAGCATACGGAACCCATCTTCTCCCACAGCAAGGGGAGGTGGCCACCAGAAACCAGCCTGTGGCACAACAGCACAGGCAGAAACAATGCCCGGGCACCCATGCCAGTGCCAGCCCCGGGAAGGGGGTGAGTGCCCCCCAGCCCATCCAAGGAACAACCCAATGGGAGGGAGTGGCTGGGCATCCCCAGGCCCCATGTGGGGCTGGCTGGGGGTGGCATGGTTGGCACAGCCATGGTGACAAGGTCCCTGTGTGATCCTGCACTGCAGGTGGCTGAGGAGGAAGAGCTGAGTCTTGGGGGACAGAAAGGAGCCCCCAAGCTGTGGGATCCCGGCTTGGCCAGCCCCTCTCAGCACCCAATGCTTTTGGGGTGTCCTATCCAGTGCTGATGGTATTTACTCCCTTGCAGCTTCACAAAGCATGCCAGGCCCTGTGGTGACAAATCCATCCTGTCCCCAAGAGTCTGATACAGCTTCTCCTCTCCATGGCACCCTGAGCAGCCACGGGCTGGTGCTTGCGGGGGGAGCACCCACCAGCCCCCCGCTGAGGCAGCTCAGCCCATTTCCCAGCACTCAGCTCCAGTTTATAGGGCTGCTCTGTCCCAGGGGCATCGCTGCCACCGCTAACGAGGTTAGCCCAGACCAGGCACCGACAGAGAGGGAAAGCAGGGTTAACCCTTGTGCCACTGACACATCCCACAGCGCAGGGGAACAGCTTTGCTTGGAAAAGAGCTCTTAACAAACCCAGGTGGTGATGGGCAGCTGTGAAACACCAAGTGAGGATTCCCATGCCGTTCCCTTGCCAGCCCCGGCACCGCAGCATCCCTCCTCTCGGACCAGCCCCTTATCCATGGAGCAGCCCCATATCCGTGACAGCAGCACCAAGCCCTGAGGCTACACCTTGCAGCCGGTGCCCATGGCAGCAACACAGAAAGGACGGTGCATGTCCCCATCATGTCCCCACCCCTCCGCTTTGTTTCACATCTACTGCTGGGGTGTGGATAAGGAGGTGGATGCAGCCGGGCTGCAGGCAGGAGACGCTGGGTGGCCGAGGTCATTGCTGCCCACAGGGACACAGCACTGCTCGCATTCCTGCGGGGAAATGTGAAGGCTGCAAGCAAGGTCAAGGGCCCTTCTCTTGCTGGGACTCGGCGTCACGCCAGCAGCCGGGTGGCCCTACCCGCCGTCCCGCGGGACTGGGGACTGTCCCTGCACCCTCACCCCACTGCCCCTTATCTGCAGGGCTGGCTGGGACGCGGGTGGGTGCCGGCAACACTCCCCAGGGGCCACCAAAACGGGCAGCCTGGCTCATTAGCCCCCGCGGGGCGGGGATTGGGGTGGGATCCGCAGGCAGGGCCCCTCCGTTTCCACCCCCGCCGCTGAGACCCGACAAACTCACGGCGCTGCCGGGCGGTGCCCCCGCCCCGCCCCTGTTGCGGTGCGCGGTGCGGGGCAGCAGAGGGCGCCAGAGCACCGCGCAGGGCCCCGCGCTCCCCCCGCGCTCCCCGCACCCACCCGGTCCCACCCTCCGGACACCCCCATCGCTCCCTGCACCCACCCGGTCCCACCCTCCGGACACCCCCATCGCTCCCCGCACCCACCCGGTTCCACCCTCCGGACACCCCCATCGCTCCCCGCACCCACCCGGTTCCACCCTCCGGACACCCCCATCGCTCCCTGCACCCACCCGGTTCCACCCTCCGGATACCCCCATCCCTCCCCGCACCTTCCCCATTCCACCCTCCGGACACCCCCATCGCTCCCCGCACCCTCCCGGTTCCACCCTCCGGACACCCCCATCGCTCCCCGCACCCTCCCGGTTCCACCCTCCGGACACCCCGCCCCGCGCCCTCCATTCTCCGGGCTTCGCTCCCGCATCCACCGCTCTCGTCCCCCGCCCTCTCTCCCCGGGGCATCCTGCCCGCCCTCCTCCAGGATATCTCCCTGCATCCTCAATCCCCGGGCATCCCTCCCTCCCTCCCCCGTCCTCTTTCCTCGACGCATTCCTCCCCCTCATCCCTTCCTCAGCCCCAATCCGCCTCCTGGCCCCACGGACCCTCCCTCCCCACACCCGGCAGACAGCCCCCCGACCTCGACCCCTCCTCCCGCCGCTAGCAACACCATCTCCCCCGCAGTTCCCACAAGCGCTTTCCCAGCCGGGAGCCCCGAAGCCACACTTTTCCTCGCCCACCCCAAAGCCGGGCGTCACCCCCAGATACCGCCCGGCTGGACCATCCCACCCCAGCCCCCTCTGGACTGCCCCTGCAGCAGCCGCAGCCCACCCATCGCCTCCGGCAGAGCCCCCCAGGCTGGCTCAGCTCCGGGCTGGGGACAAGAGCCCCCGGGTTTATTCAAAAGCAATGAAACTGAATCCAAGTGTCCCTGTTCCGTTCTGTCACCCGCGGCTGGTACTGGAGTGAGCTCCCGTCCCGCCCCGCACGCCGTGTGCTGTGCAGGGTCAGGCAGTTCTTCAGTCGGGCTGGCTTTGATAAGAGCAGATTAAAAATAATCATAACAATAACGAGGAGACCCGTCACCTCTCTGGGGGGCACCTCACGGCGCCTGCTCCCAGCCAGGCAGGCTGGGACTTTCAGCAGGGACATTCCACTACCGAGGAATTAGCTGTATTTATGCATTTGTCGATGTTAGCCCACCTCCCGGTCCCCCCACACACCCCGGGGGATGCCGCAGGGTGCCCGTCCCACTGCAGGTGGCCTCAGCAGAGCCAGGTTCCAGGGAGGCGGCAGCAGCACGGGATGCTGGAGTCTCTGGAGCCCCCCTGGGTGCACAGAAACCCGGTCTGAAGCACAGCCCGTGCTGTACTGGCCCGGCTGCATGGGGTGGGACTTGGGGGGAAGCCAGAGCCCCCCTCCCTGGGCTGCGGGTTTGGAGCAGCTCGACAGAGCACCGTCACAGCAGGTGAAGGAGAGGAGGAGCACCTACCTTTCCACCAGTTTTTCTACTTGCTCCATCTCACATATAGCGAATTCTGAGCACACAATGCAGTTATTGAATAAAATTATGCTTTTTTTAGTACTTGTATGCATGTGGTTTTTAAGGCTCTGCCTAGAAACCAACCTCTGAGCCAGGAGCAGAGACATCGGAGGGGAAAGCCTGGTCAGCTCTGGACAGCTGTGGGACACAGAGATGCAAACGCAGCACTGTCAACCATAGCAGCTGGCAGGTGACACATCCAGCCCATTCAGGTGACGCCCATCATTCCTTCCGCTCCAGGAAGAAGGAGAAAGCACGCCTGGTTGGGGCAGGGATCATTAGGGAGAGTGGCCACCGCAGCCAGCCCGGGGCTGCCTCTCCTCTCCCTGTCGCTGTCTCCGTCCCCCATGGCGCCAGCTCTGTCCCCCTCCCGCAGAGCTCTGCCTGTGCCTGTGAGGACGAGTCCTGCCTCCCCTCCGCCATCTCGCTCTCCCTCCAGGCAGCGGAGCCGAGGCGCTGCCAGCTCCATCTGCACAGTGCAGCGAGCACCGGGCCAAGGGGCAGGACCCACAATCACATTTCCTTGGAGCGCATTGTGCTCCTGCCTTGCCGAGGGTGTTGGAAATGGGTGGCTGCAATAATGTCGCCGTGAATAACCGCAGCTCACTCACTGTGGCCTCCAAGCTCAGTGTGCTCCAGCTCCAGCCTCATCCTCTCCCAAGGCTGTTCCCTGCCATGACGTGCCCTGGTTTCCAACCTGCCTTATAACCTCCTGCCTTGGCCCAGGTATCTGCAGTCCCCACACCCACCCACGAGCTCCCATCAGCTCTTGCCCCGTTGCAGCTGGTTTGGCTTTGACCTGTGTTCTCCTCCCAGCAGGACCCCCACGGGCTGGGGACACAAAACCCCCAAACGGGACTCTGCTGCCCTGTGACAGGCAGTGCTGCCCAGACATGGCACAGCACAAAGGGCTCGTGGAGCTTTTATTGCTGCTGATCCTGCACGGCTCCTCCAGACCTGCCTGGAGCAGAGCCTGCCTTTGGAGCCGGTGCTCTGCAAACAGCATCCCCGGGGCCCTCCCCAGGGCTGGGGCACAGGTCCCCACTCCCGCGGCAGCCCGGCCGTAGGGCAGCAGGTTCTCCTCTGCCACCAAACCTGGCTGTGGCTGCGCTGGTGCCATCTGTTCGTCAGGCACAGTCCCGTGTCACGCTGTGCTGTGGGAGCCGTGCCAAAGCTCCCGGACCCTGCTGGAGCACCCGCACTGGAATCGGGCTCTGAGTGCCGCGACCGATGCGATTTGCAGCCCCGGTGAAAGGATGAGGGCAAAGATGCCAGCGGCGTTTCCTGGCTCTGGAGATGAGCCGTGTGTGGTGGGGCTGCGGGTGCTCGGGTTGTGGGGGCAGCTTGTGGGGGGTGCCAGGGCTCAGGTGGGGGGCATCTCGGCAGACCACCCCCCAGTGGGGAGATGGGTGCCATGTGGGCTCCCAGCAAGGACACGGTAATTGCAGGGCTGGCGTGGCTTTGGGAAGCCTCGGGCTGGGCTCTGTCCCGCTCTGCTTGCTCGAGAGTGAAAGGATTTGTCATCAGGGAGCTGATGAGTCCCGCGGGCAGCCGGCTCGCCCTCCTCCCAGCACCCCCTGTCCAGCAGGTGGGCTCCTGACGGCACACGGCCATTGCAGGCACCCAGAGCAGGCTGGCCCCAGTGCCGACTGCACCAGAGGGTCTGAACCCACTGTGCCACCAAAGCCCCCAGCGTGGGGGCCCCGACCCCACCCACTGGCCGGACAGCACAGCAGCTCTGGAGGCTCTGAGGTGAAACACCCTCTAAGGTGTTTCTGCGGGATGCTCAGTGTGACCCGGGCAGTGCTTGGCACACGGAGCAGCCACACGCGGCAGAGACAGGAATATGCTTTCACCAGGAGAACAAGAAGAGCCTCTGATGGCTGCCATGTCCCTTGTAAACACCAACTTTGAGAGCATCAGATTACAGCCGCTGCCTCGGCTCCAAACAAGATGGTAATCGGGAGCACTGAGGCACCCTGCCTGCATCCTGCCTGCACAGCAGGGAGCACCGGGAGCCTGGTGGCACCGCTGAGGCCACGACACCCTCCCCGGCACTGCAGGACTGCCGGGACTCGCTGCGCCCCGACTCCACACAGCGCAGCGACCCAGCGCTCCCCGCCCCCGGCGGAACCGCTGCTCGCTCGTCCCCGAGTGCGTGCGCAGGGTCCCCGTGGCAGGGAACACACCGCGGTTCGGTGCAGCCCTTTGGGGGACACCACTGCCCGGCCCCCGCAGCCGTGGGCGGCCGGAGGGTATGGCTCCCACCCCGCAGGACCGGGTGAACCGACCCCCGTGGTCCCGGGCCCGCTGTGCTGCTGCCCCCCTCGCTCCCGGCGTCCCGGCTCGGGAGGTGGTCGGTCCCACGGCCGCTCCCGGAGCCTCCCCGCAGCAAGGCCGGTGTCCGGGCTGCAGCCGCCGCCCCAAGGAGAGCTCGGGGCGGGCACAGCCGGGCAGGGCCATTCCCGGGGCCGCAGCTGGCGGGATCGGAGGCAGCTGCCCGCAGCGCGGGGCCCCCCCTCCCCTCTGCCCGCGGCCCCCCTTTCTCGGGCAGGAGCCGCTCCGGCCGCTCCCTGCTGAGCTGTCCGGGCTGCGGGGACGGAGCAGCCCCCACTCCTTCCTCCTCGGCCCCGGCAGCGGGCAGGACCGAGCGCTTTCTCCCGCCGCCGCCCCGCCTGTCCCGCACAGCGCAGGGACGCCGGCACCGGCCGCTCCCCCCGCCGCGGGGGCTCCACGCTCGGCCGGCCCGGGGTGCGCGGTGCCGGCAGGGACACGGGGGACCGCGGCTGCGCCCACGCTGCGGCAGCTGGCGGGGGGCGGCGGGGATCAGCTGCGGCCGGGGATCAGCTGTGCCCCGCGCCGCCCCGCCGGGGCCCCCCCTCTCCCTGGGGAGCGGCCCCGGGCCCCCCCGCGCCGCCCGCTCTGCCCGCCCTACCTGCCCGCCGCCCTCCCGGCCCTCCCCGGGGCGGCTGGCGGCCGCCCAGCCCGGAGCTGCCCTGCTCCCTCCTCCTCTTCTACTTCTCCTCCTCCCGCGGGCACAGCCCTGTCTAATCCCACGGGTGTCAAATCCACGGTGCGGCTTTGGCCGCGGCGGGGCCGGCGCGTATCGGATGGGGCCGGCGGGGAGGACGAGGGAGGAAGGCGCGGGATGCTCCGGCGGGGGCACCCGGCCGAGGCCCCCCTCCCGCACACCGCAGCCATGGCAACGGCGATGGGCTGTCCCAGCCCGGCCGCAGCGCAGGGAAGGCGAGAGGGACGCGGGGAGGGAAGGAGCCGCCGGGCGATTCCTGAGGGGCTGGCACACACACAGCCGCTGGAAGCGACCGGAGCCAATCCCCCGGCTCCCTTTGTGATGCTTCCTGACACAGATTCCCTCTCCATGGCTGACTTTGCAAGTTTCCCCGTCCTCTTCCCCTCCTCGCGCGGTTCCTTTTCATGCGACTAAATTGTACGCGAGAGGAGGGACATGCTGGAAATTCTAGTGACAAAATAGAAGAGCAGATTTGCGCAGGCGGCTGCAGCCCGGCCGCCTCCGGGACTCCTGCGAGCCAACAGGGACCGGACCTAGTCCCAGGGCAGCAGCATTAAAGCCCGTGAATTTTGAAACCACCAAGGGAAAGGCTTTTCCTGCGGCAGCAGAGAAGTGCGGGCGTGTGGAGCGGGATCGCGGTGGGTGCCGGGACCGCGGCCCCTTCACGCAGAGCGGCTGCTGTCCCAGCACACAGCACCCTCGGGGACGGCAGGCGACGCATTCGCTTCCCCGGAGAAATATCTTGTTTGGGAGCCAGGAAAAAAATATGCAAATCTGGGAGGGCTGGGCCTCAGCCTCTGAGCAGCCTTTCTCCCCTTCCTCCCCATCCCAGGGCTCCGTGGGGCGAGCTGAGCCCTGGGCAAGGGAGGAAAGGGAAAGGCAGAGCCGGGGGAGCGCGGGGGCGGCAGGCGAGGCGCTGGGATGAGATTTGGTGTGTCACGGAGCAGGACGGGGAGATGTGCGCGGGATAGCGGCTCCTCCAGACCGCGGGCATGCGGAGAAGGCTCCTGCTCCCGCAGCCGGGGTGGGTGGAGCATGCTGTCACTTTTTGGTGCTGGGCAAGCCCGGCATCTCTGTCGCAGGATTGCTGCCTGTGCAATGAGTCAGGAGCAGCGCTGCCACGTTTTCCTCCTACGGGCAGCGTCCCGTGGCGGGTCGGTCGTGCTCCGCACCGGGACGCGCCCGCACACGCGGTGCTGCTTCAGCTCCGACGCCACGTGGGTGGGTGAATCTCCGGCAGCGACTCTCCGGGGAAAGCCCTCTGTTGCGAAGGATGAGGACACCGACCTGCGGCTCGGACGAGATGTGGAGCGCCTGGCTCAGGCAGTGATCCCACGGGACACGGGCATATTCCTGTGCCTGCGTCCCACCTCCTCTGCCAGACAATGAAACACTGCCCTCCTTCCCAAGTCGCAGCAGAACAAATAAAGCAAGCGCCATATGGTGCCAAGACACGTTGGAAATGGGGCCAAGCCCAGGAGGTAGGGGAGGTGGCAAGCCTCCATCCCCACACCAGTCCCCAATGCCTGCTCCAAACCAGGGCTGTCCTTGGGGGAGCCCTGTGCCCACTCCTCCTCCTTCCCCCTGCAGCCACTGCCCCGCTGCCAGGCACAGCTCTGCATCTCAGCCACGGCTTTGCCTGCAGCCCTGGGGGAGCACACAAACCAAAGCTGTCCCCGACAGCACTTTTTTCCCTAAGGGCTGGCCCAGGGACAGAGGTGTCACTGCCGGACTGACACTGTTGTCAGGAGATAATCCCTGCACCCTGGCATGAAGCAGGGCACACTGCTACCCCTTCCCCAGAATTATGAACAGGAGTGGGCACCACAGACAGCTTGTCACCTAAAGCCTCTGCAGCCCAGGGGCTGGAGGAGCCTCCCACCTGCTCCA
Source organism: Sylvia atricapilla (assembly GCF_009819655.1). Taxonomy (NCBI): domain Eukaryota; kingdom Metazoa; phylum Chordata; class Aves; order Passeriformes; family Sylviidae; genus Sylvia; species Sylvia atricapilla. Next base: position 7,327,403 of record NC_089155.1, read on the forward strand.
GGCTGCCACAGATACCCCACTGCAAGAAGAAAGTGGTACCATCTTTCTGCCTGTCACAACAATCTTCCTGCCTGTATCCTCCCACAGCCCTGCAGCTCCTGGATACCCTGTGTGTTTTCAGGCGAGTCACCTCCAAGCACAGGCACCCAGCAGTGAGGTACCTCCCAGGGGACTTGGGCACCCTTTGGCAGGGCTTTCAGAGGTGCTGAGCACCTGCAATTCCCTGCAGCCTGTCCTATGGAGCAGAGCACATCCCTCAGAGAAGCCAGCCCACCCTGGCTGCCCAAGGCCTGGCTCAGGACAGCAGATCCCAGAGCTTCCTTAGGGGCAGGATATGATGAGCTCCTGGGGGAAGAGGGGAACTCCAGGAGCCCTTCACACTCTAACAGACCTTCTGCATGTGTGGCAAGCAGATGCCAGCGTCGTCTGTGCCTGGCAGCCACTTCACAGAGCTCATGTGGCACCTACCCACCTGCCACCCTCATTCACCCCCTTCTCTGAGCAAGGGCCTCCAAAAGGGAAGAACCTGTCTCTGTCCTCCAGGTTGAATCAAAGTGAGGATCTCTTTTGTTTTTGAGGTTTTGTAGCCACAGGGCTCAACTCTCTCACTGCAAATGTGAGCAGATCACTTGCACCTGAGTCACAGAGATGAGAATCGAATAAGTTGTGCAAGCAAAGGACTTTGTTGAATCATACACAAAAATGTTGGGATGATAAGGATCAGACAGGACCCATGAGTAGCCCACAGATCTCTCCATCTCTGTGCCATCCTTCTTCCTATTTTAAAGAGGCAGCACTGCCTGATGGAGTGTCTCATGACCTGGCCCCATCCCTACCTATCTATGATCCCGTGACCTGGCTCCATCTTCCCTGCCTATGGGGCCTCTGGGAATGCTCCACACCAATGAGTGCTTGACAGCTGCTCTACGGATATCCAAAGCACTGTGTGAAAGTAGTATTATTTATTGACAATGTTACAAGTAATGAGAAAAGCAAGAGGCTGCCTTGTCCTGCACAGCCTTGTCCTACCTGGATTCCTGCAGGGCGAAAGTGGGCATGGCAGAGGGTCCTAGCTGTGGTGCTGTCTGCTGACCAGTGGCTGTGGAGGTCTGCCCTCATCCTGGTCCCAGCTCCACTTGGGCTTCTTACCCACCACGTGTTGATAAACAGAAAAAAAAAAAAAAGTACAATGGCTGCATTGAAGTTCCCAGTTAAACAGAACAGTGGTGGCTGCTCAGAAGGGGAACTTCTGCATTATCTTTTGCTCTGTTAATTCAGAGGTGGGACTTGCTGAAACAGAGATAATCCACAGGGCAAGATCTGAATCTTTGAACACCCCCAGAGTGAGATCTCGGGCAGGGTTAAATGCCAGCAGGCAAAAGAACAGCAGCAACCCCAGGAACAACGGGGACATGGGTATTTTGGGGTAGGCTGACTCCTAGGAGCCAGGGAAGGGGTTACTGTGAGAAGTGGGGTGAGGCCACATCGCATTCCAGCACAAGCAGCTGCAAGGTGAGGCCAGGGACCCCAGTGGATCACCAAGTACTGACTGGCAATGGGCTCCACCAGAGGCCAGGGATCCCGCCTGGATCACCAGGCAGCAGCTGGCAGCAGGCTCTGCTGGAGGCTGGGGATCCAGCTCTGGCACCACAGGCACACACAGGACAGTGCCCGGCTGCTGCAGGGTGAGCAGTGGGCACAGCTGAACACAACACAGCAAGTCACTGAGCTGCAGGCAGCAACAGCACAGCCAGGGAGAGCAGGAAGGAAGCCCTGGCAGGGAGCACAAGCAGGGGAACACAGGCAGGGTGTGCAGGCAGGGAACACAGGCAACAGTGCCAGCAGAAGCCGACCTGGGGGAGAGCCAGAGAAAGCCTTGGGTCCACGCTGTGACCCAGGACCTTGCTGCTTCCCAAGCCCCTGATGGTGTGACAATCCCAGGGGTCTGCAACCCGGTTTGTGCTGAGTTGGCAGGGTCCTGCTCAGCAGCAGCCAGGTGGGATCCTGTGCCTGGAGGAGGCACGGCAGGATCAGCCCAGAGCAATCTGTTCGGTTAGAAGTGGGTGGTAAATTAAAGGCAATGGAAGAACGGCTCCCCGGTAGCTCCAAAGTGGGGCGTCAGCAACGAGCCGAGCTCTAACGAGCCTCGAGAAGGCTGGAGCCCTCCGTGCCATTTCATCTCTGCTGCTCTGCGTCGGATTTCCCAGGAGCCCTGCAGCCTCGGCCACATTAATTATGCAAATGAAAAGGTGATGCCAACTCACCATTCCTCTGTAGGGTCCTTGCGAGTGAAGTTGGGCCCGAGCATTGGCCGCTGCCCTGGCTGGGGCAGGGAGGGTCCGGGAGCACACCAGGCAGGATGGATGTTTGCAATAATTATCCAGTCATCCCCTTCAAGTGTACTGCAGCCATAGCAACAGACAGATGTTCTGTCCCAGCCAGAGTCCGCAGCGAGCTGGGGAGGGAAGCACAAAAATTAACCCGTTCAGCCCTAGGATGGCACAGAATCCACTTTATCCTGGGACCTTCCCACACTTGGGACATCCCTGAGGACATCAGGCAAAAACCCAGTCACACAGTCCCCAAATTAATCCAGCAGAAATTGCCCCAGCGCTGCCTTGGCCACTGTCTGACACAAAAGTTGGATGAGAATCAGCAGCATCCCGTGGGATGGGGTATGGCTGTGTGAGGGCTCTGCTGTCTCCTGTCCCACATGGAAGTAGACTGGCTGAAGCTCAGCACATCCTAGGGGTGATGCTGCAGGTGAGGCTCTTCAGCTTTGCTGGTAACCAGCCTTTGGAGAGGGGTGGATGGCACCAGGAACTTGCTCACAGGAAGCCACAAGCAGCTCTCCCATCAACAGCCACACGGTGCCCTCAGCACAGACCCTGCTGGGCACCCAGCTAGGCAGGAGGGGATGGATGAGCCACAGGGACCAGTGTCCACTTCTGAGTTAACAGCTGGGTCAAAGTCTTTAAATTATTTGGAGGTGGGATGCAGCCAGACCAAGGAATAGCCAGAATTTCATTATCCTGCTACTGTACAAGTTCCTGGGTTCAGCCTGAGTCCATTAAATCTCACCTAGAAATATCCCCACAGGGGCCCTTGTGCACCTCAACACACCTAAAATGTAAACCCAGCTTTTTCCTGGGGCCTGCTGAGCAGGCAGCACTCCCCAGGCACAAGGTGTCTTTCTCCACCTGCCAGGAATTCCTTCCAGCATTGGCATCTAGATGTTGTAAGGTAAAGGTCAGATGTCCATGAGGGGAGTCTTCTGGAAGGATCAGAGCTGCCCACCCCAACTTTCCCCTCCTGTGCCTGCTGTGCCCAGGGGTCCTGCAGAAGCAGCAGGGATCCCTCAGAAAGCAGAGAAATGCTCTGACTTCAGATCAGGCTCATTGGAAAGCTCCATCCAGATGTTTGCAGCTGCAGATGCTGCTGGAGTGCACCCATGGTGAGGATTCCAAAGGAGGGTGAAAGGGCTGGGTAGGACGGCTTGAGCAGATGTGCCTCGAGTAACAGATCACACCTGGAAAAATGGAGAAGACTCTGCTCTGGACTGGTGGAGGAAAGCAGACCCCCCAGCACAGAATCAGAGAATCAAAGAACCACAGAACTGCAAAGGATGGAAAAGACCTCTGAGATCAGCGAGTCCAGCTGCTAACCCAACACAGCTGTGAGAGGTCACAGGAACAGTCTTACTTCTTAAACTGTAGGACTATTTTTGGTTCCTATTCCTTCCCTCTTGTCCTCTGCCACACAGACAATGAGCTCTCCAGCTTGCCGAGGGCACCCCAGCTCCTCCCGGCTTCTCCTGGCTGCTCCCAGCGTGCCTGCTGACAGCTTGTGCCGCCTTAGCACAGCCTAGCCTGGAAATCTGTGGTCTCCCGGTTGGTTTTCTTTTTTTTTTTTTTTTTTTTTTCTTCTTTCCCTTCTTTCTCCTGAAGAGAAAAAGCAGAGAAGGGTGAATTTGCTGGTCTTGAAACTGAAGGAGACGTGGCATCATGTGCAGTCACAGAGGATGTGGGCAGGTGCCATCAGCCTTCCCCACGCAGCTCTGGGAATGGAGCTCAGCCCTGCTCTGCAGCTCCCTGGCTGTTCCTGCCCGGGCTCCCACACAGCTCTGGCAGCTGCTGGGTATTTTGGTTCTTCCCCACGGTGCCAGGCTACCCCACTCCTTCTGTGGCTCTTCCCCCAAGCACATCAATCCAGTGGCCACGTGGTTTGATTCCCAACCCGCTGAAGACACGCTGGAGACAGAATAAGAAGGTGGGGAAAATGTCTATTATTTCCACAAATCCCCTCTCAATTTGTGACTCTGGCTGCTCTGCTTCTCTTAGTCCCAGGCCTCTCCCAAGCAGAATCCAGACCAAATCATGTTTGGTGCTGTGATACGGACAGCAATCCAAGAGGCCCCAGAAGGAATCCATGCTCCTTGCTGACTTCCCTGAGCTGCTCTGACTTATTATCTGACCTGGATCTAAATTGGGTTTTGATTAAAGTCAAGAATAATTCTACTTGGGAAAACCTCATTGTTTAGTCTCAGAGTTAGCAAGAGCTACAGGAAAATTAAATCTGATTCCTCACTTTAGGGACAGAGACCCCAATGGGACACTTGACAGTGCCCAGTGTGACAGGCAGCCATGCTGGGCCATGGCACCTAGAACCTGAACAAGCTCTTCCCAATTCTTCTCTGAGGTCACTCCTGTAGACCCTGATGGTTCCAATGCTTGCTCAGCATTTCCTTGTTTCAGACACAGGGATATTCATGAGTAAGTTCATTCTTACTCATCTTGTCCTAAGGTGGTGCCAGGGTTTAGCCCATGTCCCTCCCTGGTGTCTATCTCTGGTTTTCCACAGATGTGTCTTCTCTCAGCATCCATTTCTCAGAGATCAGGGAGCTGAGTCATCTCTGTAAGACACTCTCCTCTCTCCTGAACAATCCGGGAAACTCTCTCTGCACTAGTTTCAGGCTAAATTCTCTGTGTGGCTCACCAGAACCAGGTGGCAACCCGAAGTGTGGCCAGAGCCCTCATACTTTTCTGTGCCTCCCCTGAAATTACTCTCCCAAGACAACTTGGGATCATTTCTTTTCCATCCTGCTGGTGGATCACAGCTACCCCGTTGGTGGATCACAGGTCTCTCTGTGGATCACAGGTCTCTCTGTGGATCACAGATCTCCCACGAGCCTTGGGCAGGTGAACATCTCAGATGCAGACAAGAGACACACAGGCTCCGTTTGTGTTTGATGGGAAGAATAAGGCAGTTCCAGTGAGCAGTTTATCTCACTCCTCAGGGAGTGTTCAGAGGAAGGGTTTCTGTGAGTGCTCATTGTCTCACACTGACTGTAGAGACAGTTGAGACATCCAGGTACCACTGGCTCTCCAGCTGTGAATGTAAAGTTACAAGAGCTAAACATCACCCGTAGTGATCCCATAGGTACCTCAATATTCTCTGTCCCTCCCCAAGGAAGCACTGGATGCCAGCAGAAGGGATGGTTATTAACGCCTAGGTTCCTTTTGTGTGGCTTGGCACTAAACGATGTCTAAGGATGGGTTGGGTGCTGTGGTGCCCACCCCTCTGCCTGGCTCTGATCCCACCCAGCAGCCCTCAGAGGCAGCCAGTAAATAGTTCCAGTTTGGCTCTACTCGAGTATGAGTCCAAATGCTGATCAACCCGGCCAGATGTTCAAGGCTCCACGCACCAGGGCTTGGAGCAATCTGGTGCAGTGGAAGGTGCCCCTGCCCAGGGCAAGGTGCTGGTACAAGATGGTCTTTAAGGTTCTTTCCAACCCAAAACACTCCATGTTTCTGTGACATCTGGAGTGTTTGATGGGATACCTCTGGCAGCATGGCAGGATTTCTTCCCATCTCATATGTTCTTCAGACCTCAGTAGGTCCCATGCTTTGCCCTGTGCATGTCCAGTCCCTGGTCCAGCTGAGCAGTTTTGTCACAAGACCAAAAATTTCTTTAGAACAAAACGCAACTTGAAAGAAGTGAGAAATGAACCTAAAAGAGGAAACAGCAGCAGAATGCTTAGATAAAGCCCAAATCCAACCTTTTTAAAATATAGAATAAATAACAATGGACCTGGAGTCATCACATGTTTGTCTATAAAAAAGCCATCAGCAGAGACCCTGCGCTGAACACATCCAGTACCTGACAGCCTGAACTGACAGCTGAAGGTCCAGTGCCACCAAACTATTCCACTTTCTTTTTCCCCTACCTTTAAGGACAAGAATGCCTCAACATCATGCATTCTAATCTGGAGTGTCATGAGATTGTTCATGCAGTGCAAGTTAAACCCTCATTGAATCCATGCTGGATTTGATCTAAAACATTGATCTGAACCTCCAGGCCAGGTGTGAATGGTCTGCCCCAAACCCTTACTCAGAGGACATCAGTTCTTGGTGTGACTGGCCTTGCATTCACAAGCTGGGGAAACTCATGTTCCTGTTCACCAGAGAGGGACCCTCTGCATTGCTTTGTAGGTGGACCCACAAATTTTCCAATGGTTGGGCTGAGGTAGGAGAAGACTTCTCCCTCTGCCTATTGTGCTGCAAGAGGACATTCCCTTTGCACTGGCTCCTCAGCAGCTCAGCTGCAAGGTGGGGAATTCAGTGGTGACCTCAGTGAGGAAGTCTGATCATGGTGAAAAATGCAGCATCACTCCTGGGCAGACCAACTCCTCAGCAGAAGCAAAATGCTCCCTTATTCCTTTCCTTGCTCAACATTTCCTGCAGAGTGGCTGGACTCCAGAAATGGGATTTATCCTGGCTCTCCTGAACATCCAATGGTCCCCACATCTCTCCCAGTTCACCAAGTTCTCATGGGATCCCCCATAGGCTCCCCTGTGCCAGCCAGCTCTGAAAAACAGCTCAGCCAGTCACTGCTCTGTTTGGGACAAGTGTATGTCCAGGGGCTGGAGCAGGCTGAGAGCTGAGCCAGACTTTATCCACAAATTCATTGCGAGAAAGTTGCCCATTGAACACAAATTCTGCAGATCATCCTCATCTTTTCTTCCACTTCCATCCACTCACTGATCCTCACAGCCATCCCGGGAAAAAGCCATGCTTCCCTGGCTGAGGCTTGAGAGGATGTCCATCCTGTTTGTAGTGGTCATCAGAAATACTGCAGTGCACCAGCGAGTTCCTGTAGGCATCCGGCACAACGTGCCTGGGGGTAAAAATCCATGATAGGGAAGACCCTCTGAGCAGCCCAAATCCCTCTCCAATGGCATCATGTTTGGCCCAGAGCAAATGGATGGTGAGGCAGAATTTTTTGAGAGTTGTCCACATATTCAGTGGGATAAGGACAGCCAACAAGATCTACCATGGCACATTACAATAAGCAATACCAATGCTCCAATATCACAGACATCCCCTGGTTTCACCTTACCCCCTCTGGCGTGGCTAGCCCATGGCTCAGCTCCTGCAGCACTCCATTCTCACCTCAGGATCTTTTGGATGGACACCATGCGACTGGCACAGGGCAAGGGACAGTGAAAAAAAAATGCTCTCAGCCATCAAGTGCCATCACCTTCCCCTGTCTCCAGCCTTGGCACCCTTGGCATGTGGCACTGCTGCCAGCTGTGCCCTGGCTGCTCTGATGCCACGCCCAGCACCTCCGGCACTGGCCTCAGAGAACTTCTGACACATCAAATTCCTCTGCCAGGTTCAAACAATCTCCTGGCTCCTGCTTCTACATCCTCATGACAGCTCTACTACTGCTGGCCATGCAGGAAGCCCTCATATGGACCACTGCTCTGCCCCTGACTTGGGATGGAGCAAGTGGGTGGCACTGCTGGGTGGGCATGGAGCACATGTGGCACTGGTGGAAAGAGCAGGAGCAAATAGATGGCACTGCCACGTGGGCATGGAGCACATAGGTGGCACCAATGGGCAGACTGGGACCACGCAGATGGCATTGCTGGACAGACAGAAAAGACATGTATGGCAGTGATGGACAGACTGGGAGCATGCAGGTCACTGCTGGACAGGGAGCACAGGTATGGGACAGATGGACAGATGGAGCACACGTGTGGCACTCAAGGACAGACTGGGATCACATGCATGATGGACAGACAAGGAACATGTGGTGGCATCAATAGACAGACCAGAAACAGAAATGTGGCACTGTTGGGTGAGCATGGAGCACACATGTGGCAGTAATGGACAGACCAGGAGCACATATGTGGCATTGATGGACAGACAGGGAACACATACGACACCAACAGAAAGAAGAAGAACACACGCGTGACATTGTTGAGTGGGCACGGAACATGCATGTGGCACTGATGGACAGACCAGGAGCACATGAGTGGCACTGATGGACAAGCAGCACATGTGGGGGACCATTGAACAGACCGGGAGCATATGTGTGGCATTGATGGGCAGACCAGGAGCACACGCGTGGCACTGCCGGGTGGGCATGGAGCACACATGTGACACCGATGGACAGACCGCGAGCACACGTGTGGCACCGCCAGCATCTCGGCACATGCGTGTGAGCGCCGGGCAGAGCCCGAGCCGCAGCCGCCGGCCGGGACGGGCCGCCCCATCTCACCCCCCCGGGGCCCGCCGTGGCCGCCCTCGCCTCCGCCCCCTCGGGGCCGGAGCAGCGGGACCGTGTCCGACCCCCCCCCCGCTCGCCCCGCAGTGGCGGCGCTCGGTCCCGCCGCGGGACAGCCGCGGCTGCGGGGCGCGAAGCGGATGCGGAGGGCGGGGGAGCGGAGCGAGGCATCGGGGCCGGGGTCCGGCCTTTGTCTCCCGCTCCAGGGGCCGGCAGGACCGCGGCTGCCCCGGGGCCGGGCTTGGGGCGGGGTGCGGCTCTCCCGGTCCGGCGGGACGAGCCGCAGCCGCTCCGGTCAACCGAGGGCGCTGCGGGGCGATCCCGGTCCTCGCGGCGGGTGGCGGACCCCCCCTCTTCACCTTCCCACCGCCGCTCCCGCTGCCCCCGCGGCTCCTCCCCGGCTCTGCGGCGGCTCGGCAGGTGCCCGCCTCCGCCCCCGCCGGCCCGTCCCGCCGCACACGTGCGCCCGCGCCCCGCCGGCCCTTTGTCTGGGACCGGCACCGGGACCCTCGCCCACCGACACCCCCTACCCCGCCTGGGCCGCTCGCCCCCCCGCTCCGCTATCCCGCTCCCCGGCCGTACGGGGCCGTATAGCCGGGGAGCGGGGAAGCGGGGGGGGAAGAGGCGGCCCAGCCAGGGGAGCGCATCCCACCGGAGCCGGGGCGGGGGGAGCAGCTGCCCCGGGGCCGGGGGTTGAAGTGGGGGGGGACGACCCGTCGGTGGCGGCGAGGCCGCTCTAACAGGTGGGATCCCGCTGAGAGGAGGAGGCGGCCGGAGGGGGGCGGAGGAGGCAGGGACGGGCGGGCGGGCGGGCGGGCGGAGGGAGGGAGGGAGGGGGACGAGCCGGAGCCGCCTGTGATCCTGTGACAGGAGCGGCTGCTGCTGCTGCTGGCGCCGCCGGTGCCTCCCTCCGGTCGCTGTCCGAGCCCCGGTGCTCCCCCCCCCTTCCCGTTACAGCAGCCGCCACCCCTCCTGCGCCTCTTGCTCCCCGCTCCATCCCGCCCGTCGCCCCCGCAGCCCGTCCCGGGAGCGCCGCTGCCCCTCCGCCCGCTCCGGGACAGGGCGCGGGGCCGGGCGCCGCCGCCGCTGCCGCTACCGCCGCCGTTACCGCCGCCGCCGCCGGTCGGGCGATGCCGAAGCCGCCGTTACTGCTGCGGGGGAGCCGCCCCGGGGACAGCGAGCTGGGGCGGCAGTTCCGGGACTGGTGCCTGCGCACCTACGGGGACTCGGCCAAAACCAAGACGGTGACCCGGAGCAAGTACCAGCGCATCGCCGAGGTGCTGCAGGGGGGAACCGGCTCCGGCGGCGGCTCCGGCGGGGGGGAGAAAGGCAAGTTCCAGTTCTGGGTCCGGTCCAAGGGCTTCCGCCTGGGAAACGGCACCAGGGAGGCGACGAAGATGGGTCAAGTGGTGGTATATGTGCCGGTGAAAACGGGAACGGTTAGTGCGCTCCGTGCCCCGGGGGCTCTGTGTCTGTCTGTCTGCCTGCCTGTCCGTGTCTGTTTGTCCTCCCCGGGGGTGCGGGCGGGGAGGGGGGGGGGGAATTGCCCGGGGTGGGGGCGGGCACCCCCGGGGCCGCGGTCCCCTCCACCGCCGCGCCGGCCCTGTCCCGTCAGCACCGGGCGGCCCAGCCCCGCCGGCCGCCGGGAGCGCGCATGCCCCATGCGGGGCGCGACGCGGGGCCCGGCCGCTCCCGCAGCCCCCGCCGTTCCCGGGGCAGCCGCCGCGCCCCCGCCGCCCCGACCCGCCCGGGATGCGGATGGGGAGAGGCAACCCGCCCGGAGCCTCGCACCTTCCGCCGCCCCCCCGATCCCCGTCCCCGTCCCCGTCCCATCCGGCGCTGCCGCCTTCCCCGGGCGCTGCCGGCGCGGGGGAGGTGGGGGGGCGGCGGTGCCCCGCGCCCGCCGCCGTGCACCTGCCCCCGCGGGGGGGCCGCGCCGCCGCCCGGTGCGGGCCCCGCCGCCCCCCCGCCCTGTCCGATCACGTTCGCCCGGCATTTCCCATCCGCCCCACGGCCGGGGACAGGGCTGCAGTCAAGGGCAGCGGGCGGCGGGGAGGGGGCGCCGGCACCCCCGCCCCCCCGCGCCGCCGCCGCGCCCTGCCCGCCCCGCCGCCGCGCCGTGCCGAGCGGAGCGGAGCGGAGAGCAGAGGAGCGGAGCGGGGCGAGTCTCGCCGAGCGGAGCGGGGCGAGCCCGGCCGCCGCGCTGAGCCCGGCCCCGGCGTCCCGCGGCGCTGCCCGCCCGGCGCGGCCGCCGCAGCCGGTGCCCCGGGGGGTGCGGGCAGCGGCAGAGCCCGGATTAGGGCAGCTCCCCCCGCCCGCTCGCGGGCCGCTGTCCCGGGAACTCCCCCGCCGGAGCCTCATTGTTCGGCGCCCGGCCGGGCCGGGGAGCGGGGCACCGGCCGCCGCCTCTCTCCCTCCTCCCGCCGCCGCCCGGGGCTGCCCCGCCGCCCCATTGTTCCTGTCCCGAGCGTGTCCCGCTCCCCGGCGCGGGGGGAAACGCGCAACTTCGGCGGCCCCGGCCCCGCGCGGGGAGCGCCCGGCGGGGCTGCCCCGGCCCCGCGCCCCCCGCCATCCCCCGCGCCCCTCTCCGCCCCGCCGGGACCGCGGGCACCGGAGGGCTCTGGCAGGGATTTTTTTCCCCGTCCCTCCCCGCCTCTCCCGCTGCTGCTGCTGCTGCCGCTGCTCTGAAGGGTGCAGTGTTTTCTGTGCACACAGACTCCAGCATTGATGTGGCTGGAGGATGCTTCCATTGAGGGCAGCCCATCTGTGGCAAATGCTTCTAAACGCACTATTTACCTCCCATCTGGTCCGCCTGATTATTGGGGGGAGGGGGAAGGGTCATTATTTCTCCCTCTCCCTTCGTGGTGCTCAGAGGCTCCTTTCTTTCTCCCCTCTCTGCCCCCCTCCCCCATGCCATGCCCCAAAAAAATTCTTTGCGATTTTTTTTTTTAAGACCTCTTAGCAATCCTCCTCTATCACTCCCCCTGTGCCAGGAGCCCCTGAGGAGGGCGGATTAGGAGCTGTACCCCCTTCCAAAGATCCAGCACTCCCTCCCGGGTCCTCTCCATCCAGTCAGCGACTCTATCCCAGATCTTCCAAATGCTGCAGAGTCATGGTACCCCAGAGAGGCCGAGCCAGACTCCCTCGACCCCGCTGCTCGATAGACACCCCCTCCCCTTTGTCCGGGAGGGAGTCCCGAGGGTCAGCGGCTCAACCAGGCCAGCACAAGCCCGCATATTCCCAAAGGGCCTCCGCACAGATGAAGTTTCAGCGAGGAGCATGCCTAGGCCCCCGCATCTTCCCTGGCAGAGTCCCTGCAGGCTACAGACAGGCGTTACACCCAGGCTCCCCTAAACCAGCAAACACAAGCAGATAAATCCTAGGGGACAACCGAATTTTCCAAGGGGCAATACAGCTTATTTCCCAGAGCCTAGATGCCTGCCAGATGCTAGGACTGGGAGCACTTTGCAGAGCCACTGCAAAGGGAGACCAGTCATCACAGTCCCCGAAACCTTCCAGAGTGGGGTTTGTAGAAGTTGTTGCCTCCTGCTCCTTTGGTCCTGACCTCCCTGGCCCCACTGTGCCACTCTCTCACAGGAATCCCATGGACCATTTCAGACGGGTGCAGTTGGGAGTTTGGTTTTGCCTGAAGTGGCTCTCAAATTTAGGGATAACTTGTCAGGGATTTTCTTCAGCTCCTCGTAATTCAGTGCTCTCCTCATCCTTGGTGTTTTGGGCTGGGTTTGGGGTGTATTTCCTTGCTCTCAGGCACACAGTCAAATAATTTACGAAGCCGATACGAGGCTTTTGCTGGACAGTAACGCCTGGATTCTGGTTTAATGTCTGTTCAGCTGCTTTCCCCAAATACTTCTGGAGCGGTGTTTTGGTTGCTCTCCCCTGGCTGTGCTCCTCAGCAATCTGATCCCGCTCGTCCTGTCCGCTCGCCCTTCCCCGAGCACATCTGCCGGGAGAGCACCGTTCTGGGGATGTCCCCTGCTGCAGGGACAGGCGGAGCCCCCAGCCCGGGTGCAGGGAGGGGGTGGCGGGGGGTGCATCCCGCTCTGCTCTCACTGCAGGACGCCACAGGAAATCTGAGGGACCCGGAGGGAAAGCTGGAAAAGAGGTGGTAAAGAGCGCGTAGAGGGCAGCAGTGGGGATAAGATTTCCTTTCCCTGGACAGGGCTGGGGCCACTCCTCCTCTGGAAAATAATAATAATAATGATAATCCCAAACCCCCAAAATAATCACCCTCCGCCCCCCCCCCCCCCCTCAGCAAGCCTGTAGAGCTGTTCCTTTTGGCTTATGCACCCTGAGCTGGTTTGCGTATTTTCTGCGCATCTGTAGTGAAAAATTAATTAACATGTGGTTATTATTTTCTCTCCTAAGTAACTTTCCCTTGCCCTCCTCCAGGCCTCTCATCAGACCAGGCCTAATCAGATTTGGGTGGCTTGAGAGCAGGGACTGTGCACTGAGAAGGGGGCATCTGCCTTAGGTGGTGGTCAGAGCAGATGGTGGTCTTCTCAAAGAATGCACTGGGAATAGGAACAGCAGTGCGGACGGATGTCTGGCACAGAGACTGTTCACATTTCTTTTTCCCAGATGAATGTCCCAAAGATGCTGGACATTTAACACATACAATTAAAAAAAGCCCTACGCAGAAAAACACGGGCAGTTTAGTGGTGTAGGACATTGTTGCCTGACAGCCCTATTCACATACGGGCTGGAGTGTGCATCCTTTAGGTCAGGGTGTTGGAAAAAAATACATTTAGGCTGTACTGAAGAGGAGAAGGAGGGTATCTTTGTGTGCTGGTGCAGCACAGACAATGGATACAGCCCAAAGTGCTCAGATCTGTCCTTCTTTCCTGTGGCTGACACACTCTAAGGTGTGAACCCCCTCGTTATCCGCGGGCTGGACCGAATACTGGCACCGGATGGGCAGCACTCATCCTTCTCCCCAGCTTTGCTAAGAACTGTGGGAGAATTTGTCCGTGACAAGGTGCTAAGATGCAGTTCATTATAATCTCATGTCCCTCTTGTCCTAAGCATTTAGCATCACTTAGACAGTCTTTCCCAGACAAACGTGGGGCGAGATGGAGCCAGGGTGCGGGGAAATGGACAGCGCTGGGTGACAAGCGGCGGAGCAGATGGCAGTGGCCGGAGCAGCGGGTGTGCAGGGGAGGGCTCTCCTCAGACTTGGGCTCGGGCGTTGACTGCTCTCTAAATCGATGCTGTACTTGGCCGTGTGTGGTGGGAGCTTGTCACAACTCCGGCGCGGCGGCCAGGACAGATTGGTGCTGGCAGGCCGTGGTGCAGGCTGGGGGGCTGCGGGATGAGCAGGGGAAAGCCTGGCGTCAGCCCGGCCCTTCGGGGGCTGTGCAGAGCCGTGGGGACCAGGCAGGCTCTGCAGCACTGCCCACGTTTGATTCTGCTTTGCTGCTCTCTCCCCGTCCCCCGCAGCGCTGACATGAGGCTCTGGGGCTCTGTAGGCATCGCTAACAGGATGAGGGCATTGCTCGAGTGGGTTGCTGCTGTCGTACAGGTACAGCTCACCTGTGCCCGCTCTCCAGATGTTCAAAATGATTTCACGATTGTGCCTGGGGAAACTCACCTGAGGAACGACAACGGGGTGGGGGGAGAGCACTGGAAATATAATTGGCCAGTCCAAAATGCAAGATGGATGGAGGCTTTCGGGGACAGCAGGAAAAGTATCCCACGGGACAGCAGATAAATCTCACAGCACAGCCTATCCTTAAATTCGTTTTAGCTCCAGAGACAGGGAGGGTTGTGCAGTGAAAGCTGCGGTGCCAGGCCGTGGGACAGCACAGCACAGTGGCAGAATGCCGGAGCTGAGGAGCCGGGCATGTCAGAAAGATGCTGCTCCAACAGCTAATAGAGGCTACATTTTTCCTGATACAAGTACCCTTCAATGCCCATATTCAGTGTCCCAAAAAGCTGCACATCTATAACCTCTAAGAACATCAGTCAACAGAAGGTTTTCACGGCGTGAATAACCACTCAGACTTTCTGGGGACTTCAAGCGATAAAAAAAATAAATCAAGACCATTCAGAAGAGCCTTAGACAAGGCAGATGGGCCTGAGGGTATTATCTGAGAAATTGTCTATTACTCCCATTGCACCAGCCTTACTTAGAGCATGCAGAGCTTTCACCTGTGGAGAGATCCCACCCTGAGCACATGGGGCAGCACCAGCTTTTCCAAGGCGTGGAACCGATGGCAGGTTTACATTTAAATGTGCCCTGAGGTCACTGGAACAATTCTGGCCTGGGTGCATGGTCCCATTCAACCCCACCTAAAGAAAATGTCCCACATTAGCATCCTCTCCAGATTCAGCTCCAAGTTTGCACAACATCAGACACAGATTTTATATCTGAAGCTGCTTGTGGTAGGAGTGAGAGAGAGAGCAGTGACACCCAATCCCCTGGGCCCAAGAACTGGCTTAGGCTCACCAGGCAGTAGCTAAAGGCTTTACAAGGTGAATTTAAAGAGCTCTGATCTGCAGTTACTCAGACTGGCAGAATGAAGTTCCTCACTGCTGGGAGTAGGAGATCTGGCAGCAAAGCCCCACTCCCTGCTCACTCCCACCCTTTCAGGACAGCCTGCTGAAGCCACTTCTAAGGATAAGGAGGGAGCCAGCATCTCATTCAGCCCTTTATTTCTGCCAAGCCTACAAGCCTGATTAAAGGCAGTCCCACTGTGGTTGTTAATACCATGTCCCAGCCCCAGAGATCCCACCATCCCAGCCACCCTCATCCTTGGGTGTTGGCTTCAGTCACCAGCTCCATCAGCAAAGGTTCCAGTTCCCAATACATGTCTGACCAAACAGTTTCTGAAAAAACAACTCTCTGCCATCTACACTGCACATCCTACATGATTTGAGAAACAGGCATGGCATTGCTGATCTGAGAGAAGTGTTTTTCAGATAACATTTATCTGGAAGTTATCTCTTTCACCTTCAATTGTTTCCATATTTGTAATTCTCAAAGGGTGTCACTCCGAAGAAGGTCCAAAAGCAAGCAATCAAAGCACAGCTCTGCCAGGCCTTGGTCAATGAGGCTGAAATGGAAAGTACCTCAGGTCTCACAAGGGGCTGTTGTTCCCACACACCTTTGCACAGGAAGAGGGTCCAAGAGCCCGGTTAATGAGGAGCAGAGAGGACTGGCTGTAAGGACAGTACATGGCTGTTCTCAGCTCTCCTCGTGGGTCATTGCTCAGAGGGGCTTGCTCTGGCCACGGACAGAAGGGGGAATTCAGTCAGTGACTAAGTCTGCAGCAGAGCCCAGAGAGGCAGCCACAGTCCTTTCAGTGGGAACTTTCTCAGCACCATTCTCAGCAATAATCTCCTGATACAACTTGTTCAGTTTTAGTTTTATCATTATGTTAGGTTTGATATGAGCAGTCTGTGAATTTACACTGTGGACAAGCAAATGGCAGGGAAAGCCCAGGGGTGTGGAGGAGCATTGGTGGGGTGTTCATCCACCTGGCCTGCCCAGCATGGATGCTCTGGCATTGCCATGACAGAGGGATGCATATTAATATCTCTTTCTTTAGTGCAAATTATTAATTAGCTTCCCCTGATCTCATATCAGCTGTGCCCACCTCTAAAGAATCACACTGAGAATGGGCCAGAGCCACCCCTGAGCTTCAGTGTCTGGTTTAATTAGCTGATTGTAGCAAGGGCAGGTACCTGTTGGCCAAAAATCATTGTCTTTGTTGGAAAGCTACTGACTTCCACATTTATGTCTGGTGCCAAAAAATAGCAATTTATTTGAGGAGAAATAACTGCAGACAATCTGTGCTGTGTGTGAGAGCAGAGAGCAGAGCAGAGGTTTGGGTAACAGTGTCCATGTCTGAGGTTAAGGCAGCAGCCTCTGGAAGTGGAGGCTGGATGTGTCCTCCTGGCACGGTGCAGGGCCCTTCACGGAGTGACAGCCAGGAAGACAATGCTGTGTGAGTGGTTTCTCTCTGTCCTTGCTGTGCTTTGGCTTGGCAGCCCCAGAGGATGTATTTCCCTTCCAACAGATGGGCAAAGGCTCTGATGGATTTGCTCCTCACCAAGAGGGAGGAGTGCTCTGGAAAAGATGGGGTCACTCAGTCTCTGGCTCAAGTTCAGGCTTTCCAGTTGATAGTGGGTTGCTTTTATTGGAGTTGCTTTTATGCTCATCAGGAACCCCCCAACAAAAAAAGGAGACTAAAGTTTGAGACTCCTCTCCTGGCTTGCATTTGAAGGAGGGATCTCAAAGCAAATACAAAGTCATCCACACTGTGGTGACATCCAAAACCTTCTGGGTGTCTGCAGGTACTGCCCACATTGGTTCCCAGGTGCTGCAGGATGTTCCAGTTTGCAGTCTCATAGCACTGGGACAAGTAGGCAGTCGAGGGAAGCCGGTCCCTTGGGGATGCTTTAGGGTTTGTCATTTCCATCCTCAGTTTGAACGCTTTTGTGGCTCTGGGAGGAGGCCTGCCTGCTCCCGCTCACCTGCGCCGGGCGTTTGGATCCGGCAGAAAGCCCTTGAGCTGGTGACAAAGGTCTGGATGTGGGCTGGAAAGTACAGTCCTGTCTCTTAGCAACTGGTTCCTACCTCTGAGCTCTCGGAGCCGTGTGTGGGACAGAGAGCATCAGTCACGCTCCCGCTGCCGCAGCAGCGACGCGCCGAGGAGGGGATGGGGGATCAGGCCGGCTCCAGCCACCGCCGAGGCGCTTAAAGAAGCTCAGGCATTTCTAGCACAAGCAGTCATCTGTGAGCCCAATCAAAGCTCCGGTTTAATTGCTTTCCTCGTGCCCTTCTCTGCCCGGCCAGCGGGCGCCAATTGGCTGCGGCAGCGGTGCCTGCCGGCACCCCGAGCCTGTCCCCACCGCACAGGGTGGGGACGGCCCCGGGAGGAGGGAGAGGGAGGACACAGCCCGTGTATTTCTAGAAAAATTAGGTGTCCTCGGGTCCCCCCCTGAACTCCTCCGCAGGGCACCTGGGAATCCCCGTCCTCTTGCAGACATTTGCATGGCTGTTTTCCCTCTCAGTGCTCGTTCTGCTGTTTCACCCTCGTGTTTCCTCTCCCAGCCCAAAGCAGCTCCTCTGTGGTGTGCGTTTCTCAGGGACTCTCTTGCCAAGCACTGTTTCATAAACATTTTCACGAGTCCTCTGCTTTGTCCTCCTAATTATCCATCCAATTGGCCCCCAATGGAGCCTTCACCTCTCCTGTGAAGATCCTGCTTGCACAGATTATAACCTGTCAGCTGCCAATTTATTCCTCACACAGAGGGCAGGTTGTATTAGCTCTCTGCCTTCCCTGCCCCGCTTGCTTTGCCCCCTCTTTTCTCTGCTCCCAAAAGCATCCCTGTTTGGAGACACACAAAAGACAAGGGAGAGCCAGATGTGAGGCCACTCCATATGCCCCATGTGTCCAGACTGCAGTGATGTTGGACCAAGACCAACTGTGATGGGATGAAGTGTCACACCTGGGAGAGGGATCTCTGTGGATGGATTACCATGACAGAGTGTTTAAGACCATGCTTGA
The DNA here is from genome assembly GCF_009819655.1 of Sylvia atricapilla. Taxonomy (NCBI): domain Eukaryota; kingdom Metazoa; phylum Chordata; class Aves; order Passeriformes; family Sylviidae; genus Sylvia; species Sylvia atricapilla. The sequence goes on from NC_089155.1 coordinate 7,345,507, forward strand.
CTTCTGCTCCCCCAACATGTAGTGTCAGTTAAGAGCTCAAAAAAATTCCACTTGGTCATCCCAGATTAGTGGGGAATCATTCCTGGGCTTATCTACAAGTCTGAGTTTGGCTTTTGAAGGGTTTGGGTTCAGCTGGAGTGGTTATGATGGACACGAAACAGAATACAGAGAGGGTTTACTTGAATGCAAGGAGAGAACAAATAGAGTTCCATCTTTGTCTGTCCCCCGTGGCCCCTGCCCTGACTCCCTCTATACAGGACCCTCCAGCCTTGCAGAGGTAGAGCCCAGGATAAATATGAGTGAGCCCAGGATAAACACAAGTGCCTGCCCTCATTGACAGCAGTGGACAAACGTTTTCCTGGGTTCCCATGTTGGGAGAGGGCGTGAAGGAGTCCAGCATGACCCTTATAGTTCCATAATGTCCCTATTTCTTGCACCCAGCATGGGCTCACGAGAAGCAGATGTGGTGGTGCTTGGCTGTGGCAGTTGGTGTTTCCAGGCTCTGGGGTCAGGGCTGGGCTGTGCTGAAGCCACTGTGGTGTGGTGCAGCTCAATCCCTGCCGTGCCCTGACCTGGAGAGGAGGCTGGTTTGGAAGGGGAGGGCGTGCAGGCCTTTATCCCCCTCCAACATCCGCTGAGCTGTCAGCATTTCCCTAGAGGCACATCACGCTGTTCCTGTGGGAGTCTCCGACAGTGGCCCACATACTGGGAACTGCCAGGGCACAGGGAGCTGGCACCGGGATGCCACACATCCAGGGCTCAGCCTCTCAGCCCTGCCTGACCTTGATTCACTGTAGCATCATTTGTAACTGATTTTACATAATTTTTCTTACCACTGACGAGCTGAACTGCTGCTGTTCTGTATCTCCTCCTCCTCAGTTTCATTTTGACATCACCACAATCTCACTGTAGGTGTGATGATGTCACCTGGCTGCCCTGACACCGCTGGGTCTCTTCCTAGGCATGGAGGGGTGACCTTGTTGTGACAGGTCATCTTGTCACTTGTTACAGTGCCTTGGCCCTCTTCTGACTCAAAGGATTCTGCTTTGGTTGTGATTTTTATTAGATTAGTGCTTGGTGCTGGGGAGATCACTCACAGTGATAAGTTACTTCAAGGAAGAGCCACCTCTAGACATGTTCTGAGTTTGTGTTACAGCTACATAGTGTCAGTATTCTTTAGATTCCTAGTTGTATTTTTTTTCAGGGTGCTATGGAATATAAAAACTCTCCTGATTGTGAATGCAGTTTACCACCATTTCCCCCCTTTTTTTCCCCCATCCTGATAGCATTCTCCCCCAAATCACCTAAACCATGATCCAAATAATGTTAAGAAATCACTGCCCACCTTTGCACATGTATTTTTAAAAAACCACTAAACTCACATTTAAGAATCATAGGATCCTAGAAGGGTTTGGGTGGGAATGGACCTTAAAGATCATCTCATTCCAACCTCCTGCCACGGGCAGGGACACCATCCACTGGACCAGCTTGCTCCAAGCCCTGTCCAACCTGACCTTGAGCACTTGCAGCGATGGAGCAGCCACAGTTCCTCTGTGCAAACCCTGCCTATTTCAAAATAGTAAGAAATACTGCAACCTTATAATAATCCCCAGATAATAATGCTCGTGATCTCTTCCCCGTTGGCACCCACAGCGTGGCACTTCTCACACACAGGTCCCACACGTACCTCAGAGAGGAAGGTGATGCTCACCAGCTGACAGGCAGTGGGAAGTCCGCAGCCCCAGGGAGTGATTTCCCAGGAAGGTCAGTCAGGTGCTCCACTCACGAGAGGTCAGGAACCTTTCTCACCAAACCCAAGGGAAACAGTGCTCCAACAGCAGCTCGGGCTGCCCCATGGTACCCAGTATTTTGTTATCCCTGAAAGAGCCAGCTCCCCCTCGCTCCCATCCAGCAGGTGCAGGGTCACTTTTATTGGGGGGCACTGTGCTTGCCTCTGCCTGCCAGATCCAGCTGCTCCTGCAGCTTCCCAGGCACACAGCCTGGTGCTGGCAGGGAGGCAGCTCTGCTCTCTTGCGCCGTGCAAAATGTCCTCTGCCTCCCGGGCAGAGCAAGCATCCAAAGAGCCTCTAAGCAGGAATCTGAGCAAGAATCTCTTCCTGCCGGGCTTCTCCTCTGTCCTTCAGGCAGCCCTGGGATGGATGGCAGCCCTGGGATGGATGGCAGCCCCATCCCCAGCCGCTCACCATACCCTGAGGACACCAACCTCCCCTTGGCACTCTGCACCTGGGCCCTCTCCACAGCTGGAGGCAGGGCTGCCATTTCCAGGCTCGCCCCTCCCAGGCCACTCTGTTTTCATTCCCAGGCCTGGGAGCCAGGAGAGAAATAAGCCGAGGTCAGAGCAAAGGCCTGGACCCATCCCCGTGGCTCGGCTGCGGCTGCTGAAAGAGCAGCTCACTCTGAAGAGGCGCCTGTGCCCCGTGAAAGACACACACCTCAGCTGTGTTTGCCAGCTAAAAATAAAGCACCCAGCTCCTCTCATGAGGAAGTATTTACTTTAGGGGAAAAAAAAAAAAAAAAGTATTGTGTACAGTTCTGGGTAGAGAAACAATGTGAATGCCCCCAGTCTCGGCCTGAGTCAGCACAGAGTGTTGGGAAAATTGTATCTTCTTGTGCCTCAGTTTCCCCATGAGAAATGAGCCCTCTTGGGCCAGAGGGATGCTCAGCTGCTCAGGAGGGCTGGGGCTGTTTCCACTGCAGTGAGTGGAGCTGGAGCTCTAAGTGCAGGATGGGGCTTTATGTTTGCTTGGTGCCACAAGACACAACACAAAATGCTCAGCACAGGGAAGCACCATCAGCATTTTAGCAACTGCTTTTCTCCCATTTTTCAACCAGAAATGATCAGAAAAAAAATCCTAGCAAAATATTTCCAGGAGAAAAAAAGAGCAAAATCTGTCAGTCAGAGCATTTCCCATCATCTTCTTGTGGGTTCTTTTATTATGAGCAATACAGCTGATACTGTTTACAGCCCAGTGTCTCCCTGGTGCCTATTTCTAAGGCATGCACTGTGCCCGTGGCATGAGGGGCAAGAGGAAGAGGGAAGTTCGAGGAATCTAGCTCCTCTTTCTCCTCACAGCATTAGCAGAGGGAGCCTGCTGTGGTTTAACATATCCCCCGCAAAAGCTGCTTTCATCCTACACCTAAATACCATGAGGAGTGAACTTCCTAAAGCCCTGGAGAAGTCTAAATATAGAAGCCAATCAAGGGCTGACTTCCCAGAGATGAGAAGTACCAAGAACAGTTTCTTGATCAAAAGTTGTAAGAGTCCATATTGAAATAAAAACGTCTGTTTTGGTGCTGAAGCCTGTGCAGGAGAAGTAGTTGCAGAGGTGGGCTGTGGGCTGTGGGCTGGTGGTGGCCACGGTGCTGGTGCAGGTGGACACTGGGGGGCCATGGGCTGCCCAAGGGGATGGACTTGAGCAATCATGATGATTAGAGGAAATTCTTCCCTGTGAGAGTGGCGAGATACTGGCACAGGCTGCCCAGAGAAGCTGTGGCTGCCCCATCCCTGGAAATGTTCAAGGCCAGGTTGGATGGGGCTTGGAGAAATCTGGTCTAGAGGAAGGTGTCCCTGCCCATGGCAGAGGGATTGGAACTAGATGGTTTTCCAATGTCCCTTCTAATCCAAACCATTCCATGTTTCTGTGATCTCTGGAGCACTTGATGGGAAGTCTCTGGTGTCATGACAGGATTACATCCCATCCTGTATGTCAGTTTCTGATTCCAGTAGGTCCAAACTGCTTTATCCTGTGCACATCCACTCCCTGCTCCACTTGAGCATTTTTGTCAGAAGAACAAAAATTCCCTTAGAACAAAATACAACTTGTAGAAAATTAGAAAGGCAGTTCAAAGAGGAAAGAGCAGCAAAGTGCTCAGATAAAACCCCACTTTTGCTCTTCTCAAAAAAAGGGATCCTCCTTTTTGCAGCAGAAGGAACCACCCAGGGCTGGAAGAAAGGCCAAGGAATGGGTGAGTGCCACAGGAATGGCACCAGTGCTCATGTAGGCTGGGGAACCCACGGTCATGCCGTGGGGGAACTCCAGCGTGGGACAGGAGGAGTCTGATCCTGAGCTGGCTGGGGACAGTGGCTGTGTCCCACAGCCAGCAGCAGCTGGAGCACAGGCAGAGCGAGCGATGTGGCCTGTCTCTGTGTACAAGGGAGGTGACCTTGAGGGACAGCTCGATACGGCTGGCCCCAAACATCCAGCTCAGCTGTCCCAGGGACGAGGGTGACTGTGGCCCTTCCAGCCAGCAGCAGGAAATTAGTTTAACGTGCGACTCTGTGCTGGGGCGGGGAGATGCTGTGGTTGGGAGATACAGAAGGGAACGCTTTCATGTGGGAAGTGCAAGGAGAGGCGAGGGCAGGGGGTCTGCTCCCGGGCAGGGAGCAGAACACAGCCATTATCAGGCAGGGCTCTGCTGGCAGGAAGCGTCTTTTGACTCACAGGAAGCCGAATTCGGCTGGTATCAGCCCCTCGAGCGAGGGCCAGGGCAGTGTTTTATCTGCCGTTGAGCACAGCAGATGGAGAAGCAGTCGGCACTCCCTCCCATCCCACTCCTGCTTCAGCAGTCCCAGGCTGATGGCCCTCCAGCATAACCCCATTGGAAAAGGGATGCTTCCCTGCAGAGCCGTGAAGCGAGGTGGCTTCCTGGGCCCCAGGAGAACTGCCAGTCCCACTGGAGAAGGCAGATACTGCCCTGCCAGACAGTGCGAGGGCACAGCCAAGACACTCCACGCTGCTGAGCCCAGAATGGGCAGTTTCCAGTTCCTCTGGCAGTGTCTACCCCAGTCAGCCTGAAGAGCTGAGGAGCTGGGAGCATGCAGGCTTTGGAGAGCTCAGGTTAAATGCTCCCAGATTATCACAAACCCAAGTCCAAGCTGGGGAAGGGCTTGCAGGGTTGACAAGCCGTGTGTGTGAAGCCTGCTGTCATCCCTTGGCCTCCCTGGAGCTGCCTGGGCTGGGAGTCTGGTTTCTCTGGGGTGGTGGCAGCTCGCTGGGGCTTGGGGTGGAGGTCACTGCGGGCAGCATGGACTGGATCAGGTGGCAGCTGCTGGCCACAGATCTGCTGCCCCACAGAAAATAGGGCTAGCTCATCGGTGCTGCAGTTTGGCTCTGAAAATCTCCCATTATGGCAGTTTTCACACCCAGGCAGGACTGCTGAAGAATGGCCACAGGGGCTGGTGGAGACACAGCAGGTTGCTGGGAGCAGAGAGAGCTGGGTGGGTGGAGGAGGCTGGTCACGGAGGTGTGTGGGTGCTGTTGCCAGGCTCCAAGGCAGGACGGGGCTGTGTAGGAGCGATGGCGGGGCTGTGTGGGAGCGTGGCAGAGCTATGGGAGCCACGGCAGGTCTGTGTGGGAGCCACAGCGGGTCCATGTGGGAACAAGGCAGGTCCATTTGGGAGCACGGCATAGCCCTAGGAGCACGGGAGCGCTCCGGCAGGTCCGTGTGGGAACAAGCCAGGTCCGTGTGGGAGCCTGACAGGGCTGTAGGAGCCAGGGCAGGTCCGTGCGGGGGTGTGGCGGGGCTGTGGGAGCGCGGCAGGGCTGCAGCGGGGCTCCAGCGGTGCGCACAGCTCCGGCGGGATGGCGGTGCCTGGGGGCGGCAGGAACCCGGCCCGGACTCTCCCTGCCCGCCCGTCCCAGGCTCGGCGCGGTGCGGGACCGGCCACAGCGGGCCCCGCCGGTGCCTGCCCCGGGCCGGTCCGCGGCGGGCGGGGCGCGGCGGCGGCGGGCCCGGGGGAGCGGATTACCGCCGGTTGCCGTGGTTACCCGCTACCTGCCGGCGGGCCCCAGCCCGGCCCCGGGCGGGGGGAGCTCGCCCGGCCCTGCCTCCCTCCCCGCCGCGGCAGATGTCACCCCGCGCCGCCGCTCGGGGCTGCCCGGGCGCTGCCCGTCCCCTCACGCCGCACCGCCCCCGGCCCGGGCCGGGCGGGGGCCGAGCGTGCCCGGGGCGGCTGCCGAGAAGAACAAAGGTGCCGGGGCTCGGGCTGCCAGCGCCATGGCCGGTGCCCGGCCCCGGGAAGCGCTGCGCGGCCCGTGCCGCACCCGGGACGGCGCGGCCTGAAATGGCTGTCGCCGCTCGGGGCCGGGCACGGGAGGGGAACCGGAGCCGCCTCCCCGCGCTGGTTCGCGGGTGCTGGAGGTGGCCGGGGTCGGAGGGATGGAGCAGGGAAGGAGGAGGTGCGGGGGCAGCGGGGCCCGGGAGAGTGGTCCTAGGGCAGGGGGTCCAGGGGGGTTCTCAGAGATGTGGAACTAGAAGAGGTGGGGAAGACAAAGGACACTGGGGAGGAAAAAGACCTGATGGAGGAGAGGAGCTGAGAGGAGAGAATGCTCACAGCTCGGGGAAGGTAGGGAGGATGAGAGGAAAGGAGGGGTGAGAACTGTGGGGCACAGTGTAAAGAGACAAGAGGAGAGACTGGGAAGGGGGAGAGACAGGCTGGTGCTAGGCAAAGAGGGAAAAGGAGGATGGCTGGAAGGTGGCAGAGGGACTCCTCAGCATCTGAAATGCCACCCACTTCCAAGCACCTCTGTTAGGGCTGAGCTTTGCTTCTGGAATTTTTACTCCTTGTGGAGGCAGGTGACTTCTAATAATGCTCCAACACCAGGACATGGTAAAAGCATCCCTTCTTCCCATTCTTCTTCCCAACTGAATTTTTATTGCTATTTAAACCTGAGGGGTTTTAAGCCTTTCTGAGATATTATGGGCTCTGACTCATGCCTTGAATACTGGTGAGCAATGCTGGGTGTGGAAGGAGGAACCCGAGGGGCGTGGGCCCCTCGGAGAGGTACTCTACAGCACACGTGTCCTCTTAAATCCTAGGTCAACATTTGGGTATATTGCCAGATATAAACCTCCCTAATCCTGGAGGCACTGACTTGATACAGCTTCTTATACCCAGTGGCTTTGGTACCGCTTGCATCTCACCTGCTTCTCAAAGCTAAATAATCATCACGGGGAGAGCAGTCACAAGGCTGAGGAGGGGATGGAGAGACGCAAGGAGTCAGGGGAGGATCGCTGCAGGGAGTGGGATGCTGAGGAGGCAGCTCCGGCATCCGGCATCCAGCCGGGGTGGAGAGGAGAGCGCTGCTGGCTGTGCAGGGAGGCTGTAGCAATGCCCAGACCCTGAGGTTACCTTCACTGCATTCCTTCTGAAACCGGGGAGGAAACGGGGACCTGCTGGCCGTGCAGGGAGGAGGATATTAGCTGGCTGGAAACAGTGATTTGCATACGGGGTTGGTTACAGCCTTAATTTTGAGGGCTCTGCTTGTTACATCTGACTGTGCTTTTCCCCTGCTGCATTTTCCTTTGTCCTGTTTCTGTAATTATCCTCATTTCAACCCTGCTCTGAGGATTATTGGTCAGTAGGAAGCCTCCTAATGCCCGCTCCTCCTTGGCAGGGGAATACCCATGCCCTCGATTAAACTGAAACTCTCTGAACGGTGACAGAAGAAATTAGATCTATATTCCTCAAAGACACTCCCTGGGGCGAAGTTTCCCGACCCCCACCACGCAGCCCTGCCACCCTGCCCCTTGTGTTCGCTCTCAATATTCTCTTTGTTACAGCCACCTTCAGACCCGGCTTGGGGCTCTCCGGGGAGGGCAGAGGTGGTTTGTGTTGGAAAATCCTCATGCCCTTGTCCCGGGTGAGCTCAGCGACCGTCCCGCTGCAGCCTGTGCCCAGGACAGGCAGTCTCTGTTCCGAAATTGGGCTGAGGAGCCAACTCCAATAGGCAGCGCTGTACATTAAATGACTGCTCCTCTGAGATGTTGGGTAGCTTTAGCAGAAGGTGGGCCCACTAAATGATTGATTTTTGAGAGGCCCTTCACTGGTGGCTTAAAGAACAGCATTTATTCAATCTATAGACTGTGTAAGATACACAGAGCCCGACCAAGGACGACACAAACGGAGGTTAGGAGACTGGATGTTCCCTTTGCATGCAGACCCCAGCCAGACCCTGCCCACAGACCCTGCCCACAGCTCCCTGCCAGCCTCTGCCTGCCCTCGGGGATGTGTGAATGCACGTGAAAGAGATAGTTTGCAGGTGCTGTGCAGGTTGTGCTTAGATGTGCAGGTTGCTGCTTAGCAGCCTGGTGGGTACCCACTGGACAATATCCATGCATTCCTTTTGGAAAGCAGCCCTTAAAGGGATGTAATATACACACATACATATATACATACATATATACATACATATATATATATATAAAAATATAATAATTCTTAATTTTTTTTTGTCTATGCAAAACTGGCATTTTTTTTCAAGGAGCAAGCTAAGTGACCTCCCAAAGCCTGGCCCTTTCTCAGTCCCCCTGCCATTACAGTAGCCACTGACCACCTCCCACTAGCCCTTCCTGCTCTGGTGCTTTGTGCCGAGTGCTGATAGCAGCTGCCGGGTCCCAGAGGCTGCCTCCCCTTCCCACGGCGTACCCTGCCAGTGTGAGCTGACACCGTTGGTGCCAGTCAGCTCGGAGGAGCACTGCTCCCCACACTTCCCACTCCCATCAGTCTGTCACCACTGTCGTGTGGCAGAATTACTGCCTCCTGCTCTCCAGCACATCCGAACACACAAAGAGCTGTGCTGCTGCTGCCAGCGCTCAGCTGCTCTGCGTCTGTGAGAGGGAGGGAGCCTTGGAAAGGTCAGTGCAGGGAAGGAGGGGATGCTGGCTCCTTCCTTTAGGGGCTGTATCCTGGCATCACAGTGAAACCTTGTCCTGCTGGCTGATCCATGTCCACGGGGACTGCAGCCAGCGAGAGTACCTCACATTTCAGGGCTTCCCAGGATGGTTTAGCACCATGTGCAGGTCCAAAGAGCTTCCCCTGCCTGTTCCCCGCCTAGCAAAACCATCCCACATTACGGAAATTGAATTTCTTGATCAGTTGTCACTCCACTCTGGACTCTTCCCTTGTTTTTATTCCTGGCCCAATTTCATTGCCAGCTTTAGCAGCACAACAGCAGCAGCCGCCACTGCCCTGGCTACAGCAGGATCCTCCCTGAAGCGATGTTTAATTTATCCCCCACATCCCCCGTGCCCAAGGCAGCCCGAGGCGGGAGCACTGCCACTCTGCCCCCTCCAACCGCATTAGCCCCGGGCCGATCTCGTCACCCCTGTCACCCATCGCTGACACTAACTCAACTTGCCTGCACTGTTGTAGGGGGCAGATGGACTGTCGGAGCCCGAGGGCATCTCTCTGAAACGCGTGGCTGTGGTGGAAGATTTCTTTGACATCATCTACTCGATGCATGTGGAAAGCTCGTCGGAGCCGGGCAAAGCACCCAAACATGCCGGGCAGAAGAAAACCTACCGAGCGGTGAGAGTCCCCGGGCAGGGAGGGCACCGGAGCGGAGGGGCTGCGCGGGGGACAGTCCCTCGGGAACGGGGATGACAGGGCAGGTAGAAGCAGAGGCACTGGCGGGAGGCAGAGCCCAGTGTGCCTGTGCGGGGAGGCGTGAGGAAGGAGGGGTTTAAAGGCAGAGCAGCAGCTGTGCTCGGGGACAGGAATCCGGGCTGCAGCGGCAGCACAGCGCGGCTGCTGGGAGAGGAGAGAGCAAGGGGAATCGTACAAAGACACTGTGCGTGTCTGAAGGGAAGAGGAAGAGAAATCCTTGGTATTAGTGATGGACGAGAGAATGTTTATCCAGCCCCTTGCATGCTCTAGGTCATCTGCCTCCCTGTCTCCCTCAGCCAGAGGGAAATGTCTCATGTGGGCCTTGAAGGTCAGGAGCAGCCAGAAAGGGGGACTGGGTCACGGCCGTGGCCTTCCCGCCTCTCCAGCCCATCCTGGGTTTCCTCAGTTACAAAATGGAGGCAGGCACCAAGCTAAGTCTTGCTTTGGTTCTATGGGTGCCAAGAACCAGCTCTATCCATCCTGAAACACCACTCTAGTTAGGTCAGGAATAATTTAGCTTGAAGTGTGCTTCTCCAGGGAGCTTGCTGTTTCTCCTGACTCTGCACAGCCCTTCAATGCAAACATTTAGGCTCTCCTTTTACAGGAAGAGCTGAATTTACTGTCCAAAACCAAGCTACTCCCTTGAATCCCACAGCCCTGAGGACCAGGTCGCTTAGAGACAGGAGTGACTTGCTGGCAGCTCATCTCTCTGGTGTATACAATGTCTCAGAGAGGTCCTTGCAGGCTGCCCTCCTCTCTGTGATGATGCCAGAGGTTCTGCACAGCTCAGAGCGCTGCCAGAGTCAGCAGAGGGCTGGAGTGTGTCCTGCCTATTTCCATGCTCCATCCACGCTGTGGTGCTGGCAGTGCTGCTGAGGCAGCCCAGTGCCCTGCAGCCTCCCACATGTGGTGGGAGTCCCCAGGGAGCAGGGCTCTGTAGACAGAGCTCATGGCATTGCTCCCTGCCCTGAGCACTGAGTCCTGCCCCTGCGGCAGAGCATGGGGCTGGGGCACACACTGACCCTCCCTGGCTGGGGGCAAGTGACCTTTCTGTGGTCCGGGGTGGGGGCAGCCCCACCAGCATAACCGCAATTCAAAAACTTTCTGCTCATTTCCCCAGCAGACCACTCCGACCCTTCCCTAATTCCTTCAATTCATCTCTCTGGAGGACTAATCTGTGCCCTGCACAGCCCCAGGGGAGCAGGCTGGATCCGTCTGTTTTCCCAGGCCTGCTCACAGCAGTCAGAGAGCTTCACGCTCCACCCCTCCTCTCCCTCTTGAGCTGAGATCATCACATTAGCAGCGTGTATCCCCTCCTGACCTGGCAGGACGCTGCTGGCTGGGCTGCCCAGCCTGGCTCCTGCCCTTGCTCCCCGGAGCGCCTTTGTAGCCCGAGCTGGAAGGTGAAATGGTGCAGAGCACACGCCACGCCTGGCACGGGTGCACAAAGGGACTGCTGGGTGGCCAGTTGGGAGGCTCCAGGATCCCCTGCTTCCTTCTCCCTGCTCCCTTTCCCCGCCGCTTCTGATTAGAGACACTGGAGAGTTTGCCCTTGTCCATGACCTCCGAAGGGAGGCAATCAGAAAGGGAGTTTGGATGGGAGATAACTCATCAAGGAAGCTGTCTGCTCTGCAGAGCATCAAATCAGCTGAGAAATAACAACTGTATCACTAAAATTAGCTGAACATTTGCAGCAGAGACCGTGGGCTTGCTGGAGCAAAAGAGGCAGGGAGATGGCTGAGCCCGGCGGGCAGCACGCGGGGACAGTTCCCTCCCTGCAACATCACATCACGGCTGCCACCAGCAATTTCCAGGCTCCTCGTTTCGGCGTTTCTGCGGGAATCCCTTGTGCTTGTGCATCGATAAATATCACACAGAGGCGAAGACTGAGCTGGCATCCGCTCGGCCACAACAGAGCTCGCTGGGGCTGCAGCTAAATAGGAGGAGAATCCCATGAGGACCAGGCACTGCAGCCTCCATTTGAGCGCTGGGACAAGGTCCCCGCCTGAACTTTCCACCCATCTGGCATTCTGCGCGTGTGAAAGCCCGGGCTCTGCTGCCGCGCAGTGGAGATGGATGTGGCTCCCTCCCACCGCAGAGCCGGGCACGGCGCTGCCTTAGCCAGCAGCCAGCAAAGCCTCTGCCCCGCTGCTCTGCTGCTAGAACAGCACTCCCTCGGGGTAGAAAAATGCGTGGAATTTGGGTATTGTTGTATTTAATGTGGACTTTTAGAATGTAGGTATTATTTGTTAACTGCCTAAGGTAGGAGGGTGATGCTCAGCGGCCAGAGGGGGGGGATCAGAACATCCTGGGCCAGCCCTCACCCACGAGGTGTCTGATTGCAGCCCCACTTCCCGTGCTGAGCCCCACTTCTGCCGGCCTCACAGCCCTGAGGACTGGCACAAACAATTGAATTTCTGTCTGTTTTATGACCCCACTTGTAAGAGCTGTGACCCCTGTGGGGGTCACGGCCCCTGGTTTGGGGACCGCCGTGCTTGGACAAGTCGCTTAGACCAAACAGGATGGGTGATTAACCATAGGAACCAGCCCAAAGTAAGAGGTGGGCTCTCCACCTTTTAATGCCTTCCAATTAAGACCAGATGTCTTCCTGGATGATGTTTTAGGCAAACCACAGACCAGTCCAGGGCTCCAGGAGAACCTGGGTGAAGTTCTGTGACTTGTGCTACCCAGGTCAGACTCCAAGACTTGATGGTTTTTTACGGGCTTAAAGAAGTCTACATTAAAATTGATTCATTCCTTCTCCAAATAATCTAGCCTTGATCTTTAGAAATACCATAAAATTACTGCTGGCAGGAATTAATTGCTGTTACAGGACTCTGGTGTTGCCAGACACCTTCTGTGGGTGCTTAGGTCTGGATCTAGTGTTTAACTTCAAGCATCCAAGTTTTAAATATTTATCCTTAGCTTTTCCTCGTCTGTAAAATACATATCCCACAAAGGTTCAGGAGACTTAATTCATTACTGTTTGGAAAAATGTTTTCAATTCCCTAGATAAAATATGTCACAGAAGTGCAAAGTATTATTAACAGTAATTGATTGTCATTGTGGGAAAAAGTGACCTGCCCTTACAAAAGATTAATGGATTCTTCAGGTTACTGGTGTGATGGTAATTAACAATGCAAACAGAGCTGACGAGGCCTTACTTTCACATTTGATTCTTACACGTTCATAGCTTTGCTCTTCCCAGACTCCAAGGGGGAATGGGAAGGAGTTTCTGGGAAGGTAATGGGTACTCAGGGATACCAAAGCTCTATTCATTTGTGTCTTGGTGCCTCACTGGCAGCCAGTTACCCTCCCAAAGTGTTCCCCCACCCACAGCTGCTCTGGAGGGAGGGGTTTAGGGCTGGAGGGGACAATGTGTGGCTAGGAGTTGTGCCTGTGGTCCCTGCGCTCTCCACCCCATTCTCCCTCTCCCAGGACATACAGCTCTCTGTTGTTTCCCCAGATTGCAGAGACCTATGCTTTCCTCCCGAGAGAGGCTGTGACCAGGTTCCTGATGAGTTGCACTGAGTGCCAGAAGAGGATGCATTTCAACTCCAACGGCCTGGAGCCCAAAGGTAAAGTGCCAGCAGAGCTGACGTTGCATTTTGCACCAGCTCGGTGCCACCAACAGCTGACAGATACCGTCCAGCCCAGGAAATACATCGTCACCTGAGGGTTTTCCTAACCTGGGCTATTTTGCATCTATAGCCAAGCTGAAGGAATTGCTTAAACCTGCTTTTTACAGCTTAGGGAGCAGAAGCAGGCTGTCTTTCTTTCTGAGCTTCCCCAGTGCCACCCAAAACATGGGTCAGAAATCCCACAGATATGGCTGCAATCCACCCATGATCATGCGTGGGTGGAAACTTCAGTGACTAAAAAGAAATAACCTAAAGTTTTTCCATGGAACTGGTAATTTTGTATTGAAAGACGCAGAATATGTCTGAATAGCTGAAGTTTCTGATAAAGAAGCAATTTACATTAATTAATAGATAAGCACACGATCCTGAGTTAGATAATGGCAAGTGTTTTGGCAATCACAGTTACACTGTGCCTGTGTACACAATTAGTGTGGCCACTGAGGTGGTTGACTCATTTGTGGACAGGTTCAATCTGCAGCTCCTTAGGTCTGACAGAGAGCAGGAGTGGGAAGAAGATGGGACCAGGTTCTCTTCCAGAGTAGCTGGTTAAATGTTTGTGTGGCTTTTCGTCTGAATTACAAACTTGTTTTTGTGATCAAGTGCAAAGCATCGAAGTGATGTTGGTTTCAGCCATTAAAATTGACTCTTAAAAAAAAAAAAAAAAACAACTAAGCAAACTGCAGAGAGTTGGTCTGTTTCAAAAGTGGCAATGCAAAGTGGCTCATTTGGCAGCTCTCGTCAAGAAGGGAAACAGAATTTAAGAAACAAAAGGCCCAACAATAGAGAATTTCTAGTGTTATATACTGATTGCCAGCTGTTTATTGCTGGGAGCAGAGCTATGGACATCCCAGAGGTTTTGTGTAAATGGATTATGTGCCATCTATCCAAAGGTAGTGACTGAAATGCTTTGTACTCATTATATTTTTTTAAAAAACCCTCTCCCAAAAAACTCCACGTGAATTCTATTAGTTGAAGCTCCATTACCACAACACTTCCCACTCTGCCAGCTAAGGGCCTGATCCCTCTTTCCAATTACACCCAGAAAAGTTTTGGCCTTTGGCCTTGCTGGGAGCCAACCTGACCTCCACAGTGGTTGCACTGCGTCCATCCCGGGTGGTGTTCCAGCACCGCGGCTGCGGCGGCCAGCTCAGGCATGGGAGGGTGATGGGGTGAGTCAGGAGGGTCACTTGTTGGCTTCACCCACACCAGGACACCTTCTGAAATGCCTGGCAGTAGCTGAGCTGACACTTCCAGAGCTTGGGGATCCCGTTTCAGGAGGCAGTTAATGAAAAGGGTTGTTCTTTCACAGATTCACTGAGTGGTTTGGTTTGGAAGGAACCTCAAAGTCCATCTCATTCCAACCCCTTGCCAAGGCCAGGTACACCTTCCATTAGATCAGGTTCCTCTAAGCCCTGTCCAACCTGGTCTACCTTCAGGGCCTTCTACCCACCCACCATCCTGCATCTCCTGTGCCTCTCCCAGCAGCACACACCCGTCCCAGTCCAGAGGCAGCTCAGGGAACACCCGGTTCTGGGTATCCCCCCAGTGTGGTCCTAGCTGTGGGAACCATGATCAGGGCTGACATCCAACTATCCTGAACAAATCTATAAATTAACATCAATTATAAGGCTTCTTCCCTTAGGAGTTCTCTTAAAAATAAATCAATCAGGAATACAAAGGATCCCACAGGTAAAAAGTCTTGCCCACCAGGAATGAAAGGACAGAAGTGCTTCTCTGCCTGAATAGCACCTAAATAGTGACTAAGTACATGTGAAAATGCATTGAGTAGATTAGATAAGGTTACTTTTACTGGGGAAGGGTGTCTGATTTCACTAACACGCATTCAGGAATTTATCAGGAGCAAATCACTTTAAAAAAAAACACTGGGGTCATAGAAGAATTACTGAGGTGTATGCATGTGCATACACACGTAGAAGCACATACAGGTAAAGTTTAATTCAGTAGGATGACAAAATCTGAGTCATTCCCATCTCTTTTTACTTCTCTTGCCCGTGAAGCAAATCTGAACACACTTAATTTGTGTTCACAAAAATCCTTAATTAGACATATCTCACATCAAACCCTGCAGGGCACACACATCATTCATAAAAGCAAATTGTCTTGCTTGTGGGAAAGTTTGGACGTCACTGGACTTCACTGGCATCTCTTTACAGTGTTTTTAAATTAGGAGTGATTCTGGTGGAGTGATAAAAATGTAGAGCTAGGATCAAAACCGTTTTTGCCTGTTCCATCTGTGTGTCCAACATGTGGAGCATGTGACAAAGATAACTGAAAAATGAGCTAAAGGATTCCAGGAGCTTCCTCTTGTGACATAGGATGTGAGGATTGTTCCCGTGGAGCCCCCCAGGCCTTTTAAAACAAAGGTTTCCTTTCTTTTCCAGATAACTTGGAAAATGGGGGGAAAAAAGGGGTGGGGGTGGTGGTTTGGTTGCTTAGGCTCAAACCCTTATGTGGTGCAGTTGCACAAATTCACAGCAAATTTGCGGCCTCTAATGGGATTGTTCCAAATTTACATCAGGATGGTTTCAGGCTGAATCTAAGCACTAAAACATCACTTACCTGCCTCTTCCTCTCCATCTGAAGTTGTGGAGCCGCTCCTGTTCAGCTTCATTCATCTCTGCAGCGCTGAGCAGTGGAGTGAGGAATGGCAGGAGAGCAACTTATCATCCTCAGAGATCTGAAACACTCACCTCATCCATGCCTGTGCTTCAGGAGAGAACAGCTCTATCTGTGTTACTCTTAGCAAATGCTTTCCTAAACCCTTGGAGACTCAGCCAGCTGGGGAAGGTGGCAGGTTTTGTTCCTGTGAAAAGCTCCCCTTGCACTGGGATTTTAGCATCTTTTCATCACAGCTTCTATGCACAGCAGAATAAAGGTTTATTTTGGGTGTTTAATACAGAGAGACATAGAAGTGCTCCTAATCTGTAGGTCAAAGCATGACAGAGACTGCTGACATACAGCCATGAGAAAAGATGGAGAAATCAGTTTACAAGGTTCCTCAAAGCAGTGGACCTTCGTATTTGGGCAAGTTCATGGCTTGAGTGGCACTAGCCACCCTTCCCTGTACCCACAGGCAGGAATGCTCCATCTGCCCAGGAATGGACTAGATGAACCTGAGAAAAAACCATCGTATTTCTATGGACCCCATCAATGTCTTGATAGAGAGAATTTGCAAAGACCTTTGTGATGTTTAAGTCAATGACAGGCAATTGTGGGGTCAGGTAATTTCTTAATCAGACATGACAGATGTGTTGTTTCCAGAGGTGTGGAGCATCTTCAGGTCTGCTGAGTTTCTACTGGACTTTTTGACACTCAGCATTTCTGAGAAGCAAGCCCATTAGGATTGGGTTGATGGCTTTTCTGAGGTGCTGTAAAACATTTTGTGCAGGTTCTTTTTCAAGGGGGTCTGTCACACATGCCTGTGAAACCGATGACCCCAGAAAATGCAAGCCAGCCAGGGAGATTCAGAGCCAGGAATGGAAACCTCCCACCAAAGGTTCACCTTCAGCTCCTGGGAATCCTTCTTCCCCCATTGCTGCTTAAGCTCCTTGTCCACTAGATACCACACATCCTTTCAGCATGCGCTGGAAGGCTGCATTAATTCTCAAAACTTGTGTCTGCCTGTGCTAAGGGCAAAGAAATCTTGCTTATGGCCATCAGCCATCACTGTGGACAATGGTAGCTTTCCTCATGGACAAACCCACTGCATGATCCTGAAAATTCAGTGTTAGAACAGATCATTTCAGCAGCCTTCATGTTCTGTGTCCTACAGGATCTGCAGTGGTTGTGGCAGAGCTGAAAAATCTTGGAGAATTCAGAGAAATCACTGAGAATTTGCTTTGTGGGGACTCAGCCTGGCCAGACAGAGTGATTTGCAGGAGCATCCAAACCTGGAGCCATCTCTAGAGCTCAGTGTGATGCAGCCAGAGGAATCAACAGGAACAATTTAAATTAAAGATCTCTAAAATTAAGTTTGTGTTTTAATGAGGATGTTAAAAATAATCTTCATCACCAGATAGAGATACTTAATACGTTGCCTTAATGTTAACTCCTACCTGAGGGAATCCCAGCAAAATTGGCAAGACTTTGCAATGCTGAAACAAGCTGCAAATAGATCCTTGTTCATCACCCCCTGCACAAATCCCATTTGCATAGAAGTGCTTCTGAGGCTTCTTCCTCAAGTTTGAGGGACACTGAAAAATTATACATTATGTGTAGTTTTTTTTCATAAGTGACAGCAGTGTTTGTTTTGGTTTTTTTTTTTTTTTTTTTCCCCAAGACAACATCTGTTCTGTAATTATGTTCTTGGTGGGGTCATGTTTTTAGAGGAACCTTCTCTCAGCGGGTGGTGGCTCTTGCCAGGGAGTTGAAGTTCTGCTGAATACCCCTGAGTAACAGTTATGAGAGCACCTCCACATCCCTCATCTAAACAAAGCTTCTCCTCTGTCCTTCAGAGAGTGAGCCACCTTCCTCCTTGGTTTCTGGGATCATTGACTACAACATGCCCCTCACCTCAACTTACCTGAAGCAGATGAAGCTGCGGGTGATGAATTCACAGGAGCAGGTGAGTGCCGTGCCGGGATCTGCCTGTGCCCAGGGGCTGGATGGAGCCATGGGGCTCTGGATTCTGGGAGGATGTTTTTGGGAATGGCTGGTTTGTCCCAGCTGGTCAGGCTCTGACCAAGTGCTGGGGCATGGAAGTTGGGAGGCAGTGCATCCTGGATCTCCTGGCTCAGGGGAGGCTGGGCTGCTTCAGAGTCGTGCCAGTGGAGAGGGGCAGAGATGGGCTTGATGAAGTTATTGCTTGTAACAGTCTGCTTGTTCTTTGGACATACGGTTCTTCTAAGAAATTGTTTAAAAATAAATATGGCAAGTAGTAATTTGTTTATCTCCCAGTGATGTCTGGGAGCTTTAGCAGATGGGGTCTGAAGCCCAGACCTGGCTTTGGTTGCTCTGGGGCTCTCTTAAACTGCTCAGCAACTCGAGGGGGTTCAGCTGCAGCCGCTCCACTCCCACGTCAGCATGGCTCTGTTGTTTGGTGACAGTGTTAAGCCACTGGATTTTGCTTTGGGGATGTATGGGGCACCCTGCCACAGGATTATACCCAGGCTGTGCAATTTTCTGAAGTTCTGCAGCTGCAGAATTAGCTATGGGAACCTCTGTGCACCATGGAAACAGTCTATAAAAAGAAAAGTATGTTTTACTTGCTCCCCACAATCTGCACTGGAAGCCAGTGCTGGATTTTCTTTCCAGCACACTGAAACCTGAACCTGATTTCACACATTGCTGCCAGTGGCAAGATGTGACAGCGTTTGCATGGTGCTGTGGTGGAAAACATTGCTGGGAGCCTGAGCACTCGATGGGGGTTTTTATACAGCAGCTTCCTAAAGGGATGTGGGTTAGAGCATCACTGCCAGGATGTGAAGTGCCAAGTGTGGGTTTGCTGGAGGGATACCGAGCTCCTCCATCACTTCTCTTGTGAAACCTTCTTGCTAGAGGACAAAATGGCATCTGGTGGGAAGCACTTCTGTGTCTCAGAGCTTTTTCCTTTGCAATTGTTTGACACTCGAGTGAGTTTCAGGATTTGTTTAGTGTTTTGAAAGGTGAAAGGCTGATGTGCCAGGTTTTGTGTTCATGATGGGTCGGGCAGTAGAATTGTGGACAATTTTGGAGGCGACTGGGCTGAACTGGACTGGGCTGAACTGGGCTGTGGACATCGATGTGCCCCTTTGTGCCATCTGATTGCTACTTTGGGACCACTTCTGGAAAAAAAGACCAACATGTTCCAGCCATCTTTGGGTTGTGCACAGTTTGCTGGGTCTTGGTGCAGCTCCTGGCAGAGTGGCATTGGTGTGGCAGACCCTGCAATCCTGCTCTTCACCAAGGTCAGGGTCTCAGGGGCCATGAAAGCTGGCTGTGCTTTTCAGCATTTGAAGTGGTTGTTTCAAGTTAAGTTTGCTGCATCCTGAGTGGTTTGACTTGTCACCGTTTATACATTTTCAACGAGTTCCTCTTGGCTCTGAAGCTGCTTAAGGGAAGTGTGCTACAGAGCTTCATTAAACTCTGTACCCAGTTTATACAGGTAGCAAACTGGCCTTGCAGTTTGATCTTACTCCCAGGATAGCAAACCACCCAGAAGTTGGGAGGCTTCAGTAGTGGATCCTGAGTTTTGGAGCTGCCTGCTTAGGGATGCTTATTTTGAGAACTTTGGTTGATAATTTAGAGTTTATACCCTGAATTTTAGTGCAGCAGTCTGCACTGGAACTGTCACTAGATCGATATAATGTGCTGCTAACATGAATACTCTTGAAGCTTGCAGGGATTGGAATAAAGCATATGTCGTGCAGGAACAAAAAGGGACCAGCTGAGGCAACCAGCAGTTGTTGGTTTAGATCATAAATCAAATGGTTTGATGTTATTCCCTGCCTCTAAAGTTTTCCTTCTCCTGTGCCCCTGTCGTTACACTGTAGCGCAGCTTTCGAAGCTTTTCAAGCCCTAGCAGCCAAGGGAAAAACCTGTTTGGAAGAAGTAAAACTTGCTGTTCACTGTGTTACTGAAACTGATTACTGAGAGCAAAGTAAAAAAAGATCAATCCTATTGCTCAGACTTCTGAAGCGTTGAAACTTTCCATCATGACAAAAGCCTGGAGAGGATTCAGATGGTTGGACCTGCTGGGGAAAATCCAGCAGGATCTGTATGCAGTCCTTTCTGACATGGGACATTCCCCAGCTTCCCCTGGGGAATCCATAGAATTATTTAGGTTGTAAAGATCTTCAGGATCATTGAGTCTAACCATTCCCCCAGCACTGCCAAGCCCACCACTAAACTATGTCCCCAAGTGCCACACTGACATGGCTTAAATCCCTCCAGGGATGGTGGGCAGCCTGTTCTAGGGCTGGACAACCCCTTTGGTGAAGGAATTTTTCCTAATATCCAACCTAAACCTCCCCTGGTGCAACTTGAATGAAAACAAGTGACACACTCCTGAGGCAGCTGTGGCTGGACCTGGAGCTGCAAATGCTGAGGCTACATGAAGAAAATGAGTGTAATAATGCCAATAATAGAGGTCAATTCCCTCCACAGGCATTCCCCTCCTAATTTGATTCTTCATACTTTGCACTGGAAAGAAAACAGTGCCATCCTTTTTTCCTAGAGGACCCTGGCAGTGTGTGTGGAGCGTGGTCCATGGAACACAGGCTGTGTGACACAGGCTGCTGCTCTCCCTTCCCCAGGGTTAGGGTTGCACAGTTCAGGTATTGCAGCTTTTGGAGTTCCAGGTGTTTGCCAACTGAAAGAGCCCTCTAAAGACAGCAGAAATAATTCTGACTTTTATGCAAATGCAAAACACGCAGAAAATACAACCTGCTTTTAAAATATGCACTCGCAGATATTCCCTGCAAGGGTTTTATCTACCTGCATACCCAGGCTGCTCTCGCTGAGCGCTGCCATTGTGCCACTTTGCTGCCTTCCTCTCACTAACATTTGATGGTGTTAATAGAAATAAATTAAGCAATGGAGTCGTGCTTCCCTTGGCTTTGGCCAAAAGCAATTATTTGTATGCAGCAGCACCAGGAGAAACTTGCTTCACTTGGGGTAACAATGAGTGAATTTATGCCAAAGTGGCCTTTTAACTTCATTATTCAGGGGGGAAAAAAAAGAGCATGTAAGTGTAATCTATTAGTGCTGCTAAGCACATCAGTATTAGGGCACCAGTGTCTCCAGAAGGCAGCACAGCCAGAAGAACCTTAAAGAAAGCATTTTATTCCTGCTTAGGGACAAAAAACTGTCAGAAGAGAAGCTCTATACGTGATTGCTCACAAAATGAAAAGATCCTACAGAATCTATTTCTATATATTTTCTGGAGTCAGAGCATCTGTTCTGGGACAGTGGAAAACAGCAGAGACTTGTGTTGCTTGTACTGGCTTCAGTAGGACATGCAGGTTCTTCTTGGGTGGGAATCTTCCTGCATCCCCATTTTTTTACCTGTTCTCCATGTGTGAAAAACCAGGCCCCCTACCCTTTCCAGAGTGCTGAATTAGCCCCATTTCATGGTATCTACCAAGGCATTAAAGCATCTCTGAATTGCTGACCTTCCCAATCCGGCAGCAAAAACGAATGAACAGAAGATATTTGATATTTATCTATAATGATCCTTCCACCTCATTTTCAAATGCTAAATATTAGCATTTTTAAATGATTGGATATTCTATTGCAGTCAATTTTCAGACAGTCTTTTCTGTGTTATTCAACCTCAGCATTGGGTTTATTTTTTATGCCGCTGTTGGGCAGGGTTTCCACTGGTGACAGGAGGAATAGAAAGATTTTAAGAGGACAGATCCCAGCACTGAAATGCCAGGCTCTCTCTATCTGCTCTGGAGTTGTTGCTGCTACCTTGGCAGAAACAGTCCAGGGCCGAGTAACCAGGTTTAAATGATACAGAAACGTTTTCAAAGATTGCTTCAGTGGCTGCTGGCAGAAGGTCACGCAATCACTGAATGGCAGGAGCTGCTCTTAGATGGGAAATAAGAAGAGTGTTTTTCTTGTTGCTATGGCTTTGCTGCACTGACTTGTAAGTGTTTGAGAGGGACAGAGCCTTGTCCTGCACCATCACACATCCCATCCATCCAGTAATTTCTCTGTAAGCCTGGAGTGTGTGATGGTGCGTGGATGTGAGGTGGTTTTCAGAGCCCTATTTCAAGCAATGTTTTAGCTCAGACAGCTGGATAATCCTGGAAGGGGGGTCCAGGGGCTTAAATTCCACCGATGTACAGGGAGTTGGTCTTGTCTGGTGCTGGTGAGGATCAAGCCTCTGCAGGATTTGAGAGGTCACAGAGCCTTATGACCAGAGACTGGTTTGCAATGTGAATTCCTCCTCCTTTTTCCCTGGTCTGCCCATTTCTGTGCTTGCTCACTTCAGTGTCTCAGAGGGTCTGAGAGCAGCTAAGATGCACTTTCCCCTGGCAGCTCACTCGCTTACTTCTGCTTTGGAGCCATCTCCAGCCAGTCCTGGGGGTGAAGAAGGCAGGGAGGGGAGCCTGCAGCTGCAGAGGAGGGCACACTGTGCTTTTATTTTCGGTCTCTAAGTTCAGTTTGTGAGAATTGCAGACACCTCATTCCACATAGTCCAGAGACCAGGAGCGAATTTGGCAGAGCTGGCAGCTGCTGCGTGAGCCCTGGGCCCTGGATTTAGCTGAGTGTTTCACGAAGGCATCCTGAAGAAACACTGTTCACAGAGGTGAGAAAGGCAGAAGCAGGCAGTACTTGAAAGGAAGTGGGATGATGCGTTTGCATCACATGAGGATGATAAGGTACTTCCCAGTCCATTAAAGAGGGTGTTAAACATCTCAGGGAATAAATACCTCTTGATCAACTTGATTTGAGCTCTAGATAGCTGTCATTCCAGAGACTTTGTCTTGGTTTTGGGGAGATCTTTGTTTCCTGCTACTAATTTTTAAGTAGTTTTTAAGCACTGGAGAAGTTCTCTAAACGCACCCTTAGGCACAGAAGGGACCACCAGCCGTAGGCACAGGGAAACACCGAGTTAGGAACAGATTTCCTCACTGCTCGGCGGGCTCGGCTGCACAGCCCTCTAGTGGGGACAGAGCTTCTGCCGCCGGGAGCCGGCTTTGCCTGGGAAACTTCGATCTGCTCTTAACGTCAGAGTTAGTCCAGGCAAAGCCGGGTCCAGCTGTCACACCAGTGTTCTTTACTGGCGAAGATGCTTTAGCAAAACTTCCATCCTTGGCCTAACGGCTCATGGGATGCGGGAGGTCAGATGACCCATCCATTTAGCCTGGTTTCACCCTGGTGTGAATGGGTCGCTTTCAGTGAAGGGCAACTTTTTTTTTGTTACTGGGAGTTAACTCTGGCATGCCCAGCTAGTAAAAACTCGGGAGCTTTTATTCGGGAGCTTTTATTTCCCGCTGTGTGGATCTGTCAGTACTTTTCCCAGTGTTCCAGGTGAGCTCTGTGTTTGTTCAGTATGACGTGTGCTGCGAGCAAACAGTGTGAGACGGACTTGGGCTGGCTGGGGTCGGTCCTGCCACTGTAGCTCTTGTCTTACAGCGAGAAGTGATGCCAAAGCTCTGACTCCTGGCTGTTTTGGGGCTAATCTTGCTGTTTTCTGTAACAGAAAGGAGGTGGCATTGCCTGTTTCTAGTGGTGCTGGGGACAATTCACCCCCCTGAACTACTCAGGTGTGTTTAGTTGCTGCATGTGACAGCTCCAGTCCATCCTCATGCACTGGTGGTCCCTTCCCCACTCTCCTCACTTCCCTATGGTGTTGTGCAGCTCAGCTAAGGTCCTGGAGAAGGGGTTGGGGGATGTTTAGAAGTTTCTCTGGCTCTTGGTGGAGCTGTGGTTGTTGTGCAGATCCACCCATGGGAAATTGGGACTGATCACTCTCCACCACACACACCTATCCTGGTGCCTGTTATCTGCTCTCAGAAGCCTGCTACAGTCAAGCTGCATGAGCTTGTTTCTGGGAACACTGAATAAGCAGGGCCAGAAGCCACACTACCTCTTTAATTCCTCATTTCTTCCCAGTACATTCCGTGTTTGGTAAGGAGAGCTGCTGCCCATTCCCTTGTGTGTTAACCAGCATCAAAAGCAGTGGTTCCCAGGAGAACTAGAAACAAGGTTTTGGTTCAGGGCCTGTAAAGTGAGACTGGGAAATATTTCCAGGGGAAAAGGTAAAGATGTCAACCTCAGAGTGATGAAAAAACACAGTATTGCAACATCCATGGAGTAGTCTCATGGATCCAGTTGGATCTGTCCTGTTCCTGTGAAAACTGTGCGTGGTGGGCTGTTCTGCATCATCCCAAAGCTCAGGTGCTGACGTGCTGTACATTGACTTTGATCAAGTCACACAAATGGCTGTTTCTTAATTGCCTTCTCCCTTTAAAAAGGGGATAATACCTTAGAGAGACTTCTGAGGTCTTGCTCACTAATAAAGCTCTTCAAGAGCTTGGATGGCAACTACTTTGAGAGCGCAAACTGTTATTAATGATTTCCGTTATTACAGAAGATGAAGCTGTGTGGTTCAGCTTTTTAACCTTGAATTGTGTGCTTGCTTTTGTTTCCGCTGCTGTTCCACCTGTGCAGGCAGGTTTGCACCTTGTCTGCTCGCACACACCCCTCAGACTCACACCAGGAGTTGTGTGTGCACAGAATGAGCCGAGGACTCAGTTTTACTCACAAGGATTGATTCTGAATCATTGTGGAATGCTTGAGAACGGCTAAAAATGGGTGTAGTGAGGGTTCTGTTTATGGTTTGTCAATGCTGATTTGGGGGGCCAAGAGATAAGCTGTGAAGGTTGCCCTCACTGTTTAGAGCAGTGCAGACATCACTACTGGGGCTGTGGATTTGGGCAGCGGAAAGCAATGTTAGGGGATATTTGACTGTCAGGGACCTGTCCCTTCAAATACCTATTCCCTGTACTCCAGAACAAGAAAATTCTATCCACAGAAACAACTCCTTTTCTGCTTCTGTGTTTGGCAATGACTAGTGTATCCTGCGAAGTACGGAGCTGTATTTTCTTTCCTTCTCTTGGTCTTGGCTCCTGGGAGAAAAAAAAAACAACCTTTATTCGTGCCCATGTCAGATGCTAACTACTACTACTTCTAAGGAAGGGGTGATCAGAATGAAGTGGGAATACAGTCCATAATGAAGTTGCCCAAATCTTTACCCTCCTTTTTTTTCCTGACTCTGCTCTGGATGGTAGATAAGGTACAGTGTGGATAGAAGCTGTGTCTGCCCCTCATGCCATGCCTTCCTTCAGTCCCTCCTGCCTGTTTCTTTCCTGGCCTCGCCCCCGAGAGAATCGCATTTCATTGCTTATTCCTCAGCAGGGTTTGATGGTCACGGAGGACCCAATGCAGGAGGTCCCGTTTGTTATTTAACCTACTTTTCAGAGGCACAAGAACATCAAGTGACTCGCACAAGGTCGTCCATGAGTCAGTGACTCCTCCTGGCATCATGGCCAGAGCCTGCAGTCCCTGCTCCCACCACTAGATCCCTGTGCCCACAATCCACAGCACCACAACCATTCAATTAAGCTCCTGCAGCGCCTTAAATGTCGCGTATTCCTGGGTTTGACAGCGGTCCTGGTATTCTTGTGGAGCCTTGCCTTAGGAACTGACAACAGATGAGGTCAGGTCATCGTTAGTGATGGCCTTGGAAGCATCACTGCCTGGTGCTCGGCCAGTCTCTGTGGTGTGGATGCTGTCAAAGCTGGGACATGGCTCTTCCCAGGACCTGGAGCTCGGCTCTGGTGGCATCCAGCAGGACCCTGCTGGGCCAACACAGTCAGGCAGGGAGCCCCAGGCTCTCTGCATGGGCAGATCTGTGTCCATATGAGGGGGCTGGCATTACACCAGAGGTAATGAACACATTGTAAAGAGAGAGGGAAGGAAGCGACTTATAAATAATGTATTTGATGTATATTATATATATGATATAGTAACAGTAGCACTGGTTTGTTATGGTGTGCGTTTTTTTAATGTGTAATCTCGTAAGGCGCTTACCCCTGTTCCTGACAACTCGATAAATTATTATTACCAATTCTATATCTAATTGCCAGTTATATCCCCCTAGACAATTTGAATCCGAAAAATACCCACTAGAAATGGGCTTGGTGGGCTGTTTCCCAGAGCTTCCCAGGCTGTTTCTGGAGGCAGCCCCTCTTCCGCTGGTGAGCCCCACTTCTGCCAGCCCCGTGACCCCGCGCACTGGCACAAACAATTGCATTTCTGTCGGGCTCATGACCCCACTTGTAACAGCGGTGACCCCCCCTGGGGTCAGG
This sequence comes from Sylvia atricapilla, assembly GCF_009819655.1. Lineage (NCBI taxonomy): Eukaryota > Metazoa > Chordata > Aves > Passeriformes > Sylviidae > Sylvia > Sylvia atricapilla. The sequence goes on from NC_089155.1 coordinate 7,371,381, forward strand.
ACCCCTCTCCTGCACAGGGAACAGCTCCTGCCCAGCAGCTCTTGCTGAATGGCTCTTCCTCCCTCACTCCCTGTGTGGACCCGGCTGTTCCACTCTAAGTTTGCCGATGTGAAATTTAGGTTAATCCATTTCCAAAGTGGATTAAGCTAACCCACACAAAGGCACTTAGTATAAAATAAGAGTGTCCACATGGTGAGGCAGCATGGAATAGTGACTGTGCTTCAAACTCGCATCCTGGCCGGTTTGTGTCGTCTGGAAGCTCACCAAACGGAGGGGCAGGCACTTTGGTCCCAGGGGATGTGCTCTCCCAAATGGCTTTAAGCCGGTTTAGCTTGAAGCCAAAGGAAGTGCAAGGAGTAAACAAAGCCCAGCAATGGGAAGGGGTTAAAGCCCATTCCACTGAGGTTCTCGGCAAGGCTCCTGTTCACCTTAAATGGTCAGGATTTTATTTTAGCTTCAGGGAGGAGCAGCAGCCATGGAGCTAGAAGGGAGTGCAGAGAAGGCCCTGTGGCTGGGGGCTCACAGCCCGCTGCCCTCCCAGCCATCCGCTTCCTGCAGAAGGCCCCAGGGCTCCTGCTTTTGCTTTTCAGCCTCTGGCTCCATGATCAGCCTGGAGGCGATGGAAATGTAGTATTGAGTGATGCCCATTTTCACCTCTGGTCCCAGACCATCCTGAGCCACCTTCTTCCCTTGCCACTTCCCTGGCAGTGAGGTGGTTAACGCTGGAATAGATAACATCATAATTGGCCGTTCCTACCAACAAGCCATAAACCCAAACCTGGCAGTTCCCATCCTGGCTCTGGCACCATTTCTGGTATCAGCCTATTGCAGGCTCCACACTGAACTGCTACACTTGGTTTATTTCACAAACCATTTTCTTTGTAACCATTAAACAGTGAAACATGAGGTGGGCTGGGGAGGGGGATGCTGCAATGCTGGCGCCCATGGCTGTGGTGGGAATCACCATCCCATCATGGTGATCCCAAACTAAGTCAGAGGTCATTGACCCACTGCCCTGAGAGCCCAGCCTGGGAGCGAGTACCAGCCTGGGGGATGCCGGGACCCCCAGCGCTGCCCTGCCAGAGCTGGGGAGCAGCATCCCCATCCTCCCGCGGATCTGGCAGCCCGTGCCCTGCCCAGAGCTGCGCTGGGCGAGCCGCTGGTTTCCCAACAGCCCTGCTCCAGCCTTCAGAGGCTGCGCCGGTGGGTGATGGTGCTGCCGGCAGCGCGGGGTCCCACTGCTCCCTCGGAGCGAGGGAGAATCATCGGGAACAAAAGGATTCGGCACCGCGGCACCCACCGCGCGGGGAAGGGGCTGCGGGACCCACCGCGCCCAGGGCTGGGTGCAGGGACCCCGCACTTGTACCCGTGCACGGGCGGACCCAGGAACGGAGCTCCCGGGGCCGCGCCGAGCCGGGCGGGCAGAGGGTCCCCGGGACGGGCCGTGGCGGGCGGCAGCCCCCGGTGCTGTGCCGAGCGGAGGGTCCCCGCATCGGCCGCAGCCCCCCGGGGCCGCGCGGAGCGGAGGATGCCCGGGCGGGTAGCGGCCCTCCCGGCCGATCCGTACCGTGCCCCGGCCGCGCATTCTCGCGCTCTCCAGCAGGCGCCCGGCCCTGGACATTGTCTCCTCCCGGGGAAGGGCCCTCCCGGCTCTCCACAATGTGCTCTTCCAGGCGCGGCTCCGCGCCCCCCGCCGCGCCCGGCCCGGTGCGCCCGCCCCCCGCGGCCCCGCTCCCCTTCCCCCGCCGCCCCCGCCCCCTCCGCCCGCGGCCGGGCCCCGCTCGCCCCCCTCCGCCTCCTCGGCCCCCCCCCCCGGGAGCCGGGAGTGACGCGCTCCGCAGCGCCGGCCCCTCTCCCCGGGCAGCAGCTGGCTGTCAGCCTCTCCGGAGCGCCGCCAGCCCGGGCCCCCCTCCCTCCGTCCCTCCGTCCCTCCGCCCCGCGCTCCCCGCCGCGCCGCCGGGCTGGCGCAGGCCGGCAGGCCCCGGGCTCCGCTCCAGGTAAGCGCCCGCCCGCGGGGGGCTCCGGTACCGGCCCCGGGGCGGCGGGCGGGGGGGGGATGCGCGGGGGCTCCACGCGGCCGCGGCGCTGCGGGGCCGGGGAGGAGGGGGGGCCGGCGGCGGGCGGGGCGGGGCGGGGCGGGGGGGGCGGTGGCCGCGGGGCCCGGCCCCAACTCCGGGGGGAGCGGCCGCCCCGCGGCCCCGGGAAGTTGCGGGTCGCCCGCCCGGCTGCCCGGCGGCGGGGGGGGGAGGGCGGCGCGTCCTTCCCCGCGCCCGGCGCGGCTCCTCCGCGCCCGGAAGAGCACAAAAGCGCCGAAGAAAGTGGGAGGAGGCGGCGGCGGGAGCGCTCCGTTCCCCGGCCATCCCCGGGCACCGGCCCCGCGCTGCCATCACCACCGGCCCCGGCCCCGGCCCCGGGCGGGGATTGTGCTGGAAATAGCCGCCTCCCTGGAGGTAAAGCCCTACTTACGTGTCAATCCTCGCCGCACGCTGAGCCCCGCACACGCGCGGGCAGGGCTCCATCGCGGGTGTATCTATTTACCTGCGGGCGGGGGTAGGACGGGGACTCTCGCCCGGCGCCTAGCGCCTCGCTGCTGCGGGGACACACGCGTGGGAACCGCGTCCCACCGGGGTCCCGTGGCCGTCGGGGAGGGTGGGGACACGGGGACCTCGGGCCGCTCAGCCTACAGCGCTGCTCCTCCTGGCCACCGCCTCCAAAACCGGGTCCGTCCCCCCCCCGACACTCGCTTCCCGGTGCTGGGGGAAGAGCAAAGTGCCCTTTCACACCGCGCGGTATCGGGCACCGTCCCCACCTCGCATGGAAAAGCGAACGCCTGTGAGCAAGTTCAGGTGCGGGGGAGGCAGGTGCGGGGCTCCAGGGTGGTGGTGGGAGTCTGGTTCCCCCTGCCCCGCGTTCAGCACCTCCTCGCTGAACAGCAGGGACGGGGCAGCGGCTCCGGGAAGGGGCTGCGGGGCCGCCCCCCGCCCTGGCAGCTCCCCGCGCCTCGGGGCTGTGGGAATGCTCGGGGGGTTCCCAGAAGAAGAGCTCTTAGAGAAGGGGGAGGGGGAGAAAGGGATGAGCTTCCCTTCCTCTTCCATTTGCCGTTTGCCGTTAAAATTAACTGGTTTGCCCATTTTCGGGAACTAAGAAATTACTCGCGTTGTGCCGGGTCCCGTGGAAATAAGCAGAAATCGCGGTAAATAAGGACGTAAGTGACCTGACAAAGAGCGCCGGGGATGTTCTCTTTGGTGTGGGAATTGTACACACGAGTAAGCAGCGCAGTCACAGCTCACCGCCGCCACAGCCTGCGTACACCCGTGTGCTGTGAGGCTTCTCGGGTCTTTGAAGCAATGACCACCACAGTATTTGTGGCTGCAGTACCAATCTTTGACCCGGGGTGTTTTATCTTCCATTAGTAAGCCTTTCTCTGCGCTGAACTGGTTAAGTTAGGGTCAAATCTGGTTCAATACCTTCTTGGCATGCTCAGAGGGCTGGGTTTAAACAGTGGCTGAGACGGAGATGAGGCTGCCTTCCTGAGAGCTCGTCCCTGCGCGCCGCTGTCGGGGGTCACGGCGCAAGGAGCTCTGCCCTGGCCAGGTTTGGCAGGTCTGGGGGGTGCCCGTGTCGTGCACGGCACCGGCGTGGCAGCGGAGCAGCTCTGGGGGCTGGCAGTCACGCGTTGCCTTTTGTTGATTCTAAAAACACGGCTGGTTCTGGTGGGAAGCTGAGCGTGGCTGTGTGCTGGGGAGGTTGCACGGCACACAGCCTCGGTTCCTGCTCCGCGGAAGGAAATCCCATCGGGACAGTAGGCTGTGGCGTGAAAGGACATGTTTTAAAATAAAAGGACTTAAAGAGAGAAAATAAACCGTCCTGAGACTCGGAGCTTGGAATATTAAACGTGAGGCACAGCATGTAAATGACTGGAGAGAGATTGCAAGGCAGTCCCCTTGAAACTGAGCCCGGCTGTAAAATAAGCAGGTTACTGATAGTCTTGCATATATTTACGAGGTTATAAGAGTAGCTTCCCCCCCTGCCCTGCTCCAGCCCGTGCTGTGGGAGGCTGCTCTCCAGGAGGAAGAGCTTTGGTGAAGAAACATTGTCTAGCAATTACAGCCTTGCAGTCCGGAGGGCTTGATTAGGTTCCTGGATCTGCCAGCGACTCGCTGTGTTCTTGGACCAGCCAGGGTGGCTGTCAGTACCTGGGGTTTCCAGCTTTATAATACGAGGAATAGTTTTCTTACTCGCAGCGAAGTTGGGAAGCTCAGCGGACGCTTGCAGGCACAGTGCTTGAAGATCGTGAATGGAAAGTGGGACAAAAATGTGGAGTGTGAGCCCTGCACATGTGAGTGTCTGCCTCTGCTGGGTAGAAAATATTGGCTGTGAATGTCTCTAGAGCAGCTGTGAATGTTGGACTGTAGATAAGGAGAAAAGCGAGGATTTTGTTTTCCAAACCCTGAGTGGTGCCGGGAGCCCTGCTCCGATGTTTGGGTGTGCCCTGTGAGTGCAGCAGCAGGATCCGACTTCCCCTTGCAGCGAGGAGCTCTGCTGCCTGACCCTTGATCGCTCAGTCCCTTGAACATTGGAAACAAAGCGATGGGACTTTACTGCGGGCTGAGGAGATCTCTCCGGAGAGCTGGGAAAGGCAGGAAGGAGGAGGGCGGCAGCAGCAGTGCTGGGGTTCAGGGTTTGGCACTGGGCTGGCTGCTTGGGGCGCCACTGACACTTGCATCTGTGCCCACGAGTGGTGTGGAACTGGGGAAAAGGCAGCAGGTCCTGAGACAGGCACTGGTAATGGATTGCATTCTGTTTTCTAATGAAAGTTTCATTTGAAGTTTGTTTACAGGAAAGAAGAAATTAGCAGAGGGAATTCTCCTGAGAACCCAGAGAGGAAAAAGAATGAGCTGCCTGACTTGCAAGCCAAAAGAGGGTGGAAGGGTAGATTAGATTTACCGTATTGCTCCGAGTTGTGGCTGTTGCTGCTGTTGAGAAGCGCTTCCTTGTTTGGCTGGATGGGGAGCCCACTGCAAGGCTCAGCCTTCAGCCAGGTTACTGGCATCCAGGGAGGTTCAAAGCTCCCACCCAGCCAGAAATTTTGATCCTATTCTGGTGTCCTGTGCTTTGAGGCTGTATTTGTGCCGTGCTGCTGTCCCTCTGTGGCTGGGCAGTCGGTGCTCTGGACGCTGCTGCTGGGGCCTCCTGTCCCTGGGATTGTCCCTGGGATGAGGAGGCAGTGCCAGCAGTTCATGGGCAGCACTTGGAGGTCACAATGTTCAGCCTTCAGTCTCCAAGGGGTGTCCTGAGGCAGGAGTTTGCTGGTGGCCTCTGGTGTCCCTACAAGCAGTGAGGAATGCAGCCAAGGGCTAGTGCAGCATGCCAGAGCTGGAGTGATGGGGATGGCCAGAGCCACACTTGAGGCTGGGGCTTTTCTCTTTCTTTAGTAAAGAGGCACAAAGGTGTGAGGAGTTCCTGGGGCACTGTGGTGTGGGCAGAGCCAAGTGGCTGCGCAGACCCAGCAGGTACTGGATGCTCTCTCCGCAGTTCCCACTGCCAGGAAGGGTTCTCCTGCTGCCACCTGCACATTTGGCTTGGCATTCTGTTGGGGTGGGCTGTGCAGTGGGAGCTGTGAGGTGCCGGGAAGTTCACCCTGTTGGCATTTTGGCCAAGGGTATTACTGCTGGAAAGCAGAAAGCTCTGGCTGGAAAGCAGGGGGTGACTTTCTGGACTGGTGAACGTGTGACAGCCTTGTTTAACTTGAGTCATTTATAGCTTATCAGTTTCTGGTTTGATAGCCAGAGTATTTCTAATAATAGGCAAATGTTATTGCACCTCTAGAGAACTGTACACATTTATAAAGCACTTTACATTGCATGTACATGTGAGGCATCCTTCCTGTCACTGCTTCTCTCCCATGTGTTGAGTGCATGGAGAACATGATGCCTCCTGGGTTGTGGTTTGTGTGCTGAGGCTGGATGTCCTCTGCAGCTGAGCCTGAACAACCTGAAAACATCGTGGGTCGTTCCCCGGGCTCCTCCTCCTCACCGGACAGGTGAGAGACTGTGGGCAGCAAGGACCTTGGCATTTGCATTTGTCTCTTAAGCCTGACAGTAATCTTGAGTAAGCCATGTGAAGAAGGCCAGATATTAGGGTGGCTGCCTCCCTGCAAATGCTTACAATAAAGAGACTATTTATAGTTTGCAACAGGGAGACCTTTGCAGTTCTGTTCCTGTACGTACAAGATGGAGTTTCTGAAGAGGCAGGATTGCCATGTGGCTGGTGTAGCAGTGGAGTTGTGCTGAGCCGGGGACAATGTGCCTGTTTCTACCTTCTGCCCTCCTGCTCAGCTCCACCTGGGCACAGGGGGGCTGCTTGGGGACACTTGATGGGTCTGGGGTCAGGGTGTCCCTGTGAGGGGCACGCTTGGGGCTGCCGAGCCCTGTCCTTCTGTCCATCAGTCTGTCCCTTGGTGCGTGCAGGGTTTCACAAGCCGTAAATTCCAGGAAACTCCCCGGGAGGCACATGGAGGGAGCGGGCTGGGGGCGGCACAAGCCCTGAGCCAGCAGATGTGTCTGCAGGGACGAAGAGCTGGGAGGAAAAGCACAAACCTGTCTTTAAAGACATTTGTTTGTTCACAATAAAAACTATCAGCCAGCGGCAGCCAGACAGGGCCATTTTTATGAGGAGCAGGCGTAGATTGGAGGGGTGCTGCCAATTACTGCTTACACGGAAAGGGAGCGGGGATTGTATTTTATCTCAGGACCAGGGGGAGGGTAAAAAAAAAATAAGAGCGGAGAGGTTTACAAGCCTTTGAAATGTTTCAATCAAAGGAAAGCAGAGTTGAAAGCGGTTCTGGAAACATTTTTGGTGTTCCCTTGCACCCCAGGGCTGTCTGTGCCCCTGGCTTAGGGAGGGGAGCAGGGAGAGGAAGGCAGATAAAGGGATCACCAGCAGGACCGTGTCCGTACGGGAACACGGATCTGCTTCCTCCCAAGCTTTGCGTTGGGAGAGTTCAGCCTGGGGAGGTCCCGCAGCCCCTCCTCTCATTCAGGATCTCAGTGCTGCCTTTATGATGATGGTTTTGAAATCCTGTGGCTGACCTTTCCGGCGCTGGAAGTGATCCAAGGGCTGTGTCTCGAAGTACTGTAAAGGTTAGTGAGAAGGGAGAGAGGGAGAGAGAAAATGTCCTTTGAGCTGCAGAAGTGGGAGAGAGGAATGTCATCTATGCCATCGTCAGGGAGCAGGCGGCTGGCTGGGGTCCCTGGCCTGAGCTGGGGTGTCCTTGCCTTACTGGGGACCTCACTCCCCCATCCCCTTCCCAAGGTGTGCTGTCGTTTTTGATCAGAGTACAGAGGCAATATCCCTCTGGAGAGGTCTGGAGGAGCCTCCTCTACAGCATGAGGCAGTGCAGATCTTTGGGGATACATACCTGTGTCCAGATATGCCCCAGAAGCTGCTCCTTCTGCTGCCAGTCCTCTGGTGATTCCTCGTGTAGCAGATGATTTGATCTCAGAAAAGCCCAAGTTGTTTTATGGAGCCATTTCTCGCCTGTCCTCAGCTCCCCCAAGCCGCTGCCTCACCAGGAACACTCTGGGGTGGATGGAGATTAAAGGGTAAACTCCAGGGCTCAGCCATCCGCTCCTACAGGATGTGAGCTCTTTCTAATTGTCCTCAATTAGAGACAGTGCCATTGCTCAGGCAAGTCTTCAGGCAGGAAGCAGAGCCCTGGTCCCCGCTGGGGCAGCCACCTCGCCCTGCGCAGGGAAGGGCTGCTTGCTGTGGCCTTGGGAAGCCCAAGGGGCCAGCAGGACTTCTCAGGGCGGGGAACAGGAGCTGCCCACCCAATTGTTTTTAGGAAGGAGTGTGGTGAGGAGATGTTAAAGCCAGAGAAAGGAGGAAAGGAAATAGCTCCATGAGTTAACCCTTTCCTGTTTGCCTCCAGGATGAGACGTCGGTGAGCAGCGAGGACTTTGATATGAACGACTCCACATGGATCTCAGCTGACCAGCACCTGAACTCCAGCCTGAGCCCCAGCCAGGACGAGAGCATGCGCAGCCCGCAGAACCTGCACGGCCATGAGGACGGTGAGTACCCCGGCAGGCAGGAAGAGCCCCAAGCCTCTGCCACAGGATGTTTTTGTGACTTATTAAACATTAACCAGTCCTTTCTGATCAGGTGTCCCACCTGTGGGATGGATTTCATATCAGCTCAGAGCTGGCTTCCAGTCCTTCCAATTTAGCCTCTGGGCTCCTGCTCAGCTAGGGCCCTGTCCAACTTGGAGTGGATGGTCCTTCTGCCTGGAGCTGTCTCCCAGCTCCTCCAGAAAGAGGTCACTAAGAAGTCCCCTTCTAAGGGGAGGACTTGGTTCCCCAAGTCCTCTTCCCAGGTGATGAGGAGAGAGCACTGTTAGTTCTGAATACAGGGAGAATGCCAAGGCTTTGCAGTGCACTCACAGGTTTCTGTGTTTGGAGAGCTGCACCTTTGGCAGTTCTTGCATCCCCTGGGCAAGAAATTGTGAATAATCTGCAGCAGCCACAGCGATGTTGTGTGGGGTGAACATGGGTGTCTCCTCCCTCAGGGCAGGCGGTTGGAAGGGCTGAAAGCAGCACACATGGGCTGGGTGGGAGGAAGAGTTTTGTGAAGAGAGGTGGTGTGTTGCGTCTGTGAAACATGCAAGCTTAAAATAAAAGAGCAAGTAAATAAGTGGTAGAAGTATGAGTTCAGGTCAGAGTTCATTGCTGTGATGCTTGGGAGGATTTGGTGGTTGGACTGTTACTGGCTTTTGCTCAAGAGGTTGAATCCCTCATTGTCCCAGCCTGGCTGCTGCTGGGAGTGCAGGACGAAGCAGAGGAATTTGAGGAGCAACTGAGACTGGGTCGGTCCTGCTTTAAGAAAGGGGATTGAAAAACCACCCATAAGGAAAGAAAAGGCTTTTGTGCTGTCAGGTCTCCCTGGGGTGGCTTTTAGCTGGTGGTGTGGCCAGTGGCATAGATGGTGGAGACAGAAGGAGCAACAGGGACACTGCTCTCTTCAGTCCCAGGGACAACAAGGCCACTGCTCTCTTCAGTCCAGTGAGTTGTGGCATTTCAGTTTCCAGTCCAAATCTGCAGTTTTGGGAAACCGCTGGTTTTCCCTAGCCAGCCCCAGCTCTGCAGCCAGGCAGCCTTGGTGAGGATATGAAACCTGACTGCATGGCACTGCAATCCCAGTGATGGGACAGGCATGGGCCCCTCTGCTTGCCCAGGGCCCCACGGGGCTGTGTCTTGGCAGGAGGAAGAGTGTTGTGATGGTGACACAGTTGCTCCCATAGAAGCTTTTGTCTCTTCAGGACTAGGCTGCAGCCTCCACCTCAACAAGCCCAGCCTCTCATCCCTGTGGCCTGATTGGGTCTCTCTGTACCCCCTGAACTTTGCCATTCTCCCTTTGGGACATTTCGGGCTTGTGACTTAGCCCTCACCACTGAATTCCCAAGTCTCATTTACAATCTAGAATGACACAGTTTTGATCCCTTTGCTGAACACTGTTATTCAACAGGACAGTAATTTAATAAGGCACTCAAGTATTTAGGCAAATCAAGATGTTCTCACTAAATCTAAATCCTCTCTCTCTCTCTGTGTCCTCTTAGGAATTGCTTCCAATTTTTCATGCCCTGTGGTTTTCCTTCAGAAGCAGGTGTCCTCTTTGGGGCTCTTCTTGGCTCCTTTAATTTCTTTTGTAAGGTTCAGTGATGAGAAATAAAGCAGAAATAGTCCCGTAGGAATGCAAGTGTCCCTGGTGTCAGCATTGGTTGAACTGGGTAGACTTTGGTGGATCAGAAGTGATGGTGTCAGAAAAATAAGCCAGCCAAGCCCAGGGTGACAAATGAGACCCATACAGAAAAAAAAAAAAAAAAAAAAAAAAAAAAAAACAAAAACAAAAAAACCACCACACAACAAAAAACAAAACAAAAAACAGATGGGAATTGTGATTTTCACCAAGTTGTCATACTTCAGAATAATTTTGTGGACTGAGGTTTTGTGCCTGTGGTGAATTTGCATGATCTGTATCAGAGCTCTAAATACAGACTAATGCCCTCTGCCAAACCAATGCTCCTCCACCCAAGAATGGAGCACAGACAAGAGTGGGAAGGGAAGAAGGACAATGGAGTCACCCAGGAGGGCAGTGGGTTAGGAGAGGAGCATGGAGCAGAGAAGGAGGATGGGGCAGAGGAGCATGTCGTGAGAGGAAAAGCAGATTACTGCTGTGGGGAAGGGAACGTGCACAAAGTGTTGACCACTCTTCAATTTCCTCTTCTCTTGACCTATGAAAGCTTGAGGGTTTTTTTCTGGAAACAAATGTGTTTTCTGTGTTCACATGAGCTTGCTGAGGCTGTGCAAAAAACGTGAGGAACCAGCCCACATAAGCTGTGGAGCCTCCTTGGAGCCCAGCTGGCCAAGCTGCCAGCACAGTGTGCCTGCACTGGGGCAGCACAAGTACTTCCAAGCTGGAAGTTTGTCCACATCTCCTGTGCTCAGTTGTCCCCTGTGCCCTGCAGTCCTGCAGAGCTCCAGCCAGCACTAAAGTAAGCCCCACACATCCCCTGCAGCCAGGCTGGGCTCAACTCCGGGCATCCTGGTGCTGCAGAGGGATCTGGCTGCACACCACGTCCTTGTGGGGAGCTTGTTCAGGACTGGATACTCTCTGCCTTCAGGAAAACCTTTTGAGTTACTAAATTGGTCCTGCCTGCTGCTGTTTGATGGGTGTGATGCTTGGAGTGTGTCTTCAGTGAAAGGCTTGCTAAAGTATAAAGTTTTAATGAAGAGTTGCCTAGTAGGAGAGCAGTATCGTCTGACACACTTGTTAAAAAAGTCTTGTTTAAAGGACCAAAGCACCAGCTCCAGGTATTTTCAAGGCTCGGGAGTGACAAGTGCTCTCCTGTGGCATAGAGCAGAGTTGTCTGAAATCCAGAGAGGCGGGAGAGCAGGGAATTGTCATCTCATACTTTGATAAACAGGTACCTGCTAAATCATCAGAGGCCTAAAAAGCAGCTGGGACAAAAGCCAACACCTTCTTTGTCCTGCGTACCCAGAAGCCTTGGCCCAGTACAGCCATGCTACAACTGGTGTCAGCCCTGGAGCTGCAGGGAGAGCAGAATATACCTAAAGAGTGGGGTGGGTCATGGACAGAGCAGGCACTGTCAGGAGAGCAGGGTTCCTGCTGGCTCAGTGGGACTTGGGGCACACTGGCCAGCCCTGAGCAGCGACACTGAGCACACACTCGCTCCTTCCATTTTCCTTTGTTACTCATCCTGCGGGCCCCAGCACGGAAAACGTGAAACTCCCAGCAACATCCCTTCCCAGTCGGATGTTGCTCACAGCGTACGTGCCCGCAGGAAGCCGCCGGCTGCCCAAAGCAACAGCAAGATCAACACAAACTCTGCTGCTGGAGCGGAGCTATTGTGCCGGACATCCTGGAGGGACACATCTGTGGGAGCCAGCACACACTGGGAGCAAAGGGACCCTGAATGTTGCGCCGTCCTGCTGTCTGGGCCCATCTCCATTCCTGAAGGCATCCCATGCCCAGTGCTAGCTGAGCACAGATCCCAGGCCCTGGTTCTGTGCTGCTGTGGCAGTCTGAGCTGGGCTCTGTCCATCTTTCCATCTTCAGAGCCTGTCTGCTTCCACAGGCGAGCACTACAAACCTCCCAGTTCAGTCTGGTGTGTGGGGTTGAGCGGGGTATCCCATCACAGGGGTGCTGGGTATTCCACCCCGGGATCTGCTGTGACTTTCTGGCAAGTGCAGTGCCCTTGAAAGTAAAGCAGGAGTCAGACCTCAAACCTCAGTGTGTGACATGGCAAAGTGCTTGAACTCATAGAGAAGAGCCCCTGTCTTGCCCACTAACAGGATGCACCTTGCCTTGTCCCTGGCTGTACATCCTGCTCTACTGCCCAGGAGCAGCACTCAGCCCACAGGCAGGGCTTGCTGCTCACCAGCCTCTTTTGAAGAGCAGAGAAAACTCCTGTGTGTGTGGTGTGCTCACTCTGTGTGGGGAACATGGGGTTGCTTCATGGCACCATGTTGGACTGATCCCCTTCTGCTGAGATCCCCACGTGCCGTCCTCACTTGACTGGCAGCGTCCCCGCTGAGTCTGTTCTGCCCGGAGCAGCAGTGGCTAATCCAGACCTTGGAGAAAGGACTTTCTTAACCTACTTAACTGTGAAGGCACATGCTTCTTGGGGGCATCCCTTGAGGCAGCTGGCTAGGCAGGCTTCTGGGTGTTGGGGACGTTCCTCAGGAGGGCTACAAAGAGGGACCTCAAGGACATGTGGGCAAGTATTATCTGTCCCAGGGACTTGTAAGGCGTGTCACTCCTCTGGACACCTTGCCCTGGGATATTTGGGATGGCACAGAGCTGTCCCCAGCAAAGCAGTCTCTCTGCTGGTATGGCACATGTCCCACAGCTCTGGGTCACACTGTTGGCACTCAATGAGATGCCCACAATGCGCTGCACATCACCAGCTCCCCTGAACCACCAGCCTAGCAGAGCTTTCTGGGGAGGAGCTGCCTCTTGCCAAGTGCTGACCAAAAGCCAGGCTCCATCCCCAAGTGATGTCCCACTCCACAACTGTGCTTCTGACAGCTGGCCTCTGACCATGGGGCAGTGGTGCCCACCTCACTGTGCCCTCACAGGGTCACTGCTGCAGCACTGGGTGTCACACAGTTCCCAGGGCTTTCCTCAGCCAGCCTAGCGCTGCTCCAGGTGAATACAAACACCCTTTGTAAGCCATAGGGGGAGCCCAGCAGACCATGGGCAACTGTCTGATGGCTGGCTAGTGCAGGACGTGGCCTGTGAGCCCCAAGACACTTGCTTAGCCCAGGCTGCAAAATACTCACTGTTTCCAGGGCTTTGTGCACCAGTGTTGAATTTTGGCCCCCTAAAGCCTTAGCTCTAAACAAGACTAGGGCCAGTAGCCTGGCCTTACTGCAGCTAGACACAACCTTATCTCGTTTTCATTAGGGATATATTTCCTCTTTCTCCATGGTGTCCCCATGCCGTGCTGGCTCCACAGCAGGAGTCAACAAATGTGTCACTGCCTTGCCTGAGCGGTCTGTGCTGGTGACTCCATTCCTGTCACCTCTTCCAGGGGCACATCTGCTCCTCCCGAGCAAAGGCCCTGGCCTGTGATAAACACCCTCGTTTCGGTGTCCTTTGAAAGTTGTCCTTCCCTGTTGCCAGGCTGGGGAGTGCAGCAGGGACACTGTGAGGCTGTGGTGGTTTTCCCAGCCTGGTGCACTGAGCTCGGCTCCAGCTCTCTCATGGCTGGTGCAGGCTCTGCCAAATCAGTGAGTTCATCCTGCTGGTACACAGAGCAGGGTTTTGGGGGTCTCCTCCTTAATCTGAAGCAGAAAGGATCACCAGGCTACGGACAGCCAGCACCACATGTGCCCCTCCTTCCTCCCCAAACTGAGTACTCCCAACCAGAGGGGTGAGTGGAGACAGTGAAGTGAGCCCCACAGTGCTAAATGACAGTCCCTAAAGGATTGGGGGTGCACAGGAGGGTCTCTCTGGTGGTAGGTCTGTGTTGGAGACACCAGCTCGGCATGAATCCAGCCTAAACCCACCAAACCCGTTTGTTTGGCATGGGGAGAGGCAGTGCCCAGGCAGCATGGGGCCACAGCGTGTCCCCTCCCTGCAGCAGGATCCGGGTGGCTGCCAGCAGCAGTGGCACAAGGAGAGGCTTGATCTGTGCCACCTCCTTCCTCAGTGTGAGCAAGGGCCAGCTCCTGGCTCAAGCATTCCTTGAGCAGCAAGGTGGCTGGAGGAGCAGCAGTGGGAAGGAAGGGACAGTGTTTGGGAGGAGAAGGGAAGGACACAGAGAGTGTTTGTGACAAGGCTGCTCTGTGCAGCAGGAGCTGACGAGCTTTGGTGCATGGGAAAATGTCCAGCACGGGGCTTGGCGCGGTGAGATCCCGGTGCCGGAGGGAGCTGCTCCCTGGGGCTGGGCAGTGGAGCTGGGGGGAGACGGCACTGGGGGGCACCTTTCATGGCAGGGGACAGGGAGGCGGCCGCACAGCGCTGCCTTGTCCGGCCAAGCTCTCCCTGCAGACGCGCATTGTGTCCGGCCGTGCCAGATGTCTGGCTCGTCAAGGGCTCTGGTCAAGGCAGGGACCCAGGGAGGGAGTGTGGAGGGTGGACACTTTGTCTGGGACATAACGAGGTTTGCGTTAGCGAAGGAAGACAGGAAATAGAGCGCCTTAACTGGAACCTGGCCAGCCCCAGTGCACTGCGGCCCTTGGCCACGTTGCTTTTTTTCTTTCTTATGCATCTTGGAGGCAAACGCTGGGCAGGACCTGGAGAAAATGGGCTCCGTGCTCTGACTGCATGAGCGGTGCGGGGCCAGGGCCTCTCCTGCCACTCACCACCCAGTTGTGGGTGCGGGATCCCTGCAGTGCTGATGCTTTGCTCCTAATGAGTGTGGCTCTAACACCCCGCAGTGGCCCCCCCACAGGGCCCCCATTCCCACTCAGTCTCTGTAATTTGTATTAAGTATCCCTTCCTCGCAGGCTTTCCTCCTCCCCTTCTTCCCCTTCTCGTCTCTTTTGTGAGTGAATAATTTATGGCACTTTTCATCTTCCTGGCTGTTGTTCCAGGCAGGCGGCGGTGGGATGCTCTGTGCCCTCCTGACAGCCACTCCCAGGCTGGGTGTGCAGCTCCATCCTTTTCCGGTGCCACAGCAGGCTGGAAATGGGACAGACCCACCCACGAGCCACAGGAACTCAGGTGTGGCAGAACCACTGCCATTACCCCTGGAGCCATAGCAGGCAGGGCAATGGCTGGTGGATCCATGATGGCCCATGGGGGCACCAAAGGTCACTGGTGGGACCTGGCATGGCTGTGACACCCACAACTGCGCAGGCAGGTGGGCAGCAGCCAAGGGAAGGCTGTCCCAAGGCCGGCCAGGGGTCCCATGGCAGTGAGACGTGGGCAGAGCCGGGTGGACCCTGGCCCACTGCATGGTGCGGGGCTGCGGCGAGGTTTCCGTGGGCCGCTGGCTCTTACATAAGCTCATTGTTTCCTGAGTCAAAAGAGGTTTTGTCTCCGCTCTGGAGATGTGACAGGAGGAGGAACAATTTGCCCCATTCATCTTTAACTCTGCTCTGGAGAGTGGTGCCGTGGCCTGCGCCGGCAGAGACGTTAAACCCAACCACTTCCCCGCTGTAAAATCTCCCGGGGAGCAGGTGTTGGAAATCGCCCCTTCCCCTCCTGATCTCCTCAAATCCAGCGCCACAGAAATCAAGGATAATCCAGCAGCCTCTTCAAAATGAAAACGCTGAGCCCTGATTAATTCATTTAATAAGTGACTGATCCCCTCCTCCCCCAGCACCGCGGCCCAAGAAGCCATTTTGCTTCTTGCTCTCCTGGGCTGATGCCGGGGAGATGCCGGGGCTGCAGCAGAGGCACAAGGCTGCTCCCCCACAGCCACCTCACCAGCCTCACCACGTGTCTTGTCGTGGTCTGGCCTCTGCAGAGGGGCTGAAGAGGGCAGCAGTCCATGGACCTCAGGGCCAGCTGCCTCTGTTGGGCTCTCCAGCCTCACCAGTCTGTCCCGCACGGTGCCAGGGTCTGCTCCACCTCCATGCAGCCCAAGGAGCCCCAGCTCGAGGGGATTAAACAGGAGAACGAAATAGTCCCGTTTTCCAACCGAAAGATCAAACCAGTTAGAAGTGACATTGTTTTTGCAGTTCCATCTGCTTCAATTAGGGCACGGGGGTGGAGCAGGGGGGCTCCCAATTATCCTCATTAGAGGGGCTCCTCGTGCAGCCAAGCTCCAGCCGTGAGCAGGGAGCTCACCAGGCTCGTGCTGGTTGATAATGAATATATTCATGGATGTGCAGCCTGGCCTTGCTCGCCTGCTGCTGCTGGAGCCCTGCTCCTGACATGTGCTTTTGGCACTGCTGGGAGATGCGGAAAACCTCTCCAAGCTCCGGAGCTTGGTGGGTTTTGCCAGAATGGAGTGTGGTCAACACAGCCCCACCACTGCTCAGAGCCCTGACACAGCTGCCAAAGCAAAGCAGGAGCCTAAATCTGGTCCCAGCACCCAAAGTGGGAGTGCTTTTGCTCCCTCTCCCCCAGGTCCCACTTTGCTGTGGGGTGCCCCAGCTCCTCTCAAGAATGGCTGTGGGCTGGAGGTACCCCAGTGAAGCTGCCCAGGGAGCAGCCCTGTCCCCATCCCCAGCCCTGTCCCTATCCCCATCCCTGTCCCATCCATCCAAACAAGGAGATTGCAGCTCCCTCCTGAGCTCATCTGCATTTTCAAGCTGGCTCGCCATTCCCACCCAGACCCAAGGACTCACCAATTTGAATTTGTGGCCATTTCTCTGCTCACAATACTGAGAGTAACCCACCACTTTGTGTATGGAGCTTCTGGGAGAGCATAACTTGTAAAAATACAGAAATAAGAAAATATCTGTAGCTCCTGGGTTTAAAAACCTTATTATTTACATATATCCATCTTTGTATAAACTAAATTGTTGTTTCAGTAGGTGCTGGCCACTGATATTAGATTCCCATTTCATTTCCTTATCCCACCTGGCAGGTTCCTAGAGACATCTTCCTCTTTGTTTGCAGTATCTTTTGCCTGTAGCAAACCCAGGGTTCATAAATGCAGCAGCATCGAGTGGAAACCTGACGTGCAGCTGCTGCTGCGTGTGTTTTGTGTGACACAAAAGAAAACCTGAGACATGGAGGAATAGGGCCAGTCCAGGTGTCACCCCCAGGATCCTGTCCGATGTCAGCAGCCAGTGCAGGACTGTCACTGCCTACAGGAATGGGGGGCCAGAGTTGGGGGCTGTGAGGAGGCTGGAGGTGGATGGGCAAGGGCAGAGTAGGATGCCCAGGGTGGAGTTGGGGATACTTAAGGAAGATTGGGGATGTCGGGGATAGATTGGGAATGCTCACAGCAGGTTGAGGATGCTTTCATCCCGGCAGGGCTGCCCAGAGGAGGTTGGGGATGCCCAGGACAGGTTTGGGGATGTTGCAGGACAGGTTGGGGATGCTCAGGGCACCTGCACATTTTTCTCCCAGATGACGCCTCTCTTGGTGCCCTTGCCTGGCAGGGATTTTGTGCCATGGTGGGCCTGAAGCCCTGCTGGTGCAGGCAGCCATGCCAGGGGCTGCCGAGGAGCTGAGGGAGGAGGTCCCCACCATCCTCCTGGCCACGACACCGATTGGCCCAACGCTGTTGCTGTGGCTGTGCCCAGGCCGATGGCTGGGCCTGGCCTACAGCTCGTGCCTCCGTGCAAGGGAATAATTCTCCTTAATCCTTCTGAGAGGCATCACTGGATGAGACTGGAGCCTCCCTCTGGGAGCCCCATCTCCCCTGGCGCAGAGAACAGTGCTGGGGGAGGGACAGCCGCCATCCTGGGCAGGGAGGCCTCTGTGCCCCCGGCCACCTGCCTGCTCCTGCTGGGGCCACAGCCAAGCCAGCACTGCTCCTGCGCCCGGGCTGAGGGACAGCAAAACACTGGGGAGCTCAGCACCAGACCAGTGCCCTGGGCCAGGAGGGCTGTGGGGCAGGACGTGACAGTGCCCCCAGGATCCTGCCCCTCCAGATGCAGCAGGAACCTGTGGACATGGTCTGGGATGCAGCCGCCACCCACTGCAGCCCCACCATTGCAAACACTGGGACAGGAGACCAGAGCTCGTTTTGGGGAGGTGGCTTGGAGGGTGCCCCTGGATAAATGCTGGCTGCTGAGCCCCTCTGGAGCCCCGCACTCCCTGGCACAGAGAGCTTGGACCAAATGCTTCTGCCAGGACCCAGCCCCTTGGTGGGGCGGGTGACGCCTGCCACCGGCCCAGAGCACCCGGCACATAAACACCACCCCGGGGATTAGGTCAGCTCTGGTCATCGCTCAGACGAATAAGTGGATCAGCGCAAGAGAAAGGAGGGGGAGGGAGCTCTGCTGAGCAGGGAGCTCCAGTAGGGACCTTTTAATTTAGGGGCTCATGGGGCCAGGAGCTGCCTTGGCGCAGGCGCGGGGCTGGGCAGCGAGCGCTGGCGCCCGTGGCGGGGTGACTGGGGACACGCGGCGGCAGCCCCGGCCGGCCCCACAGTCAGCTCGGATGCCCGAGTGTCCTCAAGTGTGTTTATTTTAAGGGATACAAAGTCCTGGGCCACCGCAGGGTCACCTCAGCACTCGCCCAGCCTCGCAGGAAAGTTTCCCGCAGGTGCTGGCAGGGGGAGGAGGAGGAGAGGAGGGTGGATGGCAGCAGCTGGGCACCATCCCGCCGCCCTGCGCCCGCACACCTTTGGACCTGGCGCTCATGTGCCATCGGCGCAGGGCTGCGGCCGCCCCACAGCCCCGGCCCATTGTCCCAGGGTGGCCGGGCCGGGTGCAGGGACGGCCATCTGCTCGTCGCTGCCGACAGCTTCTTTGTTCACCGCCCGGCGCACGCTGGCGCAGGAAGCGGCTCCCACGTGCTTCGCCCTTTCCCTCTCGCGGAGGCACCTAATGAAATAAAGGATTTACTGCGGTGAGGGGGAGGGAAGGGAGCAGGCTGAGCAGTTTGAAATGTCGTGCCTGGCCCCAGGGCTGGGCTCCCTGGCCAGGTGCAGGCAGGGTGGGTGCAGGCAGTGCCAGGCTCTCTGCCACTGCTGGGCTGTTCTTTGGGAGCCGCCATGGTGGGAGCAGGAACAGGCAGGGGGATGGTGCCGGGACCTGGGGTGTGAATGCAGCCAAGATTTGTGCACAGGGTGTACGTGGCACTGCCATTGCCAGGGTCCTGACCTGTTTGTGTAGTGGGGAAAAAGCTTTGCAGGTGCTGTGGGGATGGCTCTGGGACACGTGGAAACCAGGAACAGGAGTGTCCATGTAGGGTGTAGGTCACTTGGGCTTTGAGTGAGAAAGGAAGGACATCGTGCAGCCCCTGTCCCCTCCCTGCAGCAGCATGCCAAGGAGGAGCCTTGCTGGGTGGTGTGCCAGCTGTGAGCAGAGCTCCTAATGCTGCTTCCAGGCACCATGGATTCAGGGTTTTCCCCACCCAAGTGAGCCTGTCCTCATGTGTCATCCCCATGGCCCAGCACTCTGCAGAGCACTCTGTACTGCTGGCTAAGCATATCCCTTAGCCAGCAGTGCTGGAATTTGTCACTTCCCACTGCACCCAGTCCCAAACTGGGCCAGAAGGATGGCAGGGGACCTGGCAGGGAGAGGCAGTGCCCCTTTCTCCTCCCTGCAATGCAAACAGAAACCGAAAAGGACCAAATTCCAAAGTTCTTATTCAAACCCAGGCACCATAGCTAAGGGCGGAGGCGTGGGGACTGTCACCTGCAGAGGGATAGGTGGCTCGGGCATGGGGCACGGCAGCACCTGGTGTACTTTGAGGGATGAGGGAATGGATCCCTGTGACAATGACCTTGCAGGCTTGGACACCAGCATTTGTACTTCCATCTGCTGCATCCCAGGGTCCAAAGGCAGCCTGGCCCCCAGTGACAACTCAGCCCAGAGCAGCCTCAGGAAGGTGGCCATAGGGTGCCAGGGGGGTGACCACACGTCCTTCCTTGCAGATGACTCCTCATCAGAGAGCTGCAGCGGGAATGGCTCCTCCACCCTGAACCCCTCCACGTCCAGCAGCACGCAGGGCGACAGCGCCTTCCCCGAAATGAACGGCAATGGCACCGCAGCCCCCATGGACTTCACCGCCTCCGCTGACGACCAGCCCATCAACCTCTGTGACAAGCTTACACCCGCTCACATCACCCCTTCCTACCAGTCTGACAGCTGCAGTGCCGACGGGCTGCGCAGCAGGGTCAAGTACGGGGTGAAAACCACAGCAGAGGTACGGCCTGGGATGGTCTGGGAGAGCCAGGGACATGCCCCACACCCCAGTTGCCCCAGAGCTGAGCACTGCAGTGGGCTCACTTCACCCCTGACCAGCTGTGCCACAGCCACCATGTGACAAGGAGCCCATTCATGCTGGGTTAGGCAATGTTTCCCACAAGATCAGGCAGAGCCATGGCGCCACCAGCCATACATGCCATTGGACCTCTGTGTTATCACAGGCTTGCTGAGGCCACCATGCTCCCCCCTGCCCAAAGCAGGCAGGAGGTGACACGCAGGGGTGCCTGGCCATGGGTTCACCTCCCTGAGTTGCAGGAGGGCCTTCAGGAAGGGGGACAAACCTAGTGAGACAAGGAGAAAGGGCAGGTGCATGAGGTGAGAGCTGCTGGTGATAACCCGTCTCTTCTCAGTCCCCCCCGTACAGCTCTGGCAGCTATGACTCCGTCAAGACAGAGGTGAGCGGCTGCCCCGAGGACCTGACTGTCGGCAGGGCCCCCACAGCTGATGAAGATGATGATGACCACGACGACCATGAAGACAATGATAAGATCAATGACTCGGAGGGGATGGACCCGGAGAGGCTAAAGGCCTTCAATGTAAGGAGAGCTCCACAGGGAGGGTGAGCCCACCTACCTTCTGTCACGGGGTTCCCACCACCTGTCTTCTCATTTGCAGATGTTCGTGCGCCTTTTTGTGGACGAGAACCTGGACCGGATGGTTCCCATCTCCAAGCAGCCCAAGGAGAAGATCCAGGCCATCATCGAGTCCTGCAGCAGGCAGTTCCCCGAGTTCCAGGAGCGGGCACGCAAGCGCATCCGCACCTACCTCAAGTCCTGCCGTCGCATGAAGAAGAATGGGATGGAGATGGTGAGTGGCTGCCCCAGGGCCCTGCCCCTCGTCCCAGTGCCCAGGGCAGCACATCCCTGAGCATCCTCTCTGCTTGTGCCCCTGCAGACCAGGCCCACGCCACCTCACCTGACCTCAGCCATGGCAGAGAACATCCTGGCCGCCGCCTGCGAGAGCGAAACGCGGAAAGCAGCCAAGAGGATGCGGCTGGAGATCTACCAGACCTCCCAGGTACGGGCTGGCAGTTGGAGGTGGGCGAGGAGCAGAACTGGCAGTGTCCTATGGTGGGGTCAAAAAGCTTTCTGAAAGTCTGAGGGGCTGCAGAACAGAACCCTGTGGTGTATCCTGATACTCAGGCCAATGGGGATGGGAATGCTGGTTTGGGTTGGCCACATTGCAAGACACCAGGCATCCCTGCACTGTCCATCTTGCTGGCCACAGAGGACAACCAGGCTCCTTGCTGAATAGGTCTGTGTTCCCCCTATGCAGGATGAACCGATCGCTCTAGACAAGCAGCATTCCAGAGACTCCACAGCCATCACCCACTCCTCCTACTCACTGCCAGCTTCATCTTACTCCCAAGACCCAGTCTACATCAATGGAAGCCTGAACTACAGCTACCGTGGCTACGGGTCCCTGGGGGGCAGCCTGCAGCCCCCCGCATCCCTCCAGACGGGCAACCACAGTAATGGTAAGTGGCTGTTCTGGGGGCACGGGGAGCCCACCCTGGCATTGCCTCTGCCCATGCCTGGGCAGTGCACCAGGGGCTCCTGGCATCCCCTGCCGTGGGATTGATCTGGTTGCTGGAGGAGAGGCAGGGGCTGCTCCCACAGGTCCCACAGAGCCCAGTCGTGACAGCACCTCTCCCACCTCTGCACAGAGCTGCTCCAAAATCCCCTCTTGTCCCTTCTGCCTGGTGGCTCTGCTCACGTCATCGGCAGGTGGTTAATTGTTGAACTGCATTTGGAAGGACGGTTTGGGTGGCACTGGTGGAGGGAAGGAGTGTCACTTAAAAAAAAAAGGAGAATCTGTACCAGATCCTCTGTTAATTATTAACAGGGGCGGCGCCTATCGCTGCCCTGATCTCCTGCTGGTATGAGCTGTTCTGCTCTTGGGATGGGGACAGGGTGAGGGGCACAGCCACAGCTCAGGGGGGCTCTGAAGGGCTGGGGACTGCCTGGGAACAATTGAGGAAAGCAGGACTGCAGGACAGGAAGGCAGGAGAGTGTAGGCAGAGCTTGAGATTAGGAGCAAGTGAACAGAGCAGAGTATCCTGGGCTAAAGCAGGGGGCATAGGAAGGCTCGAAGGTACCTGGTGACTCAACTACACCTGGAGCGAGAGGTATGAGATGAGACCAAGTGTTCCCTCTGACTTTGTCCTGCAGCAGTGGTGGCAGGAGGTGCTGGGTCCCTTGCCAGTCCTTGTCCAGTCCTTCCACAATCCCCAGGTTGCCATTGCCTGTCCTGGTGCGCTCTGGGCTCCTGCCTCAGCCCACCCCGACGGGAGCCAGGATTTGGAAGGATGTGATTTCCGGAGGCCTGAGAGATGCCTGTCTGGGATTAACTCTTATCATCCCTTCCTAATGCTTCTTAACCCTGAATAAAGATCCTGTCCCAGCCTCCAGCTGCTGAGATCTAATCCTCACAGCAATGGTTCCTCCCCAGAACAGCACAGGCACTCGGTTCCCCACTGCCAGGCACCCTCATTTGCCTCTTCCATGTGAGACAGTGAATGTGCAGGAAGATCCCTGCGCAGCCCCAGGAGGAGCACACAGGCCCCAGGTGCAGCACCCAGCAGCACCTGGCCTTCTTTCTTTCCCAGGGGATTTTTAAACCTCTGTTTTGCAGTTGTCTTTCCCAATCTCTGGCCCAGTCCTTCAGAGCACTCTGCAAGGAGCTGCATCTTTTCCTCTCTCTGAGCAGAGGCCCTGCAGGGCTGTGCTGCCCAGAAGTGTCTTCACCCTCCATCCCCCACCTCAGGCAATTCTTGCTCAAGCCCACATCCCTGCTCCCAGCTCCTTCTCCCTTGGCGAGCTGGGAAACAGGCTCAGGCTCAGTTTACTGCTGCCTTTTCTGTCCAGTGAAATTGCTTTCGCATGAGAGCCTCCTCCTTCTTCTCCTCCTCCTCCTTCTCCTCCTCCTCCCCCACTTTGAAGCTCTGGTTCTCTTGGCATGGAACACTTCTGCTGGTGCTGCTCCTCCCGCAGCTCCAGCACTGCTTTCCTTGAATGCTTTCCATTCCAGCCGGGGCGAGGAGCTCCCCTCCCTGCCACCATCAGCACTGGCACCCACCTGGACTTGAGGGCAGCTGGACTCTCCCATCCTGGTTTGCAAACAGCCTCAGCACCCAGTCCTTGCTTTGTGTCCCATGGCTGCATCAGACCACCCAGCAGGAGCTCAGCTGTCCCAAAGCCTTTCTCCAGCATCACCAACTGCTCCATCCGCGTGCAGCACTTCAGCTCACAGCCCAAGGATTAGTTCAGTGTCTTCTCTCCTTCCCTCCTGGCTGAAGCCTTGCCAACCTCCTCTCCCTTGACTACTGTCACATCTCTTGTACATCTCTTGGCACTCCTCATTTCCAATTGATTGTGTGTTTCTTGGTCTTTGTTTTGCTTGTCTTACTTAGTCCAACATGAAGCTAAGTCCACTTTTTCCCTTGCCTTTACCTGCTGGGGTCACTCGTCAAGATAAACCAGGGAAGCACAGCCCATGTGGAATGTTACTCCCCATGTGCAGAGGGAAAACCAGAACCTAGAAGGTGATTTTGATGGTGCATCTGCCAGTAGCAGTGCTGGTTTACCTCCCAGCAGACCCTCTTTTCACAGAGCTGTGGGCCAGGCTGCAGGATGGGATTTTTGTCATGTTGGCTCTGAGGCATCTTTACAGAATGGCAGAATTATTTTGTTTGGAGGAAGCCTTATAGCTGACTTCACTCCAATCCCCTGCCACAGGCAGGAACACTTTCCACTAGGGCGGATTGCTCCAAGCCCTGTCCAACCTGGCCTTGAACACTTCCAGGGATGGGGCAGCCACAGCTTCTCTGGGCAATCTGTGCCAGGGCCTCACCAATCTCACAGGGGAGAATTTCTTCCCAGTATCTCATCTAAACCTGCCCTCTGTGAGGCTGAAGCTGTTGCTCCTTGTTCTGTCACTCCATGCCCTTGTCCAGAGTATCTCCGCAGCTCTCTTGGAGCCCCTTCAGGCCCTGAAAGGAGCTCTAAGGTCTCCCCAGAGCCTTCTCTTCTCCAGGCTGAGCAACCCCAATTCCCTTAGCCTGTCCCCGTAGCAAAGGTGCTCCAGCCTTTTGAGCATCTCTGTGGGCTCCTCTGAACCTGCGTTCCTGTTCCAGAGGCACTGAGTGGCTGCTCTGGTGTCTGTGGGAGCTCCTCACGTTATCTGGGCACTGTGGGGACCTTCCAAGTGATGCAGAGGTCTGGAATCACAACAGGATGAGCACGGAAAAGGTTGCTGTGCCCGAACTTCCCTCTCACTTTTCTTTGGCAGGTCCGACCGATCTCAGCATGAAAGGTGGGGCCTCCAGCACAGCCCCCTCCAACAGCACCAGCCGGGGCATGCAGGCGGCACAGCTCAGCCCCACGGAGATCAGCGCCGTGCGGCAGCTCATCGCCGGCTACCGGGAGTCGGCGGCCTTCCTGCTCCGCTCTGCAGACGAACTGGAAAACCTCATTTTACAGCAGAACTGACTCCCCGTGTCTGCATCGCTCCTCGGTCGACAAGACAATTTATACCTGCTAGAAAGAGGCTCCCGGCGGCGTCCTGCTCAGGACCACCATCGTCCTCCCGCCACGCGGTGGGCACATGTAGTTTTAGAAGGTGGGATCCAAAAGACCTGTTTTCTTTTACACTCCAAGCACCTGGGACTTCAGGCACAAGGACACGTTTTGGAACCGTACCAACACCTGTGCCTCCGGCTGACCAGAAGCCAACCCTGCAGCTTGGAAGGATGTGGGACTTTGAAGGGCAGAAGGGAGCCTGGGGAGGTTTGGGGCTGCAGATGTATTTAGAATAACCTTTGTGGACCCAAATGTTAGATTCCCATCCCTGGATAATTTCCAAGTCTTAGGTGAGCTGAATCACATATTTATTGAGGAATGGACCCTCCTCTCCCCTTAGTAATTTATTTTTCTGAAAATGGATTCTTTTGAGTTTGTACAGATTGCCAGTTTTTTGTCTGTCTGATCAGAAGGAATTTATTCCTGTGAAATAACACATTCCATATCACTACACTACTAATTTCCAGGCAGCTCTGCCTGTTTCTCTGGTGAACCCTTGTCCCACAGGGAGCGAGTTTGCCATCCAGCCCTTGACATCAAGGCTGCTCAGCCTCCAGTGAGCATAGGTGGGAGCTGAACAGCAGCACAAGCGTCCTGCTTAGGCCTTTGTTCTAAGGGGTCCCGTAGCAGCAGTGAGGTCTGAACCTCCCGCAGAGACTCGGCAAGCTCAGCAGACCTCCGGCTGGAAGGACATCTCACACTCATTAAAGTCATTGCAGATAAGAGAAGGCAGGAAGAAAGGAAGGAGATACCTGAGAAACACTGTCTTGCGGTCACCATCCGTACTCTACCTCACACTCCATTGTGGGCTTCTTCCAGGACTGGCCGCGCCGGTCCTGGGAGACAGTGAGTGTTGCAGACATGGGGATCGTGCCGAGGAGGCTGGAACCTCCGGCTGGGGTCCTGCAGTGCCCGGCCGTGCGCTCCGCTCCGTCCGCAGCCAGCCCGGGGGAGCGCCGGGACAGGAACCCCCGCGGGGGTGTGAGGCAGGGCAGCCCCAGGGCTCACCCAGGTGAGCTGGAGTGGTGACCACCTGCTTCTGCGGGGGAGACGGGCAGCATTGAGCAGCAAGAACTGACAAAGTCCTCTCCGGGGCCCGGGATCCTTCCCCCTCCCTGCTCACAGTCCTGGAACAAGCCCACAGTTCCCAAAGTGTGGAAGAACCGTAGTCCAATGACCATTCTGCCCTGTTTCCACCCCCCCACAACGATGCACTTCGTTTTGCTCAGTGCAATACCTACTGCCAGTGCTGCTAACCCAGGGACCTCGCTCCGGCCAGGGGTGCTGAGCCCAGCCCAGCAATGCAATGTGCTCTGGAGCTGTGCAGAGACCAGCGAGGGTCCCGCTGCTCCCTGTCCCCTGCAGCCCCCCCACTTGGCTGAAGTCTACACCATGAGATAGAAATTCGATAAGTGTAAAGCCGTTTTGTAGGTAGAAACTTTCTTGGTTTGGAGCCAGGTTTTTATCTTACGTTTTGGCCACTCAGAGCCAGTGGCCAGGGGCTGCTGCCTCAGGGGCCAACGCTGGTGGCACAGGCTTGAGCAGCTGCTGGTCCAGCCAGGAGCAGGCCTGGGCAGTTCCCCTGTACCCTCTGTACCCCAAGATGCTCCACACACTGGAAGAGAAGCAAAATTTTACCCTGCTCTTAGTCTCAGAACAGAAAAAGCTGCTGGCTCCTGAGGCCAGGCGTGCCTGGCCCCGCAGCAGAAGGGATCACCGTTGCATTGACTGTTTCCCCCAAACCTTAAACTTTCCGTAGCATTTGGAGAAAAGGGACCCAGCCCCTCACCACGGGGTGCAGCTGAGGGGTCAGTGCAGAGACGAGGTGATGGTGGCTCTTAGACCTGAGCAGATGCTGCAACCGGGAGCATCGTGGCCACAGCCATCCCCTCCTGCCCGCAGTGGGGAAGGGGCCCCGGGGACGACAGCCCCCAGGCAGGGCTCAGACTTAACGCTTTCCCCAGCACTTCACAAGCCTGCTTGGTTTGTCCACTGCATCCTCCCATACTTGGAATTTATGTAAATATTTATTTTTGTGTGAATACCATGAAGTAACAAACCTTTGACAAAATCTGTAACCGCAGCCATTTGTGAAAGTCTTACCGTTCAGGCAGGAGAGGCAGAGACAATCGCTGTCCCGGGATTCTCCCTCTCCACGGTCTCCCACCCACACCGGTGCCTCTCTCCTCGGCAGAGGCAGTGGAACCTTTAGCCATAAGTTTGCCATCAGTTTGTACTGAAACAGAGGTAACCCGGGGGCACATGGACAGACCACCAACAGCCACAGTTGGGTTAAGTTTTATTTATCCAAGTCATTCCTGATCACCTCTGAACCTGTCTCGGCACATGTGGAAGTTCAGGAGCTCTCACACGTGGTCAAACTGCTGTAGAGGACACCGAGGCCGCGTCACCACCCTGTCCCAGCACCTGATGTTCATAACCTGCAGCTGAATGGTACAGACTCGGATTCCCAAAGC
Source organism: Sylvia atricapilla (assembly GCF_009819655.1). Taxonomy (NCBI): domain Eukaryota; kingdom Metazoa; phylum Chordata; class Aves; order Passeriformes; family Sylviidae; genus Sylvia; species Sylvia atricapilla. Next base: position 7,398,307 of record NC_089155.1, read on the forward strand.
CCTGGTGACAGCCACATCTGGGACAAATTGTGAAACAAACAGGATTGACTCCGAATTTCTGTCAGGGATCTTTTTTTTTTTTTTTTTTTCTTTTTTTTCCCTCCCCTTTTTTTTTTTTTTTTTGTGAGCCACAGCTTTCTGGTTCCTTTGGCATGAGCTTCACAGACATCTCCGTGCTCTGCAGCTGCTCCGTGCTCCACCGTGGCTCCCTGTGCTCCAGGACTGTTCACAGCCATATTCCTGCGCTCTCACCGGGCAGGACGGGGTCAGGAATTGCTAGTCCAGGTTCTCAACAAGAAGGAACAAGCAGGAGCAGAATACACCAGCTTTCCAGATGTCTGAGAGGTGGAAGGAGAATGCTGGGTTAGCAAATGGTCTGGATGGTCTTGGGTTCGGTTAAGAAAAGCTGATCACTGGTCGAAAAAAGATTTTTTTTTCTTTTTGTTTTTTTTTTTTTTTAGATTTAATTTAATTTCAACACACCCATCCTGCCCTGGATGTGCGGTTCCCATGATGCTGTTTCTCTATGGGAGAGCGTTCCCGGGGTTGTGAGCAGATGTAACTTGTACCTCCCTTGATCCCAAGGGCCACTTCCCTCCCGGAGCGGCCGTCGGATTTAGTACCAGTTCATGAAAAAAAAAAAAAATGCTGCTTTGAACTCAGAGGGTTAATATACTTTTGATTTGTAATTTTTTGTAAAACTTTTTACAAGGTAGCATAGTATTTCACCAGACACCAACTACAATCCGTCCATGGTCTGATTTTTATATAATTTAGTGGTGCTTTAGAAACTTTTGTTCGGTTGTTTCGGAGCTGCACAGCTCAGTTCTTCGCCTGTATCTACCTAAGACCAATGTGAACCTTTGTATTTTTGCTCCTAATTTTGGACTCAGTGAAAGTGTACTGTTTACATGTACAGAACTCCCGACCCCGTGTGTTCTGCCAGACCTGCTGTTGAAGAGGAAGCTGCCCCTCACCCAGTTCGTCTGCTTAACCCAGCCACAGCCTCACCCACCCACCGCCACGCGCCCGCCCGGAGGGACACCCCACCAAACACAGACACCCTTTAAGCAATTTTGGGTTTTGCACAAGCTATTGTATATTTTTTTTTTTCCCCCTTGGTAGTTGTACGGATCTGCTGCGATTCCAATCGGGAGCTGATCCGGAGCTCTGATGCACCAGATCTGGGCAGTGCTGCTGCCTTCCCCATCCTCCTCCTCCTCCTCCTCCCACAGCGGCGGGAGGGCGGCGCTGCCCGTAGGGTCCAACTGATGTAGGGGAGCAGTGGAAGGAGCAGGGGAAAACACTCCTGAACAGAATTGGGAATACTTTAGGGAAGGGGGTGAGCTCGCCCCAAGCCGGCCGCTGGTTTGGGGTGGAGGGTGGGAGCGCGGTCCCTCGGGAGGCTCCCAACGAGGGAGAAGAGGCTCTTTGGGAAGCTGGTGCCTTCCCGAGGGCTCACATTGAAAGCGTATGGCACTTAATCCAGCTTCTAAGGTGACACTTTATTGCTTAATCAATTGATTCCTTTGGAAATGATATTTTTGCAGATAGGCACCTATGCAACTTCATGTGGCTCTTAAGCAGATGAGCACTTCCTCCTCAACGAGCTTGATAAGAGTTATTTGTGTTATATACTGTGGATTTTTCCAGTAAATGTGGCTTAATATTTTAATTCTTAGAATGTGTGTCTATTATATATGTGATGCAACTTAATTCTGTTCTGTTTGTGGAATGATTAGCACAGGCCAACTCCCTGTCCCCTCACTTAACAAAGACCAATGAGCTGTTAATCGAGCTGTTATCTCCATGGTATTACTTGCTAAATGCACTGATTTCATAAGTATGTGGAATCCTTTTTTTTTTTTTTTTTTTCTTTTGAATCTGTATATCATATATAAGACTGAATCTACTTAATAAACACTGTATAACAAAAAGGGCTTTCTCCTCCACTGTCGAGCCCCGCTGGGTGCTGCTGGCCCCAGCGCTGCCTCTCGCCCCGGGCCCTGTGCGAGAGGTCGGTGCCATCAGTCACCAGAGCGGGTTCTAAATTTAGGTGTTAAAAGGAAGAAAAAAAGAAAAAAAAAACCCAAACCAAAACATGTCTCAGTCCTGTTAATGTAAGCTGTGCTTTCCATTCCGTAACAGACAGCGTGGGTTACCGGAGAGAGCAGTGGCAGCACTCACAAAGGGGGCAAGGCACCAGTTTTATGCTTAACTTATATTTTGACAAAATTAATTTTGTGAAGTGTCTGGTTTTTGTGAGAAAAAAAAAAAAAAGATAAAAAGAAAAAAAAAAGTTTTCATTGAAGTTTGTGCAAAGTTCTCCCTCATGGAAAATACTGATTTTTCGTTATCAGCTTTATTCACTAAGTATAATAAACCTTTGCATCCATAAATGTTCCTCTTCAAGCGCTGTATAGATACCATCTCCTGGTTTGATCGCCAGGAGACCCAGAGGGTCCAAGGGGTTTGCAGCTGCCCGGGGGTGTGGGGATGCTGGTGGGGCAGGCGGGTGGGACTGTCCCTTCCCGGGATTTGCTGCGGCTGCAGCCCGGAGCGAGGCCAAGGACCCACCCGAATGCTTTGTGCTTGTAAACGATCACCTGGGACAGCACATCCCTGTTGGAGCATCCACAGATCTCATTAATGCCTGGCAGCACAGCACCAGCGGCCCTGTGCCCCTGACACCGTCGGGTTTATGGCTGAACCTTTGGCAGAGCTTTGCTTCCACATCTCCAAAGGAGGCTGGGAGAGGGCTGCAAGCCGCGGGGATGAGCAGTGCCGGGCCACACCGGCTGCGAACCAGTTGGCATCACCTGCTGAAGCTTCCACAGCCCCCTGGCCACACTGACTCAGGCTGTCCCAGGCCTGCAGATGGCCCTGCCGAGCACGGCAGAGCAGAGCCAAACAGCAGCCGGGCTGGGAGAGAGAAAATATGTTACTTGGCACACAGATATCACAGAGAGGAGCAAAAAAAAAAAAAAAAAGGAAAGAAGTGTATTGCTCTTTGTGAAATTTAATGTTAATGGGTTTTACTCTTGCAACCCCTAAGCTCCCCTATTCCAGAGGTAGCTAATCCTGGTACCATCACTCCCTATCCCAATAAAACAGGGAAGGATTAAATACTGAGTTTTAAAGCTTGGCTAAGTAACAACTCTACTCAATTTTTGCATTCCCCATATCTAGCTTATTTAGGTTATCCAATCCAGGCATTCTGTGTGCAGAGAGCCTGCCAGCGTCAGAACCACCATCAATGAACTACCAAAACCACAAAAGCCTTTTTTCACTGCAAATGCTGGTGCTGGACCATCTGCTGCCCCAGCCCTGGCTCCTGTGTGAGGCCATCGCTGCTGTTCTGCAGTGGCAGAGCTGTGGAATGCCAGGAAGTCAGGGATTGTCACCACTCGGCACTCCCACAGCCCCAGGCAGGAGATCCCTGCTCGCCCTGCAGAATGTCCATGCAATGAGAACCCAGACACATAACATCATAATTCATGTTATTTCCTTACTGCCCAGAAAAGAGAAAGGACTCAGCCATAAAGTGAGTTTTCAAGTAGTTTCAATGAACTATAATTGGTATCCCATTTATACTCTTGAGAAACATTTTTAGATCCATTTATCCAGTAAGGGACCTGCTCTGATGCTGGGAAAAAATCTCAGTTGCTGCTGCTCACAGGCATCACCCCAGCAGGACAGGGATCCCCCTTGACTATGGGGGGCCCCTGCAGTGTCCCACAACGTCCCTGTGGCTCTCAGAGCCTTCAGGATATCAATGTCCCAAGAGCCACATGATATCTTTGCAGGAGCTACATCATCTTCAGTGTTCTCTAAGTGCATAAAACCAGATTTAAGTAAGCCAAGCAGCAACACAGCCCCTCCCCTTAGTGACTCTGGAACAGCTGCAGTTTAAAGAGGGGAAAGGAAAAGCCACATTGCCTTAGAATAGAGGAGGACTTCAGAAAAAGGACTGAAACAACGCAAGCAGATTTTACAGTGTTTATTTTTCCAATAGCACAAGGGACAGACACGAGCAGGCCCCCCCGAGGGCTCTGCCCCCCAGACCAGTCCGAACAGAACACTGCAGTGGCCCCCCAGGAGGCAGAGCCAGCCCCCTGCTCTGCTCCCCCTCTTTGGTAAGCAGGTTCCACACCTCTGCTCGCCCCCACTGGCACCGCAGCCCTGCCCGGGCTGGGGCACCGGGCTCTCGTTCTCGTGGGATGAGGCTGGTGGATGCATTGAGGATAAAACCATCTCAGAGACTGAATTTGTTCCACCCCTCACGATTGTGGCTGAAAGAGGAACTTGCACGGCTGAAAGAAAGTGCATGGTGAAGGGAGGTAGGATGGAGCTGGAAAAGGGATGAGAAGAAAAAAATGAAAATAAACTCCCTAAAATTCTTGCTACTGCCTGCTTGAATAAGCCAGTGGCTTCTCCCCCTCACTGAAGCAATTAACTCTTGATTAGGAATTGCTCCAAAAAGGAGGAGAATTGCAGTTTTGCTCTCCCTCTCTGGATGCACGTGGATGTTCATTCACCTCCCTGCAGTGCAGGTACAGCCATGCCCTGGGAGCTCAGATGCAGCAGCAACTGGCAAGAGCTTAAATGAGCAACCGGGGAGTGAGCTCAGCTCAGCAAATCCCACCTGGTCATCCTTGAGCCTGCACAGCACAGTCCACCCGGGCACCATGGGCACGGGGAGGCTGTCAGAACCCAGACCCCAGCGTGGTGAGCCTCACATCAGGCAAGACAGAATACAGTGGCTCTGACAATAACTAACACCACTTTAATGCAATACTGCTGTAGAGCCTGGAAATCCAAGGAAAAAAAAAAAAAAGACCCCGTTATGCTCTATGTACATTACATCCATTTACAGAGTTGGCCAGTACTGTGTACAACATATAAATATATGATCAAACAGATGCAGAGAGGATACTTACAGGAGGCAAATAATTCACTTTATACATCCAAGAATGAAAATATAAAAAAAGGAAAATAAAAAAAAAGGAAAGAACACTGCTTTAAATGTTAGGTGATGGTCACACAGATGCACAGCTCGATGCTCACAGGTGCTCAGCTGCTGTGGGGTTTCAGGTCCTCACCACAAAGCTGCAGTGCAGAGCTCACTGCCCCTATCACTGAGCTCCGGGAACCTCCAGTGTTCCACAGCAGTTTGTGGAAGTTGGCCAAAGGGGGCAGGCACAGCCGCTGGGCCAGTTCAGCCAGGAACAGTTCCCTGGCCACACAGCTTCCTGCAGGCCAGCAGAAGGCATTTGCTTGGCACTTGCCCCAAATTTTTTTCCTTTTCTTCTTGCTTCCTCCACAGGCTCCATGTGGCACATGGTGGGCTGTACACGGTTCCACAACCACCTGCAGAGCACGTCCCTGGGCACCACATCCTGCTGTATCATCCAAAGACCACAGCGGGCATCCCTGCAGGGCAGCTCCCTGCTTACACTCACTGCACAGCAGCACTTCCCACACAAACCAGGAATGGAGATGGCAGAAGGGGAGAGTGGAAGACTGTAGGGCCTCACCTTGCGTAGCCCTGAAATGGCAAACACCATCTTCCAGTTCCTTTGGATGTCAGGATTTCCTCCACAGAAGGTCCAGGGACTGCCACAGCGAATGGCCTCTTCCCCTGGCGTCAGCCTCTGCGCGATACCAGAGCACAGCTGGAATTTCCATGATGGCAGGAAGCAGCAGGATCACTCCCATGGGGCAGAGCCCACCCAGAGCAGGGTGTCCCCGTGGGCAGGAGCGGGCTCTGCACTGTTGATCTCCGTGGGAAGGCAGCTCCATGTTCCTCACCAAAACAAAGTGTAACAGCATTTCTACTATGAACAGAGAGTACTTTGTGTACAGGCATTAGGATCAGTCATTATCAAAATACACACACTGAATATACAACCTGTCCCATGGCCGTAATTTATTATCTCACCACAAGGCACAATACACAGAGCTTTGAGGGTCCTATACAGTCGTCGTGGCAGAAGGCGCCGCAGCCTTTGCACATGATCATGGCTTTGAGGCTGCACGAGCACTGGAACGAGATCTCGTCGACGCTGCTGCTGTCAGCAAACATCTGCACAGCCAGGGCCGTGTTCCGGCTCGCAGCAAAGTTCGCTTTGTGGGTGAGCTGCACCACGCTCCCAGCAAGGCCTCGGGGGAAAGCTGGAGTGTTGGATGAATAATTAAAGCTGCTGGAATTAAGCTGCAGCTTTGAAAGCTTCCCATAAAATGCTTGCTTGATATTGAGCTGAGAGGGGATGGATGAAGGCTCCAAAGGGTGACTCTGTCCTTTTCCAGGATCCCTTGAAAATTTAAAGAAGGGCCAGTCCATGACCAGTGGCTCTCTCTGTGTGTGCCCTGCCAGTTCTGTGGGCTGCTGGGCCACATGCCCCCGGTTCTCTGCATTACTCTTGGCTGGGCTGCCACACACCAACACCTTCTCATTTCTGATCCCTCCTGGGGTGCTGCTGTGCTGCTTTGAAGTCCATTCCTCTCTGGCAGCTGGGATTCCTTCTCCCAATGCACAGCCCTTGTCCAAGGGAATCTGTTTGCTGGGGGACAAGGCTTCCACGGCTGAACCATGATCCAAAGCCCTCGAGTGATGCAGCCTCACGCTGGGGTTGGAAGGAAAACCAGAACCAAAGAGCTTTTTGCCTTGAACCCCACCATAATTTTTATTGACCATTGCACCTCCTGTCTGGTTTGGTCCAAGAGAAGTTACACCTGGAGATAAAAACAGAGGGTCTTTAGGGGCATTCAGCTTCTCTGGGCTTTTACTTGCTGTGACACTTGTTAATGGGTTGTGCTGTGGCATCCGGTGGACCTTGGGCAACTCCTTCTGCTCCTCAAAGCTACAGGAAGAAAATGTTCTTTCCCGAGGGTCCACATCTTCACACTTCAGAGAGGCACTTGCCACATCTGCTGGTTGGTCTTGGCAGCTTAAAGTTGAGCCAACTTTGGAATGTTTTTCCGGGACAGATGGATCCTCTGCACCCTTTGCTCTAGGGAATGCTGTCCCTGACCCACAGGTTTTTTCCTGGGGATCTATGGAAGATCTCACCAAGTGAACATCATCGCTCCTGCTTTGGGCACTCGCCTTTATTCCTGCATCTGGAGAAGATTCTTTGCCAAAATAATGACCACTGCCTCTGTCCAGTTGCAGGGAGAGGCTTTCTGACTGCTTCTGCAGCACTGGCTGTGCAATTTCCAGCTTGATGTTGACGTGAGACACTGGGAGAACTTCTTCCAGTGGAAGTTTCCCCTTCAGCAACTGCATCACCAAAGGGTTGTTGGTCTCAATAGAGGACAGGGGCTGAGCAGAGCTGCCCAGACGCTCGGCTTTCTGGGGTCCCCACCTCTGAGGTGGGGGTGCAACCAAGTCCCCAGAACAGGCCGGACTCTCTGTCTCCACAGACAATTTTGACCTAATCCCATTGCGCTTCTCACTGCTGCTGTGACAGGAAGAGCCTTTCCCAGCCACCTCCCTACAGCTGACACTTCTGAAACTCATCTCCACCTCCACATTCTCATCAGCCATGTCCCCTTCCCAATCGGAAGCAGTGTCTGTGGTTTCACTGTGTGTACTCTGTATTTCTTCATCTCCACTTCTCTTCAACTCCTGCGTCTCTCCCAGGGGCTGATGTGTGTTTTCTGGTTCAGTTCTGGGGCACCTCTCCCTCAGCTGCAGGAGTTTTTCAGAGGTATCTATCCTATTCTGAGAAATAAAGTCACCATGCACAGAGGGCTGCACTAGAGCCTCTGCATTTTGTTCCTCATTACTCAGTTTGCCATCACTGCCTTTCCCTGCCTGCAGGTGTGCAGCATCACACACCGCAGGGATCACTTTCTTCTCTCCAACAGTCACCGTTTTGGAGGTATTATTAGCAACACATTTTTCCAGAAAAGTTTTGGAGCTGTTATATCTAAAACCAGACACCTTCTCTGGATCATGGCATTCTGTGACACCCGATGACAATTCTGGCGGAAAAGGACAACTGGAGGAATTTTGCTTTAAATCAGAAGGATAATCCAGCTGGATGGTGGGAGCACCAACATCTCCAAGTTCCACCACAGCCCTGTCTCCCGTGGGACTGACCCCAGCTCCCTGCCCCCCAGAACACAGCAGACTGGTCACCACAGGAACCACACATCCCAGCTTTGTGCTCTCCTGTGATGCAGCACAAGATGGGAGTTCGGTCCTTGGGTCATGGAGGAGCTGCTCAAGACTCCCCTCCTGCCTCTCAGGAGTTGCACTGTCCAAGGATGATGCAGTCCGAGCACCACAGAATGGCCTCCTGGGTGACCCATCACCAGGCTGAGTGTCCCCTGACCCTGTGGCACAGCCCAGAGTGTCGCTCCTTTCGCTCTTTGAGGAAGAGCGATCTTGTCTGGAAGAGAGGCAGGAATTCACACTGACTTCCTCAGCAGCCCCTTTGGAGTCAGCCTTCCCTCCGCTCAGATGAACAGACGACTGTAGTTGTGCTCGCTGTAGATTTGACGCACGTTTTCCATGAGCTCTCTTTGATCTCCTGTGGGAACGGCCGCTGGATTCTCCTCCACCGCCTCCTTCATCGGTGCCTCTCCCCCCGCCGGGGCCGCCCCCTCCTCCGATGGCGGCGGTGGCGGCTTCACGCTGGGCTCGGGCTTGCAGAGCACGGGCCTTAATGTCTGCGAGGGTCCGGGCCCCGGGGCGGCCCCGGCCGGAGGGCTCCGTGCTGGGGATGATCCGGGGGCAGATCTGGTAAGTGGGCTGACCTTTAACCACCCAGGGTGGTTTAATACGTGAAAGTTGAATCTGAAAGAAAAGGAGACGCGGTAAGTTCTAACACCGACCATCTCCATCGAAACACGTTCTACTGGCAACTGCTCATCGCAATTCTGAGCACAAAAATTCAACAAAGATTTCAGCTTAGAAACTAAGTTGGGCAGAGAAGCTGCACAGTCCCACAACCTCTGCTCTGTGATCTGTAAAGCTGAGTTCACACTAATATTGTTTCACCAGAGCCTGCAGGCAAATATGAAATAAGTTATTTATATTCATGTCTTCAAAGATCAAACTGGTCCTTTCTACATCAGGATGGCTACCCTGAAGCTACCAAAATGGGTATCCTGGTCAAAATAGGAAAAGTCAGGAGGAACACTGAGATTTTGTCCAAAAGCAAAGGAAAAGAACTCAGAAACTACACAGGATAAAGAACACAATTTCAAGGTCTTTTGCAGTAAGACAGCTCGTCTCAGGCAGTATTTCTGTATCCACAGAAATGCAAATGAAGGGAGTAAGTCAAGGTTACCCTGTGCTCTTGTGCAAAGACCTTGGGATGATTTTCTATTCTTTGACTGTCTAAATACGACAGCAAACTGTGGCAGTCAGAGGCACTTCACCAGCTCTACCAATGAAACCCTTCGACTCCTTCCCTTAAGATGGCAACACTTGACATTTTAATAATGTTTTGATACTACTGAGCACGGCAGCCCTGAGAGATAGCAGCTCTAAAGCTCTTTCTTACCCGGATGGGTGGGACTTTGGGCTCCTCTTTAGTAGGCTGTGGCTTTTCTGGGTGAACACTTTCAATTGTGTTACGAAAGGACTGACGATCTTCAAGCCGGGGCTTCTTTTCGGGGAAGGATGCAGAGGCAGCCTCCTCAAAGCTTTTCCTCTTCTGCTCCTTGGACTCCTGAGCAGAGTTCTCCTGGGGCAAACTGGGAATTCTGCTGGCAGCTGCCAATGATGGATCTTCTGATTTGCTATTCGACTTGGAAGTCTCTGGAGAGAGGTGCAGTTCGGTACTCTCTGCCTTCAGTCCTGCAGCCGAGGGGCTGCTCAGATCATCTTTCTTCACGTCTGTCTCAGGCTTTGGCTCTTTATGAAGTGAGGGATCTGGCCCCACGGAAGCAGGCTCTTTGGGAGCCTCCGTGTGCTCAGGTTCCCGCAGTCTGTACAGGCTCCTCCTGGCCCGGCACCGCAGGTCGGCCCGGGAGCGTTTCCGGAAGCGCCCGTCCCTCTGGCGCGTGGTGGGCCCTCGCGGCAGCCTCGCTTCTCCTTTAACAGACAGCTCTGTCCTGTTCTCAGCATCCTCCTGCACCGAATTCTGCGCCTGGGATTCTTCCTGCGTCAAGCCCAACCTGTAAGGTAAACACAAAGGCCAGCTAAAAGTCAAAGCTCACCCCAATTTCAGCGTTACCGAATAGTGCCAACGCAGGCAGAGTCATCATCAAAGCCTCACTAACTCACCCTGCAAGGGGAGAACCCATATATCCCACACTGCTATCACGTGGAATAAGGAAAAAAACACCAGAAATTTGTGATGGAAAATACCATCAGATTTTCTTGGAAACAAAAGAGATGGGTTACAAAATTCTGCTGAACCCAGCCAATTCCATTAAGGATCTTCCCAGAGCAGCAGCTGGAACAATTCACGCAACAACTTGTGTTTTTAAAGGAGTTTACACTGCATTTGCTCAGGTACCCACAAACAGAAACACACACTGCCACCTGCATAAACACGGAAAAAGACAGGATAGACATGGTAAAGTTTCTCACTTTTGCCCATAGTAGTCCTCGAAGAACTTCTCTTTCCATTGCTCCACTCTCTTTTCCTTTTCCATCTCCTGCCGGATTCGAACTTGCATCTCGTGGGTGAATTCACCTACACGGAAGCAAGAGACTGGAATCCAGTTCCAAACAAAACTCATTCTGCGAATGCAACCTTTAGTGTGTTTAAACAGTACAGCAGCTAAATATATGAAAGACAGATCTGCTGTTAACATCCTGCTCCCCATTCCACTCTGGATCCACATGCTGCCTGTGGCTCCAGAAAAAACATCATGTTTTAACAGACAGGCCACCACTCAAGGAAAAATAGGTCTGGCTCTACTTTACACCTTCCCCACTTAATGCTGAAAGTCCCATGACACCAAAAGAAATTGTATCTTTGATTTTAAACAAACAAGAAAAAAGTTGGGGGCAACATAGCTAGATACGCAGCAAAACTGGACCAAGTTCCTGCTCATTAACTGCAAAAGAAAACCGAAACTCCTTGAAAACGAGCAGCCGTTCCCCAGGCACTCAGGAAAGCAAAGCCACTCACCATCAGCAAGCCGCTCCCTCCAGCTCTGTGCAGCATGGGTGAAGAACTCGTTGTTCAGAGCGCTGCCACTGAGGCGCATCAGCCCATCAGCCCCCACCTAGCAGGACAGACCCAGGACAAACAACACATCTGCTCCAGCTGTTCCACACCAAAGAGGTAATCAGGGACGGGAAAACACCTGAGTGCTCATACCTGTCTATCAACTTCAGGCAGGAGGTAAAGCAGCTGCTGCTGGAAGTGTGATGGAAGCGCATTAAAGGTCCTGGAGTTGATCAGCGCTCGCAGGTTTGTGTTGACAAGGATGGAGCCTGGGGTTTCAAAGTCAATATCCTCACCCCTGTTCCGTTTCATCTGCCCTGGAGTTTGAGGACAGGCAAATAAAATTAACATTGTTGTACAAAAGTATTTCAGCATTATGGGCTAAAATTTATGTCAAACTAGAACACCAAAAAGAGCGAGAGAGATGATAAAGACTGTGGTAATCAAGTGAGAAGAATGAGTCTCCAGTGCAGTAATTAAGAAACACACAGCTGAAGTTCTGACATGAGGTCACAGTTCTGCCATATTCAGGCACAATTCTCAATGCTGCTCTTCTGACCAGGCAAACTTTTAAACAATTGTATCACTAACACTCAAGGTGGAAAGCCTGACAAGTGACCTCAGGTCATCAAATGCCTCCTGGTGCTCTCTTCTCAGATTCATGTGGACTTCACCATCACCAATTATTCTTCTGCCTTTAACCAGGAGTACGTACCAGTCGTGGGCTTTCGGATGCCCCTCAGCAGCTGTGGAGGATCCCTGTTTATCTCTGTCCTACTGCGCAGGCTGGTTTTGCACAGGGCCAAGGAGCTGCTGCTGCTGCTGGATGTACTGCTGCTCTCTCCATCAGCATGCCTTCCTGTGAAGCCTAAAAGCAAAACAACACCATAAAAATATGCAAAGAACAGTCAAACCCCAACTGGGAGAGTGGTTTAACATATGTAACTAACAAATATGCTATTACAGGGTATTGCTTGGGTACTAAGTATGTTGAGTGAGTTAAACATACACACAACTCTGCAGTCTCACTCGTTCTCAACAGGTGTTACAGAAATCCTCAGGCAAACACAAATAACTGAGGACTGACTGAGAGACCTGTGAGGTCATTAGGAGCCCTCAAAGCCATGCTCACCTGAGGCAGACTCCATGTGTGCCCCATTTACTTTGAGTGGGGTTAACACCACCCGTGGCAGCATCACACCCGTCTTTTTCTTCTGTTTGCTTGTCTGCAGACCAGAGAGAAACAAAAAACAAAAGAAAGGAATGAAGGCATTATGGAAGGGTATAGTAATCTTCTAAGCAGCATGTTCCTCAGTTAAAGAGCTGTCTGGCTCCTCCTAGCTGAATCTTCAGCACTACATTTAGGACTAGCAGAGAATTCAAAACTGTCTTCCCATACATGATCCCTCCCCATCCTGCCACTTCTTGCCCAAGGAGACAGACTCATAACTCTTTCCGAGGCACTTGTGCACAAACAGTCCCTGTCATACCACCCCAATAGTAATGAAAGCTCCACTTGGGAGGCTTCATCCTTCCCAGTAGTCGCACTTTTTCCTACCTGGGAAGCAGTTCTGTAGCTCTCCCTGGTAGCAGGTCCCTTGCTCTGAGATTCAGTGGAACATGAGGCATTAGAAGAAGTTTCATCAAGAGACACTGAAAGAGATGAGCTCTCAGTCAGACACTGAAGTAGGTCCTGGAGGTTAATGTTAATGTCACCAGACACTTACCATCATTGTCACCACTCACAGTGCTGGCTTCGTTGGACCCACAGCTTTCTGCATCTGCTGTGTCCTCCAGCTCCTCCCCTTCTGGCACTGACAGGTTCCGGGACCATTGCAAGGCATCTTTCTAAAAGGGAAACAGAACTGAGGTAGCTACAGCCCTCCCTCCCAAATCTATACCAATAGGAGCAGACAGTTAACTGAATATACTTTAACCTTCATTTTTTTCCCTATTAATCCCTAATGCAGAAAGGTATTTTAAAGTGTATTTGGGCTCACAGCAGAACAGAAGTTACCTAAACTAAGAGCACCTCATAACTCCTTCCAAAACAAGTAACACATATCCAAAACAACAGATTAATAATAATTAATTTAATGGAAAGGTTTATAATATGACACAATTTTCTGTAAGCTCCTATTAAAAAGAAGCATCTCACTATGAAAGAACAAGTAGCATCAGAGTGGCCAGGCACTAAGATAGCTAGCTTAGGAGATGTCTTTCCTATTTGTAGAATAAAAGCCATTTCAATGCCATCTATTTTCAGCAAAATGTATCAATTCAACAAGATTTTCCAACAGCAGAAAAGAGATGGAAATGAAATAGCTGAGATCTATCAAGTTGATATTTATCAGGGAATCCAACAGTACAAAACAATGCAAAACAAAAGCTCAAGACCAGAAACATTTTCAATATTTAATATTACTGGAAAAATAAACTAAAAATAAAAAAAGTATTCCACAGAAAGTTCAAGATCTGAGGAAAATACTGATGCTAAATAACATGGAATGTAGTGGAACACAGAACAAGCAGCCAAAAAAACGAATATATATTTTCCTATCAAGATTTTACTTGTCGCTACAAGCTCTTGGACCAATTCCTGGGTTGGCTGTTTTCCCTTGTGGATGGCAGCAAGGGAGTGCACAGGTCTGATGTGATGAGCAGCCACCTGAGCTGGACACCAGGTACTGCAGTAAGAGGATTCATTTTGTCTGTGCAATTCAAGAAATAATAGTTGGGTTTTTTAAAGGAATTTATCATAGATGGCTGAATACAGCTGAAAGGTACAAGCTCCAAGGAAATAATGAATTCCAGACCCTCTCTCACATGATGATCTCACTACTCATGATACTCAGTGACAAGGCAACATTCAGCCCTGCACAAGGAGCAGAACTCACCCCTGGGCCCACAGCTGGGAGCAGAGCTCAGCATTTACCTTGAGTGTGAAAAGGCTGATGCGTCCAGGCAGTTTGTAAAAGAGTCCATCCCCTCCCCGGGAATTGGAGTGGAGCATGGCGTTGAGGCAGGCCAGGGGAGATGTGCCACTGCAACAGAGACAAAGAAAGGACAGAGCTTAAGAAATAAATTATCAAGAAAAAAGCGTGAAAGATCTGGTTAAATGGGCATCCTTTAGCTGATATGGGGAACAGAGGTGATGCCATTAACTTTATGGGACAGGCACTTAAGTCAGAACCGTGTCACTAGTTTCATTCTGACTTGTACATCAGCCTTGCACATCACAGCAAACAGGAAATGTGATACCAACTTTAAAGCTATCCTCATACGTTTTTAGACATTTCTAACTTTTATGACCTGTTTCCTCCCCTTCTCTCCTGTGTCGGATTAATTTTATAAACCCCCCAGATTTATTCAGCAGTAGAAAGATGTAACAAACTGTAGACACATCTGTTACTGGAATGTCTCCCTGCTATGTCAAGAACCAAACTACTTGAGCAGAGCTCAAGACAAAGGCTCTGAAGGCTCTCATTTGTTAATTCCTACAAAATTCCCTGGTTAAAGCCCCATCCTACACTCACACTGATGGAACTACTATGCCACGTAATATGGTGTTTTCCATATTAGTAAGTAAGTCCCTTGTAAGTCCCACATATACAGAAAGTTGTCTGCAAGACACATTACAGCACTATTGACTGCATTCCCAGTAAAAGTGAAACTGAAAACTGGACTGAGATAAAATATTTCCAAGAAAATCATTCTCAAATCAAAAACGTAGAGCATTTTCTGTTTCCACCTTGTATGTGTTTGGGTTTTGGACATTTCTTCACATGCCATGGCAACAGGCAAAGTTACCCTGTATCTGTTTTACATCATGTGAACAAAATTTCCAGCCTTCTGTCCAGTTAGACAGTGCTTTCCCCTCTGTGTTTACCAGACACTCCAAGCACACTCACCAGCCACAGAGCTCTCTTAAAAACAGCAAAGTAAGTAATTTTCCCCAAAACAAGAAAAAAAATCAAGCAGTTAAAACTCTGCCAGGAGCTAAACTCAGCATGGTGCTGGCTCATGGGAATGTCAGTGCCTCATATGGAACACGGCCCTCCCAGCAGAGCAGTGTGACCCCCAAACCAGGGAGCCCCACCTCAGGATTGATTCAGAAGGAAAAACATCTCAAGGCACTGAGCTATTTCCTTCAGGAAATGGAGTTTCAGGAAGACATTCTATACAAGGAGCAGCAAAGCCCACTGCACATTCAGCCAGGCAGGCTCAGTGCCTTTATTCTGCAAACAATCACGCTCTGAAGAAAACAATCTTTTCTTAAAGCAGAGATTTAATGACCAGGGAAGGAAAAGCAGATATCCCAAGGGAAACCACCGACCTTTAAAGGAATGAGTTAGCTTTGTGGGATTTAACATGACACATGTTCCAAAGTCTGGTATTTACTTACACACTGTGGCAGGTCACTTGTAAAAAGTGGGAAAGCACAGGATAATTTATGTGTGTGAAGAGCCCTGCTATTATCTTTGGCAGGGGACAGTCTGTGCACAGAGATCTTCAACTGCCTGCTTAGGTAACAGGCCTCATGTGAGAGAGTTGTAGTAGATTGATTAAAGCAAAGCTCCTCTTACAAAGGTCCTCATTAAAATCTGTCTGAATTCTACCGAAACCACTGCCCATATCAAACCAAAACAGAGAAGATCTCAGCAAGCATCACAGAATCACGAAACAGTTTGGTTTGGAAGGGACCTTCAAGACCACCTCGTTCCAAATCCTCTGCTATAAGCAGGGACACCTTCCACCAGACCGAGTTGCTCCATGCCCTGTCCAGCGTGGCCTTGGAAACTTCCAAGGATGGAGTAGCCACAGCTTCTCTGGGCAACTTGTGCCACGACCTTACCATCCTTACAGGGAAGAATTTCTTCCTAATATCCAATCTAAATCTACCCTCCTTCACCTTAAGGCTATTGCCCCTTGTCTTATCATTACATGCTCCTGTGAAAAGTCCCTCTCCAGCCTTCTCGTAACCCCATGGAAGGTGGGTGTTCCAACGGTTGCAAATCTGATGCAGCAGCACACACCATTCTCATGCCTCTCCAAACAACAGCAGGTCCCACACCCAACACCTCTGTACACGTCACTGATTTTTACTGTTCAAAACACCCCAGCTGTTTCCTGATTTCACACAAACAAGGAGCAAAAACAAGCTAACATTTAGGTCCCAGTAGAAATCAGTTTACCTTCTGTAGTTGGGTAAAGTATAGGTTCAGGAAATGCAAACACCACAGAGAAAAACAGTCCACAGAAACAAAGGGAAGGAGAAGCAAGACTAGAAACAGTCCTTGCATCTGGATTTCCCAGAAGTCCCTCCCTGGACAGCAGCTTTTCATGTCTCTGGTAGTCAAATTTTTTTGCAGTAAGTGAGGCATTTGGACTATCACAGTTACCCACTTTCTTTGAGCTGCAAGACACTCTGTATTTCTACTACTGTCATGGAAACAGATGGGAGCGCACAGGAACTTAACCAAGGAAAGCAGTCTCCTGCTTCTGCCCTTTCCAAGGCTTTGTATCAGGTTCTTTTCCACATGAAACCCACTCTGAGGTGGGCATCTCCTCCCTAAAATGTCAAGAGCCATAACCGTGCGATGTGAGCTGCGCTCTCCTGGTGCTCGAGAATCTGAGCATAAGCCAGTGACACAGAGAAGACTGTCTCTTCTAAAAACATAATGACTACTCTAGAAATCAAGCATCAGAGGAGATAAAACTTAAACTGTTCTCAAACTCAAGTCATAATAGCAGAAACTGCTGGGAGCTACTTATGTGAGAACCATGCAAGTGAGTGCTAAGTACAGCACAATGCAGGGGCTTGAGCTGCAAGAGGCATTTATTTCACAATAGATGGATGAAGGGATTCTGTATATTATCAAAAAATTCAAGAACATCTTCCAGTTATTATCAGTGAAACAAACCTCACAATCTGTATATAAATGTCTGTACTGTCATCTGAAATTACCAGGCTGAAAAGAGAAAAAGGGAAGCTAAGTGGGCTGGGGATGAGGCAGAACTGTATGAAGCAACACCAGCCTTCATACACTGCCTCCCCCATGCTCCGCACTGGTTTAGACAAAATCATCAATACTAACCTCATTTCCTTTAGACCTTCAGCCTCTATGACCTGCAGAATCTGTTTTGGGGTCATAGGAGCATCTGAGTAATTTTCCAGCACCTGAAAAGACAGAAAGACCAAGTGTCATTACAGAATTGCATTCCCAGAACTACTCCATCAGCTGTGGCCCAGACCCAATAATGGGCCTCTTCAAACTTGATTCACCTGCAAAGACACAGTAAAATTCCAGGCTACCTCAAGATCCTGGTGAACACGGATCACAGCCACAAAAGGCTTTACCTTCATCTCTTCCGTAATTAACTGAAATAAAAACATGGAGGAGAAAAAGCAGCAGAATTTGGCCTTGACCACAATGGAAGCTTTACCAGACTTCACTATACATTAGATTGAGCTGCTGCCACATAAACTTTCCAAACTGAACAGTGGTCAGTGACCTGTAATGATGTAAAGCCTTCTCCTACATCTCCACAAAGCATCCGGTATTTTTTCGTCACTAACAGTATTACTGTGCAGCTATACAATCCAATACTGTACCTTCCCCAGATGACTGCTTTCATTTCATCTTCACTCCATCCCAGGAAGGGAAGCACAAGTTAAGAGTCAGAATTCATGTCAGAGGACAGAATTCAGAAAAGGACAAAAAAAAAACAACAGTAAAGGATTTGGAAAAAAAAAATCTGGCTAGAAATACTAAAAAGACTTAAGAGAGCTTGCCTTTGACATAAAATGAAGAAAATCAGATATTAAAAGGCAACACAATAACAACTCATCCTTTCATATATCAATTCTATCTAGAATAGAATTGTCACTTATATACAAAGAAGTAAAGAGGTTATTACTCAATTTTTTTTTAAGCCTGTGGAACTTACTGCTCCAAAATGTCTAGAAGCAAGAACTCAAGGATTCAAAGAGAGGACCGGACATTTCTGTGGATAAGAAGATTACCCACATAAACAGGAAACAATGAGCAAAAATAAGCTGCAGTAGATGTAAACCATGCAGTTTCTTTGGGAGCAGATTACCCTACAGCTGCCGACCATGCGCTGACTCCTGCCCTTTTCCCGGCAGCAGACAGTGCTGCTCTTGGAATGCAAAGGCACCCAGCTCCACAGACCTGGGACCACGGGCACAAAGAGGGTGAGACAGGCACAGGCCACGGCCTGAAACAGGCATGGAAAGGAGCAACAGGAATTCACTCAGGAACTTTCTGATCATAACCATAGTCGAAATTCCCCCAGCATCACGGCACCACGATGCACAGCCCTGGTGTCATCTGTCCGCACATTCTAGGAGTCAGTAACATGGTGTGTCTTTCAGTCTGACTCGTGTGGAAAGCCAGAGGAAGGACCTAGATGCCCCATTTCTATCAGCAACATCTAGAAGTTAGTCACTGCAGCAGCAATGCCAATAGGACATAAGCAAAGTCACCCCAAAGCTGTGCAGGCCAACGCTTGCACGTCAGACCAAAAGTAATGAAAAACCTACCACAAGTAATGAAAAACCCAACTGCAGTTCTGCACTTCAACTGTATATTGTGATAAGGCTGGGTTGCATGGGGCTTGCAGCAGCCTGGACTAGTGGAAGCTGTCCCCTGCCCATGGCAGGGGGTGGAACAAGATGATCTTCAAAGGTCTTTCCAATCTAAACCCTGATTCTACGAATGGAATTTCTCAAACCATATCCACCCAACAGGTATTTTGCAGCTGTTTGAAGCTCACAAGCTTCTGAGAATGAGGTAAGAATATCATGGGGAAGAGAATTAGAGCGCTAAATTGAGTTAAAAGCCAATGAAAACACAGAGAACATAAAGAAAAATCAAAGCAAGTGATGAACCATATTCAGAAAGAGTAAACGAATTAAATTTTATACCGCTCCATCACACTTCTTCCTCCCCCCACAGGTTACAAGGTCTCCATGCCTCCCTCATGAGCTGTCACCCCATCACTCAAAGGCTGCAGACAGCTGACATGGGGTAACTCATTGCTCCTGAGTCCAGTGAGATCTGCAAAATACAACACGTCTGTTCCAAAAAATCAGGGAATTATTCAAACCCCTCTCCGATGACAGACACAGCAAGCGAAGTATGTGGCCTAAAACTGAGCACAAAGGAGCATTTACATACGGATAAAAGAATCTATGCTCAGGGGAACAATTTCCAATCAAGAGCTGTATTAAGTGTACAGAGCACTTAATGGAAGAACTGGGGGAGAGAGGATCCTGCAAGCTTTAGACACCAAATGCCAGTCTCCAGCACTGCCCCTTTTATCCCTTTCCAACCTGACACTCCCAGCACCACATCAGCCTTCTGCCCAGAGCTACAACTTCAACATTGGCTATTCCTTACTCCCAAAACAGAGTTTTCCCCCCTCTATTTCTAGCACTGATAGCTGAGGGTTCCTATGCCCCTAATTATAGAAGTTTACATCACTTCCTCAATTTACTGGTCATCCAGCTCTGACAGCACTTGTGGGATCCTGCCATGGCTTTGAGCATCCAAATGAACCTTTAAGGGTTTATTTTATGGAACGTGCAGAGTTTTGGCTCTGTAGGAGGAGCAACACTGAAGAACACTTTTGCCTGTGATTCTCAGAAACGTCGAGCAGAATACAAAATACACCAGCACACGTCAGAGATGGAAATGAAAAGCATTTTGACAGGGAGCATGTGTAAGACTAGTGTGAAATAAAGATCTATTTTTAGTGGATTTACAATCAGTCCTGCAAGCTGGAAGTGCAGCTACGCAACTGTAGGTCTCTTTAAGTGGATAATCTAGTATGAGATTTTGCTATTTCTGGTTCATCAATGACTCTAAGTTGAGGGTTAGACATCTCATGCACCCACTGTGGCCAAGGTCCTGGCCAAAAGACAGGTGAGAGGAACTGTGTGAAGAAATGCCTTCCCCATCACACAAGGGTGATGAGCTAGGTGTATCAGGTGACTGCTTCAGAGTCACAGTCTCATGTGCTGCTTTGGGCAGCCTGTAAATACTGATTTATTTCACCTGTCAGAGCTCAAGATGTTTGAATGAGTTGACTTTGTGCAAGGTCACATAGCACAGCCCCTGCCCCCAGGGTCACCTACCAGGAAAGCATCCCTGCCACCTGCAGTGACACACCTGGTTCAAGAACCTGGATCCCAAGGAGAAAGGCAAGATGGAGAACGAGACGACCAGGCTCCTGCAGTGAAGTTCCATAGTAGCTGCATTATGCCCTTCTCCAGTTTTTCAAGCAAAGCCACATGGATCTAAAATATTATCATTGACACACAAAAGATGATGCAAGTTGCTGGAAGTCAGATGCTTGTCTGATTAGGTTTTCTCCTGGCAAGCAGTAAGAAAACACTCCAATAGCCAAAGAAATCTTACTCAAAAGCATCAAGAGTTATCCTGAGTATCCTCAGTATGTTGATCATATCCATCATGAGCCTCACTGGACTCACCCACACTGTTCTTTCTGAATGTTTACATGCATCACTGCATAACCTGGGCTGGCAAAACCAAAACAAACACACACAACAGAAAAAAACCAGCAAAACAAACCACCCTCAAGCTCTGTAAATCCGTTTCTGCAGAAGTCCAGGGGCTACACAGAAGGAACACACGTATCCTCATGAGTTGTACACCACTGACAGGGCTGCCAGGAGGAACCACGGGATCCATTCACATCCAGGTAGCTGGATCATCTCTTACTCCATCCCTGGCACTGCTGTGTCACAGGGTCACCAGGAGAGAGGCAGCTCCTTCCACCCAAATGCCAGATAGCCAGCCTAAACACCGTGACCTGCAGCCCTTAAATCAAACCTCTAACCAGCTCACTGAAAGACAGTGAAGTTTATTTTCCATTTTTAGATTTCCTACTTTATAACTGAGGTTCAAGACACATCCAGCTCCAAGGCTTCACAGAGGGAGGTCACCTTCCTCACACTGCAAAAGTCCAGTGACAGTGACATTGCTTGGAAGTTAAAGCTCTCAAGAAAGAGATTCTTTAAGACAAAAGGACTGAGACATTTCCACGGCCACGTCTCCTAAACTCAAAAGTGACCAAATACGGGCTGATTCAGGGATGTTCAGTCCAGCTGCTGCTCCGGCAGCCCGGCGCACGCCACCGGCCCTCGGGCGCTGCCGGTGCACAGAAGGAACCCGCACCCTCGGTAATTAAACCAAAAACTTTTGACAGCGGCCGTGCCCTCTCCGCGGGCTCCAGTTCCTCCCACGGAGTTTTAAAACCATCAGAAGGGAAGAGAACGAGCGGAACGGTTCCCGCAGCCGTGCCCGGCGCGCACTGAACCGCGGCGGGACGGCAGCTCCCGTCCCATCCCGGGAGCCCCGCCCGGCGGGAGGCGGCGGGGGCCGCGGGGACCCCCGGCGGGCGGGCAGCTCGCCACTGAGGGCCGGGGGCCGCGCTCGCACCGCCCCGGGGCGCATCTCCTTCCTACCGGGCTGAGGAAGAAAAACAACCGCGCAGGAGAGCCCGGCCACAGCGGCCGGTGGCGGAACCGCGGGAAGCCGCGGGACCGGGCGGGGAACCGGCAACACCGAGCGGGGAACCGGCAACACCGCCCGCGCCCTCCAGGCGGACCCGGCCCCCGCTTTTACCCCCTCAAAAGCGATGGCGGCGCCGCCGGCCCCGTTACTCGGGGAGGGGCCGGACGTGGCGGGGAGGCCCTGGGGCACGGCAGAGCCCCGCACCCCCTCCCTGGACGCCCCCCCGGCCTCACCAGGCGGGCGGCCTCGGCCCACGTGCGCTCCTTCATCCTCCTCTTCTTCATCTCCTTCATCCTCCTCCTCATCTTCCTCCTCCTCCTCCTCCTCCCGCGCGGGCGGGCGCGGCGGGCGCGGACCGTTGGGCGCGCGGGCGGCGGGCGGGCGGCGGCGACCGGGGCGGGATGGGCGCGGCGGGCGCGGCGGGCGGGGCGCGAGGCGGGGGCGACTCCGGGCGCTACGGGAGGCGGCGGCGGCGGCGGCTCGGGCCCGGCATAACAACGGGGTCAAAGGGCCGGGAGCGGGGCGGGGCGGCGGGGCCCGGCGACGGTGGCCGCGGCGGGACACGGAGGCACCGGAGGGGAGGGGCCGGAGGGGCGGGCCTGAGGCTGGTTTGAAGGAAAACAAACCGCAAGGACCGCCGGGAGTTGTAGTCCTCCTGCGTGGCATCGGCGCAGCACCGCTGCCGCCTGTGGACTACAAGTCCCGGCGGCCGCAGCGCCGCATGGCGGGAGAGGCCGCTGGCGCCGCATGGCCGCGGCGGGGAAGCGGCACCGCCCGGGCCGGGGGCGGCCGCGGGACCGAGCTGGAGCTGAGGGCCCGAGGCTGAGGGCTGTGGCTGCTGGTGTTCCCGCGTGCTGGTTATAACAGAATCAATTAGGCTGGAAAAGACCTCTGAGATCTGCTAGTCCAACCTATGACCCCACACCACAATGTCCAGCACACCGGGGCACCGAGGGCCACGTCCAGTCTTTTCCTTAAACACCTCCAGGGGCGGTGACTCCACCACTTCCCTGGGCAGCGCCTTCCAACACCTAACGACCTTTTCTGTTAAGAAATTCTTCCCAATGTCCAAACTAAACCTCCCCTGGCACAGTTAAACACTGTCCTCTTGTCGCTGGTTGGCAGAAGAGGCCGACCCCCATCTGGCCACAAACTCCTTTCGCAGAGGTGTGGAGAGTGGTAATGTCACCCATACCTCCTTTTCTCCAGGGTAAACACTCCCGGCTCCTTTAGCCACTTGTGATAGGACACACGCCACAGACTCTTCCCCACCTTTGTTTCCCTTCTCTGGACATACTTCGTGGTTATGTCCCGAGGCTCCTTCTCCCCACGGCGCCCATAAAAGACCGGTTTAGATCTGCACCACCCGTTGCTGACACAAACAAAGAAGTACCAAGGCTGGGGGCTACCCTGGAATGGGATTCTGGCAGGGTTTCACCAGCACTTCTGGTTCCCAAGGTGCCATATGCAGGCATCAGCACCTTCTACTCACACACACACACATGCTAATACTGCATTTCTACTCATATTTACATTTTCCCACTTGCTTTGTGCACTTTTTTTTTTAATGAAAGAAAAGTTACGCGAAGCTTTGTAAAACATGAAGTCACTGAGCCCTGCCCCAAATTAACAATGCAAAACACACGTTTTGATAGATGCAATAAATCTTATTGACTTTATTACACATTGTATTTTAGAATCACTTTACATTCCTAGACAAAAGAGATGATACAAATAAATATAAGCTGTAAAACTATGGACAGAACTATGGACAGGTTATTTTTCTACAGATCACCTAAGAGAAGGCGGAGGTGGGTGTATCTCCAAGGAGCTGAGAGTTGTGATCGACAGCTGTGCCCATAGAAGGATCCTGGGTCACCTCTTCAAAAAGAAAGGGGGCTGGAGAAGGCAGTAAGCACCTGGACCCCAGAGAGTCAACCTCCCACTGCACAGTGCAGCAGGCAGCACCAGTGTTCTCATTTCAGTTCCATCTCTGTAGCTAATTATGGCTTTTGCAGGCTCTCTTTTCCCAGTCTGTTTGAATACAGCAGGAACAGACCCCAAGAAATTCCACTGAACTATTTAAAGACTGGTGCACGCTGCCCAGCACAGACAGGAGAGAGGACAGGTCCAGGTACACAGGTGCCTCACTGAAGCTCCAGTGCTGCGTGTTCAGCGAGGGCAGACTTGCACACCTCAAACTGACTGAACACTGCCTGCTCTGATCTGTATAAGGCACCGGCGCAGCCCCAGGTGCTCTGGCAGAGGTATGTGTTTTAGAAGATTCAAGCAGCATGCAAATATTTTTAAAAAGGCGCTAGACCTAAGTTAAGGATTTAAGAAAGTGCTTTAATTCCTATGCTTCAGTGTCTTGTGGTACTTGCTCCCACTGGCCGACTCCTGCTCCATGCCACTTTTTTAAAAAAAGATCTCATTATACAGATCAGAGCAAAGACAATTATGTTGAAAGTTAAACATTCCTATGAAGAAAAGGTGACGGTGTAAGGCTCTCCCAGGGCCTCTTCCAGGAGTCCAGCTGGAGTTCCTGCCTTTGGTTAACCAGCAGGAAGCCCAGATGGTTCAGATAACACCAAAGAAGGGCAAACTCGGCAGGAATGTTTCTGAAAAGCTTCGACCCAGAGCTCAGTATGTTTTGTACAGCTTAAGACAATGTATCTTAATATCAGTGCCACTGAGCATCTGGTGAGGGTTAAGTCCTTCGGAATGAGAATCCAAAAGCTTCTGTAACAGGCCGAGATTGCCCATGAATACACTGACCAAATCTCCACCCTGCAGCCCCAATTTACATACAATGACTAAATAGGCAGATTTATTCTTTTCCACTCTACTGAGTTTCTTTCACCTTGCTAATGAATTTCTACAGAGTTAAAAGCAGAGCCTTTCTGACGCTGGCTCATCAACATGAAAACAAGTTTGCACTGCAGAGCTCCATGGTACCAGCCCTGCCACGAGGGCAGTTTCCAGCATATGAATTTAATATAGAATTCCCTATGGAATAGTAGCAACTGAGGAAAAGTGTGCACATGTGCAGACACAGATGAGTCTGTGTATGCATTATTCACATAAAACATGTGTACATAGGTACGTACATACACGTGGTTATATATTGTGCTGCTATTTCACGGTTTTAGACCTCTCCCACCCCCACCCCCCTTTTAATTTCAACTCTCTGAGCACTTAAACCATACAATCATCTATTAAAATGTCCTAGTACAGAAGACTATGTGCTGGAGAGAAAGAAGAAGGAGAGGGGAGGGAAGAGAAGGTGTTGTTATACTATGCAACAAAAGCCAGTTAAAAGGCTCTCTGGATATAAACAGTGCTTTGTAAAAACGAAGATTATGGTGGGTTTCCATGTTCAGGTTGAAAGAAATTGGTCATGTGCCTGCTCTCTCAATTATAAGCAAATCCCTTCTTCCTCCACCAAAACTATTTTATATATATATATATGTGTGCATATATGTGTATACATATATTAACCTTGTAGCCTGGGAAAGCAGTCCATGGAATGCAGCAGCCAAGCTGGTGTTCCAGGGGCCCGCCTGGCTCACCTGGGCACCGTGCCTGCAGGATGCACAGGTGAGCTGTGCTGAGCACTCAGCTCCTGCTGCTCAGAGGGGGTCAGAAGAAAGGAGTTCTCCAGCCTGGATGAAGTCACTCCATGGACACTTAACAAGCACAAGGCAGAGTCCACACATCAGAGCATGTCTACAACCAGGCAAGTCCTCACACACTCACACGTGTCAGTCTGGAGGGAGTCATCAGTGAGGGAAACAGGTAAAAACGTTCACAGGATGACAGCCAAAAGCAACCAGAAAAAGTAACATCCCAAGTCTCAATATACAGTGAACTAAAACTTACAAATGAGCTGTGGGACACTAGACAGGGACACCTTACTCTGTCCTTAGCGTGCAGTTCCACCTCCCTCTACCCTGCTACACGAGCCTGCTTTAGTCATAGGGCAGCTTTGCAATGAGACTGTCAAAAGGAGTTCTTCCTCCCTTGTTTTCAAAGTAAAACCCCTGGAATTAACACCAGCTTCCATCACCAGCCTCGGTTATGTTGGGTTCACTTCCAGCAGGCTCTGAGTGGACTGGGAGGTGCAGAGAGAAAGCTGCTTAACATGGAACAGGTGAGGCACAAGAGGCACTGAATGCTGAACTTCCTTAGACACCAAGGGCAGGGACCAAATTCCCAGGAGTGCTCTCAAAAGGCAGCTGCAAGATCCAGTGCTCTGCCAGCTGAGAGTCTGAGCCTGGCAGGGAGAGCTCTGACCTAGTGCTACGTTTTCCATCAACAGTGGGAGGCATGAGAAAATGGCCGTATGACATTAAAGATGTCATATGGACACTGGTTTTAAATGCCAGGGGTAAAGATGGAGGCAAGAGAGAGGAGGAAAGCTGTGGAGCTGACAGTAGTATGCAGAGGTGTTCTTTGACAAGGTGGTTCGTGTTGGTAGGGGTGAGGTCTGTAGGTCAGCTTAGAGGTGCTCTCACTTATGCCTGTAAACAAAGAAAGGACTTCAGATTCTACTGCTTCCTTTCTAGAGACCACAGAGTTGTTTTCAAGACTCTTTTCTGTCCTACAGCCCTATGGGGAGGTACAGCTGTGTGGTGGTGAGGACACACTGGCCACTGCCATCTTGCCTGTTGAGACCAATGCCCGAATCCCAGGTGGTGATGCCAGTCTCTCAAGCATGAAGAGGAAGAACCACACACCTTGTTGAGTTTGAACAGATCCTCTGCTTTTTAGCCTCTTTTGGTTCTCACTGTGGAGCCACAGAGTGGTGGTTCTGTTGAGATGACTTTCAACTCTGTCTTCTTAGTGCCCAACAGCCAAAAGCCCTGTGCAGCAGAAGGGCTGGTGCAGGAGGAGGACGGTGACGCTGTGAGGTGATCCCCATGCTTCCCATTGCTCCTAACACACTGTAACGTACCTCATGCATTTTTGATTTCCTAACTAAAATCCATTTCCCACAGAGGCCAAATGCTGAATTGCAAGCACGGATCTTCCCATGGCTCAGTGCCCCTGGATTGGCCCGAGTCAGTTAAACAGCAACAAGGCCATCTCCAGGGAAAGGGGCTGGAGGCTGGCCAGGAGCTCTCTCTGCAGGTTTGTCCTTGTCTCTGCTCCCAGAAGGTAAAGGCTGTTCCCTCCCTGGAGAGGCGTAGCTGGTTTTATTTTGGAACCAGCCCTCGTGACTGTGGGTAGAGCTGAGAACTGGGGGTGCCTGATCCTGATGCGGATCCCACCGATTTCCTTCCAGTTTGCGGCCTGAAGAAGCAAAAATTAAAATATAAACAAGAAAAGCTCTAACAATCTCAATGACCTGTTACTTTCCAAAATTAATCTGCAAAAAGCTGATTGGTTTTTTTTGCAGGAGTTATTCTCTAATAAACTGTTTCAGCTTTTTCTTCTGTCCTATGTCCTACACCCTGAAAGAAGGTTGTGGTGAGGTGGGGGTTGGCTTCTTCTCCCAAGTAGCAAGCGACAGGCCAAGGTGAAACAGCCTTAAGTTTTACAAGGGGAGGTTAAAGCTGGATATTAGGAAAAATTTCTTCACTGCCAGAGTGGTTGAGCCCAGGCACAGGATGCTCAGGGCAGGGATGGAATCTCCGTGCCCTGAAGTGTTCAAAATATGAGTAAATGTGGCACTTCAAGATAAGGTTTAGTAGCATGGTGTGATTCAGTTGGAGGTTGGACTCAAATCTTAAAGGTCTTTTCCAGTCTTAATGATTCTACGTTCCTCTCTCTCTCTCTGCTTAACTATGAAAAAACTAAAGCTTTTTTAGCTTCACTTCACTGATGAGACATGCTGACCAAGAGCAACTGTACTTGTTCCTCTCCTGTAGGCCAATCTGCTCAGGGAAAGTCCAACTCACCTGGGTTTTGACTTTTTAACTGAAGTGCTCTCAAAGGTTGAGGCATCCACTTGAATGTCATCTTCTTCTTGCAGAGCTGCTTCCAGAGCTGCCTGAACCTTGGGAGCAATGGCTGGACCTTCATAGTTCCTTGTTGTCCGGCTGGGCACATCCATTTCCAGTAACACGATGTTCTCTGCCTGAGACAGGAAAAGCAGAATCAAAGTCTCCACGTTTTCATACACACTGTTACTTTGCCCTCCAGAAACTTAATCTGAAGTACTTCAGAAATGTATGCAGGACACTACAAATTTACATCTCAAAGAAGAACACACAATCCCCTCTGGAATTCACATTCCCCTGGTCACGAGGGTGAAGAGACAAAGGTTCAACCACATCTGGGCTTACCCTGTACCGAGCCTCTGTATGATGCATCATGAACGTCCTGGCGTGTTGGCTCAGGGGCCTTTTGTACCCCACAGCAGATACTGGTCTTTTCATCATCTGCTGGTTGCTAGAGAAAAACAGAGACTCAGGCTGTTATACCCTAAAACCAAAGGCTCCTCTTGGAGTTTATGAGCTACAACATCTGCAAATTCCATGCAGAAATCTGTTTCAACACAGCAGAAACCACCCAGGCTGCATTTGTAGGAGCAGGAAAGAAATATGATAGGAATGCACTGCTATTTTAAGGGTGAATGCACTATTACATATATTTTACATATAATTATGGGGTTTGCCTATTAGAAAAATCATAATCTCTCAAGAATTCTCCTAACTCTGCATTCCTATTTTACAGCACTATTAAGAGGAAAAATTGTTTTGTTTTGAGTTGTTTTATTATGTATCAAGAAGTTGTGAACTCTAAGGGGCCAGTTTAAATCCCCAATTCAATCCCTCTTTTGTTCTTGACAGCTAGAGGGTTTCCTGTGACCTGTAATTCCATCCCAAGAGCAGAAGTACACTCACTCCAGACGGGTTATGGGATGTAGTTTCCAGTTGTCTTCCTCTTCATCAAAGAATGATCTGTTCATGATCTTATTCTTTTCTTCCAAGGGAATAAAGTTTTCAATAATCAGGTGCCTACATGCAACCACAAAAATAAGAAATATACAAGAAATATAATCAGCAATGGCTTTCCTCACTGCTCCTCTCCCACTGATGTAATACAACCCTGGAAACGGAGGAATGGTTTAGTTTTCTCATGGTTAAATCTTATTCCACAAGTATGTGCAAGGCAGTCCGTCCACTCCCTGCCCTGAGAAACCCTCTCTGTTACAGTTAATAGCAGGCAGTGGTGTGATGGGACTTACTTTAGCTTTAGTTCCCTGGTGAGTTCATTCTGGGTCTGTTCCATTTCCTGGCGCCCCTTGATGTGCTCTTCTTGGAGATCATGGATCTCTGCCTTCACAGCTTGCAGCTTGGAAAATAACTGGAGCACACAACAAGAGCCAAAATATGTCACTTGCCAAAGCTCCACTCACTTTCACACACAAGTTGATTTTATTCCCAGCCCGGTAGACAGGGAACCATTTTTCTTTTTACCTTTTTGAGTTTCTTGGTCTTTATGTCCACCTCTTGCTGAAGAGAGCTATATGTCTCCTTCAGCTCCAGTGTTTCCTCATCCTGACTTTCCATCTGTTGCTGGATTTCTCGCTCCCGACGTTTCTGAAGAATGGGACAATATGACATTAAAGACCACAATTACCTTGTCACCTCCAGCTGACACACACGATACCAATGCTCAGGATGGGTTTCCTTCCCTGCCTTCCAATTCTTCCTATCTCTAGCCATAGAAATATCAGAAGCATTAACTCTTATTTGTCCTTATTTTGCTATTAAGATCAGATAATGTGAACAAGGCTCAAGTTTCAACTAAAGGAATCAAATGTCATTTTTAGATTTTTTTTCTTTCCTTTTTATCAGTTTGTACTGGTTATTGTATTTAAGATTCACTAACAGAATTTGCATAACAGAAAATAAAATTTTAGCACAGAGTAAAGACCCCTTCCTTCAGCTAAAGGCTGAACTGGTACTCATCAAGGTCTTAGAAATATTTCTTCACTTAAAAACAGCTCCAGTCAAGATAGGAGGTAAATCTTTACCATGAAGAGCTAGAATAAAACTATTATAAACCTTCTTTACATATTTCAAATAATGACAAATATAACACAAGCCCTTCTCCCTTCTTTTCAATAAATGATTGCCATCAAACTAATTTTAGGGTTAATCCTGGGAAAACTTTCTGGTAATTTCCCTGACACAATGTTTTACAAAAGTTCTGTGGCAAGGTTTTTGTATACAAAATAACAAATCTCCTTCCTTGTACCTGTTCGGCTATTTCCTGTCGTTTCTGTTCCAGGATTTTCTGCTGTTCATTTGTGTGATCCACAATATTTTTCCCTCCCACCAGCAGCTTGCTTTCCATGGTCTGAAAGGTAAAAGCAGGGTCAGAAGTTTCTCTCAGCAACTACAGAGGGTAACTTTCTCTCCTATGGATACAATTTCTTTAGGGCAGCTCCCTTATTTAACCTTCTCTTTCAAGGCAGCTGCTACAGGAATCACTATTTCTTAAAATTCCTATAAAACCGTGGGATTAATGCAACAGTAACTTGTTTAGAATAAGGCACCACTGCAATGTGTGGCAGAGCCGGAGAACCAAAACGTGTGCTCCCCTGTAAATAACCTGTTAATGATCTGTGACAGAAGGATACATTTTTAGTGTCACAGCTTGTGAAAAGACACATTATCTTTTATTTTGCCAATTGCTTGAGATCAGCGCATAAGAACAAAGAAATAACTCATGAATATTGAAACATGTCATTAATGGTGGAAATTTCAACTTCTGGCTAGAAATAGTTTATTTTAAAATCTTACAACCTAAACACAAGTCACTGTCCTGGAAACTTCCTCTGAAATACCTTTCCAAATTGAGAACCCCTTTATTTTCCCCACAGCCTATGGAAATTGCTTTCAAAGAGGAAGAAATCTACCTTGATTTTAGCACTTAGCATCTCTGTTGCTTCTTTCTCTCGCTTCAGGTCCTCCATTTTCTTCTCCTTCTCTTTCAGCAGCCTCATCTTTTCTTCTGCTACCAAGCTGTGATCCTCGACTATAGCTTTCTTCTCAATCTCCAGCTTTTCTTGTTGCTCCCTCCAATAGTCATCTTTGTCATCTCCTTCATCCTCACCCTCTTCAGTGTCCTCCTCCTCTTCCCCACCCTCCCTCCTCCTTTCTCTCCTCTTTCTTTTGCCAATAGACCGTTTTTCCAACTGTGCCTTGAGTCGAGCAATCTCTTCCTGGAATTCCCTCAGCAGAGCGTCCTTAGGATCCTCGTTCACCTGTGGCTTGTTCTTGATGTTTTTGGCACGGTTGGCATATCTCAGTGTGGTCAGAGTCTCCTCTACATTGTACGAGGCAGGGCCTATATTGGCCACCATCACAGTTTTGGCATTGCCACCTAATGAGTCCTGAAGCAGCCTGGTCAGCTTGGAGTCCCTGTACGGAATGTGCGTGCTTTTGCCATCTACCAGCGCAGAGATAACGTTGCCCAAAGCTGAGAGGGAGAGATTGATTTTGGTGGCTTCCTTCAGCCTTTCCCCCTGTGCTCCAGTCTTTGCTTGCCTCTCGCTGCCTGCCAGGTCCACCAGGTTGAGCTTCCCCACACGGATGTGGTTCTCTCCATCCAGCCCCAGCTCGCTGCACTCGATTGTGATCTGGAAAATGGCGTGAGATCGAGAGCTGTGCTCGTTCATGTTGGTGGCACCAACGGAGCGGTTCTGGTTTCCCAAGTTCATGATGTGCTCTATCTCTTTGACGCTTTTCGTAACAATGGTGGTCAAATCCTTAACAAAAACCCCTGTGTCTGGTCTCTCCTTCAACTCCAGCCGCTTGGACTGATCCTTTGATAACAAGTCTCTGATTTCTTCCTGGTATATTTCCAAATAAGACGCTCTAACTAAGTATTGCTGATTTTGAGATCTAGAGATGTGGGTGAAAATGTGGTCGAATGAATTGGGGATGACCCCTCTTTTTTCGGGATCACCACGCACCCCTTCCATCGTATATGTTTTCCCTGTCCCAGTCTGCCCATAGGCAAAGATTGTCCCATTAAACCCTTGCAGAACAGAGTCCACGAGAGGCCTGAAGGTCTCATCGTAGAGTTCGACCTGTTTGGAATTCCAGTCATATACAGCATCAAAGGTGAACGTTTTAGGCAGTTCATGAGCTGATCCCCGTGGATTCTTCACTGAGACCTGCCCTAACTTGACATCCACATTGACAACTTTTTCATAGGAAGCAGTTTTCTCTTTGCTGTTCATGGGCCGGCAGCGCACGATCACCCGCACGGACTCGGAGCTCTTTGACTTGGACATGACGGCGGGGCTGCGGCTGCTGTGCTGCTGCTGATGGATGATCCCGTGCTACAAACCTGAAACAAAAACAAAGCAGGAGTGTCTGAAGGCAGTTGTCTGCAGGAGACAGCTTTTCACAAAGCCAAAGACTTGCCTCATCAATTTGAGTGGCATTTTGCATTCATTAAGTTGCAAGAGATTTTGAAGAACTAAAATGACGTACAACATGAAAATCCTGTAAAGGCCTGAACTGAGACAGAATTGTTTTACCAAAGGCTGTGCATCAAATGGTATCATTTTTTACAAGCTCAGCTGCAAAAATCATCATCAGATCACACCTTTACAGTTGGTAAAAGATTCTTTTCTTGACCCTTAAAAACAATAATAAACCTTTTAAAACTATTCATAAAAAGAATACTTCGCCATTCATTTTCTTTGTAGTCAGCCTTTGGTTTTATATCTCCTGTTTTGAAAATCTAGTACAGCCCTGCTCTCTCTGGAGCACAAGTCTGCTATTATCTTTTCTTCTGGCAATATACTTTTATCAGGATTCCCCACAAAAGCCAGCCCTGCTCAGCAACACTCACCTACTGACATCACTCCTGCTCTGGTGTTCCAACTGCATCAGGTTTACAGGACTCACCATCAACCTAAACTCACATTGCATAAACCCAGATCACAGATCCAACTCATTCATAACTCTGGGCAGAGAGGGAGGAGACACTGGTGCATCCTCCAGTCATCAGCAAGGTGAGCTGCCATTGAAAATGGAGCAAAAAGCCTGTGTTCCTAACAGACCTCAATGGCACAACTTGGGGAATGCCATGCAATTTCTAATAACCCTTTTTATTTCCAAAATATCTTCCAAGAAGAGCCCTGAGGTCCTTCTGCCAACTAGAACTAAGTGTAAAAGTAATACACACAGGGAACCCCAGGCAATGCTGGCACAGGTTCAGGTGTGGCCTCCCTGGAATGTGTTCACTGTTCTCTTCCCAGCCAGATCAGCAGGAAACAGGAATTTTTCTCTAATTGTTTTTCACTTGATAATTGCATGTCTCAGGAGAGCTTTTCCAACAAGGTGGCAGAGAACTTCAGGGCCAGAGCTAGTGAATGGGAAAAGAAGCACAATTCCAATATACAGACAGTCAGACTGGCAAAAAGTAAAATAGAAACAATGGACAAAAATGGTTAAAAGTTGTACAGAAACCTCAATATGGCCTTGGGAATTTCCTTGGGTCTGCTGGAGGAAATTTTTTGCTTCTCATTCTTCCCATAAAAGCACTGAACTGTACTCTCATTCAGAATTCACTCTACACCCTGCACAGTGAGTTCAAAGTGTTACAGGAATTTTGGGTAGCTACTGAATAAAACCATTTCACTCCTACTTGACAGCTCCACATAAAGGTGACCTTCCTGTCTGACCCACAGCAAATATTTCTGGAGCACAAACACAGAAAGAATAAGTGAAACGAGGACAAATCTTGGAAGAATCACAAAGAACAACTCTCCCTCTTTTCATCCTGAGGAGTTGTATACATTAACACACACTTCCCCTTCCACAGCTCTGAGAGACATTCCAGTAATTCAAGTTCACAAGAGACAATTTTCTGACAAGGTCACATGACAACCACTGTGTCACGTATCTGCATGTTCACACTGGCAAATACTCAAATTAGGCACAAGTTCTGACAAGGAGAGCATGGATTTATTTTATATATTGAATATGTAAAATACTATTCTGATGAGAACTTTTGTAAGCAACTATGAGAAATATTAAATTATCAGAGTTAAGTTAATCTTGCCAGAGGTACACCTCGAACAAAATTATGTCGCACATTTGCTGCTCCTCTGGGTGTACCTCCTCACCACCAGCTTTTGACACCTTTCCCCACTTCACTTGCAAGTCTCTTTTTATAGTCACAAACAACTGATTTTACCCCTGATTTGGGCTATTTTCATAACAACCCATCACGAATCATCTCCAATTATTTTAGCTACTGCGGTGAAGTTTACTGGAAGCATAACAAATTATGGCTCTTCTCAGATTTATCCAAGTGTGTAACTGGAAAATAAAACCAATTAGTTGGCAGTGTTTGTATTCCCCAGGAACTCCAGGGCAATGTTTGAGCTGCCAGAATGGCTGGACATTAACAGCCAGAAAGCTGGGAATGCTGCTGTGCCATCCACCCTTCTCCATCAAAGATGGGAATTTTTTCATTAAACTAGTTCAGCCTAAAGTGACCTGGGCCAGGTCTCTGCAAGCCAAGGTCAAGGTTGAGATGGATGCACTTGCAAATATGCCCCTGGTGACTGAGAGGGGAGGATGGGCAGAAATTGAAGCATTTTTATTTATTTCAGTCAACACAAGGTTATGCTTGAAAAAATGAGCAAGGCCACGACCTAAATACAGGCTGGGGCAACCACTTTTCCTCAGAAACCTCCAGGGTTGGGAGGTGCTGTCTTGGACAGCTATGCCCCAGGCATTGTGCTCACCCCGCCACCTGCCCTGACAGGTGATGTCCTGATGCTCTGCTTCCTGCCTTAAAGACCTCTGAAAGATTTTCTTGGAACTGCCCAAACCTTCCCCTTGCATCTTTGCACATCCCGAGGTACCACTCAAAACATTCCATTGCTTCTCGCCATTCAAATCTTTCAAATATTTGTGGTTTCATAATGTCACGGTTGAATTGTGTCTTTCCCTCCGTCCCAAGCCGAACCACCCTTTGTGCTGCTGTTTTCCTGTCCCCTCCGTGCCAAGAGCTCCGCAGGCCGGACAGGACATCCCTGGCCCGGCCGTGCCACGGCGAGCCCGGATTTCCCTGGCGTCTGAGGTCACCTGTGGTCACCTGTGCGGCCTCAGCACGGCAGCCCACGGCTGTTCCCTCCCGCGGGGAGCCGGGACCGCGGATTCACCGAGCATCACCCCCCGCCCTCGAGGCTGCGACACCGGGCGCTGCAGGGAAGGGGGCCCGGGGACGGCGGGGAGCGCCCGAGGGCGGGGGGAAGGACCGTGGGGGAGAAGCACCGGGAGCGGCGGACACCCACCCCACCGGGGCCAGCCGCCCGCGGCATCGCCCCCGCAGCCCGGCCGCGGGCGGGTCCCGCCGCCTCCCGCGCTCGCTGCCCCGGCCGCCTCACCGCGCTCCGGGCCGTGCTCACGCCGGGCACCGGGGGCAGCCGGGGTCCGCGGGCTATCAGCGGCCCGCACCGTGCCGGCCCGGGGGGAGGCTGGGGATGCTCGGGGCGGGGTGCGGGCGCGGTGCGGGGCCGGGCCGGACTCACCTGCGCCGTCACCATGGAGCCGCTCGGCCGCTCCTCCCGCGGCCCCGGAAGCGGCGCGGCCGCTCCGCCCGCCCGTGACGCGCTTCCCTGGCAACGGGCGCGCCCGCCCCGCGCCACCGCTCCCGGATGGAACCGGGACAAAGCGGCCCCGCCGCCGGCAGCCCGCACGCCGCCAAACCCCAAAGCGCCGGGTTTGCACCAGCCGGGCGGGTCCCGCCGCTCTGCCGCACCCGGAGTGGCGCCTTTAAAATCCGCCAAAGCTCGGGGATATTTCCAAAGAGGGAAAGACCACCATGAAGAAAAGACATTTAAAGAGTTAAACTCTCTCAATCAGAGCTGTCTGGACCGCAGCAGTGCAGTGGAGGCTGCAGCTCTGGTAGGACAGACTCCTGCAGTGGAGGAAGGAATGTTGGTACACTACGAGTGAATACAAAATCAAGTTTTTATTAGTACAAAAAATACCTTATTTAAAAACAACAAAAAGAAACACCCCACCCTAACATTTTGTTTTAATACTTTGTCTTCCCAACAGCGTGGGAAAAGGCTTTCCCTGCTCCACAGCAAGGCAAGGCAGCCTCAATGGCATCACCCAAGATCAGTAAACTGTATGACACAAGGAGGTTCAGTCTTCAAAAGCCCAGCTCGCAAAGGCCCCAGACCTGATGATTTTCCCCCAAATCCCATGATTTTTGAAGCCAGCCCTGAGGAAACAAGAGATGAGTTTTTGCCACCCTGACACCTGGGGGACCTTCTCATTTTGCCCCCTTTTGTTCACTCCCCTGTGAACAACTCCTTCAAAGCTCAGAAACATTTCAAGGAGGAAAAGACCACCACAAAAAGAGACATTTGGAGTTAACTACTCTTAACAGCCTTGCCTGGACTGCAGCAGTGCACTGGAGGCAGCAGCTCTGGTACCACACAGACTCACCCAAGTGGCATTTTTGGAAAATGAACCATTTTGTACTCAGTCTTTGGACCAGAAAATGAAGTCACAGAAGCACCAAAAGGCATTGGTCGAGTCTCACCATGTTGGGATTATCAGTGTTACCAACATCAAACCACACCAGGCCAAACAGAGGGGTTTGGGCTGTTACTTCTCCATCAATGAATAATTTTCCAGATTTACCTCAACTAGGAACTGTCCCAGATAAGGGTAATGCTTTCAGAGGGGTTATCTTATAAAGTACTAAAACAAAACAATACCATAGATCTAGGTATGACATATACCCAACGCCACTACAGGTATTTTAATAACCTTGGCTCAAAGTTTCTCTTCTACCACTGACATCAACAGCTACAAAGCTACAAGCCCTCAATCTCCAGTTCTGGACTGGCAGTGACAGATCTCCTCCCATGTCCCTGCATACACCTTACCCCAGGCTGATGCAAAGAGGCTGAACAGGCAGCTGCCATGTCACACCATGTCCCACTGCACTCCTCCTGCACCACCAAAGAGATCCAGGGCCCCACAGCACTGGGAATGGAATCTCCTTGGACGGGAGAAGGGACACTGAGGCACTGTGGTGACACGGGTCTGGTAAGACAACAGTGGTCCTTGATAAAACCCAGAGCTTTTCCAGTCCTGAGCATCACCTTGCACACTCTTTCCAGGGAACCTGATATGCCCAACAAGTTTTACATTCAAAAAGAACCAATTATGGTCAGTTTTGGCCACAAAGCTTCAAAACACCTCTAGGTAACAGTTAAGAATTAACAGAGAGAGAAATGAGGAGGAAATCTGAGCAGCTGCTTCATCCTGATTGTTGGTGAATCCCAAGTGAGAATGGAGAGCTATAAAAGCTACATCTTAAAAAACTATATATAGTTTATAGTTTCCTATAAATTACAAGATTTAAATTTCTATCTGAGCTCAGATTGGAAGCACAGGAGAGATCAGACAGAACAGTCTGGAAGGGACTGTGAGGAGTACTGGAGGGCAGGAGCTCTCCCACAGCCCAGCAACGACTGCCCACAGGGAATGCTGCAGCACCAAGGACCCAGCTCAGAGCCCTGGAACCACGGAGCCTCTTCCTCCTTTGGTCAGAACTCATCCCGCAGCCTTGGTGGGTGGTCCATGCCAAAAAATGAGGAGGGTTTCCCATGGATATCACGCTCTCTTTTCACAAAGGCGGTGAAGGAAGAGACACAGTTCCCAATGAAGTGGTCGGACTGGCCAAGGATGTACAGATCAATCTGAGGCACTTCTGGCTGCAAGCTGACAACCTTGAGCTGCAGAGAAACGAGGAGAGCAGATAAATGCAGTCAGCTATTATCACAATCCAATGTCTTGGCATAATATTAGAAATGGAATACACAACAGAAAGAGAGCAAGTTTTGTCTTTCTCTGCCCTATAACTCATTTATGATTAGATCAATGTCAGAGCATTTCTGAAAAATCACTTAGGTTTATTTAATTTAAACCCTTTCCATGGAAATATTTACTACCATGCCAGATAATGCTCTTCAATCTCCTGAAAAAAAAAAAAAGGTTTTACAGCGTAATTTTTATTGCTATAAGCCAAATTCACTTTGAGATGCCAATATTTGGCTGTGAATAACCTATTCCACAACTGCCAGTCTGCCGTCCATGACAGCCTCGGGCCAGAATCCAAGGGAGATTTTTATCCAAGCACTCCTGCCAGAAGAGGTTTCTGGAAGACTCACCTTTCCCTGGAAGAACTGTTGTATTTCTGTTGTGTAGGGCTCAGAATCGGTAGCAATATAAACAGATTTAGCTTCAATCTTTGCCACCCAGAGCTTGAGAGCCCGTTTGATCTCCCTGAGGTCTGGCAGGCACATGTCCATGGTGAGAGGCACTGCAGCACTCCGGTCGTAGCCCACACACTGTGGTGAAGCCATGAAGTGTGGCCCAGCTGTCCCGTCCTTTAACATGTTGCAGGCATTTTTCTATTGCAAGAGGAAAAGAGAATCACAGAATCATCAAAGCTGAAGATCTCTGAGATTATCAAGTCCAAACGTTGAACAGATACCCCATGCCTACTGAACCTTATCAGAAAGTGCCACATCTACTGGTGTTCTGGACTCTCCCAGGAATGGCAATTCCACCACGGCCCTGGACAGGCTGGGCCAGGGCTCAATGACTCTTTCAGTGAAGAATTTCTCCCTAATATCCAACCTCACCTCCCCTGGTGCACCTGAGGCCATTTTCCTTTGTTCTGCCACTGGGAAGAGAGGCTGAACCTCACATCACCACAACCTCTTTTAGTTCTCAGAGTACCACATTCGAGTGAGAAAACACCACACGGCCCAACCTCTGCCTGTCTGAAAGAACCCCAGTGCCACTGCTAACACACAGGGAGCTCCTGGATGCCAGCAGGCATCAGGAGGCTCTCCTAGCACAGCTCCTTTTTGAGCAGCTTTGTCCACATCCCACTTGTCAGCAGCCTCCAGCCGTACCCAGTCCGAGCCGATCCTCAGGTGAATGCCCACGTAGGGCCGGACCAGCAGAGACTGGATATGGGCTTCTCCCTTCTTCACCATGGCCTCAGACCACTCCATGTACTTCTGCAGGGGCCGGTGCTCCTCCAGGACAGGAAACTGGGCTGGAGCTCCAGGTAAGGCGAGAACAGGGTGCTCAGAGGGTGGAAACCTACAGAAAACCAAACCCCGGCAGTTTGAAACGTGACCGAACCTGCACGAAGACTGCTGTGAAGGTTAGAGTAGAAACCAGGAACACCCCAAAATACGCAATTTATTGCTCCAAATTTAGATAATTTTAGCTGTTTTGCCATCTGAACTGAAGAAATCTCAGGGACTGTATTTTACCTCAGACCTTTTATCTGACAGACAACAAGAGAAGAGCCTCAAACATGCAGTGAGGAGCTACCAAGCAATGGGATGTTACATTTTCACCCCAGACTAGAGCAATTCTGTCACCCAAACTTACTGATAACCACTAAAGTCACTCATAGCTCTGAAAACACGAGGTAAGCAGCAAAATGTGGTTCATAATCACCAACTGAGAACCAAATGATTTTTTACAATTAACTACATATTTAATAAATAAATACTTCATAAATTAAATATTCCTGGCTCAGAAATCAATCAGGCTAACAGAGTTCATGCCTAAATAATGCCCACAGGAAGAGTTCAGCAAATATTTAATGGAAAAATCATTAATATTTTTAATTATATTACTAACTAATCACTTCAGTTTCTCCCCCAAAATGTAAAGTCACAATACACAGTCACAGCTGCTTTCATGAGTGACTCTAAATGTCCACAGTGACCTGCCAGCACTTTTCCATCTTCTTGCTACCTTTGGATCCAATGGTCCTTGTATGCAGGACTGAAGGAAATTCCCTTGAAGAGCTCAGACTTATCAAAATCCACTTGGAACTGATCCCAGAAGGGACCAAACGGATTTCCATCCTGCAAAGAAAAGACAAATGTCCATTCAGTGCACACACAGAGCCTGAAAGATGGATCTGGCAAGATCCTGAGATGCAAAGCAGGAGCCTGTTCCAGGAGGGAAGCAGCTGGAATACAACAGCCTGTTTGACACACCAGCTCCACAGGAAGGACACAGTGAAATACATTAAGGCAAGTTCACTGGGAAGGTTGCAAAGGTTGTTTTAAAGAACAAGGACACCACAGCTTCCAAACTTGTAGTTAAGAGGTTGCTTTAACACCAGCTGGAAAACTACCACAGCTGGGAAACAGAGAGCGGGAGATAAGCTACAGTCACAATCAAGTCTAAAGTGATAAAATTTACTTGCACAGACTGTATCCGATCCCCACGCACTTGCAGACAAAGAAAACTAATGAAGGCACAGCATGCCACTCCACAAGCGGTGAAAGCAACGCCTCGCAGACCGATTTGCGGTAGGTAACTCCTAAATTTGCAAATCAATGGCGACCTGAATGAGTCAGTCACAGCCTTTGGAATTAAGCCGTGCCCGCTGGGCCGAGGAGGAACTCACCTTCATGGGACACGTGTTTTTGTCCGCGCTTCTCTGGGCAGCAGCCTCGAAGCAATAAGCCACTCTCCTGCCGGGCGGCCAGTGCCGGGGCGCCAGATGCTCCATGAACTGCTCCAGGCTGATCACGCGGTGGTACCGCCGCAGCGGCTCCAGCCTGAAGTGCTCCGAGTAGGGGACGTGCAGCTGTGGGGGAACGGAGCCCGTGAGCCGCGGGTCTCCGCGCTCGGGGCCCGCAGCTGATCCCCGGAGAGGTCCCAGCCCTGCCCGCCGCCCCCTCGCCGTGCCCGGGGGCTCACGTTGGTGTAGGGCGGGCGGTGGTGCCGGTACTCGATCCAGGGCGGCACGGCCAGGGTCCGGTTGAGGGCGCGGGCGAAGGCCAGGGCTCCCAGGAAATGCTCGGCTTGGTTACCGAAGCGGCCTGCGAGAGATGGGGCTCAGGCGGGGACCGATCGGGCACGGACCGGGGGATGCGGCGGGAGCCGCAGCCGGGGATGTGCCGGGGCATGGAGCGGGGAATGGACCGCGGACCGCGCCGGGAGATGAAACGGGGTCTGCACCGCAGTCTGCGGCAGCAGGGTCTGCAGCGGGAACCGCGCCGGGGGTCGCACCGGGAGGTGCAACCGGGAGATGCACAGGGGGCCCGCACCGGGAGAGCCTCACCCATGCAGGGACAGTAGAGCAGGTACCCGGCCTCGTCCCAGGCGGGTGCCGCGCCGCCTCCCGCCGCCATCACCGGGAGGAGCAGGAGGAGTACGAGGAGCACCGGGACCGGCGGCGCCGCCATGGAGGCTCGTCGGCGGCCAGAGCCCGGCACCACCATCCCGTCATGCCCCGCGGCGCGCCGCTCTGGCGGCCACCACCGAGGCGTGACGTCACTCCCACAAGGCCCCGCGCAATGGCGCCGCCGGGGCCGGGACCGGAGCCGCGCTTGGCGGGGCCCGGGGGAACGGGGTGAGCGCGGGGGGGCTTGGGAGGGGGGCGGCACCGCAGCGAGGGGCGGTGGCACGGCCGTACCCTCCCCTCGGTGGCGGGGTCCCCTCAGGGGACAGGGGGGCGTGTGAGGAGGAGGAGGATGCGGGGCGGGGGGGGGGCGTAGGCCGGGCCCGCCTCCCTTCCCTTAGGGCTGCGGGGCGGGGGTGGGCTGTGTGATCCCGCTCCACCGGGGCTGCGTTATCCACGGAGTGCTCCTGAGGGTGGGGGTTTCCCGGTTGGCTTCCGATACAAACGGCGGAGGTGCCGGAGGGAGGAGCGCGTTGCCCCTCGCGGCCACCCCCTGGCACCTCCGCAGTTTGCAAGGCGGTTGCAGCAGTACCTCTGAATTTCCCAAAATTCCAGTGTGATCGTTTATGCACCTTACTGTTAAAGACATCAGAATTCAAACTCTTGTCTTCTTCCAGGTAGCTTTGAAACTGGCCCAGATGGCCAGGCTTTTTCGGAGGGAAAGGAGCAGTTCCCTGGTGAAAGTGGCAGAGACTCTCGGGACACCTGCACAGCTCTGGAGCAAGAGGTAGAGAATACTCATGTTTTCTGGAACATATTTCATAGAGAGGTGAAATATTCATGCTTTTAGCACCCAGAAAGACAGATTGCTCTGAACCGCAGGCCTTCTGCACCCTGAGGGGTCAGAGCAGCTGTCACATCACGCTGGTTTGTCCCAAAGTGGCACCTCAGCAGTTCTGGTCCTTTATTGTTCTGCTTTGACCACGTAGATTTAGCCTGTACAAAACCAAGTTTTGTTCTTAGCAGGCATTCCCAAAATTCACAGTGACATGTTTTCTTGGAGTCATCCTGTTTCTCAGTGTTTTCCACCCCGAGGGAACCATCCATGATATTTAGGGTGATGGTGCAGTCACAGTAATTGTTATTTCTGCTCTTCATAACGTTCCTTGAGCACTTTCTTCAGGGTTGGTTTGCTCCCTCACAGTTGCACATCCTGCCCACAACTCGCGCTCGTGTTGATGTGCAGCAGGAAGTTCCTCCTCTGAAGCAATCATGGAGTGAGGGTTTGATGCTATTTTAAGAAGAGTTTCTCAGGCAGCCAAATTGAGTGAAAGAGATCGGTTTTATTTCAGCTGACCGTTTACCAGTCGAGCTGGCGGTAGAACCCTATAAAAACGTTTTACTTGGCCAACACACAGCTCAAGAACAGCCTGCTGAGAGAGTTTAATGTAGGACCTCGTCAACATGAAAGCCAGAGGAGCCTACAGGAGGTGTATTTTGTTGAACAGGAAATAGTTTGAGCTTCCATTATTAATGGATGAGAGTATCAGAAAAAAAAAAAAAGA
Source organism: Sylvia atricapilla (assembly GCF_009819655.1). NCBI lineage: Eukaryota > Metazoa > Chordata > Aves > Passeriformes > Sylviidae > Sylvia > Sylvia atricapilla. Next base: position 7,440,757 of record NC_089155.1, read on the forward strand.
GTTAAAAATTGCTCATTACAGTAGAAAACTTGCTGATCCAGAGAGGCAGAATCTGCCTCACAATCGAAAAGTGAAAATACAATGAGTAATCCCACCCTGAAGAGGAGCAGCATCCGTTGCCTTCCAGAAAAAGGTGTGGTGTTGACGAGAATTGCAAGTTTTCTTCCTCAGCCCTGTTCAGCCACATGTTTGGGTTCAGATTGATTTGCTCTGGAGATGGTCTTGCCCAGTGCACCAGGTTGGTGGCAGAAAGGATGAGAAAAGGAAATGCAGCAGAACCTTGGTATCTCTGGGAGGTAATTCCTTGTAAGCAGAGACCAAGGGAAAATATGAAAAAACAGGATGAGAAGTGATTTGCAAAACACACAGCAAAAGGTATTTAGATCTACAAATAGACACCTTTTATATTTCAGGAGAACATACATCCAGCAGGTAACACTGGCTCTTAGTAGGTGCAAAAAAATGCAATTCAGAAAAAGTTGAACGTAATTTTATTCAGGTAACTGGTTAAGGGGGAAAAGACAGAAAAACATTGTTGATTGGAGTGAGAGATTGGAGTTCCCCATGACTGGGAACATGCATCTTCACATGTTCATTGTGTGCATGGGTGAAGGATGCAGTGTCTTAACACCAGCCTTCTGTGATTTCAGATGAAGAAGTTTTGCTGTTAAAGCAGTTTGGTCACGGGGGGCTCCAAGAGAAAACTGCACCAGGACAACATCACAGCGAGACACCCACAGGCTCGAGTTCTGCTTGACATGGCCATGTTCTACTAGACCTGCCATGACGGCATTTTTCCCCAGTGTTCCCAACTGGATTCAAGATGCAAAGCAGGAGGAGGAAGAGACAGGCTGGAAATTAGTCCCCAGACCAAGAGGTGAAGAGACCGAAAGTCAGGGAAAATGCCAGTGTGAACTATCGGAGCCCTCCTTCCCTCACGTGGACAAGCTGAGAACTCACACTCTTTCCCATTCGGAGCAGAGGCCCTACAACTGCCCCCAGCTGCACTGTGGCAAAGCCTTTGCCTCCAAGTACAAGCTCTATAGGTAGGTATCTGCAAGTGCCTCTGCCCAGCAGTGGCAGGAGAGAAGGGAAACCCCCTCCCTCGTGTATCTTTGCTTGAATTTCTGAGAAGCTGGAGGAGGGGAAATGCCCTTTTACCTTGCAAAGCAGTTGAGTCCCAGACATTACCATACTTGGCATCTCTTTAGGCGCCTTCCAGAGAACTTCAGTTAAAGCTGTATCCTGAGCTCAAGCTGTTTTGTGTTTCACTGAGGAGGAAATAGAAACAGAAAGTGAAGTTCACAGATTAAAAAAACAAAATGAAAAGCAAGAATAGCATTTGCGTTCATAAGTCCTGCCTCTAACCACAGGGATAATTCCATGGCAGCTGTTGCTCCAGTATGGAGAAGCAGAGTTCTCATTTATGTAGTGAAGTACAACACAAAATGAAACAGTGATGGTTGAGAACTTGAAGTCAGATGAACCTCAGTGTGGGAGAGTGTGAGATACCAAGGTGAAATCACACCACAGTGGCTGTCAGCAGACTTGGGCACAGCCTGACCCTCCTGATGAACTCAAGTTTTCTCACCTAGCGTCACAAACTAGGGAGGTTTGGCAACCTCAGCAGAGAGCAGGAGCTCAGGAGAGACAGACTGCAGGTTTTGCCTGAAGCATTGTGCTCCTTGTTTAGTGGAGGTAAAATGCCATCTGGGATTTTTGTGGCATAAAAGCTTAGGACACAAGGAAAATTTTGGAAAACTAGTGTGTAGGTTGGATGTTTGTCTGACCTTTCCTGCTTTTCTCCCCTCAGGCATATGGCCACGCACTCTGCTCAGAAGCCTCACCAGTGCATGTACTGCGAGAAGATGTTTCACCGGAAGGATCACCTTCGGAACCACCTGCAGACCCACGATCCCAACAAGGAGGCCCTGCACTGTCCCGAGTGCGGCAAGAACTACAACACCAAACTGGGCTTCAGGCGACACCTGGCCATGCACGCGGCTGCCAGCGGTGACCTCAGCTGCAAGGTGTGCCTGCAGACCTTCGAGAGCACCCAGGTCCTGCTGGAGCACCTCAAAGCTCATTCCAGGCGGGCTTCTGGCGGGGCCAAGGAGAAGAAGCATCCGTGTGACCACTGCGACCGGCGCTTCTACACCCGGAAAGACGTGCGGAGACACCTGGTAGTGCACACGGGGAGGAAGGACTTCCTGTGCCAGTACTGTGCTCAGAGGTTTGGGAGGAAAGACCACCTGACCAGGCACATGAAGAAAAGCCACTCCCAGGAACTGCTGAAGATTAAGACGGAGCCAGTGGACATGTTGGGTCTGCTCAGCTGCAGCTCCTCTGTGGCAGTGAAGGAAGAGCTGAGTCCTGTCCTGTGTATGGCATCCAGAGACATGATGGGTGGTAAGAGCTTCCCTGGCATGCTGCCCGTGGGCATGTACAGCACACATCTCCAAACCATGCCAAGCTCAGGGATGCCGCATTCTTTGGTTCCTAATTCTCTTCCAATGGGAATGAGCTATCCTCTGGAATCTTCTTCTCCCATCTCCTCCCCACCGCAACCTCCTCCAAAGTATCAGCTTGGATCTACCTCATATTTGCCTGAGAAACTACCCAAAGTAGAGGTGGACAGCTTTTTGTCAGACTTCCCTGGCAGCCTGTCTCTCTCATCTGGTGATCCTCAGTCCTCTTCGCCTCAGCCGCCTGCCCTGGATGAGGCTTTGCTTTCCAAGAGCCCTGCTAACCTCTCAGAGGCTCTCTGTGCTGCTAACATGGACTTCTCTCATCTTCTTGGCTTCCTCCCCCTAAATCTTCCTCCTTGCAATCCACCTGTCTCATCGGGGGGATTGGTCATGGGCTACTCGCAGGGGGAGGCGCAGCCACTGCTCACCACTTTGCAACATCAACCTCAAGAGTCTCCCGGAGCCGGGGCCTCGCTGAACTTTGGGCCCCTTCATTCGTTGCCCCCCGTCTTCACCTCCAGCTTGAGCACAACCACGCTGCCACGGTTCCACCAGGCATTCCAATAAGCTGGAAATAGCACTGGAGAACAGATCTTTCAGTCACCCCTTCATGGAGAGCCTTAAAAACGCACAACTCTTCCTTCCTTGGGGGTGTGAAAGCTCTGGCAGAGCTGGGTCAGGCAGAAGGTTTCTGATCTCGGAGGGAGCACTTGTAGACTGGAACAGCCGAAATCCCGTGCGAGTCCCAGTCCTGTACAGCGGAAAGATTTCAGCTGATAGACTGGATATATTTTATCTAATTTTTAATCTGTGAATCAGGAGCCGCGCTTAGCACTGACCTTCCCTGAGAATGCTGGAGCTATTTCCTCTCTGGGAAGGGACTGTCCCTCAGAAGGAGTTGAGACTTTTTCATCCTGGGCTAAACATTTGAAGAGTCCAGCTTCCATTTCATGTTACCACACTGCAATTCTGGCAAGCCAGCCAACACCTCCACATGGAGAAGAAGTCATGATACCGCTCTGTATGAAGCCAATGGGGAAGAGGCTGTCCTTCCCTGCTACCTCTCATCCCGTCACCCAACACAGGTTACTCCACATCAGTGTTAAGCAACAAGCCCGTTTACATAGTGAATTCAACGTCACCTCTTCGGAGCCGTTAGGATAAACTTGTTATGGTGAACATTGTTTACACAACACAAATCTGTATCTGCCATTGCAAAAATAGGAGGCACCAGAATACACTGGATTCATCTCTGGTGTAGCTAGAACACTGTTTACACAACGAAGTCAGGTTGCACTGATTTCTCTTCACTTATCATGTTCTTCCCCCATGGGGAAATACACTGCTTTTGGACCACTTCAGCCTCTGCCCCTGTAGGCAGCACCTTCCTGCCTTTTCTCGCTGGCTATCCTGAGTGAAGGGGATGGAGCAGCTCTCACAGCTTAGCTTGGTGTGCGGTGTATGGACAGAGCCCTTTTCAGTATCTCCCCCAGGCAAACAGATCTGGAAACCAAAGCACGTGAGAGAGCTGGGTGAGGAGCTTGGGACATCGAGCACTGGCATACCTGGCGTGGGTGAGAACAGGCTGCAGGCCCTGCTCCATAGGTTCCCTTAGGATGAGGAACAGAGTATGAGTTTCTGGGGCTTGAGGTTTTTTAATTACAGCCATTCACTGAGGTCTGCACCCTTTTTTGGCCCATCCAGGAAGCAATCTCAAAGGTATATTTTAACTTCAATGGTGATAACAGGCCAAAAATCAAGGAAAAAATGGTCCCAGCTTCAGGTACACACTGTCAGTGTATTTGAAGCATTTCTCCCAACACCAATAGTTCTAAGAAATGCTGAGGTTTGGGGCCTGCAGTCAACTTTTCACTTTGGATTTGATTCCACTGGCTTTTGTTCTCTCCTGGTCAAGCCTCGCCTCCTGAAGTTGTTACAGTGCTTCCCTTGCTTCCTGCCCTACCTCTTAAACTCTTCCATGGGCTGTCTACCCGCCAGGGCAGAGGGGTTATACTGGGAAGTGGCAGCCAGCTGCTGGTGTCATTTAGCACCTGTATTGTCTCCTGCTCCTGTTTTCCTGGGCACTTATACTGCAGATGGGGACAGATGGAGGCCACTCTGCGCTGGTGCGTGTTTATGACTATGGACAGGCAGATTCATACCTCAGCATGGAGGAACCATTGTAGGCCAAGATAAACCAGGAAATCTGTCAATATTGTTCTCCATAAATTTAGGAAATGCAGAATCTACCTCTACTCTGTTATCTCAGCTCCCTGAGTGAAGCCAGATGCTGTCCTCCCTTGTCTCCCCAGAGCACATCCACCTCAGTTGATGCAGATTCCTTCCTGCTGAGCCATGATCCCACCGTGTGACATCAGCTGTGCCTCTTTTGGTCACAGGCTTGTCCCCCTTCCATTTTACTCCAGAATTTTATTTTTAATTTAGCTTAGTAATTCTTCCCAGAATGACTCTTTAGCAATCCATTGATTCTCCAGAACATAGATCGGTTGTTTTAGGTTAGCCAGCAATGCTGCAAATAAGACTTTTGTATCAAAATGTAATATAAGATTTATTTACCTCAGCAATATCCTGTGGCAATGATCTCCCCGAGTTGAATGCAGTACTTTTTCCTTTTCTCCACTGGAAAATGTTGCCTTTCCAAGTCCAACGAGTGCCTTCTTGTTCTCTAACCTAGCAAAGGTAAACAGGGCATTGCAGCCAGTCTGTTTACCAGCATTGAATACCTCAGGCCTGTCTTCTATTGCTTTGCTCTTTGCAAATTAAAGAGTTTCACACTGTTATCAATTATATGCAAGCCTTATCCCTGTCTTCAGTTGAGAGGATTATTATTTTTTGAGAAATAAATGGTCAGAACTGATCACCCACTGCCAGTGAGGATTTTCAAGATTTATGCAATGCCATCACACACCTTCTTCCACTGCAGAACATTCAGCTTTCTTGCTTCCTCCCTGCATTGTACTCTGAACAGATGTCATCACTGGAATTCCTTTAGCAGTGGTAGCTAAACTTAGAGCAAGGCATCTTTTTCCTACCAGTAGTCTGTCAAAGAATAAATGGAATTCATTTTGCTATGATTTGCACGTGTGATTTGCTTTCTACAGGTACTTTAACAAGCAGAACTACAGTAACCTTTGTCAATGGAAGGAAAATCTAACCCAGCAAGGGCAGCGTGGTCAGAGACAGCATTGGAGCTGATTGCAGGTGTTTGCACAGGAAAATGGATTCAAAGTTCCTCTACCACAACAGCTTGTAACCCAAAAGTATTTTACCAGTCAGTCTAAAACAAACAAGACTAATTCAATTTGAAATAGCAAGTATGCAATTCACAAAACAAATTATAGTGAACAATTTTTACCTGTTTATAAGAAAATACTTTGAGCATGCAAGCTTACAGCACTTGGGAATCCCAGTCCACTTGGACAGATGTACCAAGCTCGTAGGCAAGTCAGTGGAAGTCAGCTCCTGCTGCTGCAGCTGAAGGTAAGGGGCAAGGGTAACCTTAGCATGCTGTGAGGGGGATTGCTGCAGCACAGCCTACAACAGAACAATCTGTTCTGTGGTGGATGTGCAGGGCTTTGTGGCAGCCACTGCACTGGTTATGTGATATAAAAAAAATCATGCCAGAAAGAGTTTGGGTTTGGTTTTTGTTTTGGATCATGCGTTTGGGGCTGCAGGTCCAGGACACGGCTGTGAGTCAGGCAGGCAGAGCCCAGCAACTCATTCCACTGTTCCTGGTAAACCTGTACCAGGAAGACTGCACCAGATTGAGCCCAAGGGCAGCAACTACAGCAGAAATAATTGTTCTGGAGGTTTTAGTTAAATAAAGGAATGCTTTAAACTGGCTGGCTTGGGGGGTGTCCAAATAGGAACAGGGCAGTCGATGATAGGAACCCATAGACCTCCAGTCAGCAAAAGGACAGGACATGAACTTGCCAGCCCTTATAAATCAGACCCTGGGTTCTCAGAAAGCTGAGGACTTAATGCCCCCCTAGAAATAACTAAGGAATAGCCAAGCCACTCCCTGGCAGCAGAGGGTTAACCCTTGCCCACCCTTCCAGGCTCAGATTGCCAGAACCCTGTGAAAGGTTGAAGATTTTTTCCCCTGGGATTACAGCTCACTCAAAAATCCATTTGTAGGAAGGAACAACATGTTATCTTGCATTTGCTTCCACTGAATTTCACATGACAGAATACCACACACCACGTTGTGACAGACCCCGTTCTCTGTCTCACAACATTGCTACTCTTTAGCCTCAGTGTTGAAAAATGGTGTCACTTCAACTGGAATCCTTTTTTTGCCTCTGGTAGATTGATGATTTCAGTACTTTTGTTGAGCTCAGCTCTTTGTTCTTTAATTCCTTCCTTGCTGACAGGTGAACAGCAGCTGCTGGGAAGATTTCCTGCAGTTCACTGAAAAAAGCTCCTTTTCCTTTCTCTACCATTGCACCGCCTTTGCTCTCTGGACAGAACAACCCCACAGAGGCATTTTCTGCTGCCTGCAATTAAAATTTCCACAAATAAATCTTCAAAGATGTGCTTCCTATCACCCTACCTTCTTGCTTATCCTCTAATCCCAGTTAGTCAGGCTGACTGAATTCTCCCTCAGGTGCCTATTTTTAGTTAATTGCCTGCCCAAGCCCTGGAGCTATTCTGCCGCTGAACAGTGAAGTGGATGCATGGTTCAAACAGAACCATTTCAGGTTTCCATCCTCATCCAAAATTTGTGTCTTTTCCATAACTTATTTCTTGTATTTTTCCCAATTCCTAGAAATGGGAGCTGCCACCTGAAGCTCTGAAACCCACCCTGGTTGACCCCTGTGTGGTAGGAGAAGGTGGTTTGGTTTAGCCTAGTCTGGGAAGCCCAGATTATTTTCATTCCCATCCCCAACTTTGGCACCTCTCACCTTTTCCATGCCTGTTTCCCATAACATGCCACAGCCTTACTGAGCCTATCTTGGAAAGCAGCTGGAAACTCCCACGGAGGTGCCATTACCACTGATCCAGTTGCCTTACAAGATCACTATCCCTCTTCCCCACCACCTCTCAGGTTCTCTTGTCCCTACTGCACAATCCATGCACACTCACAATAGGCTTACCTCTGCCTATTCCCAGAGGTGGACTTGCTTCCTTCTAGTGAGTCACTGGGATGCCCTGGGAATCCTACATGCATCAGCTATTCTTGTGGCTGCAGGTAAGGAGTTTTCTCCTGTGGTACAGTCTGCAATCTCTACCTGGAGCCAGCTCTATGTCTTCCCACAGGCCAGACAGCTCTTAACACTTCAGACTGGCATGCAAACAGGTCAAGCGAAAATAGAACTGGTGTTGAGAAATGATAACAGAAAACACATCACCTTCTGTGTCTCACAAATCCACACCAGGAGATGAACTTGGCTTTCCTGTTCAAAGCACATTTTATTTCCAAGTGCACAGGTGAGCTGCAGGAGGAGCCTGAAGCACCTTCCTCATGCTGCTTGTGGTTGAAGCCAGGTCTGCATGGTCCTTTCCACCAGTGCCTAAATACCAGCATGGAAATAGAGCATACATGACACAGAGGGAGCTTCTCTGTGTCAGAGCACAGTGACAAGGAAAGTTAAAAGCATTGCAAAAGATAACCAGGGATTTTTTTATTACTATAAATAGGTCAGCTCTTCAGCTGGGGGAAGAATCCTCAACAATGAAGTGTCTTGTTACAGACCAAACATCCCTCACTTCTGTGTCTTTGTTTTGAACTACTGTGCAAGGAGATAACCAACTCTAGCATGGAATGCACTGAGTGGACTGGGGACAGCTCCAGGGCCTGCAGGACAGGGACAGCCTCCAACACCTGGGACAGGCTAGGCTGGCTGAGTGTCCAGGTGAACAGGCCAGGGACTGCCTGCAGCCCTTCTCCCTCTGTAGTCAGTGTCTTGTGCTTGAAGGTCACAGATGAGCTTTGCTCATAGCCCTCAGCAGCACAACCCACTCCACGGTGCCACACAAGGGCTGCATGCTGCAGCACATCCCAGAACTTCTGCAAGAAGCCACTCTGGAGTTTGAGTTCTCCTCACCTTATGGAGTGCCTCAGCCTTGATGCTTTGTGGAGCTTTCCCACTTTAGTGATTCCTGATATCTAAGAGCAATTTTTAGAAAGACTGTTTTATAACATTTGAATGTATGTTTTCCTTAAATGAGGATATTGAAGAACACAGAGCTGTCTGCTGATGTACTCTTGAGACCTGGGGTGGCTGTAAGAAGGACAAAAAACCTGTAGAACCCCTGAGAGCAGCCGAGCTCCAAAACTGCTGCTGAAGAAAAGCTACTGAGTGGCCTTTGCAGCCACAAGTCATGCCAAGAACCCTCTGCCATCTCCCACAGGCGCCTGTGAAGTCCCACTGGAAGGTGAAGGGTTTGGGATTAGCCATGGGAGGGGATGAGAAAGCCACGGTGTCCCTCCCCACGGCTGCCATTCACACTGTCCTTTCTTGTGCTGGTTCTGGACAGGCCCCGTGCCTGACCTCCCTCCCTGCAGCTACAGCTGCCAAAGCCAGAAACTTCCCATTGTTAAAGCTCAACTGGTTTTCTAAAAACAAACTTTCTAGCACTTTTACAGAGTGAATAACCTCTTTTAATGGAGTATTTTGGGGGCTGTAAACAAGGTTTTTAAATTGTAATTAAGTGCCATTAGGAAATGTATGGTTCATCACTAAAATTAGCTCTTGCAAAATGAAGTTCAAATTGAAAGCATCTTTTATAATGGAGTTGTTTATTAAAAGCATTTGGATGATCTTCCCCAGGTGTCTTCATGGAGGGAAGTTTGGGTTTTGGTTGGATTAAGACAAGATAGAATCATAAGGCAGGTCAAAGATACAGTTCCCTACATGAAGCCACAGAAGTTTTTAAATTTCTTCCAAGCAAAGAATTAGACCCACAAGAAAAAAACCCAGCACCCCACTGGGGAGGCAGCCACAGCAGACACCATTATCCCCTGTTAAGGAGAATAATGTTTGTTAAGACAGAAAGTTCTGGTTGCTTGGTTCCACTAAAATTTCCAGCCCATGTGGCACCATCTCAGACAAGTCCAGCCCACTCCCCTTCCCAAATAACCCTGACATGCTGTGCTCCCCACAGGCAGGAGAACCAGACCCAGACCTCAGCTTAAGCTACAACTGGCTGCAGGCACCAGCAGCATTTGAAGATAAAACAGGGCAAAGCACACAGAGCCCTCTTGGGATTCTCCTGCAGAACATGGATTAAAAGCTGACAGCCATGATCACTGTTAGGTGCTTGTCTAAGAATGATCTTGTTTTCAGCTCTAGTTCTCATTCCTAATGCAGCCACCATTAAAACGTGGCCTTTCCTCAGCAGCTTTCCCCTGGCACTGGGGATTGTGACAGAACATGAATACACCCATCTGCCAAAAATAAAAAGTAAGTTTAGCACAGATTGTCCTGGTGGTGGAGCTGAAGCTTCCTTTGCCTTTTTAGAGGGAGAAAGGATTAATCTGATGAGTTTTGATTCAAGTATTTTCCAGCACTGGTCTCACACTCAGCCGGCCTCGGCACTGGACTCTGTGACCTGGGACAATCATCCATTGCTCTGCTGGGCAAACCTGTCAGTAAAAGGGAATTCACTTTGCCTCCCTCAGCCAGGATTCCAGCAGAGGCTCATTGATTTCCTGACACACACTCCCCCCCAGCAGACACACACAAGCTCTGGGAAGCCAACAGAGCTGGAAGCCAATACTGAGGGCTCAGCTTCCACAGCAGCAGCACTCCTCAAACTCCTGCTCAGAGGAAGGAATGGCAGCTCCTTTCTGAGCTGTCCTCTCCCCTCTGCTGCTCTAAAGCACTGCCATCCAGCAGTTCTGCTGCTCTGCCCATCAGTGCCACACATCAAACAACATGTCTCACACAAGACACAGGTTGCTCAAGTGATCTTACCCAGCAGCACAGCATCAGCAGATCCAAATGCCTCAACTGGTGGCATCATTACAATATATGGCAGCATTCAGGGTATGCCACACTGGGAGAAACTTAGTTTACCAGGAGAAAAATATTACAAAGAAAACCAGAGTATTCCAAGCTCAGCTTCTGGCTGAAGCCACACATCACAGACCACATGGGTATTGAACAGGCCAAGTGTTACAAAAAGAAATTCTCCAGAAGTGGCTTAGGAGAACCCAAGAGAGTAGGATGACAGGACAATGGCAGATTTATTTACAATAGGACACAAAGAATACATACATTAATTAAAAATTACAAAGAATACAGAGAAAACACTTCAGGGAAGGGAGAGAAATCAATGCTGGCTGAGCCTCTCCACTGGGGCAGGGGCAGAAGAAAAGGAAAAAAAAAAAATCAACGAAAATCTCAGAGAGGGACCTCAAATCAGAATTGACACAGGACTCCACAGCACAGTTGGCTCACACATCCCCTCCTCCCTTTTTCCATCCATGATTCCTGGCTGATTAGACTTTGGCATGACAGGCAGGGCCAATGGGAAGGGACACAGGCCCTTGCACGGACCTGGTGGAAACTTACAGCAGTTGGGGTTTAGTAAGGTCCCAAAGCCCTCCCTGGGAGCAAGGAGGGCTTTTGGACAGTTTTGGGTTAGAATGATGTGACCTCATTGGAAGACCTTACTCCAAGAAAACAAATTTCATAGATCTCACTTAAAAACCTCTCCTCTGTAGTCTTGGCTGAATCCATGAGTCTGGGGATGGAGAGAGCCTTCACTGCAACGTGGAACCCTTTTACTGATAAACATCACTGAAGTGACCAAAAAAAACCCAAAACAACACAACCCAACTTTAACCTCTTTTAAAAAGAGCTTCCCACGGGCTGGTTCAGGCATCAAGCCATGGGAAAAGAGCCCATGTCAGCTACCCAGGAGAGCTTGGACTGTTTCTTGTGGAGAAGAACAAAACACAGCTATGGGGTGTACACTTTTCCTGTTCCCTGGAGGTAGAGAATTTCAGAGGAGGAGCAGAGAGCAGCAAGGGCAGCTGGAGCACAGGGCCAGTGAGAGAGCCCCACTCCCAGCCATGGGACAGCTCATGGGGCCACCTGCCTGTGCCAGCCCCTTCAGCATGGCCCGCACAGCCCCCGGGCCCAACACTGCCTCAGATCACTTGGCACTAACGCCACGGCACCACAGCCATCTCCTGCAGGATCCCAGTGGCATTCCCAGGAAGGAGCCTGCCCTGATTCCTCACTCATCCAGAGCAGAGCTACTGACAGAACAAACTCTTGTAGTTACCTCACACATCCTTCCAGTCCTGTATTCCAGCACAACCACGTCACTTCCACCAGGACGTTTTGTCCTGCCTTCTGAAGGAGAGGCAATCCCACCCTCCCACAGCGGCCTGTGCTGTCCGAGGCTGGAGGGAGGCAGAAGTGATGCTGAAGGTTGCTCAAACTCTCTCAGGGTGAAATTGCTCTTCCCAGGCTCTGAATGGCACCTCCAGCAAATTGTAAACAAGCCGAAGCCGGGACTTCGGTGATCGGAGTGCGCCGGACTCCCGCTGGGTGAGCCTTTAGGCTCCGGTTATTCTGCCATAGTCAAGCTCCCTCTTCTGTGCAGACACGAAGGCAGGAGAAAAAACCAGTCTGATACTTGTCTGAAGAGTCTCCCTGAATCCTAGAGCACCCCAGGGGCTGGAAGAAAACGTTTTCACAAGTGTTTCCACTGCTGTCTCAAATCCGTTCATCATCAACATAAAAAAAGGATGGATTAGCAAAAAGGGGGTTTACTTATACAGAGGGATATTTCTCTGCTAAAAAACTCCCTCAAATATGGAACAGGATAATAAAGTTAAAATGTAAGGTATCTACAGACCCCTTTTCCCCGCAGAAGTAGCCCAGAATCCATGTACACTGTGCCAAAGTTACATTCCAAATCGAGGAGTTAATTATTTCTCTTGTGACTCTCCCACCGGATGTTTGTTTCCTTAAAAAGAGCTGGGAGAAGATGTCCCTGTCCCTCCCGGGAGGACACGTGTGTTCAGAGGTGTCTGATTCCTGCTGGGGGACTCCAGCTTCAGTCAATTTTCACGGCGGCGTAGATCTTGCGCACGAACATGTACGCCGCGTAGAAGCCAATGGTGCCCGTCAGGAGCCAGAAGGACAGGACCATGAGGGCAGTGTAGCCAAAGTACAGTAAGGAGGGAATGAACTCAACAATATCCAGCTGAAACAGAAGTGGATGAAAAAAAAAGTCAGCAAAATAACACACATAGAGGTGAGAAACCAGCCACTGCCCTCTGCAAAAGGAGCTCTGGCAAAGGGAGGGAAGCTTTCATTTTTGTGCAGCTGAAGTGAGATCCTGTTTGAGGTGGGGTCAAGGAATGTTGCTCTGCACAAGTCCTGGGGCACACGCCTCTTCCTTTCTGGAAGGGCTGTCAGCAATGTCTTGGGCTGGCATGGGCAGACTGGGACTCAGCAAGCCCACCATTTCCTTTCCCAAACCCCAGAGTCACCCCCAAAACCACGGCACTTTCACCCAGGAGGAATACCTTGTTCACAAAGTAGAAGACAGCATAGATCAGCACATAGAAGGCAGATCCTCCAGACACCAGGAAGGTTCTCCACCACCAGCGGTAATCCTGACAGGATAAAGAGCCTCATTATCCCCCTGACTTTCTTCACAGCCTCAGGGAAGCTGTGACCATTCCAGGACAGGGAGAACACCACCCATCTTCCTTCAAAGGAAATCCACAATTTGAAACTGGGGAGCTTTTTTGTCACAAAAGTGTTTCCAAACCAAGAGATGTAATGCTGACAGTCAGGCTCAAAGCACCTGCTGCCCAAGGACATGGCTCACCTTTGGCCCTGTGTTTTGTTCTGTATGTGGATGGAATGGAACAGTTTGGGAACAGCTCAAAACACCCTGTGCCCAGAAAAATTCCTGGTATGAAACCATAGTTCCCAGCCTAAGAGATTATCAAGGAGCTTTAATTCCCTTTAGAGTGAAGAGACATTGGGGACAATCACACCTGTGAAGCTGGGCCAAACTAATCTTTGTTGAGCAGCAGCAATAATGTGATCTGTGCTTTTCCAGCAGCAAGTACCCTCAGCTACCCAAATCAAAAACATGGAAATCTCACCTCGGCACACAGCTGGAAATAAACCATGACAATGCTGATCTGGGAGCAGGATACCACCAGAATTATAAACACCAGGAAGAGGAAGCCAAAAAGGTAATAGAACTGGTTCTCCCAGATTGCCTGAAATAAACACATAGCAGGAATTTGTTTCCAAGTTATTGTGATCAATCACTGAACGTGGGACTAACTTCTGGCAGCCAGCCAGAGGAAATGAGGAGCCCCTCAGCCTCACATAGATGAAACCACAGATCTAATACATTTCACAATGTCACCTCAGAGGATTCAGGTTGCAATAGTGTGTAATAGGACAGCTCTGAGGTAGCTTGTCCATTCCCCCCCATCTCCCAAGCAATGGAACAGCAAATTCTTCTCCATCCATGCAAGGTGTAAAATGGGTAGCAGTGGAACCCCTCCTTGATGTAATGTTACATTAAATTTTGTCTTTACCACAATCCTTCAAACCACCAGGAGAGTCCCATAGCTCTCTCTGGAAACTGTTGAACGGCCTGGAAGAAACCAGCTACCCCCTTCAGAGAATACAGGAATAGGAGACTGCTCCAGTGGAAGCCTCCTCCCTTTGAAAAGCTTTGGCATGAAAGGAACCCTATTGAGGAAGAAAGTGGCTTAAATGCTTACACTGAAAATGAAGAACAGCTCTATGAACATGGCTCCAAAAGGCAGAATACCAGCCATGAGGATCCTACAGGGCAGAAACAAAAACCATAAGCAGCATAATCTAACTGTCTGGACATTAAAAATTCCTTGTAACTACACAGAAAACTCCAAGCAAAGGCTCTACATTTCCAGATTACTAAATTTCACAAGCAATGGCACAGCTGCTCCCACTGTTGAGCATGTACCATGGTTACAAGTACCCCTCATACCACATCCAAATTATCGATGTGATCCCAAGGAACCCAATATGCCATCTGTCCATGACCAGAGAGCAGCAGAAGGTGACACTCAGCAACCGAAGGGTACAAAGAGGAGGGGGCTTAACTCACCATATTCCCCAGACACTCATCACTCACCCCACAAATTTGTTCATATACCACCTCTGCTCCGGGATCTGCCTGGGAATCTGATTTGTCCGTACAGGATTGTCATACGGCTGCTTGCGAAATCCAAAGTAGTAACCCAGGTAGACCAAGGGCAAGGAGATCCCAAACCACATGCACAGCAAGGCCACCATGGTAGGGAAAGGCACCTGGAATCACACCAAGAGCCACAGAAGTGAGGCTGACAGCTCTCCTGCCCTGGGAACTGATGTCATTGGCTAAGCCAACCCTCCAGTCACCCCCTTGGAAAGATCTGGGAAGCCAAATGAGTCCCCATCAGCCCAGTGACCTCTCCCACCCAGCAGGTCCCAGGCTGAGGGTGGCACCTACCGCACCAGAGGAGTGTTTCCCCCAGATGAAGCAGTTGAGGACAAAGCAGATGCCAAAGACGACGCCTGGGTACAAGGTTGCTGTCTGTAAGAGGAACCACAGTCTAAGAGAGAGCGCCTCACTCATCAGCCAGATGTTCCTATGGAATGAGTCCATTCCTGCTACAAGGCACACAAGGTGGAAGTGTCCCTTTTGCTACAGGACAAGGACATAGAGCTAGGCTGTGGGGAAGATCCTGGACAATCCTCTTTGCTATACATGCTCTGGCAGCGCCTTTTCTGTACAGCTACAAGGACTCAACCCACAGCAAATGTGCAGCACAGCCAGACTGTGTCCAGCTACTACAAATGTGTGGAGCTTAACAACAGATCTTGCCATCAGCAAACCTGGATAAACAACACAGAACATCCAAGACTCACACAAAAAGCTCCCTTCTTCCATCGATGACCTTTCAGAGTCCGGTACAAGCGGCCAGCAAAGAATCCACCAAAAACCCTGGACAGAAACAAGCCAAGACAATGAAAATGAGCTGTTGTTGCTGAGGAGAGGCAGGACAGCACGAGGGGAAAGCCGTGGAGGCACCTACCCCATGAACATGAAGAGGAAGCAGGCAGTTGTCATCAGTGCGCCCCGGCTCGAAGGCGACAGCATCCCCAGCATAGCAACAACTGCAGAGGGAAACAGGACAAGGAACAGCAGCTCTGAGGGACATGTGCTGCAGCAGCTGGAGGACAGGGGCCTCTGCAACCCACAGCTGCCTGCAATCTCTGCACAGGCCTGATTTCCTTCACAGCACAATGCATCCACTGCCTCCAGCACCGGCCAGAGAGGAAGGCACAGCTTTGATCTCAGCTACAGACCATGCCTCAGCCTCAGCTTCCCCAGGGACGGGAGCAGGTGCAGCTCAGCAGGCAAGGCACACCTGTGCAAAAGTCTCCCGGCCCACTATCAGCTTGGCAAAGGAAATTCAAGCACACAAAGCTGCCTTCAGCTGGGCAATGTCATCCACTGCTGAGCCCAGGCTGAGGGCAACAGGAAGCAGCTTCATGGGCCTCACTCCAGCTAAGGTGAGCACAGGGTGAAGTGAAACACCTTCGAGCATCATTCGTGTTACAGCCACCCCGTGCAACACGTGCCACTTACAGATGACAATCAGGATCATACAGAAGAGCTGAATTCCAGAACCCAGGAGAGAGCTGAGGATCATAGGGTACTGTGGAGGCCTGAAGACATCTCCATGCACAAGTTTCCAACCAGATTCCTCCATGGTATCTTCCTACAGCAACAACAGAAAAAGGAGGTTATTTAGATGTGATATGCCAGTGGAAATTAAGGTCCCACCACAGCCAGCTCAAGAGGTTAACTACCCTGGATTCAGTTTTTCTACTCAATTTTATCACTCTGGCCAAGATACTTCTTTCCTCTTGTGCTAAAAACAGCTGAGACCTCAGTTGTCAGTGCCAGGGCACACATTTACAGAGCTGTCTGCAGCCACTGTTTAGGTCTGAAGACATCTGAACTGGTATGTCATTGTTCAGGTAAAAAATGGTGTGTGACAGTACAAAACAACTGCCCCTCCCATGGCCAGGGCTTGAAGGAAAACAGGGGCAAGGGAAGAGACAATACACCCAAGTCTGCACAGTGGATCCCTCCTGGCCTGTGCTCCCCTCCCACTAATCCCAGCCCAAGGAACACACACATACAATGTCATCTTCTTTGTTGTAGTTGGCAATGTCCTTCCGCAGAGTCCGGATGATGATCATGCTGAGAATCCCTGAAAACAAGCACAGAGTTCAGCTCAGAGGCTCCCACATGGCTGTGCTGCTCTCATGCTGTGCAACTACCAACACACTGTTCTGTGTGGAGAAGTGGTCCTGAGTCATCAGCAAAGACAGAAACAAAACCCCAAGGAGCAGGGAAGGCAGAATTCCAGCAGAAATGGGGCATTGTGGCTTTCTTGTGGGTTTTTCTACTCCCTCAATGACCCCAGTAAGAGAAAAGCTGGTAACTGCCTGACTCCACAGGTCATTGTTTGAACTGGGAGGCTTTAAATTGGTTTCCTGCTCCTTCCGATCAGGTTCAAAGGTGGCCACATCCTCCTCAAGCCACCTGCAGCTAAGGCTTAAAGAAAATTCTCTGCAGATAATGGTAAAGCCTTCCTCTCCCCACACATCCACTCACCTGAAAGGAAAAAGACGACCACAACCGAGTTAATGATAGAAAACCAGTGGATCTGCACGTCACTCATGGTCAGGTAGGTGTCCCAGCGAGAAGCCCACTTAATGTCACTTTCCTGAAAGAACAGGAGAGTTCTTCTCACACCAGCACATTCCCAATCTCTTCCACTACCCCAGTGATAGACACTTGGAGCATCACTGCCAGCCTGCTCCCCAGAACTGCCTCACCTCCCAGTGCACAGAGTAGGTGAAGAGCAACTGGTTCTCTTTAGTAGGATCTATTTCCTGAGGGGCAGAGCCCGTGGCTTCGGGCAGGGTGCACATGCTCTTCTCATCAGCCTTCAAGTCTGTAAGGAAAGCATGGCACATGGTGAGCCCTTCCCTCAGACACCACCTCTCCCATGGAGCATCACCCTGAGGGCATTGGGCTGCAGTTATTCCAGGTGGGGAAGCACTCGCTCCTTGCTCACCTGCTCTGCAGTTTGCAAAACTATTCTCCTGACCAGCAGTGGAGCATCATTAACAAACTTTCAGGAAAGCTATGCACAGGGCTCTCCTTAACTGGAAGGATAAAAGCCAGAGGTTCTGAAGCCAAGAATCTAGACCATGAACAAATCTTCCATTCCATGTGATACAGTGAGGAACAAGCCCTCTGCAGCACTGCCTGCCCTGCCAGAGGGGAGCTGTGGGGGGTGATCCACACCATGAGTAACTGCCCTTCTAGACACCCTCTTCCATTGGGCTCACTGAGGTAGGAGTGTTTTCCCCTAACCATTATTTTTAAGTTTCAATCCCCCAGAACAGTTCCAAACATCCTGTGTGTCCCTGAACCAGCACAGAGTGTCCCAGTCAGGGAGATCTGTGCCACAGCAAGAGCTAAAATGCCAGACATGCCTCATAACAGATGACACAGTGCAAAAAAAAATCCAACCTCAAAACCTCAAACTCATATCTTTTTACAGGAATTGATTTTCCATGGACTGCAATACATGGGTACATCTCTATTGCTGGTACTTCCTTAATAACAAAGCAGCTTATTATTCTTGTAATTTAGATTCATTTCTGTGCCCTGTGAAGCAACAACTGGCACACTGATACATCAGTGGCATCCAACTTTTGTCCGTACAGGAGATTCTTCCCCCTTGCTCCCCTCCTCAGGAATCTCTTACCTTCTAGTTTAATGCTTTGGGGAATCACCTCAAAGCGCACCACCCTGTAGGTGTGCTCCTGGCTCTCCTCCACATCCTCTCTGTGGTAGTAAAGGATGAAGGAGAGGTGGTTGTGCAGGTAGAACTGAAACAGTGACATAAAATAAAACATCAGCACCCCATGGGAGGAAGCGGCAAAGCTGAGAAGCAACAACTGCAGAAAACAGCTTCAGTGAGGGAAAACTAAAGACTCCAACATCAGAGATCAGCCAGTCTTGGGGGCACAGTGCCTTCACTCTGCTGAGGGGAACCCACTGCCTGAGCCTGTCCAAAGTTACACAGTGAATAAAAGCAAGGACTCCTAGCTTTCCAGCACCCACCCTCTTCTGCCCACAAGAGACCCCTCTCTCATATTTCCATTATTAATAAAACCTTTTGGTTGCATTCCCAATTCTGATACTCTCTGGCAGGCCTCTAACAGACACCCAGATTTCCTCCAGGCACCCTCACACAGCACCTCCATTCTCTACCTTGTTACCGTCCATAAACCCAAGCCTATATCCATGCTCGAACTGCACATCCTTCTCCTTCTTCTTCTCCTCTTCCTCACGATTGGAATAAAACTCCAGCCGTGTTGCCACAGGGAGGTTATCAGCGATGCTGAAAACAGATTTCAGATCAAATTTGTGCCAGCACCAAATTCCCCCTGACACAAATCCATGCTCGAGGTGACTCACAGGTGGACATAGTAATCCTCCCTGATGCGCTCGGCGATGAGCTTGCTCTGCTCCACTGTCAGAGTGACTGGCTTGTTGGGAAAGTTGCACAGAACTTCACATTTCTTCTCTACATTCATGGAGACCTGGAAAGGTGTATTTACAATTCGGTCCCCTCGAAGAACCTCACCTGGAAAACAGGAAAACATGGGCAGGGCTGGAGACTGCCAGGCTTTCTGCTGCTGATCCTGCTGCCAGGCACTGTGCAGCTGCACGGACCACAGCAAGTCTCCTTTGCTACCCCAGGTGCAAGGATAAGATTGCAAGTCAGTATATAGCTACTTTCTTGGAAGTATCAAGCACTGCTTATGAAGCAGGCTACACACTCTCCTTCAGGACAAGCACTTCCTCTGTCCAGCACACAGACACTGCTGTTTGTAGACAGCCAGCACACAGTGAATCAAAGGCAGCAGGTTCTCTCAGCTCAGCAGATGTGACACTTGCAATTGCTTTTACCCCTGTTAACACCCCCCACACTGTGTGACAGGTACACACCAAGGTTCTCAGCCTTGTACGTGATCTTGCTGGGCTGGCAGAAGGGCAGTGAGTAATACTCATATGGCAGCTGGGTCCGGGAGCTCGTCAGCTTCACAGCCTGCAGGAAGAATGGAAGGATTATCCCCAGGAGAAAACTTCAGATAATTTTCTGTCCTCTCAGCATCATCCAGAAGCTGATGCTCACTTCAAGACATCTTCCATAAAGCTCACTTTAAGTAGTAGTGTAGTAGTAAAGATACTACTACTACTTGTATTAAAAATAGTAAAAGAGACAGATGTTCCTGAGAGACTTGCAGTAGCAACTCATTCACAGAGAAACACTCATAGAACAAACATGGTGGGTTCACAAATTCATGTCTCAGTGGAGTCCTAAGAAACAACAAAGAGCTCAAAAAAGATTTAAGAATCACATTTCATATAAAATTTCCTCAACCAAAAATTCATATCCCACTGGACCTAGAGGTCTGGCCTCCAGTGCTATGAAGAGTTCAGCAATTTTAATCTCTGCAAGGAAAGCCAGAGAGCCATCAGTCTGGGAAGACAAGGTGACCAACCACAAACATTCCTGGAGTGTTTCCACAAATCACAGGGTACAAGGGAAGTGCAGAGACATACCACAACAGCCAAGACCACAGTTGCCCTGAAAAACAGAAGTGTTTTGTAACACAGCCAAGCTTGTTTATTGGAAGAGTGCTGGCAAACACACTGACTTGCCTAAGCACTTGAGGAAGCATTTGGATCCTGAAATCCCTTTGAGAACAGCCATTCCAAAACCCTCTTCTTCTGGGAAGCTTACTGTAGCCACAGGCAAGTCTCATTTGCTTAAAAATAGCCTGCGTCTGGCAGTTTGTGGCCAAAGAGAAAACTGTGCCGTGCTTCACGTGGGAGCAGCCAACCTCAGCAGCCCCAAGGGTGCTGGATTTGCTGAGACAGAGGCCACAGCTTCAGAAAAATAAATGAAATGGGCTATAAATCACTGATGTCTGAAAGCAAAGCCTGGCTTCCTCGTGGATAGGTGCAGCAGCTCTGTCATTGAGTACCAGCAACGCTGCACAGGAACAGCTCTCAGCAAGGCTGGGCTGAAAGATCTGCAAGGCTCAAGGACAAACACCTCCACTTGGGAAGTGTTCTCATGAACTTCCCTAAAGGCACAACATGAGCAAACTAGGCATTGAGAAGATCTGATTCAGACCTTATTCCACCATTCACCTTCTACTCAAAGGCACACTCTGCATAAGCACTTTTAGAGTCAGCATAATGTTGGAGAAATTAAATTCACTTCAAAGCCACAGTGAGAAAGGGACCCTTTTCCCAAACAGAGCAACATCTTGAGGACTTAGGTGCAACTGTTAAAGGAATTTGGTGGAAGAGATCAGGAGCAAGAACAGGAATCGTGTTGGGACCCAAATGTTGTGAGACAGAAAATATCTGAACCCAAAAATTTAGCATCAGGATCCCCAAATTTAACTTTTCAGCCTCTCTTAGCTGCTATGGTATGAAAAGGAAAGAACCCAAAAGACAAAAAACCCTCAAACCAAACAGACTAACAGCAGTGAGTTTATCCTACCTTTATTTCTACGGGATCATTGCGGTGGAAGTTGATGGGAGCCACCCCGGGTACGTAGAACGAGTCTGTGCTGTGTAGCAACAACAGCAAGCCCAGCACATATCTCAGCCTTTCCTGCAAAAAGGAAAAGGAACAGTAAAACACAACAGAAACACTGGAACAACGTTAGGGGTGGGCAACAAGACTGGAAATGCTCGTCCCAGACATTAGAAAGGATGCGCAGTCAGGTGATTAAACAGGAATTTAATTCACAAAACCTGTTCTTAGCTTTGTTTTGTGACCCTCATCAAGTCACTTTCCACTCAGCATGTCTCTGCCTCTTCATCTGCAATTAGGAAAACTCTGGCTTTGCTCAACCACAAGAAAAATGCCATTTTTATCTGCACCATGAGGCATCAAGCAGGCCATTACTTTACTTTTCTGCCTGCCTCCCTGCCTGTGTTAGAAAACTCCATGGATCAGCAGTGAAGAGGGCTGCAGCCCTGGCAGTGGATGTGTGTCAGCTCTGCACAGCAGCAGTTACCCTGGAGCTGACCACAGATGGAGGCTCACAGGCCACGACTTGCAGAAGAGTAGTTACAGTGGAATCAGGTGTGACACCAGTAACTGCACCCAAAGGGACGGTCACATCACCACTCCCTCCTGCTCCACTCTGCTTTCCTCACCCCTCCAGGCCACAACACAGCTCAGTAACATGGCAAAAACCCTTTCACCTCTTTTTTAGGGAGCAGGGTGACAAGTCAGGCTAAAAGGCTCAATCAGCTCCATGGGGATGCCAGGAGAACCCAGACCCCAACATAGGTGCAGCAAATCTTTTATTTAACACACCTTGCTGCCTCCTCAGCCCCTGCTGTTACCTCAGGTAACCCAGCCCGAGCATGGGCAGGAAGGCTGTGAAATCAAAATTGAGCTTTAATGAGTATTAGCCAGCAGCAGCTTGCCTGGATTAGGACATCAGCTCTGGTATAATCTTACAGCATTACTAGCTTCAGTCCCTTCTCCTGAACGCCCTGTGTGTATGGCACCACCAGAAAACCACACAAAACCTGCTTCAGTTTGAGACAACTCTTGAGCTAATGCTGCAGACATAAGAAACAAAATCCCTGCTGTCCCTGTGTGTCCTCAGCACCATCAGTCAGTCTGACAGCACCAGAGGGAACACCCCACAGGCCAGGTATGGACAAACAGCAGCTCTGTCATGGGGAACCATCCTCAGGTTGGGGGGAAAAAAATCGAAATAATTGTGTTTATTGTGCCCATAACCCTTCTTCTTCATCACCTTCCTCCTGTCTCATTCTAAGGCAAGGAAAGTATGTTTGGCTCAGACACCTGTGAGGGCAAACCAGAGTATCCAGAATTAATGGAACTGAGCAGGATTAAAAAAAAAAAAAAAAAAAAAAGGCAGAAATATCAGGGGGTTGAAAGTCTAAAATGTATTTAAGATGCCAATGCTAGGCACCTACAGAAAATACAAATACTGAATCATCAGATACATGTGGGCTTCTAGTACCTGAAGGGAGCATACAAGAAAAATTGAGAGACTATTTAAAAGACCATGGAGTACAGGACAAGGGGGAACAGCTTTAAACTGACAGAGCAGGGTTAGACTGTATGTTAGGAAGAACTTCTTCCCTGTGAGGATGGAGAGGCACTGGCATAGGCTGTCCAGAGAAGCTGTGACTGCCCCATCCCTGGAATTGTTCAAGACTAAGCTGGAGTTTGGAGCACGCTGAGATAGAGAAGGGTGTCCCTGCCCATGGCAGTGGGGTGGAACGAGATGAGCTTTAAGGACCCTGCCAACCCAAACCATTCTGTGACTGTGATTTTTTTTGCTTACAAAGGGGATTTTCAGATCTATTCTAAGCACAGCCAAATACACTTGGAGCAGGCATAAAGCCTCAGCTTGGAAACACTCTTGTTAAAAGTGCCTGACCTTCAATACTGATCTGCCTTCAGGCAACATGGGGCTTATTTTTTGTGCTACACTAAATTTTGCCTTTCCAGTCTTTAAAGGAAGTGCTCAGTGGCTCTCCACAGAGTAGGAAAAGGGCTCCAGGGGAAGCACTGGAAGGAATCTGCACTCTTGTCCCATCCTGCACTCCAGAGCAGCCAGCAACCTGCAGCCCTTACCTTGTCACTGAAGTGACAGACCTACACAATGTTACTCAAAACCCAAAACCACGCCACTGCCACCTGTGCCCCAGCAGGCTGGGAGGTGACAAGACCAGGACAGAACTTTGGCAGACACTCAGGAGACACATGAGCATGCAGAAGATGAAATGTCTGATGACAATTTTGGCAGAAATTCGGCTGTCTTTGCACACAGATGATGATGACTCAGGCAGCACCAGGCAACAGGAAAGACAAGAGGGTGACTCTGTAAAGCCTTGCCAGGAAAAAACAGTTGGTAGCAAGAAATGGGAAAGCTGCTATGCAACAGGTGGGAGAAGCTTTGGAAGTGAAATAAGAAGGAAATGCCCAGTGCAGGTTCCTGAGCTGGCAGAGCACAGGGAAGCTGAAGCCAGGTGCCTTTCTCATCAGGACCTTTGCTCTTGTACTGACAAATGTTCTTCATCTTCTCCAAATGAAGGCAGCAGCTTAGAAACAGCACATGGACACCACCCAAAATATCTGTGTAACTCACAGCCAGGTGATTATCTCACACAGGGGATGCCTGCAAGCTGAGTTCTCTCCTGTGCCAGGTCAGAACTTCCAGGAGGGAGTTCTGTTTTGGTGCAGTCACAGAGCCCTGGCAAGGCCCAGACTTCCAGCAAACAGGACACACAACTTCACAGCCTTTTCCAATTATTTACATTTCAAAAACATGCACAAAACCCCCTCAAATTACAATCTTGCATCTGAGGTGCCAGGAAATGGTGTAATGGTGCAACAAGTAGCACAACAAATATGCACAACCCCAGACTGAGAAAAACTCAACTGCAAGTAAGCAAAAATAGTTCAAATTGCTTAAGCCTGATTATTTCCTATATGCAAACAGGCAGAGACACACTTTCTTAGGAGAATATGATCTAAATAAAAGAAGTAACTGCAGAAGCACAATCGCCCATTCCTGTCCCTCAGATCAAAAGTTCACACACAAACCCTCTCCAAGAAGGCGCTACTGGACAATTATCACGAGTCTTGGGGTTTGCAGACAACCCCAGGCTCATCCCATTCAGAAAGACTTATAACAACATTGCCACTCTCTGTGAATTCACAGAAGGTTCACAAACCACACTGCCAAAACAGAGGACTTGTTCTCTAAATCCCAGTCTGACCCAGCATGATGAGGCCCTAAAACATCCAGTTATTACCACACTTGTCCCTCTCTAGGGCTCATGGTCCCTCTGGCTACCACTGCCAGAGTCTGAATTCCAGCATTTATTTAAGGGAAAGGGGAAACAGCAGCTGTTCCCTGAGGCCCTCTGCAACAGCTCTAACGTGCTCCAGAGGGTCCATGGCCTGGCAACGTGCACCCAGGACATCCCTGCCCACGTTACTGCCAACAACTTGAAGAAACCCTCAAGCAGCAGCAATTTCAAGCATCTGAATTGAGCTGGTGCTGTACCAGAGCTGGTTTACGTCTTAAGAGTTTCACAAATCACACAGGAACTGAAGAACAGAACACAGTATTTGTTCAAAGAGACAAAAACGAAGCAGGAAGTGACAGTGATGGATATCGTGAATTGTCTCATCTCTCTTTGGCAGAGAAGAGCAAGAGGGATGTCCAAGAGACATAATCAGGAGCTACTACCTTTCAAAGACAGCTTTGAAGAAAAACAGAGAAAACGACCTGTGCAGAGCCATTTGTCCAAATGGAGTCACACAGCTCTCCTATTCCATTTCACTCACTGAAACTTTTTAAATATGGTAACAGAAAGGGAGGAAACACACAACTCACTACTCTGTGGCAGGGAAAAGAAACAAGCTCTCTCACACATGCAACCTTCATTCTGCCCTCAGGCAAACTAGATGACAGAACAGTGCTAATGGCAGCCTGACACTAGTCCCCTTTTCAAAGGGCTGCCTCCTTGGATGATCCTGACAACTGTTTGGATAAACTCATCTTTATTATATCCCTGCTCTGGTCACCCTGCAGTGGAGGGGCCACCGAGAGCCCTTCAGAAGGAGACAAACACTGCATTCACATTGACTTCAGAGCTCCTCTGACACCACGAGAGCTGCTGGCAGCCTTCTCTGCCCTTCACACAACAGAGAGCCACGAGGAAATTCCCAGTAGAACCATTCCCAGCTCTCAAAGCCAGCTGAGCACTTCCTCCTCCCTGCCTGGGGGAAAGCCAGCAGGGTATGAAGATGCTTAAAGCAAATTAAAGTAAAACCTCGGCTCTCCCAATCCCTTCCCAGTCATTTCGTGAGTCACCTCACAGCCCAGCCAGCAGCGACCTTTGTATCAGCACACATCCGTTATCCATGCCACTATTCCTGCAATGCATTGCCACAAAAATATCCTCCTGTGAAAGCAAGGAGGAAATCCGTTTCATTCCTACAAGACTTCAAGGCAGGTAACTAATGTCTCAGCAGCTCGTTTTCTCCTCTGTAAGGTAGCACTGATGCTCGCCAGGAACACCTTCAGTTTTCCGAGGATTCCAGGAATAATTCAATAGTAATAACAGGGATGCTAGAACGCGGGAAGGCAAAGCCGCCGCTCAGAGTCGGACGCGACAACCACCACCAAACGTTTGTGAAAACCACACACAGAGCAGCAGACTCCGTGCTTGGCACCAGCACCGGGCCCAGGCTGACACCTCGGAAGGGAAGGCAAAAGGAAGTGCCGGTGCTCCCCAGAACCCACCCCGCTGCGATCCCTCGCTCAGCCCCTCCTGCTCAGACAACAGGGAACCGCGGAAAGGGAGCCAACTTTGCTGCCCAGGGAGCGCAGGGCAGCGGGGCAAGCGGGACAGGAACTCGCTGGGCTCCCGCGCACCGAGCGGCGGCCCGAGCTCTGCCCTCCACAGGTGACACCGCCGGGAGACGCGGGGCAGCTGCAAGGCCCCGGGCGGGACCGGGGTGCCTCCTCTGGCCAGAGACCGAGCCCGCATCCCTCCCAGCGCGGTGCAGGCCAGACCGGAGCCTCCGCACCGAGCCTCGCGCCGGGGCGCCCGCCAAGCCGGGCCAGAGGACAGGGGGCGGGACGCGGGGCCGCGCCGGGCCCCGCCGCACTCACCATCGCCGCCGACGCCGCCATCTTGGATCCACGTGTCGGCGCTGACGTCACCGGAAGCGGTGCGCGGTTGGCTGCGGGGCCGATCGCCATGGCGACCGCGGCGGCCGGGCAGCACCGCGCTGGGCGACCGCGCTCCGCGCAGCCAGCGCCGGGCCCAGCTTAGCCTCGGATCAGGCCAGCCCTCCTGCCGGGCAGGGTGTGCCGGGGGTCTCCGCTTCGGTCCCCAGCGGGTCTCCGGCCCCGCGATGCCGGCCGGAGAAGGGGCGGTCCGGACCGCCATCTTTGCTGAGGGCAGCGGCCTTTGCATGGAGGGCGGGCACGACGCTGCGGCCGCCATGTTTGGTGAGGGCGCCGAGGCGGCAGGCGCTCGGATAGTTATGAACCTCCCGGTTCCTCCGGTCACACCCGGGCGGGCCGCGGCCCGGGGCCTGCTCAGAGAGCGCTGCGGGTCTGTCCGGCTCTGGAGCCCCGCTCCGAGGGGCGCTGCGGGCCCCAGCATTGCCCCATCCGCCTCTCCCCCGCCCGCGCTGCGGAGCAGCAGGAACGGCCGGGAGAGGAAAGGTTGACAAATACTTTATTAATTACAAAAAGAAAGATCCCAAAGCAGAAGCAACGGCGTTTGCCTCTTGGTATCAAAAATATAATAACAGGCCCTAATCTCCGTGCTGTAAGAGGTGCATGGCTGTCTTTAAAAATATATTGTTTACTCATTTTCCCCAAATAACCTCATGAAATACTAAAAATAAACAATAACATAAAGTGAGGTTGCACCTGGCACTGCAAATGCCCCAACAGACAACAAATCCTGCCTGTTAGCTTTGCCATGGGGGAGAGGGCTCCTTTTGCCATGGCTTTGGGCTTCGGGAGTTCCTCCCGGGGCAAGTGAGGGGGATCCATGTAGGGATGACCTGGAAAAGTGCCGTCCATGTCCATCTGCCCCTGAAGCACAGCCTCAGGAAACCTGCACTCTGCACAGGGAAGGCCGTGAAAATACTGGGGAAGGAAACCCAGGAGGGAGAGAGGAGAACACGTGTCCGTGACACTCGACATCCAAACCTCAGGATCCTGTGCTGATGATGAGCCCAGGGGCTGCACTGCAGCGTGCTCCGTGGGAATCCCCTGGCATCAGTCACACAGGGAACACAGCCAGCGCAAGGCATTTCACCAAGGCCAGCACGCTAAAGCACCTACTTCCGCAGAATGATGTGATAAGATCTCAGAAGGGTTAAAAAGATACTGATCTGTGTTTTGACTTGCAGCAAAAGCAGGCCTGGCTCCATCCGTGTCCTTCCTTCTGGGTCAGGGCATCCACTGTCCAGCCAGCAGTTCCTGGAGCCACTGCCCCACGGATACTCAGGCTCTTGGGAAAGGCACAAGGTATGGCCACGTCTCTTCTCCCTCCATCATGTGCTTCCTCATGTGCTGCCTCCAGCCCAGCCACTCCAGCAAGGCTGTGGTTCCTGACCCAGGCTGGCAGGGGAAGCAGGGCACAGGTGGGACAGGGAAGAGCTGGCAGTGTCCACCCCAAACGTCCCGTGCTACGGCTGCTGCTGGTACTGGCTCTCTGTGGCAGTAAAGAAATCCTCCAGAACACTTTGTATGTACTCAAAAGTGGGACGATCCTCGGGTTTGATCTTCCAGCACCTCATCATGACGTCATAGAGCTCCTCGGGGCAGTTATCCGTGCGGGGCATCCGGTATCCACGCTCCAGTGCCCTGATCACCTCCACGCTCGACATCCCTGGGAAAACAGGGTGGGACAGGTGAACATCACCTGGCTTATCATTGGTTTCTTTAAGAGTCATAAAATCCCTAAACCAAAAACTTCTCTTCCATTGGGCAATGTCTCGAGGAAGAGAAAGTGGTTAGAAGGGCTGGGAAGGGGGAACTGCTGTTCCTGGTCAGGGAAACATATGGACAAAGAAGATGCTGGATTATTGTGGGATGGAGTTCTGTACCCCAGGTCAGATGGGGTTTATAATCACTTTGTATAAATTAAAATCTCTATATGCTAAGTCTGTGAAAAGCCATTGCTTCCAATGAAAACAGGTCAGTGTGGGGGTAGAGCTGCTCCTCAGAACAGCCCTTTGTGCCACCCCAGATCCTTCATGGTCCATTTGTGGTAGCATTTACAGGATAATTTCCCATTGAAAAAAGGTACCAAAATAATTATTAGTATAAAATACAGGATGGTCCCTAACGATAAGGATTTACAGGGTTTTCCCATGGAGCTGGAGAAGCTCAGGTCACATGCATGGGGGCCAGAAGGTGAAATGTGACTTTTGGAACCAGATTAGAATAGGCATTTCATCTCCTTACCTGGGTAGGGGATGCGTCCATAGGTAACAATCTCAGTCAGGAGGACCCCAAAGGACCAGACATCAGATTTTATAGTGAAAGATCCATAGTTGATGGCTTCTGGTGCAGTCCATTTAATGGGAAACTTGGCACCTGGACAAAGAGATCCAATGGGAAACATGAGCTCAGCTCCAACTGCTGAGAAATGGGTGATGAAATACGGGGAACAAGAGACAAGCAGAAGAGGAACAAGTGAAGTGATGCAAATGAGAGGAGCTTCCCTCTCCCTGTGTACCCAGCACATCCCTCCCAGGGTTGGGACCACCATGGTGGCAAGTGGCTCTAAGGGAACCTCCCCAGCATTTCACCCCCAGCACCTTCCCGGGCTGTGTACTCGGTGTCCTCGATGACCCTGGCCAGCCCAAAGTCTGCAATCTTGCACACCAGCATTGCAGACACCAGGATGTTAGCAGCTCTCAGGTCTCTGTGGATGTAGTTCCTCTTCTCAATATAAGCCATTCCTTCTGCAATCTGCCACAGGGGAACAAAGCAAATGCAAAAAGGCCGCTTGAAATAAAACACATGCCCTCAGCACCAAAGAAGTCAACTGCTTTTGGCCAGCACTCAGAAAAGGGTGAAAGGAGGCTGAGCCACAGCAGGAGATGGATGTCCCTTCCCTGGAAGTGTTCAAGGTCAGGCTGGACCAATCTGGTCTAGGGGAAAATGTCCTTGTCCATGGGGCTTGGAGCAACCTGGTCTAGTGGAAAATGTCCCTGCCCATGTCAAGGAGTTGGAATGAGATGAGCTTTAAGGTTCCTTCCAACCCAAACCATTCTGTGACTTTCCTGCATGGAAACTGCTCTCCAAGCAGGGAATCCCTTGCAGAAGAGGTTGGGGTTTGGGTGACCAGCTCAACATGACACCTTTAAGCTGCTGTGTGAGAAAAGCTGTGAGAACTGACAGCTGAGGAGCTCCTGTGATCACCAGAGTGACTGTGAGTGTTCGCAGGGCAAGGTGTAACTGCTTCATCCACAGCCATGAGGATGTGGAGGAGGAGCAAATCGTTCTCTGCTCAGGAAAGATGTGAGAGCAGTCTCCAAATACACCCACAATGGCTCACTGTAATCTCTGCAGCAAAGGTCAGTATTCCAGAGCTTGCTTAGCCAGGACAGAAAAGCGTAGGGGAAGATTCCTGTGTTCTGGACTATTTTCTGAAGAGTCACCTCTGCCTGTGGACAGGATGGATGTGATGGCCCCTGACAATCCCCCCTCACCACTCTGTCTTCTGAAGTCTCTGCACTCAGTGCTGTGTGTGCAGGTCTCAGCCCTGATCAGCCAGAGATGACCCGGTGTGTGCAAACCAAACCCCAAAGTTGTTCAGTTATCCCATGCCTGGATGTGACCAGAATCCAGAATGAGAATGGGCTGGAGCAGCCAGAAGGGAGACTCTCCCATCCTTATCACACACACACAAGCTGGCCTGGGTGAAGTGCAGCTCTCACAGAGCTCTCCACACTAAATACAGAAGTAACCAGGCAGCGCAAGAGCGGAAGGATCATTTCCATGACCACAGATGCATTTCTGCCCGCAGTGACTCAGCCCCAGCACAAGGGCCAGGCTGCTGCCTGCCCCTGACAGCCCTTCAGCCTTTGCTCCCCAGAGCTTCTCTGAGCAGTCCCCCAGAGCCATGGGCTGAGCGGGGCTTGGCACGAGCCAGCTTGCTGAGAACAGATGGTGTGCAGGAGTGCACAGCTGATCCACAGACCCCAGCACAGCCGGCTCCAGCAGCCAGTGACCTGGTCTAAGCCCACAGGGTCTGGGCTCTCATCCTGGCTTTCTTATTGCTCAGGTGCCTCTATGAAATATTTGAGCTCAGCAAAGGGTCCCTGGGTTCAGTCCTCACCCAGGAGCACTGGAGAAGCAGCAGGGACTCAGTGGTTGTGCAAATGGTTGCACATGGAGTGAGGTGCTTAACAGCCCATTCTGTTGTACTCAAAATCAGCTCCTGAAAATATCCCTGAAATAATTATCACTGAGTCCTCCTGCCACTCCAGCTGCCTTCCCTTGCCCCTGACAGCCCTCTGGTGACTTTATTGAACCACAGCCCTCCCATAGGCATTCCCCTGGGGCAACAGCCCGCTATTCTCCCTCCAGGAGACTGGGAATTGTGCCTGAGTCAACCTCTCAGGCATTGGGAGCACACGGGATAATGCTGCAGGATTCCTGTTAAACCCACAGGCCTTCACACCACCGTGGCACTATCCTGAAGCAGTGGGGTGGGATGGGGTGGGTGTGTGGCCATGCTGGGTTTGTGGGGCTTTGGCCAAGTTTGCAGATAAGGTTTGCAGGTAACTGTCACAGCAGCAGCAAATTTGACATTATAGTTACCAGTATCAATAGTTATCAATTAGAGAAATTGATAACATTGCCCTGGGCTTGGTTGGGCCACACCAACCAGCACCGTCATGTCCCAGAGAAGGGACTGTGCAAACGTGAGCTGTGGAAACAAGCCCCATCCTCATCCCCTTTCTCCATAAAGCACAGTGGCCCCATGGGCTGCGAAGGCACAGGAACCATGGCAGACACAGACGTCAATAGCAAATCCTCTCCAGGATCTGTGCAGCTCTGCTGTGCACTGCTCAGGTGCAGGTAGGCTGGCTGAGTGCTGCAGATATCAGTGCGGTGAGGAGGAGGCTGCCACTTCTCCTTTCACACACCTCTGCTCCTGCGAGGTCAGCAGGATGGGAATGGTGAGCAGGCAGTGGCTGCCCACAAGAAAACCTCACTGCACGCCCAGCACTGTTCAGACCAGGCTTCTGGCGGGCCCTGCACAAGCCCCAGGTAAGTTCCCAGGCTCTTCACCCAACCTTTTCAGAGGGACTAGGGGTAACTGAGAGCTAGGGAAGGTCTGCTCCCTCCTCACCTGGGCAGAGAAGTCGATCAGCTTTGGGAGCGGCAGCTTGTTCCCCTCATCACTCTTCAGGAAATCCAGCAAGCTCCCTGCAGACAGGGAAAGGTGCCAGGGCTGGTGGTTCAGCTGGAGCCTGCACCCATCCTTAGGTTGGCACACGGTCCCAAGGAGCCAAGCAGGACAAGGGAACTTTGGAAACACCCTTGACCCCCCATCCCACTCCCATGGATTGGGCCAAGGGGAGTGCACCTCTGCAGGCTCCCTCCTGCCTTGCAGAGTGCTTGTATTCATCTGTCCCCTCTTAGACATCCCTCGTCTCCCAGTGCTGTCACCACATCCCTTCTCCCAGTACCCTGTCCCAGAGCACTGACAAGGTGTGGCAGGAGCCAGAACTGCTCCCAGAGTCCTGGGAGCTGGTGCAGAGCCCACAGCCGAGCCTGGGGATGTGGAAGGGATTGATCCTGCACCATCCCAAGGAACCTGAGTGCTGCCACTTGGCCTGGCCCACAGACATCACTCAGGGATGTGGATTGCACCTTTCTCCATGAATTCAGTGATGATGAAGATGGGCTCCTCCCTGGTGACCACTGCATGGAGCTTCACCAGCTTGTCATGCTGCAGCATCTTCATCAGGTTTGCCTCCTCCAGGAAGGCTTCCACGGACATGCTGCCTGGCTTCATCGTCTTCACGGCCACCTTGGTGTGCTTGTTGTAGGTAGCTGGGGATGGCACAACAGATCATTCCCACACTGCCCTGGAGCACTGGGCTTTGGAGCCAAAGTCCCAGTCCTGCAGACAGAGCTGCTGTGGGAAGGTTGGAGACCACGCACAGCCCAGGGCTGTCCCCACATGCCCAGCCTCAACCAGTCCCTGTATTAACTCAGGGTAACCTCCACGTCCCCCTGCTTCTCTCCCTGAGGTCACTCCCTCCCTGTCTTTTCCACCCCACCATGCCTCAACCTTCTCTCACATCCCTCACTCTTCCTCCTTCACCATCACCTTCATCATCCTCCCAACCACCTCCCCCTCATTCTCACCCATCCACACTTCTCCAAACTGCCCAGCTCCCAGCTTCCTCTCCAGACTCAGTGACTCTCGAGGGATCTCCCAGGCATCCTTCTCCCAGGGCTTCTGTGGTTTGGGTACACGGCAGGGGTAGGTGAGCTTCTGGCACAGCCCGTCGCTCTGACCTGAGGGGAGCATCCAGGGCCATCAGCCAGCCTGTCTCATTGGCCACACTGTGCTTCAAGGGGGAGTTCTGGCCACCGTGGGTGTTCAGGGACAGCAGCACCACAGTGGGAACAGCCAGCAGGCCAGCCATAGCAACAGGGAGTCACTGCATGTTGCAGTCAGAGCCACAGCAGAAGCCCAGGGGTGATGGGCAGGAGCCCCTCAGCCTCTGCACAACCCCAGCTGCCCAGCTGCTTGGCTCGGGGGCAAAGCCCCACTTGGGAAGGGGGGCCGAGCACCCCAGGGCTCACCCTTGTAGTACTGGACCAGCTCCTGCAGTGTGTTGAAGTTGTTTCGTGGGGAGATGTAGAAGCCGCCGCTATCCAGAGTCCGGATCTTGTAATGCTTCACTGCCCCGCCCCGCAGCTCGTCCGCGTCCCGCACCGAGAGCGAGTAAGAGCCTGGGCAGGGAGGGGTGAGCTGGCACCTCCCACGGGAGCACATTCCTGTTGCTCCCGGCCATCCCGGTGCTCCTGGCACGCACAGAGCCATCGCCCAGCAGAGCAAGCAGCACCCATCCCGCTGTGCTGCCACCACCCCTTCAGCCCCAGGCCAGCTACACCTGCACCCCAAACACCCAAAGCAGCCTCAAAGGGATACATTCCCCTGTCCCTGTCATGGGGTTTGGACATGTGGCTGTACCACAGGCTGTTGTGGGGACACTTCCAGCAAGAGCATGGGCCCCCGAGTCCCTCCCTGCAGCACAGCAGATCCTCAGGGCTGGGGAGGGAGCTGCTCTGCCAGGCAAAGGTGGATGAGGGAAGCCCTTTGGGCAGCTGTTCCCCACCACTGTGCTATGGACACCCCTCCACACCTTTTGTTGTCTCGCTGTCCCTTATCATGAAGGATCCAATCATGTTCCCAGGGCCAAGGAGCTGCCGCTCCGCATCCTTCCGGCTGACGTCCTTGAAAAACCACCTGCAGCAGAACCAAATGAACCAAGAAATGCTGGTGTGGGGCAGGGCTGGGGGCAGGACATGGGGCAGGAGCAGGACAGTGTCAGTGGGGAAGTGTGGGACATCATGGGCCAGGATCTGCTAACACAGAGATGGACTCACTCCTCTGTCTCCAGTGAGTCAGCTTGGGCAACGTAGTTGCTGGGGATGAAGCCTTCACGTCCTGTCACCAGTGACCGTGCTTGCCACCATTCCCCTGACCTGTGACAGAAATGGCATTGGGTTGCCTCTTGGCACCTGGACCCAGCAGCTCCTCCAGGGTAAATTCCAGAAAAAAATCCCAACAGGACCACACAAGCCATCGGGAGACCCTGGATAAGGGTCTGCCAGCAGCACTTACTTCTCCAGGACCTTCATCCTCTCCCCCTTCTGGAAGCTGAGGTCCCCAGCGTTCATTGCCTCGTAGTCGTAGAGTGCCAGCACCACAGTGTCCCCCAAGCCTGCAGCAAGGGAGCTGCCTGGGCACCCCTCCCCATGCTGGGATGGGGTGCCAGCCACTCCTTCCATGAACACTGGCCAGGACATTGGCCAGCACCCCCACAGTACCCAGCACCTCCATCTTCACGTGACACATTGGCCCTTCAGGGGAGCCCAGAGCCCCCATCCCACCAGGACTGGCAGTGCTTGCCCCTAGGTCAGAGAGGATCCAGCCACACTGCCCCCACACGCTCCAACCCCCTGCACCCACCTGCAGCCCCCTTGTACCTACCATCCTCGGGCAGGGGCACAGCCATGCTGGGGACACCACTGTTCTGGAAAGTGCAACAAAACCACAGAGTGACATCACAGGTGGCAGAGACCCATTTCCCACCCAGGGTCTTGGACCCAACAGCAATGGCAGGAGCAGGAGAGCACCCGGGGGCAGCACCAGCACCACCTGACACAACAACCTGCCCAAGCACCAGCATCTCCACCCCCTCCCAACACTTTCCTTTTTCTCTCCCTTTCTCCGTAACTCCTGGATTCCCATCAGGTCCACTCAGTGTGGCCTGGGCTCCCATCCCACAGCCAAGTCCCTGGGCACTGCCAGTGCCCTCAGCTGGCTCCACTCTCAGTGCTGGTAGCACTGCTGAGGAGAGGGGCTGAGCCCCCTGTGACAGCTCAGCCCTGAAATCCCTCATCCCTTACCCTCTTGTTGGTGGCTGTGGGGTCCTTCACATAGAGGCCCTGCTGGATGGTGGGGCCAGGATCAGGGTCAGGATCAGTTTTTATCATCTTCTCTTGGACACCAGCTTCCTTTGACCTCACGCAACCCATGCTGCAGCCAAGGAAGGGGAAGTGAGGCTATTGTGACAGAGGTGAAAGCCCCACTCAAACCCCAGTCCAGCCCTGTTCCCATCAGCTTCCATCCAGCACAGGGCTCCAGTGTCTACCCAGAGTGTCTGCTCTGGGTCAGATAGAGAAAGCTTTGCTCCTGCAACAGCTTCAGGGTACTGGGGTGCCCAATGACACATCAGAGGAAAAGGGATCTCCTGGAGATAAGAGGTGAAGTTTGGGGAGACAACAGCAGCAGCCATGGAGCAGCTTCCCAGCCCTTCTGGGAGGCAGGACAGGGTGCAAGCACTGGGCAGCATGGCAGCAGAGAGTCACACTTGGCATCTTCTGCAGAGACGGGGGGATCAGCTTGGGGATCCCCACACAGCACCCCTGGTGCCCATGGTCCCCCATCACCACAGGTCACCACTCCACACTGTGCTCCCCTGCTCTCTGCTGGGTGGGAGCTGCCCCAAACAGCCAGATCAGGGCAAAGAAAAATGCTCTACTTTCCCCAGCCTCCCAAGAAACTTAGTGGGAAAAAAGCTGCAAGAGGTAGCAAGAGTGGTAAACCCCTTGCAAATGTACTTCCCTTGGCCAGGGGGATCTGGGTGCAGAGAAAGGAGAAGGTGGTGGTGGTAACAGTGAAGGAGGAAGCTCATGGCTGAATCCTCGATGTGCACAGCACAGCTTTTGAGGGACATCTCTGTCACGTCCGCAACAGCCCATGGTCATTCCTTGCCTTTCCCTGCTGCCAAAGCCTGGGTCAGCCTTGCTCCTGAGGGCAGAGCAGGAGCAGTGGTGGCAGCCACGACATCACCCTCACTGGGGACACACTGAGCTCAGGTTGGGGACTGTGCCAGATCCATCCTGGCAGACCCACATGGTGCCCAGCTTAAACTCAGACGTGCCTCACACCATCACCTCTGCAGGTATTTGCTGTTCCCGTCCCACACCGGCTCAGCGCATCCAGCCCTACAAAGCACAAACACTCCGGGCGGTCCAAGGGTCATTCCCACTGGCATTCCTGATGGTTCCCACCCTGGAGAGCCAGATCCCAGGGTTCATGCGGTATGTCTGGTCATGAGGACCAGGTTGGATGAGGGTGCCTTTCGTACCCGGAGCAAGGCTGCCCGCAGTCCCCTGCCCTTGCTACCCTGTGCCTTCGGTCCCCGACAGCCCTGCAAAGCCACCGGCAGGGAACCCCCTCGTCTGGGCTACACTGTGCCCAACCGGGGCTGCACCGGCACCCGTGAGACTCCTGGCCATCGCCTCACTCCGGTCACCCGGTGTCCGCGGCTCTGGGCGCGACCGGCCCGGCGCGGGTCGGACCCACCGGGCAGCCCGGGACTGGCTGCGGGGCGCCCTCGCCGCCCTCGGGGCTCCGCGCACGGTTCCGATCCCGGAGCTCTCACCTGCGCTGCCGTGCTGGGGCACGTCCCTGCCGCCGATCCCGCCCCCGGTTCCAGTCGCGGAGCCCGGGCTGCCGCCGCCGCTCGGCTCTGCCCGGCTGCCCTCCGGTACGGCCCCGCCCCTGCCGGTACGGCCCCGCCCCCGACTCCGACGGGGCGGGTGCGGCCGGTGCCTCCCGCCCCGGGATGGGAGCGGAGACCACCATCCCACGAACCGCACTCGCCGGGACATCCCAGCCCTGCGGGACCCCACTGCCCTTAGAGACCCCCGACGGGTGCCAGAGCCCGTCTGTCCATCTGCGGCCCCCGGGACACCGGACGGGTTTGGGTCCCGCACCCCAAGGCAGCCCCCAGGATGTTTCCTCGCCTGGTGCAGGGCCATGGAGGGCGTGGGGGGACACGGGGGGAGCACAGGACACAGCGTCAGCCTGGGGCTCTGTCCGCAGGAAGGAGAAAAGAAAGCCCTGAGCATCCGTGGTGGTGTGCAGGGTATAAGGGGGTCCAAGAAACAGTGGGGTGCATGGGACTGGCTTTGTGAAGCACAGCTCAGACAGGTCCAGGTATCCCTGGGCTTTGTGGTGTCCCTGCTGGCCCTGACATTCCCCTGCCGAAGCTCCTCTCGGCGCCCTACCCAGCCCCGCAGTGTTCCAGCCTTTCTGGGACAGCAATTCGGGATGGAGGCAGCATCACCAAGGGGACCCACGGCTCTGTGTGACCCTGACCGTGGGCTGTTTGGGTTCAGAGGAAGCAGCCAGGATGCGAGAGCTCCTCACCTCATGAGAGTTTGCATATGTAAATTTTTTTGGAATAAAAATAAGTTGCTCTGGTAGCCCCAGCTTCTGCTGCCCACACACCACCCTGGGGCTGCAGCGCCGTCCCACAGTCCCCACCAAGGGACATTGGGCCAGGGAATGTTGGCTCGGGGCCATCAGCCAAGGGCCAGCAGTCGTGGGCTATTGGGGTACAGTGGCCAGGGGAAATCGGCTCAGGGATGGTGGCCAAGGAACATCAGCTGAGGTCCATCGGGCGGCGCGGAGCACGGCCCGGTCCCTCGGCGGCGGAGGGGCTGCAGGGCGGGACTGCAGGAAGCCGGGGCCCGGGGCAGGAACTTCCTTTTGTGAAACACCCGCAGCCCGCGGCCGGACGAGTGTCACGCAGGCGCCGCCGGCAGCAGCGGGCCAGTTACGGCCACCAGTCCTTTCCTCTCCCAGCTGACCTGCCCCATTGCTCTGAGCATTCCCTGGAGCCAGCCAGGAACAGCCGGCAGCACCCTGACACTGGAGTGACCTCCATGTGACACTGGAGCGGGCAGGTGCCCAGCCCAGCAGACCCCTGCCCCAGCTCATCCACACACCACAGCACCTCTGCACTCTGACAGGGCCTTTCTCCAGGGAAGAACATGTTCTGCTCTCAGCCCCAGCATTTAATTGAAATCTGCAGAAATTACAGCACGTGTGTCTCCCCCACAGCCACGGCTGCCCTGTGATTCCAACAGGCTTGACAAGAGCCGACAGGGCAGTGCAGAGGCCTGTCCCCTCCCCTGGTGACAAATTCACCCTCCCTGGTTCTGGGGCAGAGCTGGTCACCTGCTGACTCTGGTCCTGGCGGTGCAGCACCACATCAGCGAGCAGGGAAGGGACAGCTGGGTTTTGGCACTGGCTCACAGATAGTTGTCCTCTTCCTCCTCCTCCTCCTCTTCCTCATCCCGTGCCAGCGCCTCGATGTCGTGGGTGATGTCCGTGATCATGCGGTTGAAGGACTCGGACTCGGAGCGCAGGGACCAGCTGTCGTAGCTGCGCACGGCCGAGGCCGACGTGTTGCTCATGCTGCGCTTGATGCGGCCGAAGCTGTCAGTGAGGATCCCGCCCTCCCGGATCCCGATGCTCTCCAGGAACGTCTCAAAGTACCCGATGTCTTGGTCAGGGATGAAGGGCCTCATTCCTGCCACAGGCACCGCAAGCCTCGGGAGGCTGCCCAGGTGGGCACTGGGGTACCTACCCCATTGGGGTGCAGTGCCAGCCCCACTGGCTGCTGGCAGGTTTGTCCCATCCTGCCCCCAGTAAGCAACGGGGTCCTGACATCCTCTGAAGCACACCCAGCACCAGCACCATGTCCCCAAGGGAAGCGTACCCAGCACTAGGGTGACATGGTGACACTCACCCAGGAGGAGGAACTTCCTACGGTCCCCGTAGAGGCGCAGGAGCTCAGTGCAGTATTCCTGCACCGGTGTGCCCAGCCGGTACTCGCGGAGCAGGACGGCAAACTGCTGGATCTCCTGTGGTGACAGCTTGTTGCGCAGCTGTGGTGACACAGAGACAAGTTGGGCTTGGGGACACCAGCAGCCCACAGCCCCAGCCCTCCATCCTGTGTCCCACTGCTGCTCTCTGGCACAGGGACCTTAAACCTGCCTGCTTCCCCCGCCCCCAGCTCCTGCACTGTTGGCCTGCTGCTTGTCCCCGTGCCCATCTCTGTGCCCTCACCGTCACCATGTAGTCCTGCAGCTGCTCCAGCCCTGCACCACTCTGGTCACTGCCACTGCAAGCGGTGGCCAGGCTGTGGTGGGAGCGGTGGAAGGAGGGCGAGGAGGTGCCGCTGTAATACGCTTCAAAGGTCTCGTGGGAGCCATTGCTGTGGGAGGACACGGGTCAGTGGGTGCCTGTACCCCTCATGTGCCCAGCCGCCCCCACACTGCACAGCACCCACCATCAGGTAGGGCTGAGGCATCACTGCAGTGGGGCTTGGCACCTACCCAAGGGCAGAGGCACCCACCCAGAGGCAGGAGGATCCCACACCTGTCCAGTGGGACCCACCCCAGTCCAAGGGCACCCTGGAGGAGCCAGACTCACAAGGAGCTGCAGCAGCTGTAGTCAGCATCGTAGCCGTATGTCCCATCTGTGCGGCAGCTCTCACCTGGGGAGGGAGAGCGGAGACCTCATAGCAGAGGCAAACCCCCCCCAACGTGTCCATGTACCCCCATGTACCCGTCAGCCCCATGACGCCTCACTTGATATTCCCACTCCTGTCCCCAGCCACTCACTCCTGCTGGAGAGCCAAGGCCGTGTGGGCGTGGAGGTGTAATGGTACCCGGCGCGGTCCACGCACTCGATGCTCTGGTCGCCGTAGATGATCTGGAACACCTGGCAGATGAGCGCACAGGACTCCTCACCAGCATCCTACAGCGGGAAGGGAGGAGGGCAGTGAGTGCCAGGGGGTGGGCGAGCGGGCGGCGGGTGGCACACGCCGGGACCGCTCACCCTGTTGGGCACGGCGAGGATAATGAGGTTGGAGTAAGCGTCAGGGCAGGGCTCCTGCGGGTCCAGGGGGTTGCTGCCGGCGTGTCGCCGCTCCCAGCTGCCGAAGCCGGTGCCGCGCTCCCAGCTGCCGCCGGCGGTGCCGGCCCGCCGCCGCTCCCAGCTGCCGCCGCACGGCTGCCGCCGCTCCCAGCTGCCCGAGGGCCGCCCGCGCTGCCGCCGCTCCCAGCTGCCGCCCCGCCGCCGCTCCAGGCTGCCGCCCTGCCGGCCCTCCTGCCCGCCCCGCGCCGCCCGCCAGTCCAGGCTGCAGATCGTGTGCCGCCGCTCCATCGGGCCCCCGAGCCGCCCCTCCGGCCACGAGCCCCCCGCACGCTTCTCTGAGGGAAACGCCTCGGGCAAGCCGGCCGGGGCCGCCTCGGGGTGCGCCCCGGCGGGGACCGGGTCCACTCCCAGGCCTGGGGGGGTGGGGACAGACAGGGCGTCAGGGCGGGGGGCTGCGCTGCCCACCCTGCCTGGTCCCCAGCCCCTGCCCTAGCCATCCCACCAGCCCAG
This sequence comes from Sylvia atricapilla, assembly GCF_009819655.1. Classification (NCBI taxonomy): domain Eukaryota; kingdom Metazoa; phylum Chordata; class Aves; order Passeriformes; family Sylviidae; genus Sylvia; species Sylvia atricapilla. The sequence goes on from NC_089155.1 coordinate 7,480,932, forward strand.
TGGGATGCAGAGGAACGGGGGTGTGGAGTGGGGATGTGCAAGCCTCAGTGGGCTGAGGACACCCCTCCGGGACTTCGTACGTGGGAGAGGATAGGACACACCAAGACAGGGACAACGCGGGATTTTGCCGCCCTGATAGACTCTGACACCCATCACCCGCCGTGCTCCAGCCCCTCGTGCCCAGGGGACACTCGGGGCCGGCTGTGCCTCGGCTGGTGGTCCCCGGTCGGACCCCCGCACCGGTTTTGAGGATGAGGAGGTGCAGGGCATCGTCGCGCAGGTAGGAGGCCGCCGCGATCTCGTGTGTGGGGATTCGCAGGATGAGCTCCTCGTTGTCGCGCCAGGTGAGCAGGAGGCAGCGCGCAGAGAGACTGAGGATGCTGTCCTGCTCTGGCGTCGTCTGCAGCGGCAGCTCCTTCAGCTGCTGCATGGACAGAGTGCAGGGGGGTGCGTGGGGCACCCGGCAGTGTGGGGTACCCAGTGCCCACCCTTTGGGAAGTGGGGACCCCTCTTACCCTGGCCGTGTCCAGCAGCTGCAGCACCTCATCCCGGCTGGAGGGGTTCAGGGAGGATGTCACCCATGTCAGGTGACCTAAAAACTGGAGGAGAAAAAACCCAGGGCAGCTTGGGGAGGCTGGGGCGAGCACCTTCCCTCCCGCCCCATGGCCCCAAGGTCAGGACACATTTCCCTGGGGTACAGGGAGATCCTGCAGTTAGGAGGTCCCTCCTGCACTGCCAGTGCACCCTCCTCCTCTCTGGGTGTTTGTCTGGGCAGGGAGGGGACCAGGGCCCTTCTGGGCACTCTCTGTGTGGCTCTCAGCATGGTGTGGTGGCCTCATATCCCCACCCCAAGCAAGCAGTGGCCCCGGACACTTTTGGGGATCCCTTTACCTTCACCTCCTTCTCCACGTAGTCGTGCAGCAGGATCTGGGGGTCGATCAGGTAGTCGGGGGGGTAGAGGGGCACGGAGTGCAGCGGGCGCCGATAGACGCTGCTGCGGAGTGCTGCCCTCCGCGCAGCCTTCGGGAAAACCAGCCGCTTGATGGGCGACACGAAACCCTGGCAGGGGAAGGGGCACGGGGACCGGTCAGCACCGGGCACCCAACCCTGGCCCCCACACACAGGGTCCGTGGTACCCAGCACCTGGGGTGGGGCAATAGCTGAGCACCTCTTTGCCGGCTCTTGGCACTATTTGAGTGGCTCCACTTCTCCCCACTGTGCTGCGGGAGGGGTGCGGAGCCTCTCGAACCTGTTTATGTCACCCGCTCCCACTCTCCTGCCAGCCCCCTGGACACCAGCCCCAGCCCCACGCACCTTCTTCCCCTTCTTGGCCTCGCTGTCCATGGCAGGACGCGGTGCTGTGGCCGCCCCCACTGCCCCGCTCGGCGCCGCGGCGTTTTCCTGTGTCGGAAACTCCACCAGGATAGCTGGGATGTGAGTTCCTGCCTCTCCTGGGGGGTGCTGGGACTGGGCTGGGCTGGCCTGGGCTGGCCCGGGCTGGCACTGAGACCGGGACTGGGCTGGCACTGGGGCTGGGACAGGACTGGGGGGGAGATTGGGATAGGGGCTGAACTATTACTTGGGCAGAAGCAGGGGCTGAAGTTCGCTGAGATGGGACTGGAGCATGGACTTAGATTGGTGCTGGGACTGGGGCTGGGATTGACACCTATAGCAAGACTGGGGCTGGGATTTGGGCAGACTGGAGTTGAAGTGGGCTGAGATGGGACTGGAGCAGGTGCTGGGACCAGAGCAGGTGCTGATAGTGCCTGCGAGGTTCCTCTATGAAGGAGCCCCTGCCCCTCTCTGCAGGGCTCTTTCCTGGGGCCGGGGCTGGTTCTGCTTCCCTATGACCCCAAATCAACCCCACCCGCATGGGGCTGCCCTGGGGGCTCTCAGCTCTCGCTGCCCACATCCTGTCCTGCTTACACGGGGCCCTGGCACTGGGAACGGCCCTGGCACTGGGAACGGCACTGGCAGGAGCCCACACAGCTGCATCCAGCACGCCATCCCCACAGCTGCCCAGGGGATCCAGACCCATTGTGGGTCTGGGGGTCGGCCGGGGATCGGGGCCTCTGGTGGGGAGGAGGTTGGCCCGGCAGTGGCCCTGTCAGGCAGCTTCCTCCCCGAGATGCTGCATCCTGCCTGTGCACCCCTTCCCTGCCGGCCACCACTCCAGGGTCACTGGCACCAGCCAGAGCCACCGACACCAGGGCAGGCAGCGCTACTACAGGCACCCCGCTCTGTTAATGATGTCCCCGAGCAGTCAGGGACAGAGACACATCATTCTGCCCTGCTTTGGAGCCCCCAGCTGTGAGCTGGAGGTGCCGACAAGGACAGAATCCTGCAGGCAGGGCTTATTGAAATGAATTTAATATCTCATGTTGCAGCAAAATTAAAAATATACAAAAAGTTTGTGGTATACAAAAAAGTCTCGGGACGGACCCCGGCCTCCCACTCACCCCCGCCCACGCCGAGGGTCCCAGAGAAGAAGGTGGCACACAGAGTATTTACAGTACGTGACAGCAGCCGCCGGGTCCCAGCACTGGGGGTTCAGGGATGTGGCTGAGACCCTGCGGCAGCCCCTGCCAGAACAAATTTTCCTCACTCCCTGAAGCTGGAGCAGCCCTGCTGCCACCCCTGGGTGACACCCCGGGGACCAGGACCCCCTCATGCCCAGTGGAAGCTCGAGCACCCCTGGAGCTGTGCCCATCCTGGCCTCCAGTTGTGTCCCCTTGTCATCCCAATGGGCAGGTGCTGCCACCCTGGTAGGCAGGGAGGGGACAGGGCGCTGGGTTTGGCTGCCACTGTGGCACAGGCTGGGTGGAGGGCAGGGGGTGGCCTGGGGCAGGAGACTGAGGGCTCCCCCAAACCCCACACGTGGCCAGACTCCTCTGCCCAGAGCAGCCCAGGGCTGAGGATACCGTGGCTTGAGTGCATAGAAAAGTGTCCCTCTGACCCACCAACGTGGCCCTGGGGTCCCCACACAAACCCCGGCATGACAGGCATGTCAAATGGCGTCTCTGCCCTGGGGTGGGCAGGGGCAGGGGGAGCCCAGAGGAGCCACCCCGTGCTGGCACACAGTCCCCATGTGGCCCATCCCCAGATCCTCTGTGAACTGGACCCAGGGAGGAGCTGCCACCACCTGGGCACCCTTCAGGGGCTGCGGTGACACTGCTTGATGCCTGCAGCAGTGAGCTGCCAGCCCAGCCTGGCACCCCTGGCTGCTGCCCCCCACCTTCCCTGAGGAAAAGACACCCCGCCCCAGAGCTGCCCCACACCGGGGCTGCCGCCGCACGACCAGCACATGCCACCGGGGGCTGCCCGTGATGGCAGTGAAGGAGGGGTGCAGGTGGCAGGGGCCCAGCCCACTGCCCAGCCCCAGCCATGCTTTGCACCCTCCTCCTAAAGGGTTTCCAAGGCTCCCAGTTAGCACCAGTTAGCACCAGTGAACCCGAGGATGGTCAGCCCAGCCTGCTGTCACCCCAGCTACCAAGAAATGGGAAACAAAAGCAACGTAATGCCACCGCCGCCACACACCCACCCACCCCGGCCGTGTCACAGGACCGGGCACTCACACTGGCCCTCGGGGACCCCACATCCCTACCGTTCCCAGGTGCAGCTCTCCCATCCCACTCCTTCCATCCTCTAGTGCCTCACACGGTGCCCCATGGCACAGAGGGGCTCTCAGTGCTGCCCACGCTCTCCAGCCCTGGCAGGGCTTGGCACTGCGGCTCGGGGCAGCCAGAGGCCAGAACCTTGTGGAGCCACGGTGGGGGCACAGGGGATGCAGGGAAGGCACAGGGGCCGTGGGTGCAGGGGTAAGGGGCTGGGGTAGCACAAGGCTGGGGGGCCCAACGCCTCCCCTGCCCTGCAAACCCCTGCCAGCCCCTGCACACTCTCACACACACACATGCATGCACACAACCCCCCGGGACAGTCCCGGCCGGGGGGGCACAGGGTACATTCAGCACAGCCCCTCGGTGGGGGCAGGCGGTTCTGGGCAGGACCTGGGACACATTCAAACCCGGAGCCCGAGCAGCCCCGCTCCTCTGGGGAGGCGGGAGCGGACAGGGGCAGGCGGGGCAGGGACTGGGGACAGGCAGGGGCACACAGGGTGAGGTCAGGGGAGGCAGGGTCCCAGCTCAGGTTTATACTGGGGAGCTGGAGGGAGGTGATGCTGATGAAGGAGTGAATGGAAATGCTCCCGGGTGGGAAGGGATGCCAGCCCAGGAGAGGAGAACGTCTGGGGGTGAATCCCACTTTGGGGAATCCGGGAACGCCGGCGGCCCCGCACACACCCCTCAGTGGTGCCAGCCAGGCCCTGCCACCCCCGGCCCCAGCGGAGGTAGAAAATGTCACACAAAATGTCACCATTCAGGTGAAAACAAACCCGATGAGATGAAGCAGTTCCTGTGGGGATGGGGGGAGGATGGGTTGCAGCCATCCTGGACACAGCTGGGGTCCCAGCTCAGAAGCAGGGGTGCAAACTTCGTGCCCACCAACGAGGCCCCCCCCAGGCCAGGGTCTACACCCCACAGTATATTGGAGATCCCATGGGGTTGGGGACATGGCTCAACCCTGAGCCGAGGGAGGGGACTGAGGATGGATATGAAGGGGCTCACTTAAGGTTGGTGTGGCAGTGTGGGGGAAGTGGGAGACATGGATAGGGATTGGATGGACCCCGGCTGTCCCTGCCCCAGCTCCCTGGGGTCACAAGCCCCATGCACACCCCAGTGCAGCCATGTTCCATCCCCATCCATCCACCCAGTCTGCCGTGGCACAGGCACCTGTGTTCCCGTGTGCTGCCCACTATGCCCCACCGAGCCACACCGTGCCCCTGGCAGCTGCCAGCCCCCATCCCAGGGTGCCCCCGGTCCCCATCCTGCACCACTGATATGGGCCACACCAGATATGGGCCACAGCACCCACCGCCTGGGCTCAGGCACCGGTGAGGTATTTTGGCAAGGACGAGCCCTGGAGGGCGTGGGGGCGGCCGCCGTCGGGTAGGACGGGTCTGGGCTGCGGGAATGCAGCGCGGGGAGGGGATAGCACCAAGAGACCTCCCCAGTCACCGCCCACGGGATGCTTGGCATGGCCGCACGGCAGCGCCGGCAAACCCAAAGGAAGGCAAACAGCTGTGGAGACACAGGGTGGCCAGGGTGGCCCCGGGGCTCCCGCCGCAGCCTCACGCCCCGCAACCTACACGGTGGTCTCGTACTCCAGCACCTCCTGCGGGGCGCCGGGGGTGCGGTACTGCAGCCGGGGGGTGGTGGGCGACGCGTATTCCAGCGCCAGGATGGTCTTCCGCAGGCGCCGGTCGATGAAGTGGGCGTCCCAGGCCGGGTACTTCTTCCTGGGCAGGTCAATGCGGATGACGGGACCCTCTGTCCGCGGGGCACGGGCGGCCGGCGCCGGCGGGGCACAGGGTCTCACCTGGAAGACGGGCACGCAGCTGTCCCGCTCCCCCGGAGCCCCGTCCCGCTCCCCCCCTGTAGTCCGCGGCAGCGAGCGCGGGGGGCTGGTGACGGCTTCCACGGGGGACCCCGGCACCGGGGGTGGCTCCTGCCGGAAGATGCAGCCCACGGAGCGGTGGCTGAAGATGGGGCCGTTGGGATGCAAGAGGCAGTAGTAGATGAACATGAAGAAGATGCCGAGGGCGAAGCTGGAGCTAACCACGCAGACGAGGATTAAGGCGTTGAAGTCAGAGATGGTCTCGCGGTCGTAGTACAGGAACCAGAGGATGGTGAGGGTGGCGTTCTCTGACAGCGTGATGATGTAGTAGATGCACATGCGGTAGCGGCTCCGTCCCTCCTTGACGTTGAACCAGCAGAAGATGTAGATGATGCCCACCACCATGTTGTAGATGATCTCCTCCCACTTGGACATGCAGAAATCCGTCTCGCCCTGGATGATCCAGAAGGTCATGATGCACCAGTGGGTGACGATGAAGATGCCGAAGTAGAGCTGGAACACGGAGGCGAAGAGGGCGAAGGCGATGGCACGAGCGGCGATGGTGAAGAGGTGCCAGAGGATCTGCACCACGGCACCCTTGTAGGACATGGGCATCTTGTCCTCCCGCGAGTCCCGCAGCACCTTCTGGTAGGACGCGATCATCCAGGCCAGCGAGACCAGCGAGGCCGAGGCTGAGAGTCCTGCAGGGAGCAGCCATGAGAGCCCGCAGGATGCAGGGACCTCCCTCCCCGTACCCTGTCCCCTGCAAGCGCTGTCCCTTACCCTGCAATGGCTCGATGCTGTTCTGCTGCACCATGATGCTGAGCTGCAGCACGAGCTGGGGCGCGCTCTTGAGGAAGGCCTCCAGCAGCCGCAGCATGCTGATGTCCGCGCTCTCGAACATCATCCTCCAGTAGAAATGGCGGCGGCGGTGCTCGGCCTGCCACCGGCTCTGCAGCCCCAGGTACAGCGTGCGGAGGTACCTGTGCGAGGTATGGGAAGGGTGAGATGAGCCCATGTTGCCAGGTGAGCTCACCCCACTCTGCTCACACCAGGAATGCCCTGTGATCACTGACAACCTGTTCCTGCTGATTTGGGACCATGGAAAGCCCCCTAGGCCGGGGCTGCCAGGAGCTGCAGGGCAGCAGCACTGATGAACGCATCCCTGTCCCAGGCCAGGGCTCCAGTTTGGGAAGTGCCAGCTTGTGCAAAGCCAGCTCAGCATCCCAGAGCCCCAGGTCATCACCCTGCTGCCCACCCAGCCATACAGTGCCTACCCACCCACCACCACAATCCTTAACCACCCATGCAGGGTCTGGCTTCCCCCAGCCAGGGTTCCCATCCACAGCTCCACGTTCCAGCCACCCATGGATTCAGGCTGCCCCAACCCACCACCACATTCGGCTGCTTCTCAAATGGGATATTTTGGTCTCAGCTGGCGCAGAGCCCACCCTGCTTCTTCCTGCCCCGGCCAGGACGGAGGAACCAGCTGGTTGTGCCGTGCTGCCCACAGGAAGCTCCTGGCTCTCATGCCGGTGTTGCCTGGGCTCTTGGCAGGGCTGTGGGTGCAGGCACACGCTGGCCCCGGCCATCTGGTCGTCAGCCGGGGGTCAGTGGAGGTGTGCGTGGCACCGACGCACGCCCGGTTGAGTCACCGCCACCAGGGACCCTCCCCAGGCACCGGGCCAGACAGGCCAGATCTGGCACCACAGGAGGGGACACGGGGCTGGCCAGGCAGGGCTTCCCCGGGCAGCCCTGCCTGCATCACGGCCAGGGTTCTGCTGGCGAGGAGGGGAAAGGAGCCGGGTGAGGAGGAAAACAGGTGCAGCAGGAGGACGTCAGGCCACAGATTCTTCCCAGTGAATAAAATCCTCTGGCAGAGCAACGGCTTCTCCATCAGCTCCAGAATGTGCTGCCAGACAACTCCATCAGCCCAGAGCATGGGAGAAAGCCTGATCGCAGCACTTTCAGCTCATCCGTCAGCAGGAGGAGGCAGGAGCCAGCTCTGCTCCCGCTGCAGGGACAGACTCCCACTCCCGGGGCTGCACAGCCTGGAGAGCACAGTGAGGTCCATCAGCTGGGGCCACCGAGCCCTCAGGACACCCTGCTGCCATCTGCTCTGCCCTGCCAGCCCCACTCCCAGCACTCACCGGCTTCTCTGTGCTGGTGTCAAAGTGACGTTTTAACCTCCACCTCCAGGGCAGCACCTAATTTTAGCCTTTGTTGCAGCCTGTTCCTCACTGCTCGGGGTGGGGAGAGGCTGTGACCACCTGGCTCTTGGCTCCTGGCACAGATCTGTATCCCAGTGCCACCTGCCCACGGCAGCCAGGCCAGTGCTGCCATTGTGGCACCACCAGGGCCACTGCCCCTCAGAAGGGCCCGGTGAAGGATCCCCCTCTCTGGTGGGAAGCAAACCAATGGGCAGCTCAGGGGTTAAAGGCACAGCAAAAGGGGACAGCATCTGTCCCCAAAAAGGCACAGCATCTGAGGAAGCAATGTAGAGCTCTGGCTGCTGTAGGGGGATGCTGCTGTCAGAGGGTGCCCATGCATGAACCAGGCTTGGGAGCTGGTGACCTCATCTTGTCCCTGTAATTAGTCTTGATAATTGGGCTCATCAGCGAACCCACTGTCCATGGCACAGAGCAGCCCCCGCACACACCCTACAGAGCCCCAGCCGTGGGTCCTGCACTGTTCAACAAGTGACCTGTGGCCTCCCCGGCTTTCAGCAAGGGCACAATTATCCCTGTGTCCGCCAACTCCATAGGTCTCGTTAAAACAAGATTTCATCTCCCATCAACTCGCCCGAATGGAATGTTGATTCTTATTTGCTCTGCATTTGATCATCCCGTGGTGTTTCAGCTCAGTGAGCGATCCCGGCGCTGCCAGCACGGCGGGCGCTCCCCAGCCCTGCGCCGCGGCAGCTGCACGGGAAACACAGAATCAATCACTTGAAAAAAAATCATTTAATTTTCAAAAAAACCGATGATGAGGCAGAAACCGACAGCAAGAGCTCTCAGGGCTAATTGCTCCCTCCTTTGTATTGCAAAGAGTGATCCAACAAAAACCCTGCAGCAGGAAGGTGGTGGCTTGGGTGGGCACTGGTGTTTTTTTAGAGCCCCACTACAGCTGGATTTGTCACCAGTGTCACTGTTTGCCCCCAGCTCCCAACTACTGAGCCCAGTTTTCAGGTGTTGGTAAAAATAAAAGAGGAGAAAACCCAACACTGGTTACAAACAAATCCGCTAATCATCATCCTCAGATGGAAAAGGACGAGGGACCCTCCGGTCCCAGAGTGAGCAATAGAAAGTGTGATTTTCCTAGAAGATAATTTGGGATCTCATCCCTTAATCCTGTATTTAAACAAGGAGAAAATTGCTTCTCTGTTACAGCCTTTTTAATCCCTTACACATCCTACCAAGTCAGGTCATCAGGGAGAGCTGCACATGTGCCCATGTCACCACACTCACTGTGTCCCACCAGCCCCACATCCAAGATTCCCTGGCTACTCGGGGCAGAGGGGAGTACCTGAGGGCACTGTGCTCAGGGAAAGGCTTTGTCTGGCCCTAAAAACCCCTTGTCATTTACACCAGGGCCAGGTGGGGACCACCAGCACTGGGTCCTGCAGCAGAACAAGCTGACAACTCAAAACTGGGAGCTCCCAGGACTGGGAGGATTCCTGCCCCCACATAGACAGAGCAAAGCTCTAGGGACCAGACTGGTGGGGAAACCTGCAAGTCCCAGCTCTACTGCCCCTCATGAGCCTGCCCAGGATGTCCTTGCCTTCCTGGACTGCTGCCAGACTGGCACAAGGGCTGAGGGGTGGCACTGAGTCCCCAAGCCAGTGGATGGAGGTACACAGGCTGATGGGAGTGGTCAGGAAGACAGGGAATTGCATGTCTGGCCCTCAGGCAACCAAACCACATGTGACCCTGGGCTAACACAGACACAGGCACAGATAGAGCTGTCCCCAGCCCAACGGGACCTGCAGCACACCCTAGCCAGCTGCCAGCCCATGGAGGTGACAAACTTCCAATCAGGAGGCACACTGGCATGAGCAGCATCCCTGCCCTGCAGAGCTGCTTTGGTGGAGAAACTGGGGACTTTGTGAATGGGTAACAATTCCTGAGCTGCAAAACCATCCAAGCTTGGCCCACAGGCACAGTGGTGGTGTGGGACCAGCTGGGAACAGGGCCATGCTACTCGGGCACATGGTCATGCCACCAGCAGCATCGTGGAGACCACCCGTGATGGAGTTTGTGCATGTGCACCATGAACATACCAATGACAATTAACTTCAAAAGCCTTAGTTAGGGATAGCCACAGAGCTGGTGCTCAGAGCTGCTTTTGCAGGTGGGCAGCAGCTTTCTTTTTTGGGATTGGGGGTCTTTATCACAGGTGGGGCTCAGGGCTGTGCAGTGAGGTTGGCAGAGGTGAGATCTGCAGAGGTGAGGGAGGAGGCAGGTAAATCAGGAAGGGGGAGATGTTTGGCAAGGGGCACAGTGTTCTTATCCAGGGAAAATCCTTTCTTTCACCTGCAGCGCTTATCCAACACTTCTCTTACTGCCACATCCTCCTGCACCGGATCCAACCTCACTAATGGGTTTAACAAACTGCATTTAACTGGTCACCCGAACTAATCCCAAATCCAGAGATTAGAAAGAGCCTCAGCTGCTGCTTGAGACCAACATGTCCTGGAGGGTGAGTGCTGAGAGTTACCGCTTTAATTGGCTTAGGAGTCTCCATGGTGCAGCTGATCCAAGAGCAGGACTGACACCCCCAAGAGCAAAGCCCCCGGCTGAGCTCAGATCCAGCTTGGGCTGGGATCAGGTGTGTTGGGCTCATACCAGCTGCAGGCAGGGCCAGAGAGCTCCTGTCCTCTCCCTCACCAGCTCCCCTCTCACAAAGAAGCAGGTTTTGCACCCACCCTGCAGCCAGAGTACCCTGAGAGTGGTCCCATTGGTTGGGGGTTGGGGAGGGCAGGTGTGCTGGCAGGTGTGCTGAGCACAGCACACACTGCACTGTCAAACAAAGTTAAACACCCCGGAGCATCCCAGAAGGAGCAGCAGAGGAATGAACATGCAGACACCAACAGGGAACGAGCAAAGAGCCTCTACTACAGCACTCAGGAGAGGAAACAGGATGGAAACCCGAGCCGGGAGTGCTGCCGGCTCCACGCATTGTTCCGGGAATTTGCCTTTGTCTGCCCTCCCGGCACCAGCTCCTCCAGAGGCGCTCGGTGCCAGTGTCCAGCTCTGCCCCAGCACGTGATGTTGGAGCTGGGAGGGCACGGGGCACAGCAGAGGAAGGTGCCAAGAAAACATCACCTTGTGCATTCTGAGGGGTCTGCAGAGAGGTGGATGAAGGGCCTTGAGCTGCCCCAGCCTGTGTCTGCAGCTTGCCCTGCTCACACCACCAGACTGTCCCCAGGATTGGGATGGGGCAGCAGCAGAGCCTGGACAGGCTGGGAACCACCAGCACCTCCTTGCCCACCACCCCACAAATACAGTGACATCAGGACAGGAGCCTCGAGGTGTTCAGGGCCCAGCATAATCACTTCACACCCCCAGGACCACACTGCCATGGCCAGGCAGGTCCCCACCAGGCCCAGCACTACCTGGCAGCAGCGATGTTAGGGCTGTGGCACCAAGCTGGGCTACAGCTCCTCACCCACACACACATGTCCTACTCACACCCACAGGTCCTACCCACACCCCCCTGAGCCCACGGCTGGGGGCTCTTCTCCACCACCCATTCTGAGGCTACAGAGAGATTGATTCTTGCGCCTCCTCCAGCTGCCCAGGCCCCTGCTTCACCTCTCCATCCCCACCCACTTCCCCCTGCCCTGCCAACCCCTCCTGAAGTCTCCATGCTGTTATCCCCACCCATGTCCCTGCTGCACCGTGCCGCTGCCTCCAGGCCCCTCCTGGCTCCACGACCCTCATGTCCCCCCCTCCCCTAGACCTCCAGACCTGCCCGAGCTGCTGGTGGATCAGGCCCTGCAGCAGCCCCATCCCACCCCCTGTACCCACACCCCCAGGTACCCTCATACCTCCAGACCCGCCCCAGCTGCAGCACGTGTGTCAAGCCCAGAAGCATCCCCTTCCCCCCAGCACCCCTATCACCCCAATACCCCCATCCCCCCGTAGTCCCATCCCTTCCCATACAGCCAGACCTGCCTCAGCTGCAGCAGGTGAATCAGGCCCTGCAGCCGCCCCATCCCCGCTCTGCCCCCACCCCCTGGGCACCCCCGCTCCCCAGATGCCCCCGTACCTCCAGACCTGCCCCAGCTGCAGCAGGTGGATCAGGCCCTGCAGCAGCCAGACGCAGAGGCGGCAGCAGCCGCGGGGGCCGCTGTCCTTGGTGCCGCCGCCGCTGTCCTTGGTGCTGGCGGCGAAGTCGTAGACGAACCACCTGAGGCTGAGCATCTGCACCACGAGCGAGGGCAGCAGCACGAACAGCAGCGTCAGCCCGAACCACCACCGCTGCCCCCGCACGTAGTAATGGGCCGCCAGCCACAGGTCCGAGGCGCCGTCCGCGAAGCAGACGAGCAGCGCGCAGAACACCCAGCACCCGTCCCGCAGCCGGTACCGCCGCGCCGGGGGCTCCGCGCCCGCCTCCCGCCGCCCGCCGCCGCCCTCGGGGCTCTCCAGCAGCACGGCCGGGCCGCCGCCGCCGCCGTCCGACTTCGCGGCCATGTTGTCGGGGGAAAGGAGGAGAAAGGAGGGAGCGGGAGAGACTTCCGGAGGGATGGAGCCCGCCCCGGCAGCGCCCGCCCCCGCCGGCCTCGCCCCGCGCCCGCCGACACCGGCTCCCCCCCGCCCGGCGCCGGGAGCCCCCGGCGGGTCCCGCCGCTCCCCGGCCGGAAGGGGCAGCCGCCCCCCCGCCGGCGCCGCGGGGTCCCGGAGGAGCGCTCGGTGCCGCCGGGCGCCGCCCCGCGCCGGGAAGGGCAACGGGCCCCTCCCCCGACCGGCCCCCGCCCGCCGCGGCCCCGCCGGCACGGACCGCCCCCGACCCCCCGAGCCCCGCACCGGGCACCCCACCCCGTCCCGGCGGAACCACGCTGTCCGTGCTGTCCGACCGCTCCTTCCCAGCCCACCGAGTACCGGAGCTTCCCGGGAGGCTCCTGGGTAGCGCCGCGGTCCCCCAGCCCCGAGGCTCAGCCCAGGCAAGACCCTGCCCGTGGGTCCGGGCTTGGGCCGAGGTGCGGGTGGGTGAAGGTGTGGGTGCCTCTTCTCCGCTCGGGCGGAGACGGGACCACAGATCACCAAAATGCTGCCCGATGCAGCCAGAGAGGGTCCCAGCAGGGACTGGCTGGGCTGGACCTGAGCCCTGCTTTGGAGGGAGAGTCACAGAGTCATCACAGAATGGTTCGGGTTAGAAGGGATCTCAAAGATGAAGATGTGCCAACCCCTTGCCAGGGGCAGGGCCATCTTCCACTAGACCAGGCTGCTCAAAGAAGATGTATCCTCTTTGAAAAGACCAAATATGGGATTTGGACGCAGGCTTTTGTTGTTCCTGAAATGAAACTCGTGTAAGAGTTACATATGTTATTCCCCAGCCTTGGGGATGTCCCTGAAAGTGAAGTACCAAGGCCGCTGGAGTCTGGGTGCACAAGAGCCCCGATGCTGCACTGCTCCTCAGCCCTGCCCACCTCTCCAGCGCTGGTTGCCCCTGGGAGTATGGACACAATGTGTCTGGTAGAGCGAGGGGCTGTACCCCCGGGACGGGTGCTCACAAGAGGAGCAGCCCTGTGCCGGCATCCCTGGCACTGCTGGGAGGGAAAGGGCTGCGAGGGAAAGGGCTTTCTCTCCTTTGTGGTGAGTCTCCAGGGAGGGTGACTGCATACAGACATCTGCCTCTTGGAGGCAGCCCCAGCCCCCAGCCCGGGCTCTGGCTCTGCGGCTCAGCCCCTGAGGCTCAGCCTGGTGCATCCGCCTGCGGAGGAGCCTGGCTGGAGCCTGGCCCGTGGTCAGCACACTGTGGCACACAGAGAGGGGGAGCGTGTTTGATCCCGGGAAACACGGCTAACTTCCAAATTCTGCCTTGCAGGGTGGCCGGAGGGATCAGCACAAACCGGGGGTGGGGTAAACCTGGATTTCTGGGATGCCATCCAGGGGGTGAAGATGTTACTCAGCACAAGGGAGTGGCCGGGCCCTCGGCGACGCTCTCCCCGTGCTGCATGTATTAGCATTGATAATGAAACACCTCACCTTGAGATGCTCCTGACAGATCCCCTCCACAAATGCTTGCCTGGGGGAGGGGATGCTCCCAGCATCCCAAAGCCTGAAGAAAGCAGCCTTTCATCAACAACTTGGCAGGGCAGGGCCCCCTCCAAGGATGGGATCCACTTGCCAGAGCCCCTATCCACACCTGGCCACTCCAGACCTCTTTGGGCTTGGTCCCTGGGGACTCTGTCTTGGCTGGGTGATGGAGCAGGAACTACGTTGCCATGACGGTGGGCACAGCGCCAGGGAGAGGGGACTTGGAAATCAGGGAGAGACAGACCCACCTTTCTCCCCTGACCCTGAAACACCCCCTCTGAAGCAGCAGTTAAAGATCCACAGCCTGAGAACATGGAGCCTGTGGTTTGAAGTCTGATTTATCTTAACAACAGGCCCCAGCAGCCACATGAAAGGAGAAGAGAGAAAAAAACCTTATAAACATCCCTGAAGCTTCCTGTGCAGCTGCCAGCAGGCAGGGAGGGTTTCTGGCTGCATACAGAAAAGGGCTGCAAGGAAGAAAAAGGAACATGATGAAACCAAACCTGCTTTTTCCACAAAACACACAGCAAAGCAAAGCAGCTTCTGGCAGTAGGCAGGTGGCCGCTCCCTCTGACTGCCCAGTTCCCAGGGGAACTGGTCCAAATGGACCTCTGGTTCCAGCCTGAGTCCAGCTTCCAGGCAGAATGTCTACCCCTGGTGCTGGCTCCAGGATGAGAAATCCATGATGATTTGTGGCTGGCTCAGAGCTTGGCTGGGGAGAGGCCACAGAGTGCAGCATCAGCCACTTCTTACTGCCCTGAGAATGTCTTCCAGATGCCCATGGCTTTGTGATCCCTCAGCTGCAGCTTCCCCTATGCCTGTGCTGAGCTGGGCCCCACCTTCCCAGGGAGAGCAGCCCCCGCCCTTCCATGCAGCCCAACATTCCTGGCAAAACCCTGCCTTCATTGCACTGTCATTGGCAACCCCAGAGTCACTGCTTCCTTCCACTGCTGCTAGGACACAGTCAGCCTGCTCCCATCCCTGTTCTCATGCCACATCTCATCCCATCCCCATCCCCATCTCTCCTGCCCAGACTCTGAAAGCCCTCCCTCCCTCCTTCCTGCTTTTTCAGATCTCCAGCCAGCTGCTCCCACCGACAAATGAGCATTTCCCAGCATTGGCATCCAGCCCCAATCCCAGTACATTTTCTGGCTGATGTCAGGAAGGAATCTAACCTGAGTGTGGATCATTCCCAGCCTGGAGTGCCTGTGTGTGCCCCAGCACTCGCTCCCACTGCTCCCCTGAAGCTGCTGTAGTTCATTCAATGCTGCCACAGAGAGAGATCTCAGTTAACTGAAACAAATGACCTTATGGGATTAGGGCCAGTAATCTTCCGATCTGGGTAATCTCCCTTAAGGGATTATTTGCCCACGGAAGTGTGGTGACCACCAGCCAGCCGCTGCCTCGCTCTCTCCATCCCTGTCCCCTGTGGTCCTCATCTCTGGCAGCTCATAGGGGCTGCAGCACTGGGGTCACCACCTTTGGGGAGCTCCTTGTCGAATGAGTTTCATGAGGTGCATGTGGCTGGGGCCTCCAAGTGCTGGGGGCTCTCCTGTCTCCGGACCCTGTTTGCTGCTTCAGGCAGGTTAATGGGGCTCTCTCTCTCCAAAGCACTGATCTAAAACAGATCAGAGGTCCCCCCACCATCACCAGGTAAGCAGCAGCTGAGTGGCACAGCCAGGGTGGCAGAGATGGACAGCTGGGGACAGGCTGCATTCAGAAACTTGAGATGCTGTTCCAGGGCTCTGTCCAGAGTAGGGACAGGGGACATGAGAACCCGTGTCCCTTGTTACCCACCAGCCCTGGGTGGGCTCTTGGGGCCCCTTTCCCATTGCAGGGTGCACACGGTGGGGATCTGCCAGTCCTCGTTGTCAGTGCTGGGTCTCCCTGCATCTCCAACGCCCCATTTTCCTCTTGCTCATGGCTGGGTGGGGCAGAAAGAAAGAGATAAAAAGCGTTTTGAGGGGCAATATATTTCCCTTCCTGCAGGGTTGCTCAGGGCAGCAGATGAATATGGTGCCCTTCCAGAGCATTCCCGGGATCAGAGTGGGGGCACCGTGGCTGGCTGAGGGTGAGTCAAGCAGCCGGGACCACAAATGGCTCCAGTCCCTGGGGGTGGCAGGTCCTGGACGCTGAGCTACAGAAGAGCCACCAGCTGCGCGAAAGGAAACCTGAGCTCATTGCCCCGCGCTTTGAGTGCCCTTTATTGCGTTCTGGGATGACAGAGAGGCCACCTGATGCTCCAAGGGCCCAGCTGCCAACAGCGGTACCGTGCTGGGAAGCAGCGAGGAAGAGGAGACAGACGGTGGTGCTGGGGGCGAGGGGACGAGCCATGAAAAGTTATAAATAATTCATACACAAGGGGACCAGGCAAGGCAGGGCTCTCAGCCCCTCGTCCCTCTGGGCTGTGGGGGTGGGCTGGGGCCGGCTGCGGGGCCAGGACCCGCACTCTGGGGCTCAGCGCCACATGGCCACACTGAACCCTCCGTCCCTTTGCATGAGTCCCGCGGGCACAGAGGCAGCCCGGAGCCAAGCGCGGGATCGCTACTCCACACCGTGAACGAGATCCCACGCTGGCAGCGGGGCGGCGGACACCTCCCTCGCAGCCCAGGGCCACTCACGGCCCCTCCCGCCACCCCGGCCACGCGTGTTCGAAGCCTCGGTCGGTCCCCGCCGCTCCGCCCGCTCCGGGGTCCGCAGAGCGGGCGGCGCTACCGGCGGTGGCCGCGAGAGGGCGCGCCGAGCCCGGCCCCTGCCGCGGAACCCGCCCGCGCGGCTGCGGCTGCGGCCCGGAGCCCCACGGCGGCGGACCCGGAGCGGCCCCGGCGGAGCCCCGCCATGGCCCGGGACCCGGCCTTCGTTGCTGCGCTACCTGGCCGAGGTGGAGGAGCTGGCCGAGGATGTGCTGGCGGCACGGCAGCAGGTACGAGCCAGCTCCGGCGGGCCTCCGCCGCCCCGCTCTGTCCCGCCCCCGGCAGCCCCGAGCCCCGCCGCTCCTGCCTCTCGCTCCCGTTGCAGATCGTGGACCTGGACGTGAAGCGGAACCGCAACCGCGAGGCCCTGCGGGCGCTGCATAAGGACCCGGAGCCCGACGGTGAGGCCGGGCTAGCTGCGCCCACCGTGAACTCGTGGCCGCGCGTCGGGGAGCGGCTCCGCTGACAGCCCCTTCCCTTCCCCTTCTCCTTCCCTTCCCTTCTTTTCCGGCAGAGAAGGCAATGGTTTGCTTCGGGAACATGTTCATCGAGCTGCCGAAGGCGAAGACTCGGGAGATGCTGCGGCAGGGTGAGGTCACCCCGAGGGCTCCGTATAGCTATAAGCGTTTTAATGAGCACCATAATTAGCAAGATGTTGGCTCAATTAACGGAGTTCTGGCTAGGGATGGGCTTTGAGGTGTCCCAGACCTCTCGAGAGGCTGATTCTGGCCCGTGCTGTGCCCTGGGAAGCACATGCAGAAGCTGCTCGGCCCCAGGGGGGTGGTGGAGGCAGGGTGGGACCCTCCTGTGCCTGTGCTGTGTCCCATGGGAAATTGAGCCTTCGTCCCAGAGCCCACCGCAGTCCTCCTCACTCCCTCCTCTTATCCCAGACCAGGAGGAGCTGGATAAAGAGATAGGCAACCTTCGGAAAGAGCTACGGGTGAAGGTCAACCGGCTCTATGAAGCTCAAGGTAAATGCTCTGCAACCTGCTCAGTGCCTGGGAACAGCCTCGTGTATCAGCAGGGTCCAGAAATGCCTTAGTTCCATGTGTTCCTGCAGCCTTTTCCACTGTTTTTCCAGTTCCCTCCCTGCCCCAGCACTGTTGCCTGTCTCTGTGTGGAGCTGTCACCCACCAGCACACTAAACACCCTCCAACACTGCTAGGGTGACCCCACTTCAGCATCCAGAGCGGCCCCTCCCCTCCCCACAGCCCCTTTCAAGTTTACCATGAACTGCTTCACTTCTTTTGTGGCAAAATCCTGATTTTTTTCCAATGTGTTTTCTCAGGTAAACCTGAGCTGAAGGGATTTAACCTGAATCCCATGTCTGCTGAGGAAATGAAGCTCATCAACCGCATCCTGGAGGGCTGAGGTGGCCGTGCCATTGTCACAGAGTTTGCCTGTCACTGTTTGCCTGTCACTGTGGGCTCATGTTTCAATAGGCACAGTCCTTGGGATTTGCAGGATGTTGGTGTGTCCAGAGCCCACCCAGGTGAGGGCCCTGGGAATCATTTTGCTCCTGAGCTACAACTCTGCAGTTTCTTTGGATCACAAACCCTTCCCTGCTCTTTGCTGGAGTTCAGGTGGCAGAGCTGTGCTGGATGCAGCACTGGGCAAAGGCCCACAGCTGGGGTGGAAGTGGGATCATTAAAATCAGAGCAGTGGGACACTCCTGACTCCATGTGTATGTTCCTTGTTGGGGGTTTATGTGAATGCTTCTGGGGTTTGGCTTCAGAGCTGCTCCTTTGTCACACTGGGAACAGGAGTAGGAGGGATTGGGAATCCTCCACATGCCTGAAGCACAGAAGAGGAGTTGTGCACGCCCGTGGCATTCAAACAAAGCAAAGCTGTACATCTGAGGCACGTCAGGAATCTCTAAGGATGTGTGGGGAGGAGCAGGAGGAGGCAGCATCCTTTTAATCTTGCTGGGAAAACATATTCCACTGTTGGAAGGCAAGAGATGACAGAAATTAGGCTTTCAGGACTGGATGGAGGGATAAAACATGGGTATATTTAAAAAAGCAGCCTGAGGAGGGCTGAGCAGGAATAGTCACTGAGTTTGTCTTGTAGTAAAAGGACAATTGATGTGACCAGTAGTAGTTTCTGCAAAGGTTTTAAAATTTGCTGTTTTCTGCACTCCCCCCTCTGAATGTGCTCCCCCAGGTATTTAACTTGGTCAAGAGCATAACATTAAAAAAAATTAGTGATAATTAGTACATGACTACAGTGAGTTTGATTTTTTTTTTCTGCAGGCAGGAAAGCGTGTGGGTCCAGCCAAGCCCTTAACTTTTTGAACTTTCGTAGAAGTATTTCTGGGTAGAGTTTCAGAACTGTAAACATGGCTGTTGTCCTTTTTCCAGCCCTGAGGCTGCTCACCCATTCTGCCAAATCTTGCATGAGCAACAGAGCTGGGCTTGGTTCCTGAGCCTGGTCCCTTGCTCTCTTTCCGTTTCTCCAGCCATGACAACATCAAACAGAGCACCACCATTTCCCTGGCCCCCTGACCACCTTCCAACCTAGCAAGGTTTTCTCCTGGCCTGGCCAGTTCTAAATAGGCTTCAAATTACAAAGTTCAAAAAAATACTCTGTATCTGACCCCTTAAAACTGAGGTGTGACTTCTTTAAACTAAAAAACCCAACCACCAGTGCTTGGTCTAACTTTTAAAATTCTGCTGCTGATGCTACATACCCTAAATGTGTCTCTGTCCACTTCAGGCTTAACATTTCAGATACACAGACTAAAAATAACAGAATTACTATCTGAACTGTCTTGCCTGCAGCTTTTTCAGCAGCTTGCCTGTTTCCTGGGAGCTAGAGGCAGCTCACAGTGCCACATCCCAGTGTTGGAGCTGCTCTTACATAACCCATGTGGTGCAGCCAGTCCGTGTCTCTGTAATGTGATGGCAGGGTTATTTTTACAGTCTCATGGCAACAGGTTTTCTGCTCTCACATGTTTCCATAGTAGTAGCAGGAGGATGATCAGGTGCCTGCCTGCCCTAAAAGCTTTGTTTTCCTGTGCAGAATGTGTTTAGCCCTTTTGTTTTCTTACATGGAACAGAACTGAGCTCTGCAGTGCAGAGGGCCAGCTGAGCAGTCAAGCATCCCTGTGTCAGCTAAAATACCTCATTCCAGCCCACTGCAGCTTCCAAACTGGGAAACTCTGAGAAGCAAGGGAGCCAGTGCCTTGTGCTGAGCCAGTTGTGTCCAAAGAGAAGTGGGAGCTGCTGCTGCCCAATACAAGGGGAGAGTGAGCTTCATCCATGAGGGTGTTTCCCACCCTAAACTTGGATCAGCATCATGCTTTTGCTGTGCAGCAAGATTCCTGAAGAGCTGCTTTGTTTCTTCCTGGGACACAGCAGCCACGATCAAAAAATTAACAGGCAAGTTACACAGCACCTTCCTCTTCCTGCCTGTAGAGGCGAGGTAATGTTTCACTTTCAGGTGAGGCTGTATTCAGGTTTTGTTAGCTGGAATCCACAGCCAGAGATGATGGTAGGCACAGTGAGGTGTGCATGGCAAAAGGTACAGTGTGTATCAGCTTCTCCAAGTATGGAGAATCCAAGTACTGCTTCTCATCAGTAAAATACACAACTAGCTTCAGGGAAGTGCTCAGTAAACAGCCACCACAGTGACTGCAGAGAGTAATTTTTGGAAAACATTTTGTGCTTTTAGTTTCCTGATTCCATAAGAGCTCACACACCCATTCTTGCTCCTCAATGAAGATGTGCATTCCCCTCTGGTGCCAACAGCTTCAGGACCAAGCAGGACACCTGCCAGCACTGGATGAATTCTGCACCTAAATGTGCATCTGCCATGATGTTCTCATTCACCAGAACACCCAGATCTCCCCCTCTGGTGACAGGCCTGTCATTCCAGACCAGGTCAAAGCCTCCAACATGCTGCTCCTTTCCTGTGGCATCAAACTCATGGACTGAAGTACCTGAGCAATGACAATTCCCCAGCTGCATGCAGGAATCAACTCTCAGACAACCAGGACACAGCTGAACAGCTGAAAGCAGGAGACATCTCTCTGCTATTAATATCTGGGGTTAGCACAGTTGTGTAGTCAATGACAAAATCCTGCAGGACCAGCTGCTGGGAACAGAGCTCTCCAACAGCAGCACGAGTGGGAGGCACAGTGCACAAGGACCTCTGACAGAGAGCTCTTGTGCAAGTCCTGGCTCCAACACGGGCTCCAGTCCCTTGGCAGCCCCATGCTGCCTTGTTTTCCCACTCTGAAGGGGCAACATGCTTCCTTACTTTGCTTCTAGATATTCATCATTTAATCACTATGAAGGTTAGAGGATTATGATCAGTTGCCAAGAAAATCATGAAACCAGACCATCCATCCCAAACACTGTAATAAAACTCCTCAAAAAGTGATAAACATCTTCACCCCCCTACTCTCCCTGTTCACAATTCAAAGTGAGTCTTTCAGAAGATGAACTTGAGTTCAGTCTCCCTGGCAGCTGGCAGTGCAGGAAGGTGAAGTGTTTACCTCCAGAACCCAGCTGAGGAGATATAACAGTAAATTAGGGAGAAACAGGCAGTTTTGCCAATGGCTCATTAAGAAAAATGCCTGCCTACAAAATCATTACCCTGCTAGCAGGCAGGAGTGAGTGTGAAGCAATAGGAAATCCAACCCTAAATCTCTTTCCCATGTGCTGAGCCAAAGAACATTCTGAGCTTGTTGCAAAGTTTCTATTCCTGTTCTTGATGATACTAAAGAAAAAAATACTCCCTTTGGCTTCCAGAAAGAAAAGTGAAAAATAAAGTCATGCTGAAGCAGTAAGTGCTGAGGAAGATTCACAGAATGAGCATTAACCCTTTTTAATTGCAGATGTGGGTGTCTGCTGGGAACAGGTTCCCAGCAGAGTGTTCAGATATCTCTCTGAGAGCGCAGCAGCACTGTGATGACATCGAGGACTTTCATTCCAATTCATTTCTTTCCTGACTAACTGAAGTTACTCTGGCCCTTTACCTGCAGGCTGCTTTAGCAGTAATTTTGTTTGAGGCTGTGAATAGAGTAGACTGTGCACATTAAAGCTATCCCAGACCAGAACTGAGCTGAATTTATTTGTTCATTTGAAATAAAACTGTCCCCAGTGGCACCACATGAAATATTGGGCTGAAGCTGGCAGGACACAGTGCTGTAACAAGTAACACCAGTGACCGTGCTTATTCTTCCTTATTAGAAGGAACAGTTAAATTAGAGGCATGTCATAGGAGAGCACCATCAGCATAAGTCACATCTAAGGGAAATTGCCTTACCTATGATTCTGGTTGCTCTTTACATGACTAAAACTGAAAGAATAATAATCATATTTTTGCCTGTCATTTTTGTAGTGCTATTTGCTGTTTCGGTTTCTCTCAACTCTTGCAATGACAAATCAGTTGCGCTCTCGGCTTCCTGCTGTTGCAATACTTGGGTTGCAAATGTAGCAGATAAATTTCTGAGAATTTCATGATAAATATTTTTCACTTCACCAGGGAGAAAACCTGTGTTAAAAAACAAACAAGCAAAACCAACAGAGTCAAATTCTGTTTTAAGGGGGCCTTTTGTAGTTTAGTACCCTCAGTTCCTGGCCTGCATCTCAGTCAGTACACCATGGACCTGGTGATGTTCATTGCTGGCAGCTAAATCACTCTGGGGGGTGGTTTATCAGTGCTGATGGGGCACGGCTGCAGGACACATTAGCAGGAGAGATGATCATAACCCTCCATCTCTGGCAAGTGCTTGGATACTTGTGATTTGCTGGTACTTGGAGGGGAACATCTTCTAGAAATAGCCACGTTGGCAGGGTTTCACAACATAGGGCTAGAGATCTGACAGAGTTATATGGTGCTGCACCCAGCTGAAGTCTGATACTCTGATTTAAAGCAGCTATATCCTTCCAGGTGGCAGCTTCCTTCACAGAACCAATTCCCACAGCTGTACACCTCACTTGCAGCACCACACCAGCTTGCTTAGCCTGCAAACCCCTACCTGCAAGGTGTGAAAGCATCACGAGACACCCCTGTCCAGGGCCAGCAGCTGACCTGACACTGTAATCCCTTGTCTGCTTAATAACACATTGAAGGTTTCAGATCCTTATAGGTTGGGATGTCACAGCCCAGGAGCTCAAAGTAGCATTTGTCACTGCTAATCCCCTTCTGAACACCGGATGAAAGTGCTTGTCCATATCCACAACGAGAACCTCCACTGGCCCTGCCCCACCCATGGGAGTCAAGCACTGTCCAAGTTGCTCGATCACCAGCCTGCAGCCTTGAGACATCCAAACAATTACACAAAGTCATCCCCAACAGATTACCACACATTTAGTCCATGTGATTTGTTCTCAATCATAATCTCCACAGCACAACACGAATTCTGAATAAAAGGCCAGACACCAGAAGGCTGGGGCCACCAACCACACTCAGCAGTTAGGTTCTCCAAGCTTAACTGCTATATACCTACAGGAGAAAACAGTCCCCAGAAGTTCCCCAGCAGCAGTTGACCTCCTCTCTGCTATCAGGGTACTGCAAAAACTCTCTTTTCCCTACTGACAAGAGAGATTTATAGAAGGGAGCAGCCCATAAAATGGGATGTTCAATACCATCCTCCATTACGCTCAAACACCATTCTCAGATTCATGAGGGATCTGACAACCTATTTTTTTCCTTCCTTCCTTTCTCTCTCTCTCTCTCAGCTGCCACCTCTTGAGAGAGGCAGCTCAACAGTGACAGCTGTGTGCAGCAATGCCAGCCTCGCTGCACCTCTGAGGTCTCAGAAGAAAAGGGCTAAGCTACATCTACCTCTCAGGAGTGCACTAACCAGAACATTATTGAGTCTCAAGTAAAAAACATCCACCTTATAGATGCACAAAGCAACGTTAAAGCAGAAGGCTGGCCCAGCCTCACACCTAAAGCTGCCACCAAGGAATTCACCTGGCAGTGTGTCAGAAGAGGCAGCACAGTTAGGTGGCTGCAGCACACGTGGCAGCTGGCAGGGCGAGGTCAGCACACCTGCATCTGGCAGAGATCCCACAGCAAGCAGCCTGGAATAGCCGGCAGGCAGCATGTCTCCCTGTCTGGCCAGGAGCAGTCAGGTGCAGCCTTTTGTGCTGCCACGTTTGTGAGAGGAACATCTGGGCTGAAATAGTGATAAAGATCCAAGACAAACAGACACTGAACAAGCAAATATGCAATTCTTACTCTGACAGTCCTCTGTCCCCCAGCAAAAATTAATTATTTTCCTTGTCTGTCCCTAACTATCTTCCCAGTTTTCAGCCACTTGAGCTGAAATCCAACACACTGTTGTGTGTGGGCTTCTAATGGACGAAATCTGTGACCATCATGTAGACCACAGACATTGAAACTGCAATGATCAAATCTCATCCCTGGATCCATGGGTGGTGATATTTTTCTTCTCCTTATCTTCTATTATTCTTTCTCTTATGTTTTCACTTTGGTTTTTTAATATATTTTAATAGAAAATAACCAAAACAGCTGTATGCTTCCTTTTCTTTTAAATAGTTTTAAAACAAACCTGCCTCATATATGCACATAGGTGAGACAGTGTACTTTTCACTCTAATTCAGCCCAAGGGATCTATTAACAAGAACCTCAGTTACCACTCAAAGATGGGCGGTAACACCCATCCCTGGAAGTGCTCAAGGCCAGGTTAGATGGAATTTGGAGTCACCTGCTGTAGTAGAAGATGTTCCTGCCCAGGGCAGGGGGCTTGGAACAAGATCTTCACGTCACCATGTCTCCAGACCTTGGCACACCCTCTCCCAAGTTGGCCTTGCTGTACCTGCACCCTGGAAAGGCTTTCGATCATTTAGAGCAAGTGTGAACTCTGCTGAACTTTCACAGAGAGAACTGATGGATTTTTCTGTCTCCTAAACCTTTTGGCATACCTTTTGGGAAGATGTGTTAATCAAATGAAAGCTATCAAACTCAATACAGCAGCAAGTGTGACACATTGAAAATCAAATAGTTCCCTCCCATGAATCACCCTGTCCTTACATTCTGTGAACCTAAAGAAGAAAAAAGGCTGCCAAAATTCAACCACTAAAAGTAAAACCGGGAGTGACATTTCAGCTTTGTTCCGAGCTGATTTGTCACACTGACATTTCCAGTGATCTGGTGACACCAGCCTTCCAATGAAAAAGGACTGGAGAGAGACAGGGTGACAGCAGCAGCGACGGGCCAGCTGAATCCTGTAGGTGTTTGCAGGAGTTGGAAGTGACAAGGTTCGTCTGATGCATCTAATACCAAGCAGTAGAACTGCACAGTTCTTTTCTCACCCTGCTGGAATCTTAGAAAATCCTGGGTTGAAAGGGACCTACAAGAATCTAAGTCAAACTCCTGGCCCTGTTCAGGACCACCCAAAGAATGTATAGTATAAATATATTATAATATTATATATTATATATTATATATATATATTATATTATTATATATATTATATATTATATATAATATATAATATATAAAATATATTATATATTATATAATATATATAATATATATTATATATTATAATAATATATATTATATATATATATATTTTTGAGATAATATAACCCAGTTGCTGCCTAGTGTTAGATGTACATGAGATTGGAAGTTTAAATATAAATATGCACACAAAGTGTAAAAAATCAGATCCCAAAGAAAGTATTCAGCCATTTGGGAAAATCCATCGTAAAAACCTTTATTGTTACCCTGGAGAATGGTGAAGGAATGTGGCAGGAGGGTGGCAAGGGAGAACAGACCAAGCACTGGCAGAAGGAGAGGATGAAAAAAGAGCAAAAGAACAAAATGCCTGTTGGATATTCCCAAAGAAAAGACAGTCGTTCTCACCTTCTTCAATCAATTATACATTTCAGTTTTCAGGAACATTCTCCCACCTTGTGACTTGCCAACCTACAGATGGAAGAGCAGACTTAGTGGCTTTAATGTTAGCATTTCCTGCAGTTTTCCAGAATTTCAGTGCAGAAGACCTGCATAACCTGATTCATCAGCTGCTCGTGTGCAAGCATGTTTATTTAAGGTTATGGGGGCAGGGAGATTCAACAAAAACCCCCTCAATATTTGTGTTTGGAGGATTCCTGGAGGAAAGGCAGAGCAGGCAGCCTATGGGGAACTCCCATAGCACCGAATAAACAAACTCTGTCACACGCTTCCAGAAATATACGTAACGCAACATATGTTGTTGGGAATTTTAAGTCCCATTTTAAATTTGTGTATGTTACAGAAGAGCTTAATTAAACAGGAAAGACAAAAAAAGATGTTGGGGAGCTATGGCAAATGAGCAGAAAAATCCTGAAGACAGCCTAGGCTGCACATTGGATAAAAGAGGGTGAGGAGTGGCCCAGATAAGGACCCCAAGGAGCAAAGCTCCCACAGTGCTGCCCAGGTCCAGCTTGCTCCAGTCCCAGGATGTGGCACTGAGCATATCCTGACCTAGTACAGCCTCTGAGTGCAGGAGTGGGCAGCCCAGGACGTCACAACACAGGGCTGCTCCAGAACACAGACCAACAGAAGGAGTAACATGGAGTTTATTTTTACTTGCCTGCAAGTTTTGAGGTCAGCCACAATCTATTTAAGTTGTTGGTATAATTTCAGTAATCACAGGCTTTTCTTAGATCCTTATTTACTGTGTTCTGATTTTTTACCATGTTAATTGAGGTTGTGGGGCATAAAATCAGCTTAATATAAGGGTTTTGTTGCCAATTAACACTTCCCATTTGTAGAGTTAGATAATAACTAGCTGCTATCCTCCTGGTTGTAATTCATGAGTTAGTTTGCATAATTACCTCCTAGTCACTTCTCACAAGGGTAAGACAAATCCTCCTGTCCCAGCCTCCTCACCAGACCTGCTGCACAAAACAGAGGGACTGCTCATTCGCAGGGGTGTGTTTTTAATTATGCACCATAGCACAACACTTAAGTTGTTAAATGGCTTGAATCCTCTGGCACAGGCAAGGCATTTCTCAGTGTCCTGTGGCATTGTCAGAATTTCTAAAGGAAACACAATTTTTCCTTAATCCCCAGATCGCTGGCTGAAGTGGAAACTGTGGTGTTCAGCACAGCTCCAGGTTTGGGGGGACAAACATGACTCAGAGCATAAGGTTGCCCTTCTCTACCAGCAGGGCAGAGAGAACTTCATGCCAACCAAATTCAGCCCAGCTTGTGCTCCTGGCTGGTGGTGGATATCCCTTCCCAGAAGTGTTCAAGGCCAGATTGGATGGGGCTTTGAGCAACCTGCTCTAGTGGAAGATGTCTCTGCCTGTGGCAGGGGGATGGAATGAGATGAACTTTAAGATCCCCTTCAACCCAAACCATTCTGGGCTTCTGTGATAATGGAGTCTCCTGTAATCTCTTCATATTCTCAGGATGGAATTCCACCAGACTTGACATCTAACACAATGGGATTTCCCTAAATCCAAACAGATGTTTTCATAGCTCCATCTTTGGGGGCTGCCCTAATGCTCATTAATCAGAAGCCAAATTATCCACCTGTCCTGCACACACCTCCACCTTCTTGCACACCTGCAGCTGAACTGAAAGATTTCAGAGTATGAACTCAGCCATAACTCCATAACCAGAACCCCTGGGAGCACAGTCTGTTCCTCCACACACAGCTCTGAACTTTACACCTTCACCACTGAGTTAACTTTGGCTCTACAAATAAACTGAACTGACTTTTGGCTGCTGAAATAAACTCTTACACAAGAAGCAGTGTTTTGGTGGTACATGTTGATCAGGAACCTGGCCAGGAGCACGGCTGCTCCATGTTACCTCGCTCTGCCCAATTCTTCCTGAGGGTTTCCTGCATATTTTCCTCTTCCTCTGAAGAACGAAGACATCCATTCATCTCTCACTTTCCTTGGGAAAGCACACACTTACCAGTTTCATAACCCAAGTGATGCCAGGGTTCTTGCAAAATTCTTTCACAAACAAAGAGTACTCTGAAGGCATTTTGAGGGTCTTCAGAATAAAGGCACATTTTCTTGCCTCAGGCATTCCCGCTTCCCTTTCTAACTGCTTCCGAAACCTCTTCAGATCCTTTGCTAAGCAGCTGTTCTGACTCAGCTGGGTAGAAAGAGAAATACAAGATTCAGCACAACAAATGCACCCACAGTATGACTTGCTTTAATTGCCCTTGAGAAGCTTCTGGGGATCAACTGCACCACATATTCTGAAAGGAAAAAAAAATGGATACCACTGAGAACTGCTTTTTCTTTGCAGAGGAAGAGGATCAACTTCAATTCTCTGTCCCCCTGCACAAATACTGGGAGCTAGAAAAGAGCAGATCTTACAGTCCACATTCCACCACCCCTGCTGTAACTTTCCTGTGCAGCCAGCATCCCCCTGCCCAGGGCAGGCAGCTGCCCACGGTCACCCTGGAGCAGCTCAGCCACAGCACTCCTGAACCACCGCCAGTCAACCCAGTGTTACAAACCACCCTCAACCTCCCTCCAGAGAGTCACAGACTGGTTTGGGTTGGGAGGGACTTTAAAAGCACATCCCATTCCAGCCTCTTTCCACGGGCAGGGACACTTTCCACTAGACCAGGCTGCTCAAATGCCTTGCCTGGGTGAGGGCTAAGGCTCCCAGTGGGATCACATCCTGCTCAGCCAGTGTGATGCAGGGGACACTGGCCAGGAGAGGACAGGGCTGTAGGTGTTTATGCATTGGAAGGCGCTGCCCAGGGAAGTGGTGGAATCACCATCCCTGGAGGTGACTAAGGAAAGACTGGAGTGGCACCCAGTGCCCTGGTCTTGTTGACAAGGTGGTTTTCAGTCATAGATTGGACCCCATGATCTCAGAAGTCTTTTCTAACCTAATTAATTCTCTTATACCTGTAGCATCTAAACCTACTCATAGATACCAACCACATGCCCCATACACGGCGGAAGGCTTGGGAAGTGACGGGGAAACCTTGCCCTCATCTGCACACGGAGAGTATGGGGCTTAACACGCTGGCCCGGGGATGTGCAGGAATTGTGATACAAAGCCGGGAGCCCACCGGGAGCCCACCGGGAGCCCACCGGGAAGCTCCGGGCCCGGCTCGGGGCCGGGCCGCGACCCCCGAGCCCGCCCGTGAGGGCGCCGGAGCCGCCCGTCCCCATGGCAACGGCGCGGCTGCGCGCCAGGGGGCGCCCTCGGCACCCGCACCCCTCAGGGCCCGGCCTGATCCCCCCGCCCGGCCCCCGGCCCCCGACCCGACCCTCCCTGCGGGCTGGCGGCCACCGGCGCTGCTGCTGAGCCCCTCGGCCCTGCTCCTCGCTGGCACTGCCCGTCCTGCGGCTTTGCGAAAGTCCCCAGGACACTCCTGCAGCCCGGTGAGCAGGGCAGGGATCCTGCGGCACCTGGCTGCAGGTGGGCACGGGCAGGGGGAGGTGTGGCGCAGGCAGCGGTGGGCACGCTGCGGGCAGGGCAGGGATAGCTGTGGTGCATGCAGGGGTGGGCATGGCGTGGGCAGGGGCGGGCATCCTGCCGGGCGCTTCGCCGCGTGGCCGCACAGACTTTCCTTGATGGAGCGGGACAAAGGTTTTGTTCTTCTCCCAACAGTGCAGCCTTGTGCGGCCGCGGGCAGCGGCGACAGGCAGCAGCCAGCGCGGCCCCGTGCTCCCACGCCACGGCGCAGGGGGGGAGTTTCTCCTCCTTTGTCTGCTCCCGGCCAGGCAGCAGCCGGTGCTCGGCAGCGCCGGAGCAGCCGGGGAAGGGCCTCGGCAGGAGCCGCGGAGGACGGCGGCCACGGTCCGCTCTGCCCCGGCACAGCCACCGGCCCGGCCTGGCCGCGCTGGGAACGAGCAGCGATCCCGGGGGAGCCAGGCTCTTCATGACGAGAACCCGACCAGGCAGAGGGGACGGCAGCTGCGCCCGGGGACGGCGAGGACGGCAGCATTGGGGACAAGGACACCCGCGCTCCGTCCCCACCCCCGGCGCCCGCCATCGGCCATGGGGAACGGCATGAGCCAGGTAACGTGGAGCGCTGGGGCGGCTGTTCTGCGCTTCGGCCGTGCTCGTCCGGTGCCGGAGGTGGGAGACCCTTACCTGGCGGCTGCCTCTGCCGTGCCAAAAGTGGCGTTTCACCTGCCGGCACCGGTTCGGCACAGGGCTCGGCTTTTTGTTTATCTACCGGCAGAGCAACACCGGAGGTGAAACAGGCAGGGACACTGCGCTGGGACAGCTGACAGCTGCCGGGGGCGCGGGGGGGTGGAGAGCAGGGGTCACAGCGAGTTCCTTCAAGGAAGGGGGGAACTTTTCCCAACACCTTTAATCCCAAGGAACCAGCACCAAGCATGCGCTGGGAACACTGTATGACCCCGAGCCTGGTGGTCCCGCACCCCCTGCTCAGCGGGGCTTGGCTGTGTGTGGGGTTCGGTATCACGGGCAGAGGGTATAGGCACTATTTATGTATGTGCTGCCCTGTTTTCTTCTCTGAGGAGCAGGTCATCAGGGTGCTGGGGACAGGCACATGCTGTTTATTCATGGTTCAGTGTCCTGCCCTTGGGAGCTGCCCTTGCTAACTGGCGCTCTCCCACCCGCTCCTCTCAGTGCCGCAGCTGCGAGTTAAAGGCACCCCGTCGATAGGAAATTGATCTAAAATCGCAGGAATCACAAAAACTCCTTCTTTAAACTGTTCAGTCGAGAGAAACGTTTCCAAATGTAAGCAGTGAGACAAGTGTGAGTCCAGCTGTGCTGGTGAAAATCACCTCCACCTGCCCTGAGCACCAAATATTGCTGCAGGGAGAAACCGGCAGAGAACCGGCTGGATACAGGATTGAACTCACTGCCCAGGCTGTGAGTGAGGGAGAATATAAAATAGCTCTGGCTGACAAGGTTTGCAAGGTGTCCTGCTTCTGCATCTGCAGTGCTGTTAACAGAGGCCTTGTCAAGTAATTATCTTTTCATCATGAGAAGTGGAATTTCCCAGGGGAAATGAGCTGAAAGCATGGTGTCCAGAGCAATCTGTGCCTGGGCTGTGAGAAATGGGCTTCCTGCAGTGCAGAGTGAGGGGAACGAAGCTCAGGGCTGGGAGGGGGACAGCTACATCCCCTACAAGGTTCTCTGTGCCTGTTGCTTTCCCATCCCTCGAGCAGCAGGGCTTCCACAGGTCATGGGTATAGTCCAAGGCTGTGCAAAGGTATATGAGACTTGCTGAGCTCAGGCAATAAACCCCAACGGAGGACTAATTGATGATAAACAGGAGGAGCAATAAAAATGCCATGTCTGGCTCCCAGTGCCCATGCAGTGCCAGGTAGTTGCAGGTGCCAGGGCTTCATCCAGCCCCACATCCTGGATGCCAGGGCAGTGGCAGCCCTGGGAATACACAGGTCCAGCTGCCCCAGCACTGATCCTACCCCGGGGCTGGCGATGGTCATGTCAGTGCCAGAGCTTTGACCCCTCCAGCCAAGGTCACTGCTTCCCAGCATGGGTACCAGCACAGTGGGTACCACAGCACAAGGTCTGTGCTCACACTGCCACTTCCCTTTGTGTCCCACAGATCCTTCCTGGCCTCTACCTTGGGAACTTCGTTGGTAAGTGGAACCCAGCTGCTGCAGAGATATTCTCCATCTGGGGAGTGGGGCTTGCTAGAGGTGGTGTCTCCCTGCCTGCAAATGCTGCCTGACATCCTGCCTGCACCCACTGCTCTGTCTGCACCCACAGCCTGCTCTGCTCTGTCACCCAATATGGGTTGGCAGCAGTGGGAGTGAAGACACTGTGGGAAAGGCAGGGCAGAGACCCCTGCCTTTGCATGGTTTCCTTATTTAACAGCTGAGCACTTGGAATACGTGGGGGAAAGGAGCCAAGGAGGAAATATGGATTCTGTGCCAGGAGCAGAGAAGCTGGTGGTGCCACACAGGTGCAAAGGAGCAGGACTGGGGCACTTCAGGGTAATGCTCCCCAGTTTTGCAGCTGTAGAAGAGACCAGAGGGGGCTGGCCATCCTCAGGAGGGAATTTCCCAGAGACAGTCACCCCTTCTCACACCAAGTCACTATTTTAAGGAGTTTTCATTGTCAGGGGACAGTTAATGACCAAGTGTTGGCATCTGCTGTGACAAACCAGCATTTATGAGTACTCCTGCCTCCCTGATGGCTCCTTTGCCAGCTTGATTCCTGCTGTAAGTGCTGTGGAAGTTTAAAACCACTGGTGTGAATTGCTAAGGAAATGTCACTGGAGTGGCAGCCCTGTTCTCCCTGTGTCCTGTGGAGCACTTTGGGTTGGGCTGGAGGGGCTGTGGGTTGCTGGAAGCACAGGGACAAGGGCACCCAGCTGCCAGGTTCATCAGGGTGAATAGAGTTCATCCTGTGAGCAGCCTCTGCTGTGGGGCCTAGGCCTGATGCCATCCAAACACTCCTCATTGCTCTGCCAGGCAATCCAGGGTGACAAGATTCTAGGCCTGCAACATTAAGCTCACAGAGACATTTCCTCCAACTGGAAGCTTTTCCAGCACCAGGAAGCCTCGATTCCAGTGTCACCACTTGCTGTCACTGCCTGCCAAGGCGGATGGGAAGGTGGCAAGTGTGTGAGTCCCCACAGGGTCCCTATCTCCCTCCCGACACAGATCGAAGCTTCCCTGCAGAGCATCTCCCTTGAGGCTTGCTCCTATTAAAATTCACATCATGCTGTTAGCACATCCCAGTCTGGATTCCTGAGCCAAGGTTTTACACTACATGAAAGTTCAGAAACGCAAAAGAATGAGATGGGGAAATGTTTCCCCTCCTCTCTGGCCACTCTTTCTGCATCTGCTGGTTGTAGCACGGAAGGGAGACACTTGGAAGCTGCTCAGCAAGACAAGCACGCTTCCCTTCCTGTGCAACAACTGCTGTGCTGGATCAGAGGCCAGGATCACATCCAGAATGCTGAAGCATTGGTGAGAGGCAGGGCATTGCCTCAAACACTCAAGGACACCCCATTTCAGTCCACGCAGCAGAGAGAACAGACCAGAGATCAGCAAGTCACTGCTCAGGTGTTTTCTACAGAAAATCAGAGTTTGTACAAATAGCTGTAGCTTCACTTCCATAGTTCACAAGATAAAGCAGTTCTCTCAGACTGCAGCAAGTCCCAGTGCTACGTGTGTGTCTGCTCAAGGAGGTGTGGGCAGGGCACATGTCTCCTCCCAAACTGGGGACAAGTACAGGCAGGAGGGACACTACCTGCTGACCCAGAGTGTTTCTGTGCAGGGGTTAATGGTTCAACCAGCATGAGCAGCAGGGAGAAGGGATCAGGGAGAAGCCTCTGGTTTGGGATCATGGGATTGGCATGCCAGGTTTCTGTGTTTGCCCATGTCTGCACTGCTGAATGTGGGGGTGGGATGCAGTTGATCTGCTGGAGCAAAGCTCTGTGTGCTGGCTGGCTGTAAAAGCAGGGTGGGAACGCTGTGGGAAGAGAAGGGTAGGCAGTGAATACATGTTGATATCTGGTTTTATCCTTTAGATGCCAAAGACCAGGAGCAGCTAAGCCGGAACAAGATCACCCACATTGTTTCAATCCATGAATCCCCCCAGCCCTTGCTGAAGGTAGGGTCCCGCACCAGATGTCAACCTGTAGACTCCTGCAGCTCCTTCCATGCTGCACATTCCTTCCCCCTCTGAGCATCCCATGGCACGTACACCTCTCCCTGGTAACTGATCCCAGAAGAGCTGGGTGGCCCCTCGGCATGGGAAACTGGCTGCCTTGTGACTATAACCCGGCCTTGAACACTGACGGGAAACAATTTCCAGCTCTCCAGACTCCTCTTGTTTCCCACCCCCTCCCACGAGTTGCTGGTGTCCCCTTGCCCTGCCCTTCACCCCAGCGATAGTGTGGCCCCACGCCCACGCAGGGGGGATGCAGTGTAGGGGAAGCAAAACCCTGTAGGCAGCTGTGGGTGAGGAGCAAAGGCACTGCCAGCCCTGCTCTGACCATGTATGACACCCTGGCTGCAGTGTCTGAGCTTCCCCTCTTCCTATTCTGTCTTCCAGGACATTACCTACCTCCGCATCCCCCTGCCTGACACCCCTGAAGCCAACATGTGAGTACTTTGGGGAGGCTGGAGTCATGCAGGGAGGTGGGAGGGTGACCAGAGGTGAGGGTTCACAGCTCCTCAAGCCCTCCTTGTGCTGCCTCCAGCTCCTCAAGCACAACGACCCACAGGCTGGAGATGTGACACCATAGTGCAGGGTACCAGCCCTGGACCCCAACAGCATCCCAGTTCAGTGACTGCTGTGAGAGTATAAGCCCTGAGTGAGGTGAGGTGAGGGGCAGCCACTCTGCAGCACCCATGAAGAGGAGTAGCAAGCATCCCCCCAGGAAGTGTCTGGAGAGGGGAGAGCACATAAAGGGTGTGGAGGCAGCCAAGGGCACAGGCGTGGCTGGAGATTCAAGCAGCCAGTTCCCACTGCCCCAGCATGAGTCACACAAGTCACAGGGCAGCCCCGTGCATCCCCAGCACAGTGTCCCCTTCTGTGTCCCCAGCACAGAATGAGCTGGCAAATCCACCTTTCCTTGGGAATAAACAGCATTGAGCTGCTCAGGTCTCAGCAGTAGCTGGCAAATCCCCTAAAACAACTAACATGCAGGGCTGTTCTGCCTGCAGCTAAAAATGCTGTTCCACCCCTGAAGTTCTTATTCTGTCTGGTTTATTTTTCTTGCTAGCAAGAGGCACTTCAAGGAATGCATCAGTTTTATCCATCAGTGTCGCCTGCATGGAGGGAACTGCCTCGTCCACTGGTAACGCTTCTTCCCCTGTGCCCACTGCTGTGTCCCCCCAGCTCAGCAGGTACAGCCCCCAGCCCCTCACTTTAGCAGCACCCCCTGATCAAAGCCAGCCTGTGCCAGAGGGCTCTGTGCCAATGGACCCACCCAGGATCCACCCTTGGCTGTGGCTTGTGACTCAAACCCAGCAGGATCCAGGCAGTCCTGGAGCCAGGGCAGCTTTTTGCTGCAGCTGAGCGCACGGGATGAGCAGGGTTTGGGGCAGGCAGCCAGGCAGTGGCTGCTGCTCCCATTCCCTGTAGAGGAGTGGGTATTTATAGGCACTGATGGGCCAGGACCTTGGAAGGTCTCAGGCCTCCGGGAGAGCAAGTCCTTGGAGAAGAAGAACTGAAATATCTGAGGCACAGGGGTGGAGGAAGAAGCAAACATGGGGTCAGGGTGTGCCACTAACGCCAGCCCTTCTTCACCAGCCTCGCTGGCATCTCCCGCAGTACCACCGTGGTCGTTGCCTACGTCATGGTTGTCACGGAGCTGAGCTGCCAGGAGGTGCTGGATGCCATCCGAACCATCCGGCCCGTCGCCAACCCCAACCCCGGCTTCAGGCAGCAGCTGTCTGAGTTCGGCGGCAGCGCAGCCCGCAAGGTGGGACAAGCCTCTGCCACCCGTGCCCTGCTCAGTGGCTGAGCCTGCCATGGGTCTCAGAGCAAGGACAAATCCTGAGGGGATTCAGTTTCTTCCCTGCTCCCCTTGCTGGCAGGCTTGGACCTGCCCTTGTAAACCAGCACTGTATTTTACTTCTCACTCCTTCCCCAGGTCCGCAGGCACCTGAAGCAGAGGTATGGGACATCCCCTTTCAATGATGAGGAAGAAATAAAGGCCTTGCTGCCAGTAGGGAGAGAAGGAACTACCAGGACAGAGGGAGCTGTGCAAGGACTGGTCCCCAGAGCCAGAGACATGAGGAGCACAAGTCCCTTCCTGCTGCGAGTGAAGAGGACGTTCTCCTGCATCCCGGCTTGTCTGAAGTGACCCAAGCCACGGGAGAGCAGTGAGCATCACCCAACAGCCTGGAGAGAGAAAGGAGATGCAACACAGTGGGACAGAGAGCACTGGGCAGGAACCTGCACAAAGCCCAGCTCCTTCTCTCCGGGGGTGGGAATGTGCCACCCTCTGTCTGGGTGGGTTTCATGGACGCTGTTGGGCTTTGCAGCACATGCTGGGCTCATCTTCCTCACATCCAGTGTGCTGGGGACACAGATCTCTGCCCCTAGGTCACTGCAGGCTCCTGCTTGGGGCAGAACACAGAGGGGGTCTCCTCTGCCACAGGCAGAACCCAGGTGTTGCCAGCAGCAGCTTTAGCACTTGGGTACCCACTGCATGGCCTCAGGGTGCACGGGAGAGCCAGTGCTCCCCTCAGAGCAGTTTTCCCACCAGCAGCACAAGCTCCCAGTGTCCAGGTGGCTGTGGAGCAGGGACACACCAGTGTGCCAGCAGTTAATGCCACCACACAGGCTCCCAGGCAAGGGTCCAGCTCCAGACTGGCCAAGCACAAGCCTTGAGCAAGCACTGTAGCTTTAGGAATCCATTGCACCCCATTCCCACCTATCCCAGGGCACAATCTGTAACGGGTGGGAACCAAGCATTTAACCTGGCCAGACCTCACTAGAGCAGAGCCTTAAGCCATTTTGCTTAAAGACTTTCTATTGTCCCCCAGTAATAAATACCCTTCTCTGTGGTCTGACTCTCCTGTGATGGCCGGGTTGGCCGGGGATGCCAAGGGGGAAGGTCCCAGCATGGAATCAGTCTGGAGCTGCTGCTGGCCACTCTCTGGAGTGGGATGGGGACACTGGTGTGTCTGGATAAGGCTCACCCTGCTGCCTTGTGGGAAGTTGACAGGGGAGGCAAGAAATATGAGTGCCAGGGCAGGGCTCTTTGGGGACAAGCTCTGCTCCAGGAGAGGTTGGCAGCAGCAGGTGGAAGCTCTGCTGGAGTCTGTTTCACTGTAGCCTCTCCACTCACTGGATCCAGGAGCACCAGGTCCAGGAGTCTGCTGGCTCCAGCTGCTGGGAGAACTGGAAGCCTGGCACCAGCTGAGTATCACAAGCCCCAGACCTGTCCTATTTACACCTTTTCCTGGAGCAGAGTCTCAAGTGGGAAAATTGTGAGGATGCCCAGCTGGGTCATCAACATTGTCCCTCTTGGGACTCAGAGCATGTTTCTGGGGTACCCCTCAACCCTGCCTCCCCTCTCCTAGGGGGAAGGGATCCCCAGGAGACAAAGCTTCAAGACCAGGGTTCCTTCTTGCTGCCAGCATCTGTCTGCTGAGCTGAGTGCTGCCTTGGGGTGACCCAGGCAGACTGGGAGCTCCACCCTCTCTGGGCGATACTGAGCGAACTAAATAACCAGGGGTGCATCATCCTGCACCATCAGCTGTAGGATTCCACTCTCCTCCCAGTTCCTTCCAGGCTCCTCCACCCACTCCCTTGCCCCCAGGACAGGCTTTTCAGCACCCTTTGGCCTCTTCAGCACCCAGCAGGGTGAAGTCCTGCAGCCCAGAATCTGGGATATATCTGTGCCCCATGCACAGCTACACCCTCCCACACTGGGACATCTTATGCCAAGGTCTTTATACCCAGGGATTCCCCTGTTCCCACTGTAAACCTGGCCCCTCCAGCTCAGCTCCACAGCACAGCAAAACATATTTATTCTGGCAGATCTGGTTTACACAGCTTGGAAAAACCCGGACAAGGGCAGGGTTAGCTATGAGTTAATGTTTGACTCCCTTTTGAAGCTCATTTTGGCATGAAAAGTTTAAGGGTTAAGCAGCTTCACCTTCCCTGGGAAGGGAGAAGCGTGGTGAGGAATACAGTGGGGAATCTGGCTCCTGAGCGTCCTCGCTGATGCCCGGGTAATTAGATCCCCCGGGTCCTGCGTCACCAGGCGGCTGCCACACCACATGAAATCCCCGGCCGGCCGATAAAAGGCCGGCCGATAAAACTTGTCCCGGCGGGCTGGGGCTGACAAACGAGCCGGCGGCTGCGATTATCTCCCGGCCTTGGATGTAATCAGTGCAAGCCACTGGGAGGCTGTGCAGTGACTCGTTGCCATCGCTCTGCTTCCCAAGGCAGAAAGGGGAGATGTGGATTCTCTGTCGGTCAGTTCCCAGGGCCTTTTCCCAGAACGTGGCCCAGCAGCTAGCCCAGATGGGGGGCACAGGTACTGCCTGGGCTTCATTTTGCAACAAGGGGGTCCCGGACAGGCTCAATAAGGAGAGAAAACGGCTGCCAGTGGGGCTTGCTTGTACACCCCATGTGGCCCCATGTGCCCTCTGTGGCACGTGGCTGTGCCCTGTCCTCACATCCTGTGAGAAAGCCCAGGACTGGGCTCTCTGCCACCTATTATTCATTTGGAGACTTTGCAGCCCCAGTAGCTCTCAGGAACTTCTCTTCTCCTCTTGGCCAGAGGTGACTTTCTCTGACTCAGAGCAGGAAAGGAGACCTGGGGGACTGCAAAAGGAGATTTGGGGGGCAGCAGCCGAGCAGAAGAGCAGGGTTTCCCTGCACAGTGACATGAGACTCTGCAGTGATGGAGGAACCAACACAAATGTCACCTTAGCATGGCCCAGTGACCCAGCCCGTGCCCTGCTGGGGGCCACTGGGGAGCTGGTGCAGGATGTGTCCCACCCCGGTCCCGGCAGCCCTTGGCGCAGCTCATCCGCCCTTCCCACCCGTTTCCCGTTCGACTCAGCATCCAGAGCCCCACGAGACAGAAGTGAGCATTAGAGCAGAGGAGAGATTTGAGACATGGGGACATGTGACTGTTCACACCACCCTGGAAACCCCGTGCTCTTGCCTCAGCTCCTGCAGCTCCCCACACCCACAGAGTGAGCAGCTGGTCCTACGGGAGGACGCAGTCCCTGGAGCTGGGACGTGTCCATCTGGATCCCCAAAGCAGGAAGTAAAGGGAGCAGGGTCCCTTGTCCCCTTCGGGGAACGTGTGGGAGACCTGACACTTTTAGGGGAAGCATTTGGGAGGGGTGCAGGAGAGTTCCGTGTGCCCTCTGGTGCCTTGAGCTCTCTCCCGTGGATACCATATGCCTGCCTCCCTCCCGCGAGTGCAGGGTGCCTGTGTCGAGAAATACACCTGGTGCAGGTATCTCGGTATGTAAATTACCAGTGCGAGCAGCACATTGTGTTCTGCACAACAGGAAAAGGCTGGAGCCCCAGGCAAGAGCCGGGAATAGGCGCCCACCCTTTGCCTAACAAAGGGCACTTTCCAGGATGGGGGGGTCAATCACCCAGACCCTCCGCAGGAGCCAATGAACAACGGGAAGAGCCTAAAATCACCACTGATGTACATGGGGGCACACACTGTGAGGGTCTGAAACTTCCGGGGTGCCTTTTTTGGGGATCCCTCCCGGAGGCACCAGCTCCAGCTCTTCCCATTGCTGTAACCTTCTATTACGACATCACTTTTTTTTCCTGAACACAGATGTCTGACGCTGCCGCGTGGGGAAAAGTGGAGCAGAGAAAAAAATTTAAGACCCGTCTCCCCACCTTGGGACAGCCAGAACTTACGGCGTGGGCCAGGAAAGGGAAAGTGAAAGCAGGAGCCGCTTTCGGTTTCGCCGCCGGGCCGCGATGGCGGAGCTGGGGGCGCCCATGCGGCTGAAGGAGTGGCTGATCGCGCAGATCGACAGCGGCCGGTACCCGGGGCTGCGCTGGGAGAACCGGCACCGAACGCTCTTCCGCATCCCCTGGAAGCACGCGGCCAAGCAGGATTACCGGCAACAGGAGGATGCTGCGCTCTTCAAGGTACCCCGGGCTCCCCGCGGTCCCCACCCGGCCCTGGGAGCATTCCTGGGACTGGCCCCCGGGCTCCGTGTGCGCTCCCGGGGCTCCCCATTGCCCGAGGGTCTCCACTGCCCAGCTCCGTGCGCGCCCCGGAATCGCTCAGCCAGCTCTGTGCAGCCGAGCTCCATGTGCACCTCCAGGGCTCTCCATTACCTGGCTCTGTGCGCAGCGCCAGGACTTGGCTCCGTGGCACACACCGCTCAGCTCCGTGCGCTCCCGGGGCTCCCCATTTCCCAGCTCCGTGTGTTCTCCTACGACCCCCCGCACCACCCAGCTCCCTGCAGTCCCCCAGGACACGCAGCCCCGGTTCCCCACTGCCCCCCCCAACCCGGTGGACTCATTCCCCGCTAGACCCCCTTGGACAACCGCACGGGGGGGGTCAGGTTGTCACAACCCCCACAGCACAGGGCACCCTCTGTCCCTCAGGCTTGGGCTGTCTACAAGGGGAAGTACCACGAAGGGACGGACAAGGCCGACCCCTCCACCTGGAAGACGCGGCTGCGCTGCGCCCTCAACAAAAGCACCGACTTCCAGGAGGTGCCCGAGCGGAGCCAGCTGGACATCTCTGAGCCTTACAAGGTGTATCAGATCGTGACTGACAGAGGCTGTGATGCAGGTACATCCCTGCCGTCCCTCCTCCTGTGCCAGATGTGGGGTTGATACCTGAACCATGCCTGTACAAGCCCCGTGCCCCACAGACATTACCCTTCCTCCCCGCTCCTCTTCCTCTCTGGGTGTCCTGGACAGCCAGCTGTCTTCCCTGGGGCTGTTCCTGCCGTTTGCCAGGGGTTCACCTGTTCTTTCTTGCTCTCTGCAGAGGACAGTGACACACAGTCCCCAGGCAGTGAGGACCAGCAGGTGAGCCTGCCCTGTGCCATCCAGGCAGGGGAGAAGGTGGGACCCTCAAATCCCCCCCTCACCCACCAGCTGCTCCCCTGCTTGCACACTGCCTGCATTTCTCCCACGGGGCATCACAGAGGGTCCCCCCTGTGCCACACACTGCCACACTCAGGCAGGGGATCTGCTGGCTTATGGGGTCCATGGTAGAGGCTGGAGCTGGCTCAGGATCCCCCGCTGCCAGCTCAGCCCTCACCAAAACTGCCCCTACCCCCAGGGCAGCACTGCAGGAAGTCCAAAGAAGGAGGAAAAACGTAAGGACGTGCTGGAGAGTGCCCATGTGTCTCCACAGCCCCGGCTCTCTGGCCACCCAACTGAGCGAGGTGAGGAGGGTCCCCCTCTGAGGGATGGGGCTGGGGGCAGGGAGCACATACTTCTGACAGGATCCTGCTCTCCTGTCACTCATGCAGGCAACACCTGTGGGAATTGGGGTGGGGGCTGAGGACTCCCACTCTACCCCAGCAAAGCCATGCCCTTAGGAGATATAATGAGGCACAATAATGAGCAAACTCAGTAGGAAGTGTGGGCCCAGGGGGTTGGGTCAGGAGAGTGCCTGGGAGCCCTTGGGGTAACTGTCCATGTCTTACCTTCACATTTTTGCCCTGGTCCAGGGTGCTTTGTGAGGGGAGTCTTCTGTGGCTGGAACCTGACCCATGGCCACTTTGTTCCTGGACCCCAGTCTTACCTCCCTGTGGAGGATGTCAACAATTCAGGTAAGGAGCCGTGCTGCAGGCAATGCCCTGGGTGGCCCCACCAGCCCAGACTGCCCATGAACTGACCCTCTCTTTGCCCCAGACTGCTGGCTCCACATCCGCCTGTACTACTGCGATGTGCTGGTGAAGGAGGTGACCACCCGCACGGCCGAGGGCTGCCGCATCACCACCAGTGCCATGCCGGCCAACAGCGAGCACCTCTACAGCCCCTCCTGCATGGAGCAGATAAAGTTCCCCCCACCACAGGTGCTCAGTGGCCACGGCCACGTGGCCTGCATGACGGATGTGCTGGAGCGGCTTTTGCCCCACCTGGAGCGTGGGGTGTTGCTGTGGGTGGCACCTGAGGGGGTCTTCATGAAGCGCCAGTGCCAAGGCAGGGTGTACTGGAATGGGCCACTGGCCCCGCACAAGAACTGGCCCAACAAGCTGGAGAGGGAGAAGACTTACAAGCTGCTGGACACACAGCAGTACATACAGCGTAAGTCCCTGGAGATGCCTCTCCCCTCAGGAAGAGGGGCAGGTGCTGCCCTGGTGTGGCTGGTGGGGGCTGACAGGTTTGGTGTCTTGCAGAGGTGCGGGAGTACCTGAGCAATGGGCAGCTCATGCCTCAGTACCAGATCTACCTGTGCTTTGGGGAGGAATATCCCACCAGAGCTGGGCACCCCTTCCAGAAGCTCATCATGGCTCACGTGAGTACCCACTGAGGCTGGCAACCCCCAAGCCAGGCACAGGGACCATTGCAAGGCAGAGACACAGACCTGTGCCCATCCTCTGTCCCTCTGTGCCTCCACAGGTGGAGCCAGTGTTCGCACGGGAGCTCTTCCATCATGCCCAGCGCTTGAGGCCGACACTGCTCTGCAATTCCCCCCAGCAGCCCTGTGCCCCTGGCACCTCCAGCCACGTTCTCCATGTCCTCAAACAGCTCTGCCAGCCCTGAACCTAGCAGAAGAGGAGAGCCCAGTTGCCATAAAGTCTCAGAGTGGGAGGCTTTGAGCCCCATGGCCCCACTCCAGCTGCATGTCCTGAAGCAGTGCTCTCAGGGTGCTCAGTGTGCAGGACCAGACAAGGACAGATGTTAGGTGGTGTGGACAGGTGCTGCTGCCCCTGTGATTGCTGTATTTATTCCCTAGGAGTCCCCTAGGTGGGATTAGTTGCATACCTGTTCAGCAAGCCAGGGCAGACCTGGCTCTGTCCTTGCACCTTGTGCTGCCAGGACTCGCCATTGCAAACCTTACAAATAAAGGTGGTGTTTTCATATCAGTGTTGGGGGCTGGCTCTGGTTTTGGGGGGCTGGTGCTGGTCCAAGCAGGGCACAGGTGGCTGGGGAACCTGAGTCCAGACAGAGCGTCATGTGGGCAAAGCCAGCTCAGCCACAGCCAGAGGGAAACAGCATGACACAACTCCCTGCCCCAGCACTGGCTCCAGACCTTCTTCTCATCCCAGCCCCTTGGCAGGGGTGAAGGGAGCAGCAAGGTGCCTGTTAACTGCTCTGCTGACCTGGCAACACAAAAGGCTGTCCCAAAGGCAGTCACTATCTCTGCCTCAGTTTACACTTTTGAGTGGTGTGATGGGGCTCCTGGGGCCTGTGCTGTGCCCAGAGATTTGGGAACAATGCAGAAACCTGGCACAGGATTCAGCACAAGCCCTGGCTGGGGGGGCAGGGGCTGAGACACTGGGGTGGGCAGGGGACAGACGGGCATCTGGGGGCAGGCAGCACCCTCAGTCCTGCCAACACCCTTTACTCAGCCTCACTCCAGGCCCAGCTGCGGCCCGGCTGCTCACCGTGAGCAGGGCAGGATGAGAACCAGGTCGTGGGAAGCTTCCGTGGGAAAAGGGGCTGGGGGAGCCGGGGGCTGTGCCCGCCTCTGCCCTGGGGAGGCTGCGGCTGTGCCAACCCGGGGGCCACCGGCTGCTGGCCGCAGGCCTTGGCGGCGCATCCGTCCGTCTGTCCGCAGGGACCAGTGCTGGACGGCAGAGCCCCGCTCCGCCCTGGGCGGCCCCTCAGAGGAGGGGCCCGCCGCCCCCTCGCCGGCCGCCGGGTTTTAACGGGCCGTGCTGGGGCCGTGCGGCAGAGCGGGATCAGCGGCAGAGCCGGAGCGGCGGGGGCCGGCCGGGAGGATGCAGCCGGACCTCCCCGTCGGCGACGCGGCGCTGCGCAGCCCACCGGTCCCTGAGCCGGCCGGCGGCGCCTTCCCCAGCGCTGAGGCCACCAAGCCACCTTACAGCTACATCGCCCTCATCACCATGGCCATCCAGAGCGCGCCCGAGCAGCGCATCACCCTCAGCGGCATCTACCGCTACATCATGGGCCGCTTCACCTTCTACCGCGAGAACAAGCAGGGCTGGCAGAACAGCATCCGCCACAACCTCTCCCTCAACGAGTGCTTCGTCAAGGTGCCCCGTGATGACAAGAAGCCGGGAAAGGGCAACTACTGGACCCTCGACCCCGACTGCTACAACATGTTCGAGAACGGCAGCTTCTTGCGGCGCCGCCGGCGTTTCACCAGGAAGAAGGGCCTCCGGGATGCCCCAGGCACTGAGGGAGACGAGGGGCGCGGGAAGACCCCCAGACAGCAGGGGCGAGGGCTGCCCGCTGCCCCGCTGCCGGAGAAGGGGAAGGCAGAGGGGGGCTACACCTCGCCGTCGGCCACAGGACGCCTGCCGAGCCCTGCCACTCCGTCTGAAGGTGCCGGGGCGCCAGGTTGCGCTGAGCCGTGTGCCCGGCGTCAGCCGCCCAAAGCCAGGCAGCCCTGCCTGTACCTGCAGGACATGCCACAGCCCAAGGGGCCGTTCTTCACGGCGCCCGAGAGCCGCCCGCCCAAGGAGACTGTCTTCGGCGGGCTCCCGGCGGCGCTGCAGCTGCCCCGGCCAGGTCAGTACCCATTGCCCGGCGAGCGGCCGGCCCAGCACCAGCACCCTGCCCTGCTGCCTGCCCTGCTGCCCACCCAGCACAGGGACCCCCCGCAGGACTCGCCGGCCACCCCAGACACTCCCCCAGAGCAGCTGGAGGGCAAGGAGCTGGCTGCCCCTGGTTTGGGGCCGTGTCAGCCATTCGGGCAGGTGCCACCTGCATTCCCTGGCAACCTCCTCGGCACGGGCAAGCCCCCCCCATCCTGCTTCCTGGAGGGAGAGGGCTACACGCAGCCCCACCTGCCCGTGTTCGGCTCCTTCAGCCGGCCGGGCCCCGAGGCGCTGGGCAGCAGCTACCAGTGCCGGGTGCAGGCGCTGAGCTTCTGCATGAAGGAGAGGCCCTGCAGCACAGCGCTGGAGCATCTCCTGGCCGCAGCCCCCCAGGCCTCCACTGCCCACCGCCAGCCACCCTTCGGGGCCATGGGGCCACGGGCAGGTGAGCAGAAGGAGCCATGGGGGCCAGGGACCACGATCCCACTGCAGGGGGGTAATGGCTACCCCCTGGGGCTGCCCCCCTGCCTCTACCGGACACCCGGCATGTTCTTCTTCGAGTGAGGGACTCCCCAGCCTGGGACAACCCAGCAGCTAATAA
The DNA here is from genome assembly GCF_009819655.1 of Sylvia atricapilla. Lineage (NCBI taxonomy): Eukaryota > Metazoa > Chordata > Aves > Passeriformes > Sylviidae > Sylvia > Sylvia atricapilla. The sequence continues at coordinate 7,524,997 of NC_089155.1, forward strand.
AGCACATTCCCCAACGTTGCCTCTGTGGTCTCTGTGCCCCATTCGAGGTGGGCAGTGGGCAGGCGCAAACTGGGGACCCGGCTCAGTTGCTGGCTGTGGGATACACATGCCCAAGGCTGCCTGGCACAACCTTCAATCCCCACCAGTCCCTCCATCCGTGATCACTGACTGGATGGTGAGGCCGTGTGGGGACAGGGCATGGCCTGCGTCAGGGCGCTTACACCCAGGTCCTGTGCCCCAGGGAGATGCGGGGATAAGGTCCTGCCCCAGTGTGGGGCCGGGAGCCCCTGAAACACCATCCCATGGTACTGTGAGGGAACTTTGTCCCAGGGGGTCAGGGAGATGTGCTGCAGCAGAAGTTATCCTTCAGTGGAGCCCCACTGTCACCTCGTTGTGCCTGGGACCCCTCCAAGTTCTGGTTTTGCACAGGATGTGACACATGGCACAAGTGGCACCAGCCTCAGTGTGTGGCCCTGCAAATGGACCCGTGTTGCCCCAGACAGACTGCAGGGAGGCACCAGCAGTTGTGGCACAGTGTGGAGGCTCTGCTGTGGGGAGGACAGGGCTCCTTCCCCTCTCTTGTCCTTGCTTGTGGCTGTGTCAGTGCCTGGCTGGGATTCCAACTAGTCCCTGAAGACTCCGAGACCAGGGCAGCCCCAAAGATGGGCTGTGCCAGGGGCTGCAGCTCTGATGGGAACAGCCAGGAAAGTGGATTCCTCTGACCTGAATCATGCAGGGTGGCTGCCAGTGAAGAGGCACCAGCTGAGTCACCGCTGTTGACACTGGGCTGGGCACAGGGATATGCCCAAACTGGCCAGGCTGGGGGACACTGGGGTGAGCAGGGTCCTCACATAGCCCCAGGATGGAACCTGGCCATCAGCCCCTTCCCACACAGTACTGGGACACCTGAGCACTGGAGTGGGGCCAGAGTGATGCTGGCAAAGTGGGGGGCTGTGCTTGCGCCCCTCATCCTGCCAGCTCCAGGAGCAGCACCGCCCAGAACCCACGGCATGGCCTGCCCCAGGATAGACAAAGGGCTGGCAGCGGCTCTCTGTGCTGATGTAGGGACCAAACCTGTATCAAAGTTCCCCCACCTCCCCAAGGCCAGGGGGACTCCAGTTTGGCCAGTCTCGGGGGTCTCTGCGGGGGCGGTGCTGGCACGGAGGAACGCTGCCGTCACTCAGGGACCGGGAGCACCGCGGCCGCGTCAGCTCTGCTATCAGCCCCGCTATCAGCCCCCAGACGGCTGCTGCTGGGCCATGGCTGTGTCCCAGCGCCGGGCAGGGCAGGGGGGCCGCCCTTCATCATCGGGGGCCGCCACTCAGCCCTGGGCCTCTCTTTTCTCCTTTTTTTCCCTTACCCAGTGGAAAACAATATTTGAGCGCCTACATCATGCTGGCGTCTCCGGAGCGGCCGGCGGCGAGCGCGGCTGACCTCAGCCCCCTCCTTCGCACGGTCCCCGGGGGCGCGGGAGGAAGCGAGCGCCGCAGCCGTGCCCAGGGGCCGTCTGGTTCCCACGGAGCGTGGCCGGGCCCATCGCCCGCCCCGGCTGGGAACGCACGGTCCCGGCCCCATGCTGTGCCCGGGATGGGGTCTCCGTGCTGGGAGCAGTGTGGAGCATCCCAGTGTCCCCGCAAACTGCAGCGGCCGCTAGGGATGGGCACTCCTGTCCTGCACAGCCGCAGCTAGGGATGGGCACTCCTGTCCTGCACAGCCGCAGCTAGGGATGGGCACTCCTGTCCTGCACAGCCGGCACTGCCCGGCAGCGCACATCAGAGCGACGCGCTCTCCCAGCGCTCCCCTTTCCCGCCCTCACCCCGACTGCCGATCACGGACCCGCAGTTCCCCCAGCTCTGCCTCCTCCCTGGCTCCCTCCTGTTCGCTGTGGGTGGCCTCATCCCCCGCCCACTCGCCCGCCTCCATCCTGGGCCGTGCCGTGGCCAGGACTTGCTGCACCCGGTCACTGGGCGAACGTGCTGCCGCTGCCGGCGGTGCTGCCAGGTGCCAGGTGCCAGTGCCGGGGGTCTGCCCGCTCCATTTCCCTCCCTGCACTGCCTGCGGGGATGGGATCCTTGTTTCTGCAGGCAGGGTGGGTGCCACAGGAACAGGGTGCCTGGGGAATGTGTGCCGCTCCAGGCTCTGGGGATGGATGCTGAGGACACACGTGTGCACATCCAGACTGCACCGTGCATCTGTGGGGGTGATGAGGACCCCACACATAAGGGATGGACCTGGCTGTTGTGGCCAGTGGGACCAGTCCACTCCAAGCAGCTTAAGGGGCTCATGAGCCCTGTCAGCTGGGAACATAGGATGGGGTCATGGCTACTTCCATGGGTGTCAGCCCTGTGGCCTCACTCGTCCAGCCCCAGTGTGTGTCTCTGTAGGGTCCCAGGGTAGGAAGGAGGGGGCTGGAGAAACCAAACTGGGCTGTGGTGTAGGCATCCCCCACCCTGGGATGTGCTGGTGTCTGTGCACCCAGACATGCACACACAGGGCTGTGCTCAGGAACTGATCACCTACAGAGCTCAGAGTGCCAGGAATGTCTGGGGCTGATGGTCCATCTGGAAGCCCCGTGGTCACCCCACAGCAGGACCCTGCAGCCCCTGTGGCTGTCCAGGGCCAGGGCCGGGACCGGGGCGATGCTCAGCTCCTGGGGCCAGACAGGAAGGAGACGTCACCGCCGTGGAGCGTAACTCAAACCAGATGGGGCTGCGCTGGCGTCCAGGCCTGTGGGGTGGTCACCGACAGGAACCGGTCAAAGGCTGCCGGCAGGAAGCGGCTGGGAGGGATGCCTGCGGCGGGAGCTGGAGTCCAGGCTCTGGCAGCCTTAACCACTTCAGGGCCAGGCACAGCTCCCCTGGGCAAAGGGGCACCAGCACCCACCAGCCCTTGCCTGGGCATCCCACCCAATATGGGCAGATGCTGAAGATGTGAGAACACGTCTGTCTGACTGGCAGCTGATCCATCCACCCATCCCTTCCTCCAGCCCCTGGGGTGCTCAGAGCTGTTGGGTGTGTAGACCAGACACCCTTGGCACTATGCCTGCACAGCCCTGCCCAGGACATACCAGGTGGTCCCTGACCACAGCACAGCCCAGACCCATTCCCTCTACCACGGAGATGAGATTCTGTTTCCCATCCTCATCTCACTTATCCTGCGACTGTCAGGCCCCACGGGTGGGAGTAGGGCCTCCCCAGCCCCTGGAGTGGCAGGTATGGGCTGTGGGCAGACCTGTACATTTATTTACAAGAAAGCAAGTGCTTTGGAGGGCTCCATTATGAGGCAGGGTCCCACCCGCCGTGGCTCCTGCCCGGTGGGCACAAGCCTGAAGCCCCTTCCCCTGCTGCAGCCAGTGGGGAGGTGAGGGGCAATATCTCCCTGTGTCTCTCCCCAGTGTTTTTCCAGCAGGCACAGAGGGTAGAGGCAGCTCCAGAGCAAACACACAGCCTTGGCTTGGGGGGTCTCAGCCAACCCCCATCCCCTCCTGCAGCGTGCAAGGCTGGATGCTGCAAATCCCAGGGGATGCCCATCCTCTGGCAGCACCGGGCAGAGGGGACGCGGATGGGGACAAGGCGCGGGAGCTGGAGCAGCACCCCTCTCCCCAGTCCCGGCAGGTCCCGCGGAGCCCTCGCACAGGGCGGGGGAGCTGGCGGCCGCAGCGGCGGAGCAGTTCCGGTGTGTTGGTGGTCGGCTGAGCGGTGCCGGCCGGAGCGGGGAGCGCGGGCCAGCTGCTCTGCATTAGCCCGCCTCGCTCATCGCGATCTGCCGGGGACGGGTGAAGCAGAGGTTGTGTTTTTCCCCCGCTGGCAGAACCGAAGGGCAGGGAGGGCAGGAGGAACACAAAGCCTCCTTCTTTCTTCGTTGGCTCCCAGCTGGGGACGCCGCTGGAAGCGTGCTTGCTGCTTCCTCCCTTCCTGTGCGAGAAGCAGCTCGGGGCCAGCTCCGCTCCCACATGCCCAGCTGGCCAGGAGGAGGTGCCTGAGCCCCGGCTCCGGTGCCAAAGCACCAGGGTGAGGGTCCGCAGTGCCCTCCAGCATCATCGCCGAGCCACAGAGCTGGGAAAGGGAGGTCGGACAGCGCAGGGGCCAGCGGCAGTGAAGGCAGGCAGGGCTGCGGCATTTACAAGCAGAGAGAGCACTTTTCGTGTCCAAAAGCAGAGAGCACCCGGCGGCCGAGGCAGCGGGATCACACCGGAATGGCCTTCCTCCTCCGAGGGCACGAGAAGGAAGCGTGAGCAGAGCACAGATGCTGCAGGTCGGGCATCACGCAGCCAGGCCAGGGCCAGAGATGAGATCAGAAACCTTCACTCCAGAGCAGCTTCGCAGTCTGAGGTAATCCCAGCAGGAACATCGGCTCGGTGGGAGTGAGGCGGGCTGCAGCCTCCGGACCCTCAAGGCCACTGTGAGCACCCCCAGCGGTGATGTGGTCCTGAGCGCAGTGGGACCCGCTCAACAGAGCTGCTCCAGCCTGGTGGGTGTCCCTCTCAAGTGGTTGCTTTCTGGCCTCGGCTCCCTGGGGAACCTGAGCTGGGCTCAGATGCCCAGCGCTGTCAGGGACCCCGAGCTGGTGATCTTCCTGAAGCGGTTGGCAGCGCATACCCCGATGAAATTTTTCTGTGAAAGGCAAGAGGAAAGATTTTCATCCTCTGGCAAGGGCTGTGGCACTGAAGATTGAGTCAGACCCAGCTCTGGGTCTGACACTACTCCTGCCCCTAAAAGCTGCTCTTGGGATCAGCTCAGGAATAACCACTACAAAGGGACCTATGTTTCATGGGGGCGTTACTCCAGGGACATCCATGCTCAAGGGTCCCCAGCCCTATGTCCCAGCTGCCAGCAGCACAGTGAGACAGAGCCATTCTCCATGCTCCAGATTCTATCCACCAGGACAGGCAGAGTCCGGCAGCCCCCTCCCAGCCCCCTCAGAAGCTGCTGACCCTCATGCCCTTGCCAGACCCCACACCTTCCAGCGCCGCCTCATGACATATTTCTTGAGCAGCACTTGGGACTTGAGCCGTCGATTGGAGCGTTTGGCCTTTTCTGCCAGGTTATTGAGCCAGGGATGCTGCAGGCACTGGTCAGCACTCATCCGGGCACTGGGAGAAAGAGGAGCCCATGTCAACCCTGGTCAAGCCTCTCACCCCCAACCACCTCCTTCTCCAGCCACTCCAGAGCCCCCAAACCCCATAACCCTGCAGGGAAGAACCAGATGGAAGGAGGTGCCCAGGTGGGGCTGGGCAGGACTCTGAGGGGCCCAGCACATCCTGCTGGACAAGTGTCCCTGCAGGGCTACAGGGCTCTGTTGGGGACAGTCAGAGTGGGGCAGAGCCCTGTGGGGTTAATTCCATACTGGACCCAGGGGATGCTGTTGGCCTTGGTGAAGAGGCAGCATGTGGTACCCGGGCTAGCTCTGGGAATATCCATCCCAGGACCCCATGGCCACTGCCAGACTCACACCTCTTATCCTTGATGATGAGGTTGGAGACGAAGTCCTTGGCCTCATTAGAGACACTCTCAAAGGTCTCCTCGTCGAAGTACCAGTTGGCAGCCAGGACGTTGTTGAGTGTCTCGGTGTCATCGTCACCCAAGAAGGGGGAGAGGCCGCTGAGCCTGGGGGTGCAGGGAGGTGAGGAGGAAGATGTTCTCAGACTTCAGCACCTCCTAGACCCCCTGGAACAGACCCAGCCTGGCCAAGGATGTTCCAGGAATGTGCTGCCACCATCCTGTGCTCCTGCCTGCAGCCAGGCTGAGCCTCTTCCTGCTCCCCAGCCTCACACAACCATCTCCCCATCCAGGACCCCCCACCTGCCACCAAGCAGCCAGGTGCCTGGAGACAAGTCTGCACCCAGAGGAGCTGTGCCCACAGCTCCCCAGCATGGCACTGGCAACCCCCATCCAGCCCTGACGTACAGCATGTAGGTGATGACGCCCATGCTCCACATGTCCGTGGAGTAGGAGACCTGCTCGTAGTTGACCACCTCAGGGGAGAGGAATTCAGGGGTGCCAAAGTTCACTTTCAGCTTCTCATTGGGATTGTACCTGCAGCCGAGAAGGGGTGCAAGTCAGCAGAAGGGGAACAGGCTGCTCCCCCAAACCACTGCCCCTCTCTCAGCAGATGCTGCCCTCCCCAGCTGATCAGGGAGTGCCATGGCCAAAGCAATGGCCTAGAGCAAGTCCTGGGGCTCCAGGTACCCAAAGGCACACAGAGATGAAGGGTGGAAGGGGAACAGGGAGGAGGGACAGAGCAGAGAAAGAAAACTTCACCTTCGAGCCAGCCCAAAGTCGATGATCTTCACCATGTGCCCAGTGGCAGAGACGCAGAGGATGTTCTCAGGCTGTGGGGACAGGGTGACCATTGTCCCACCACCAAGAGAGGACATCCCCACTGCACAGATCCAGCAGCCCATGGGTCCTGCAGCTGGCCCACACCAGAGCAATGCTGACAGGCATCACTCCCACAGCCAGTGTCCTGCTGTCACCTTTGGCCCTGTCATTGTCAGCCCCCAGCCCCGCACCTTGAGGTCGAGGTGGAGGACACACATGTGGTGCATGAAGCGGATGCCCTCGCAGATCTGCCGGACGAACACCATGCAGTCCACCTCTGTCAGGTGGTAGTCATCGTCGATGATCCTCTCAAAGAGCTCACCTCCCTCCACACTGCAGGGGAATGGACCACGGTGTCACTTTGGGGGGACTCCCTGCCCCAAGCCATCCTCCTGTCGAGCTCTTTGCCCTCCTGAGGACTCTGGCCCAGCTCCACCATGGAGGTGCTGAGCAGAGCCAGGGTGGGATGTAGCATTTTGGGGCTGGACAGCCCCAAGGTAGGCACAGGCACTCACAATTCCATGAAGAGGATGATCTCCCGGGGCGTTTCGATGGCATCGTAGAGCTGGATAAGATTGTGGTGGTTCAGCTGGTTCATCACGTCGATCTCCAGCAGCACCATCTCCTGCAGAAGGAGCCCCAGTGTGAGGTGTCAGCCCTGTGCCACTAGGACAGGCTGTGTCCCCACAGCAGGGGCACACAGAGTGTAACACTGCCACCACCTGCCCGGAGTCGTTCAGACCTTGTCCTTTGCTCCCTGCTTCCGAATCACTTTGGCTGCCAGCTTCAGCCCCGTCTCCTTCTCTGTGCACGTGTGAACTTCACCAAACTTGCCTCTATGGAGGGAAGGAGGAAGGGAGAGAGGGAGAAATGCCCACAGTATCAGCCACCCAGGCTGCTGGGGACCCTCCCATTGCACTGTGGTGCTGCTCTGCACTGCCCAAGGCACCCACCCATCATGACCAGAGGAGTCCCACTGACTCAGGGGCACTGCCCAAGGCTGGAGAGCAGCTTGGGACAGTGCCAGGAGAAGCACCGGGACCCCTCCTTACCCCCCGAGGATGTCCTTGGAGTTGAGGCTGAACTGGGAGCTGACACTGGCGGAGCGCAGGGTGACGGTGCGATGAGCGAAGGGGGCTGGCGGCGGAGGGACATCGTCTGCCCAGAGACAAAGGATGAGGTGAGAAGGGAATCTGCTGTCCAAGGGACAACGATCCACTTCTGGGTACCCCAGCCTTCCCTGGTGTGTAGTGAAGACAGGCACCCAGCCTGTGGGTGCAGGATGTGACCAGGTACTGATTGCTGGGCTGTGAGCCAGAGGTTCCTGGCTGGGGCTGCACTGGATCATGCAGCAACCCCTTGAAGGGTCTCATGCTATTGCCCATAGCATTGCCCTGCTGCATGGCACCAACCCAGCTCCATGGAACCCTGCACCACAGCTCATGTCACTCTGTTCCATGGCACCCATTCCAATGCATGGCACCTACCTCACTTCATGACAGTCACCCCCACCAATCCACATGTCACATTTACCCTTTCCAGGCCATGTCTTTGAGTCACCCTCTCCAGGCCAACCTCACTCCAGGCCACCGCCTCCTGCTCACCCTCCCAGGATAGATCCCACTCACAAGCACCCCATGCACACATTCCTAAGCCACCCTTTCCCAGGTGAGAGCAGGACCCAGCTTCACAGGGATCCACACAAGCACCCACTGCCCCCAAGCTCTGCCATCCCCACAAGGACAGTGGTGCAGGATATGAGGACATACTGTCCCCTGCCACCAGCCAGACAGCTACTGTCACTCCCTAGGCTCCTCTTCCTCACAGTGAGTGTGGCCAGAGCAGGCCAGGAAGAGATATGATGTATTTAGCCCTGTTGACAGTGAAAGGGGAGCTCAGAGGTCACCAGGCAGGTGACAAGCCAAGGACAGGAGCTGGCAGCTTGGAGGGCAGTGTGGGCATCAGGCAGGGCTATGGGGTTCCCAGGCTGTCACTCCACAGAGCATCTGGGAGACAAGGAAAAAGCAGGTACCTCATGGCCTTACCCAATATCTCAAAAGGGTCTTCCTTCCCAAAATCAGGGGTGAGGTAGGGGCTCTGGGGTGGCTTTGCCTCTGTCAAAGATGGTTGCACTCCAGGTCCAGGCTGCTCTGCCACCCCAGCAGGATCTGGGGGCTGCCCCATGGCACTGGGCAATGTCCTCTCCTGAGGGGTGCCAGGGAGTTCCAGAGGCTGCAGGTCCCCCAGAGCTGGTGGGCCAGAGCCAGGCTCTGTCAGACCCTCTTTTGGCTCCACCATCATGGGCTCCTCTTCTATTGTCTCCATCTCTGCCACCTCTGCCCATGGCTGCACCTCCCTGGAAGCAGGAGTGGAAGGTGAGCAGAGCCCAGCCAGCAGCTCCTGAGCCCAGCATCCAGAGACCCAGGGCTGCCTGGAGCAGCGAGGGGGGTCCCCCCATCCCAGCAGGGTGTGGGTACCTGTGGCAGGCAGCCGGGCAGCTCAGGCTCTGCAGCAGAGCCGGGCGCGGGGGCTCAGGGATCGTTGGTGGCTGTCCCTCTGTCCCCTTGGACACTTCCTCCCCTTCACCCTGAGCCTTCACAACAGCCATGGCCGCTGCCTCTGTGGGCTCCGCAGCCCCATCCCCAGCCTCTGCTCCAGGTGTGGGAGGCTTCACCTCTGCAGCTTTCTTTCCCCCATCCTGAGCCTTTGCAGTAGCTGGGACCTTCTCCTTTTTAGGACCTTTCCCTTCATCCCCAGCCTCTGCTCCAGGTGTGGGAGGCTTCACCTCCGCAGCTTTCTTCCCCCCATCTTGAGCCCTTGCAGTAGCTGGGACCTTCTCCTTTTTAGGCTCTTTCCCTTCATCCCCAGCCTTTGATGCAACTGTGGATTTTTCCACCTTTGCAGTTTTCTTCCCTCCATCCTGCACCTTCACAGCTGCTGGGGACTTCTCCTTTGCAGGCTCTTTTTTGCCTCCACCTTGAGGCATTTTTTCAGCTGGTGTTTTCTCTGCCTTTGCTGCTGCTTTCTCTCCATCCTGAGCCTTACTAGCATCTGAGCCTTTCTCCTTTGCAGGAATTATGGCTTTCTCCTTCACTGAAGCTGGGGTTTTCTCCTTCACTGGAGCTGGAGCCTTCTCCTTTGTGGGCTCCTCTTTGCCTCTGTCCAAAGCCTTTTTAACTGCTGGGGCTTTTTCTGCCTTTACCACTTTATTCTCCCCACTCTGAGCCTTTGCAGCATTTGGGGCCTTCTCCTTTGCAGCAGCCATGGTTTTCTCCTTTGCAGGCTTAGTGTCAGCTGGGACTTGCTCTGGTTTTGCATCTTGCTTCCCTTCATCCAGAGCTTTAGCAGCGGCTGGGACCTCCTGTTTTGCAACCACTGTGATTTTCTCCTTTGCAGGCTCTCCTTTGCCTCCATCCTGAGCCTGTGCTGCAGCCAAGGCTGTCTCCTCCATAGGTTTTGCCTTCCCTCCTTCAGAGTTTGCTGCCACCAGAGGCTTCTCCTCAGTGGACTCTGTTTTTCCACCACTCTCAGCCCCTGACCCACTGGGTGCTTCCTCCTTTTTGGGCTTGTCCTTTCCTCCATCCTGTGCCTCAGCCACAGCCAGGCCCTTCTCCTCCTTGGGGTCATCCTTCTCTCCACCCCTAGCCTTTGCAGCAGCTAGAGCCTTTTCTCCTTTGAGCTCTGCTGGAGTTTTCTTCTTCCCAGGCTTATCTTTCTCATCCTTCCCTACAGCCCGGGCCTCGGCGGCAGCCGGCACCTTCTGCCCGGTGGATGCTGCCTGCCCTCCATCGTGCTGCACGGCCGAAGCCTCCTCTCCTGGAACTGCTTTCCGTCCATCCTGGGGCTCTGGGGCAGCCAGAGCTGCCTCCTGCTCCGGCTCTGTCTTCCCTCCTCCAGGCTCATCCGTGCCTTCGCCCTGTGCCGCGGTGGCGGCTGGCACTGTCCCCCCTTGGGGCTGGGCAGCCCGGGGAGCTGCAGGTGCTGCGCTCCCCTCGGCTTCGGGGGCGGCCGTGCCTCCAGCCCCCCCAGTGTCGGCACCATCCGCGCCTCCGCCCTGCTCCATGGGACCCTCCGGGCAGGAGGCGGCTGCCCTGCTGTGCTCCCGGTTCGGGGCGACTCCTGCGGGAGAGAAAGCAGCAGCTGAGGGCTCGCCGGACCCGACGCCCTGCTGAAGGGACGGCAGGATTCGGGCAGTAGCTCTGCTCCTGCAGGGATGAGCTGCCGCCATCCAGCCGGGAACTGTGCCCCCGCCGCCCAGCCGGCGGCTCCCGGGCTGGTGGCAACGAGCCAGGGACCCCACGTGGCCACCAGTCCCGGCACCGTCCCATTGTGCCCCGATATCTGCCCCGCGGTGACTGATCGATGGCCTGACCCCGGCACCTGTCACCGGGTGCCTGGGGCCTCCGACGTGCGAACAGCCAGCGCGGCGCGGCCAGGGTGACAATTTCAGGCCACATCCCACCATGGCAGGGCAGGAGACAGCGATTCTGGCTCCGAGCTGGCAGCAGGGATCAGGAGAGGTGAGCGTTCCCGGCACGGCCCCACCATTGCTCCCCCTGAACGACACAGGAGGTCCAGCCGTGCAGGCAAACCCCATCTGCTCCGGGGCCACACAGACCCCGCACCCAGCAGCCGCCAGCGTTGTTTGTCCCCCTGCCAGGGGGAACCAGCTCCGCCAAGGGGACCTATTGGTGCCCGTACCTGCATTGGGCTCCAGCCCAGCACCTGATCCCCAAATCCCCGTTCTGCCCTGGGCTCCACTGCCCTCCTGTGCCGGTGATCTTTCCTCACCCTATCCCAAAACACTCCCGTGCAGCCATCCAGAGCTCAGGATAGCCCAGCCTCAGAATAAACCCACCAGCGACCATCCCAGTAACAGGGAAGTTGCTTGCTGGTCTACTAGAGCAGGAGGTGCAGCAGAGCCTGAAGAGCATTCCCACATCCCACAAGTCAGCACAGGAAGCCCGTGGGGATGGAGGTGCTCTTCTCAGGGCTGCGGGCTCCACTACCCACAGGACCCCCACCACTACAGCCCAAGTCAGAAGCCACGGAGACCCCCCTGGCCCCGTTACCTGGGTCCTGGTGCAGTGGGTCTCAGGGAGGCAGCATCCGCACTGTGGCAGCGCCGGAGGGAGCAGCCTCTTCTATGCCGGGTGTAACGGAGCCGGATTAGCGCGGGCAGAGGAGGATCCCTTACAGCAGCAGGAGCCGGCCCACTTCGCCTTTCCCAGCACCTGTTACTGCTGGAGCCCGTTAAAGGACACGCCACTCTCGCCTGTCCCTCGTGGGCTGGGGACACGCAGACAAGGGGCAGGGGACAGGGACAGACTTGCCTCCTGCTGCAGCACAGCACCACATGGAGGGCGTGCACTGGACACAGTGGCACCCCAAAAGCATTCCATGGGGGTGGCCTAGGTGAGCTGCACAGGGTCCAGATGGCTAAGGCCCTCCAAGGTGCCCACAGGTGACACAAGGTGGCCACTGGCCAACCCAGGGGGATGGTGGCCAGGAGCAGCTGATGATGGTGCTGGTCCCTGTGCTGCTGTGCCCAGCTCTGCCCACTAGCACTGGTCTTTTGGGAGAGCAGCTCCAAAGGACCCTGCGCTGTGTGGATATGATGTGGCACCTCTGGGCACTGCCACTGGGCTTTGATGGAAGTGACAGCAGCTGGGAAGTGGGGATTGGCCAGCAGCTGTAGCCTTCCCTAGGAACCAGTTGAAAGACTTATTTTCTACAAAATCAAGTGTTTTGGGAATCAGGGGAAGAAAGCAGAGGAGCTGGATGCTCCAGAGAGGTTGGGCTGTGTGTTTGGGTGCTGCACAGGCATTGCCAGCTCCTTCTGGGGTGCTGCACCCCAGGACACACCTCAGGCACCATGTGGGGCTGAATCCTGGCGTTTGCTGGAGGAGTGGGGCTCTCCCCAGGCCTAGGCTGGCCAGGTGCCCCAGGGAAGGCTGAGGTTACCCTGGGCTCCTCCAGCCTCAGCCCCTGCCAGCTGCCAGCCTGGTCCTGCCTCCCAGCTCCCCACTCCACTGTCACACAAAGCTCGTGTCCTCCCAGACACCAAACCCGGCTGCTTAAACCTTGCTTTGCTTTCTCCTTAGTTTAAAGCTTACCTTTGGCAGGGCTGGAGGCTACAGCAGCAAAGTAGGTGGGGAGGCTGCCCTGGCATCCACGATGGAGCTGAGTCAATGCTGAGTCAACAAGCAGCAGCAGCCCCCAAGTGTAAGTGCTCACTTTGCCTGCACCAACGCTCAGGAGGATCCAGGCAGTGCTTCTACTCCACATTGACAAGTCCCAGCTCCCAGTGAGCCACCAGCATCCGTGTGCCATGGCCTGGGGTCAGACTTTGCCAGTGGTTCACATGTGGCATTGAAATTGAGACAAGCCAGGGTGGGAGCAGAGCTGTCCCTGACTGCTGCCATCCCACCTGTCCCTGCCCTGCCCTGAGGTGCCCACCATCAACATCTCAGTGGAAGAGCAACATTTGCTCAGTGGGACACAGCTGGGACTCCTGAGCAGATATGGAGCTGTCCCACTCCAGCCTTCACAGCTGGGATTTATGGCTTCAGCAAGGCCAGCTCCTTCTGTTCCATGGCAGGACCTGGAATGTGATGAGGACCAGCAGGGGATAATGCAGTAGGCAGGCACACAGCTCCAACTCACTGATGTGCTGATGCAGTTGTGTACAAGCAGAGGTTGGAGCATCACCAGCAGCCACAGCTCTTAGTGACAACGAGACACACACTTCCCAGTCCTGGCCCAGGAGTGATGAGTGGGAGTCCCCCACCTTGGCTGCTGTAGGGCCACGGTCAGGAATAACTGGCCAGATGCTGTGCCTGGCCAGCAGGGACTCTGCCCATCGACTGTCATCGCCACCATACAGTTTGGAATTGCCCCTCCCCTCCTCCAGTCCAAGGCTGCCAGGCACCTGGAGGCCACCAGTGTCACTTCAGGCACATACTGCCACCACTCCACCAGCCTTCGGCTCTGCACCCTCCTAGTAAACTCAAGGTGGAAGGAGCACATCCATGCCCAGAGATAAGGCAGAAGCCCATGAGCCAGAGCCATGCCCCACAGCCCCCTTGGAGCTCTTGGTGTGGTGGACACTGGGATAAAATTCTCCAAGGAGAGCAGGAGCAAGCATTTGGACACCAGCCAGCCTTCCAGGGATGCCTGCAATCTTCCACGCTCCCTGGGAGCAAGGTTGGTCTGGGCACAAATCCCTGGGACAAGGTGAGGGAGCAAAAGCCCTGGGCATGGGTACTGGGGAGCCATGATACTCCAAAGGCAATAGGTGACCATGGTTTATCATTATCACACATAAAATTAATTTGTGGGCAGAAAGAAATAAGCTGAAATCAGACCTTTGGGAAGAAGGAACTGTAGAATTGAAGGGCAGTATCTCTTGCACCCGAGGATTTTGGATGCCTTGACCCAAAACCACACACCCAAGGAGCAGCACAGCACTCTGGGGCTCTGCAAACCACCCACCACCCAGGCTTCTCAACCTGGACTTGGGTTTTTTTTTTTCTGCCTTCCCATTCAGGAACTTAAGCCAGAGCCTACATTGGCTGCAGCTGGGAAACAGCCTGTCCTGGGGCTATCTGGCAGCGCCTCAAGCACGCTGTTCCCTGGCGACGCCGTTGTCACAACTGCGGCAGTACACTTTAACCTTTACGTTTACCCTGGGAAGGGAGGCTCTGCGGGGCCAAAGCCAGCCCATTCCCGGGAAACCCTACACCCCGGCTAAATTGAGCGGCAGGGCAGGCTGAACAACATCCCCACCTGAATCCCAGCCATGCTGCTGAAACACAAACCAGCCAGGCTGTCTGGCTTAACTGCTTCCATCAGAAGCAGGGCTTCCACCACGAGCTGCCATCATGTCATGACAGGTGTCAGCAAGGTGATGGGGAAAGACAAGGAAAAATCCCAACATCATCAAAAGAGCATCCAGAGCAATGCGGCCACCAGCAGCAGCACCAGGGAGCACCAGGGCCTGCCCAGGTCCAGGGGTCATTGCCAGGTTCAGGCCAGGTCACACAAACAGCTGCAAAAGTTTCATGGTGGAGACAGAAGGGAGAATCAAAGCTGGGATTTCAGAGCATCATCAAGCCTTTTCATAAGAATTTATTCACCAATTTGATCTTGCAAGTCAACATGAAAGTCCAGGAAAACATTGGCTGCCTTCTAGTTCCAACTCTAGTCTGTGTTCAGCAAATTATTTTGATAACAAATTGAGTACAGCTCAACTAGACAGAGCAGAGGAAGATTTAGTACCCAGATCTTCTCTCTTAGTGTCCTCCCACTCCTTGCTCTCAAGGCACGCACATAAAGGTGATGGGCTTTGAGTACTGGAATACAAAAATGTTTTTTGCAAAATCCACAGGGATAATACAGATTTTACATTACTTTCTCGACCTACCCTGACTCTAAAGGGAGGTGTTGGAATAGCACTTAGTTAAATCCCAGACTCCTGCTCCCATCTTGTAAATTTGTTCTCCCCAGCACCGGAAAAACCACCTACCACCACTTCTCTGCTGAAGCCTTGGCCAAATCCCATCCTCTCCAACATCCAACTCCTTCAGGACATTTTTACACTTGGTACACGAGAGCAGTTTTCCCACCATGTCACCACCACACACCCCAGCCCGTGAGAATCTGGTGGGTGACTGCAAGCTCATACAAACACCCCAGACCCTTGGAGGCACAGCTGCCTGAGGCTCCTCTCCTGCTTGCAGTGCATAGGGAATACAAGAGGCCATCTTTGGGGGAAGATGTAATGTCTTTTATTAGACCCAAATGATACCATTGGGGAAAAAATACTGTCAAGCTGTCAGGCACACAACCCCTTCCTCAAGGCAGAAGAGGCCATGTAGGGCCATCAGGGAAATCCAGCTGCTTCATCCTTCAGGGACGGGTGGCTGCTCCAGTTCCACAGCATCATCGTCCTGCATGCCTTCACATTCTTCAGCAGCTCATCATCATTCCAGCTTCTCCCTGACTCATCATAAATATTTACTGCTCCTCCTACCCACACGCTGCCTTCTCCAGAGCTGGCACTCGAGGAAAAAAGCAAGAGCTCCCTGACAGCACATCTGAGGTTCTGTGACGTCCCCAGCCAGTAGCAGAGCACAAGAACAGCTCTACCATGACAGAAATGGGGTTAAGGCAGACAGGTCAGATCCACGTGGATTTTCATTTTTGAGAAGAGGATGCTGACATGTGCCTTGTGCTCCAGCCACTCCTGCTGATTGTCACAGCAGCAGTGACAGCAATTTTTCTGGCTGTCCTGTAACTCTCAGCTCAGTGGCACAGGGCTATCAGCAAAGTCAGAAAAATGTGACTGAAAGCCAAAATGGGTGATTAGCTTTTGGGTCAACCACTGCCACAGTTACATGAAGATCCTCTAAAGAAGGGAAGCAAAAGCTGAGATGTGAGCAAATGGAAGCATGAGCTTGCCATTTCCAAGAACCCACACTGCCACTGGGTCATTCATCTTTTAGTGCCTACACACTTCTCTAAGCCTCTCATTCTCCAGTTCCTTAGCTACTAGATGCACAAAACCTTTAATTTTTTTAAAAAAACCCTTGTATTTCAGTGTAGCTGGCTTTTTCTCTTTTAATCCCAGCACTGAAGTTTGAGGCTGGTGCTCTTTGAAACACTCTCAATAGAGACCCCAGCTGTTCTGCAATGACATCTCTTGAGCACCACACTTTTTAGAATTCCTGCAGAAATATCATTCCTCAGGTACAATAAATGTTCATCTTGGAATTTAGGTCTCTAAGGACTTTCTTCCACTTTCTCAATCTAGGATTGATATAGCAATTGCTTGATGTACTTTGGCAAGAATGGGACAGCACCTCTAACCACCCCCTTAGCTAGAGTCTAACACCAAGTCTGAACTCTTTTTCACCCAAAAATCTGAACAAAAAGCTACACACTCTGGGAATACTTCTTCAACAGTATCCCAGTTCAGAGGAAATGAAAGCAAATGTTTTCCATAACCACCAAACAAGAAAGATGGTCCAGTTAGGACAAATTTATTCTAAATTTCCCTTCCCCCCGCCCCCCCCCCCCCCCGCCTCTTTGAAGCAGCACAGCAGTAGCAAGCAGCCCTGCTCATGGGTGTTTCAGCAAAACATAAAGGTAAGAAATCAGAGCACAATACTAAGTAAGAAATAATTATTGAAACTTTAATCTAGATGTGTCCACTCTTCACAGTGCCAGCAGTTTTGTCCTCCAGCACATTTGAGCACTTGGGTTATATTTAGCTCTGCTCACTGCCCAAACTGGCCAGAGATGCTGATGGCTCTGTAGCCAAGAGACCTGCACTGGCAGGAGCTGGGGCAGCAGCTCACAGCAAGTCACTTGCCAGATAAATGGTTCCCCAAATAGAAGGACTTCAGCTATAAAACAGCAAGATGGTTTAATGCCCTAATATATACAAAGAACTACATTTAAGCGTGGGCAAGATTTATATTTGTGGTCATCCAAACATCAACAAGGAAGGCCAGACCCACGCTACACTGGCTTGAAGGAACCTCACTTAGCACAATTCAAACTAAATGTAGACTAAAAGGCTAAAAAACAGACACTTGAAAATAGCAGTTAGTGTACAAACACAAGACAGCTCTGCCAGACGCACACAGCTGTGTGGTCAGCCTTTACCAAAAGACTCTTCTGCAGGAGAGGGCTTCAGCCCACTATCCAGAGACACTGAGCAATTAGGAATCTTTATTTAGGTATAACGTATCTGTATGCAATATTAAAACCTGGTTAAGTCTCTAGAGAAGATGGGGCTGGATACACAGCAAGGCCAGGAGGCACTGCTGAAATTCCATGGGCTCAGGTGGAGTTTAACAACTCAGTACAACAATGGAACTGAGCACGGGAATTCAGACTGAGCAGTCATGGAAAAACAACTGCTCCCTCTCTCCTACCTAGGGAGTGGAGAGGGATGGGATCTCCCTCCGTTAATCACGTGGATGCTCATCAGCATCGGAATCTATCTGAGAAGTTGGGAGACTTTGGCATAGTCAGTGGTTGATCACTGGGCTTCACTTCTACGCTGCGGTATTTGCGTATTGGGTTTGCCTTGTGGACCTGTGAAAAAATAAATATAAGCAAGGGCAAAACAAAGCAAATGGTTGCAGTTACGATGAAGCTGAAATTTGCAGGTGAGCTATGGATGAAGTGAAGGCAGGTATCTGCCTGAGACCACCACACCACCCTGGGCACTGGAGTAAGGTAGTGGGAAAATGCACAGCACATTCTGGGGTTGTTGGTTTTACTAAGATCATTCTGCTTTGATAACTACACATGTGCGGCTCCAAAGCTCAGCCATCTCAGCACAGCTGCCTTCTTTGTTTGCATAGTTTTGTAGGTTTGTTTTTTTTAAACCAGTTGTGAAGTTGGTGAGTCATCAGTTTGCAAAAGGAAACCTTGAAAAGGCAGTTTTAGCACAGCTCCACTGTGACATTAGCTCCATAAGGATATTCCCACCTTCCTTTGGGTTACTTTACAGCCCTTGCCCAGAAACAGCTCACTTACCATTTCTTGTCTTAGCTTAGCAACTTCTTCCTTTTCACGCTCCTCCTGTTGCTGCCTGATCTGCTCCTCATACTCCTCCCTTAAGGCTTCTGCATTTGCCAATCGCTTTTCAAATTCTTGCCGTTCTTTTGCTCTTCTTTCTGTTGCCAGCTCAAAGCTTTCAGGAACTACAGAACCAGAAAGGCTCTCTAAGTTTGAAATAGAGGAGATAACAGTGGTTCAAAGACAGGCAGGTAAAACAGAGCAGTACTAATGGTCAGTGGAAGCCTCCCTTTGGAGAGCTTCCCCTTGGTAAGGGTGGTTAGGAGATACCTCCAGGCTTCAGGAAAAGAGAAAACTTTACTCCCAGACGTGAGCAGTGTTAATGCAGACGTCACCCCATCATGGGTGTTCTCATGGGAGGGAGCAAGCACACAATTGTTAGCACAAACAAGCTTTTGGCTGGTTTTATGCTCTACAAATCTCAGTCTACCCAAGCAGTAGATGCCTTCATCTCATTAGAAACGGGAGGGAAAGAGTGACAGCACTGCAGAAATGCCAGCTGTCTCTGCAGGGAGCTCCTCACATTCTCAGTACCCTTATCCTAAGCTGGCACACATCAATCATCTGCCAATTGCAGCAGAGTTGCTAAATACAGCTGCCATGCTGGAGCAGGACAGGGGGGCGGAGAGGAAATCCCTCTGCTCCCAGGGGATACAAGCTGCTAGGCAATTAGTTTATTAAATGCAGGACATAATTGGCTGTGCTGATGAAGAAGAGGCAACAGCCAGAAAAAACATCACCTAATTGCATCATTTCTGAGCTATCAGCCAAGCCCATGTAGCAAGTAGTTGCAACTCTACCTGATAGCATCTTATGTTCCTTTTTGGGCACAAAAGGCTCCTGGTACATCACTGTGTTGGGACGAGCTTTAAAACATGCTGCCTCTTTCTGCCTTTTCAAGTCTTCTTTAAGCTGCAAGAGAAGAGAGCACATCACATGGGAGGCCATCTCCCCTTGACCCAGACTCTGGCACTCTCTACACTGGAAAAGCCATGCTGACTTAGTCAAATAATTCCTATAGAAAATTATATTAAAGCCAAAAAGTGGTGTCACTTGTTGCCCAACAGTTGCTTTGCCAAAAATAGCCTGAAGAAAGTTTCAGGTGTCCACTGCAGACTCCACATGAGAAAATCAGTATATTATTTATGTGTCAATAAATTCCTGGAGACACTCAGCAAAGGAATTCAGCTGCACAAAGCTGCTGCTTAGAAAACAACCCACAGCTGTTCATAAATCCCATCATTTACCACAAAGTGAGAAAAATAAAAACAAACCATTGACCAATCCTTAACCCATAGCACAAGTCTCATGCCAAGTACAGAAAAATTCCTTGCTCCAACTCAGCTACTGATTAATTCAAGGAGGGCAGTTTCTGCAGTCAACCACAACTCCACCAGCTGACTTAAGCCTGGTCATTATAATTATCCTCCTTATCCTACCTGCTGTTTCCAGCTCTGGAGCTTGGCAGCTCCCCGTTCATCCACCTGCAGATGGAATGGTTCAGGCTGAGTTGGGGTTTTGACCTTCTTTTCTGGCAGTTTAACTTGGTCAAAGTAAGGCAGAGGCAGCGCTTTGAACTTTGGCACCTGAAATAAACAACTCCAAATATTACTTGTCCTTTCCTTGAAGTTTAATAGACAACAGCGAATCCTGTCACACTCTTTTTACTGAAGGAGCGGAATCCAAGGTAGCATTTAATTCTTACCTCTTCCTTCTGTAGTTCTTCTATTTTTTTCTCTTTTTGTATTTGTCGCTCTCTGTCCCTGGCATCGAAAGAGAAGGGGCGAACTTCCACATGCCTCTGCTCTGGCATTTTGGGTTTGAAGGGCACTCCATAATGTGGCATAGGATTAGCTTTGATCACAGCCATCTCCTCTTTTTCCTAAAAAGATATTGGCATTAGATTTTTTACTTTTGTATAGACTGCAGCTCCTACCAAGCAAAGCCACAAGAAGCTTTGAATGAGCTTTTTTAATAAGGGGCACAGCAGGGTCACACAGACAGTGGACACTGCAAAAATTAGGAATCCAAGAAGTACCAATTTATTGGTGTCCTGAACCACAGGCCAAATTCTTCCTTTTTTGAAACCACTCTCAATTCTGGTAGTCATCCAAATTAGAGTGTAATTATTTAATACTCTCTTGACAAGAGGGAAAGGAAGAATGTGAAGCTTTCAGAATCCTGCTCCCAACCTCAGGGGGAAAAAAAGGTCCTGTGTAATATCTGTCTTCCATGGCAGAATAGGGAAGGATGAGAAATCTAAGCAGTTCACTTTCCTTATTCATAGCAACAACATCTCAGAAGCTCTCATCAGTGCCCTAGCATTTAAATTTAATTTTTAATGAGAATTCAGTCTCTGTAAAACGACTAGCAATAACCAGATTGCTTGAAGTGAATGGCACAGGCAAAGGTAAGCACTGGAGGAAGTGCTCACAAGAGGGAAGGAAGGGGCTTCCAGCCCCAGAGAATCCCACCCACATCCAGAGGCACAACAGGCACCACAGGGAGACCTGGGCCTGGCTCCAGCCTCATCACAACTGTTACCTTTTCCTCCTCTCTGCCAGACACACGGGTTTTGCTTCTCAATGTAAAGGCTGGAGACTTGGGGACTGTTACAGGAAGTGCTTTCTTCTCTGGAACACCCTGTTCAGAAGAGCCAGTAAGGAGTTACCCAAGGCCAAGTGCCAAGAAAACATCTCAGAGAAACAACCTGACAGCACAGGATGTACCTACTGCGGTTCTTACCTAATGACAGACACTCTTTACTAAGATCATTAAACACATAATGCAACACAGCTACAAACATTTTGAAGATCATTGCCACCTGAGGTCCAATTCCCAAGTCTGAGTGTTATTAAACTTCTTACCACAACATTCTCCAGGATTTTTGTGGGACATGGCCTGGAATGGAATTCAAAGTGCTCTTCTTCCTGCTGCTTCTTACTCTCACGATCCTGAATTCTTTTTTCTATTTCCAGCTGAAAGCCAATGGGTTGAGTGAGCTCCTTCACAGAGGGTTTCTTGGGCAGGACTGGCCCACCCTCAAAGATTTTGTGATTGAGTTCTCGAGCTTTGAATTTGTACCTGTGCAGGAACAATGGAGACAGTCACCAATTGTACATTGTACGTTAGCATGCAGCTCTAGTTAGCAATTCTTCCTTTGCTTTCAAAACAGCAAGAAACAGTAAGAAAAATCTTATAGGTTGTTTTCATAGAAATCCAAAACTTTGCCTATAGGCAAGTTTTGAAGCGCATGCATGCTATATTGGGTTTGCTTTACTCATCACAAGCTGTACTCAACCCAAGATCAGCTCTCCTACGAGCACTTTCTTCAAAATGAATTGTTTATATTTTGCATCCCTACAATCAGGGCTAAAGAACTATGAACAACCTAAAGGAATCTCACTGGTGTATGCTACTGATTCTTTTACACAAAAAGGGTATTCCAGAGAAATGACATTTTGGTATCTAAAAAATATTTCCAGTGTGGTACAATCAACCCCTGGAGGACTAGAGCAAGCCCTTACTTACTGTTGAATTTTCTCTATTTCCTCTGCTTCTAACTCTGCAGCAGTTTTGCAGGTGACAGGTCTCAGGCGCTGCTTTGTTCGCAGCACGGGTGTTTTGGGGCGCGTGAGCTGAGCCTTCAGCGGCTTTTTTGAAACTGAGCCTACAAATTAAAGTCACAGAGACCAGCAGTTAATGGCAAGGCCTGCAACAGACACAAGCTGTTTGCTCAGAGTAGCCAAAGCATCTCTTGCTCTACCACCATGTCTGTAGACACAGCCAGGACACTCACCTTCCTCAGATTTCCTGCTTCTCAAATGGTAACGAGAGGGTGTGCGTTTTTGGAATGCTTCTACCTGCTCAGCAAAGGACACATATTCTGTTGCGGTTTCTTCGAGTTTTCTTTTGTTTCCCTGGGATAGATTGAAAGGTTTGGGGATAGTGGGTCCCTTTGGCTTTCGCACCTGGAAGCAGAAAACCAATGTCAGTATGGCCAGGAGGCTTTGATGACATTTCCTTTCCCCACTGAAGCATAGTATCTGTCTCTTCCTCTCACTGCAAAGAAGGTAACACCTCACATTAACACAAGTGTTAGCAGTCTGAACATCCATAAGTTATATTGGGAAACTGTATCAAGCAGATTAAAGCATGAAATGGAACAACTGGAAAATCTGACATTAAACGGCTCCTTTTTCCACGAGGTTTCTTTGGAGTCTTGTGGCAACACAGACACACAGGAAGTTTGCAGTCACATTTGCATAACACCTGCCTCTCCTGTGGTAACCTCTCTGTGGGTATCAGCCCAAGCATTGCACAAGCAGCAGGGAGGTGATGGCAAGAATCAGTGAGCTGAGTGCTGGCAACACACTGGCTCTCACCGGAGAAGGGGGATGCTTCCTCAATACTGCTGCAAAATCCAGCTCCTTGTACTCGCTCCCAGGCTGGCTTTCCACATTCTGTTTAATTCTGTTCTCTGTGCAGAAGTGGAAATCAATTGGCTTTGTTGCTTGACCAACGGGTCTCTTCATGGGTTGTCCTAGAGGAAAAGAACATGTAAGGACTGGAAAGCTTTTGCTGTGGGGTAGGATTTGTGGAAATAAAAAACCTCATTTATTTCTAAAACTAGGTACATTTTTAGAGAACTCATCTTTAACTTTTCAAAACATGACATAACCGAAACACCTGTTTCCAGGCAGTTTAGAGGATCTACATCAAATGGCTCCTAATATTTATTGCAAAGTCTGAAATGCTTGTTTTCAAAGGTACTTGCACAGCTCTGTGCAGCACTCTCCAGCTGAGCCTAATGCAGCTTCATTTGGCAATTCAGGCAGAGCCCACCTGCTCCAGCAATAGCTGCTTTTAGAGACTCCTCGTTCTTCTTCCGCAGCTCCATAACCTCCTGCTGCAACTGCTGCATCTTTTCCAGCTCCTGCTCCTCTGTACTCTTCAGCTTGCTAGAAGGTTTGCTCCTCCTGCACAAGCACATTAAAAATTAAGATATGCCTTCATGCTTCCCTGGTTGTTAGCATGAAGTTAGTGCAAGAAACATGCTTATCTCCAATCTCACTGCAGGACCATCACCAGTTATAAAAACATCCTCTTTAGAAGAGATCTGCTTGGGTTTTGTCTGTTTAAGAAATCTCTCAGCTAGCTGCTATTCTGCAGACTCATTTGCTGTGTGCATTCTTGATCCATTAGGAAGATCAACTTTTTCCTTAAAAGAAAAGCAAAAGCTTTCCTGTGCACAGGTTCAGCTGGTGAAGTACATTTAATCGTAATATTGTTGCCTTGACCCAGTGTTTACTAAATGTGATACCATCACATGCTAAGTTGAAGCTGAAAACACTCGGCCAGGACTGTCACCTAAATCAACTGTGATTAGCACACAAGTCACAAGAAAGCCACGTACTTCAACACTGTTGGTGTGGAGGGCAAGGCCAGTTTGCTTTTCTCTCTCTCTGGGGAGAGGTCAGGATCCCGCAGGGGCTCGCTCTTTGTGGATGCTTCTGTCACCTTCTCTCTGCTACCAGAACTAAAAGAAAACATTGTTAGGGCAAACCCCTTGAATTAACTGTGTTCTAAATAAATGACCACCTGCAATTCTCACCACCATGCATAACATCCCAACACCTGGTGAAGTCTAAGGTATGCCAGGCTGGCCTTATCTCACCCCAGGCCCAGGTATAGACCATCCAGCTTTCCCTGGTATGCTAAGGCTGCAGAAGGGAAGATGAATTACTGAGGTTTTGAAACTTTCCTGGAGAAGGAAGGTATACTGTAGATCATCGAGGTAGAGTGGTGTTTCAAAGATCACACTTCAATTTCCTGATCTCAAGCTTATCACCATATAATACTTCAGTGGTTAAGTTAATTTGAGAAATATTTTAGCTCTGACTCTTTCATAGCTAATGACTTCTGGATGGATAAGTTCAGACAAATGTAAAGCTAACTGACAGACACTGAATAAGAAGGTGAAGAAGCCCATGCTTATTTCATTCACATCTCTACCTCCACACAGAGCAATTCCTTCAGCATTTACAGCTATTTCCTGTTCATGAAACTAGTATCAGCAACCAGTTCCAGCCACCATCCCCTGACCTTCCTGTAAGAACCTTCTCAGCCAGGTGGAAACCCTTTCCAAAGAAACAGTTGTATCCCTTTTCCCAGCCCTAAACAAAAGAACTTGGATGACTTACATTCTCATTTTCTTCAAGGGTGGAACATCTTCCTTATTATCCAGGGAATTAGTAATTCTCTCTGCTTTGATTCTGCCTGGCTTCTTGCACTGCTGGGTTTTCCCCTGCTTTGTAGCCAGTTTCCTGCCTGGTCTAGAGTAGAACAGAAAGCAGAGGTGAGTTTTCCCACAGATCTGAGGAGACAACTAACCTGGAGAACACTTTTTATGTCAGTGCATCCCCCAACTCCACCACACAAATCGTGTTTAACACAACAATCCAAAAGCAGCATGATTTATTAAAGCTTAACAATCCATAAACTAAACATTCTTTGCTATATATGAGCATGCAGAGCCCCTTGCATTCATAGCAAGAATGAGTTCTGCAGATATAAACAAAGAAACTTTATAAGCCACCTCAGTTTCAGATATCCTCACATTCCAGAAGCTCCTGGTGCTGCCGAGTCTCATTTGACAAGTATGTGAGACACTGCATTACATTTTCACCCTAGAGACTGCCCCTCCAGCTTCGCCAGCAGATCAGATGTCCCAATACATGATCTCCATGTTGGAGAACTCCAGCCCCACAGGATACCCCAAGAACAGCTAGAACTGCAGATCCTGAGAGCAAGGACCTGCTTAGTTACACCATCATCAATCATGGTACAAACTGAACGCAAATATTTTACCTCTGAGGGGCCTCTGCAGGGGCAGCAGCTCTCCAGGTTGCCAGGGACCCAACGATATTCTGAGGGACCGTATTGCCCTGAGCACATTCTGCTTCACCATTGCTTTCACCTGAGAAAGGGGCAAGTGTCAGCTCATCTATAAACACATATACAGAACAACAGCAAGTAAAATCACATGAGACCTTGCAAATAAGAGTTTATGAAGATGGCCCTATAAAATCCTGACAGAGGCCTTTCCATTTTCATTTCAGTGAAAAGCAGGTAAAATGTATTCCCTCCCTGCCACACCATGCCAGCTTACTCATCACTACTTCTTGAGATGGGATAGAAGACAGAATAACATCTGGCTTTGAAAAAGCAGGGCTCCAGTGTGACGCCTTTGCCAGATTTTCTGCAGGAGGAACATTCTCCAGATTGGCTTTTTGGTCTGTAAGGAGAGAAAGAATTTCACTACATACACTTAGGAATTGTTAACAATACCCCCGAATATCATTATAAAGTTAACAAAATCAAGTTACAGAGGACAAAATTTAAATTAAAAAAAAAAAAAAAAACCAAAAAACCACAGAATAAAAGCAGCCCCATGCATAATGAATGATGCAGTTAACATCATGATTAATTGGCACAGAAACCAGGTCCAAAACAAGGATCACACCATGGTGTCATCTAATGAGGAAACAACTCAAGGAGTTGGAAACAACTTACCAAACCAGGAATCTGCATTGTGTACATCATCCTCATTCAGAGTTGCAAAATCGATGCAGATGTTTGGGACATCAAAAGAATAACGGGATTCTGGCTTAGACATCTTCAGAGTCACACTGTCCCCAGGAGTCCTCTGTCTGTACTGCTACAGCCCTTTAGACAACAACAGGGTATCAGTGGAATCACCCTCCACCTCTCTTCCTCTGCAGAGTTTCTAGGGACAGGCATTGGGACAGCCTTTGGTACATCCCCACTTCTTGCACTTCATACCTTTGGGCAGACCTCCTCATGAGCAATGCAGTTTTATTCTACTGCTGACATGCAAAGCTAAGGATATTTTACCACTGTTGACATTTGCAGGTTTAAAATTACCAAGAAGATCAAGTTTTGACGGGTTTAGGGGTTTTTTTGTACCTGAAGGTTCTAGAATCATATTTTTTAAGAAGTATAAAGCTTTTCCAGAAAGCAATTGGTTTGCACTTCCTTCCCTCACCACGCACGAAGAAGAGTTCTTACCCTTAAAGGATTTACAAAGCTGATGAGAGCCACTCTAGAGAACTGCAATGCACAACCTCTCCCTCTGAAGGGCTACAAACAAGAATTAATGACACAAAGGTGCTCTTCTACGGAACAAATTCATTTTCAAAGCAGGAAGAGGGTTCTGTAGAACATTGTTACTGGGCAAACAGTCAGAAGGAGGGCAGTGTCAGGCTCTCTTGCATTCCACAGCACTAGCCTGAGGCTGGCCAGGCTATAAACAAACTGAGCACTGTGACCCATGTCAAACAGTCCCTGCAGTTAATTAATGAAGCACTGACAGCAAGAGGAGTCCCTGTGTCAACAGGTGATATTAAACTCAATGGAACAGGAATAAAGCCAGTGTCAAAGTTATAAACCCTGAAATTACAACAAAACCTTCTTGCAAAGGTGTTTTTGTGCAGCCTTGAACAGCTGTGAGGCAAAGCCCACGAGGATGTTGTAAAACACTCCCCAAGGAAATCACCTGAACTTTGCTTTTATGAACCCAAGCAATTCCAAAGCAGCATATTCCTAACCCACAGAGCCTCAGCCCTAAACCATCTGTCCAGGCAGACCACACATGGTTCAAAACCCAGATGGTGTTCCTCAATAAATAAGAAAATGGTCAAGAGTAAAGCAAAGCAGTGTTTAGGGGGTACCATGCTGGTCACAACCACTGGCCCCCGAGGATGGGTGCACTAAGAAGCCTCCAGCTCCCCAGAGCAGAGCTGTGATAGTTAAAGGCAAGAATGTCATTAGAGAAGCACCAGCTACATGGCTGGGAAGATGTCAAGGTAGAGCCCAAAGAAGGCAAACAGAAGAATTGGAGCCAAAACCAACTGTAACTGAGCTTGAGACGCGGCTGGAATCAAATGCTTTCCTACTGCCCTTAATCAAGATAGAATTTCTGTCAACACTTTAGACTTTTTTAAAAATCAAATGCGTCATCTGCATTCTCCCCTCACCCTCTCCAGTCAGAGTCAGAGCTCTGGGCATCATGTTTCACAGCTACTTGTGCCCACTGCTACAGTTTGCAGCTTTTTACTGTGTAGAGTCCATATTCCCCAGTGTCACCACCCTCATGGTTGACCTCATTGCTGACCCCTTCTCTCGCTCTCTCCTCTATCCCAGACAGAAGAGGAAAGGAATGTATCACTGCCTCAGTTTCTTATCCTGTTTCTTGAAAGAGACAACAGGGAGATAAAAGTTATTGTGACTGAACTCCAGAGAGTCCATTTCAGTCAGGTGAACTCATGGCATCCACTTCTCAAATCCCTACATATCCTCCAAGTCCTGCCCGGAACAGGACTGACGGTGGAGCAGCAGTTCACTGAGAGGCATCCTGCTCCTCCACCCACCGACAGGGGCTAGAACAGGGATCAGCCAGGAATGCTCCCGTGATTTATCACTCCTGTGCCCACCACAAGGCATCTGCAATCCCAACAAGCTCTGCCAAGCACAGCCTGACACCCGCTGCCCACTCCCTGCAGGCATTTTAAAACACCCGGTCATGATTTTGACAGCACAACCACATTTATCTCAATCCAAAATTCTTTCTCTCCACAGCGGCATTCATCCACCAGAAGGGAGGCGTGGAAATTTTTCCTCATTAATAGGGACGTTCCCTAATTAGCAGGCACTGCATGCATTTCCCCAAGTGTGATTACAGGCACGCTGTAATCCTACACAGCTCGGCGTGGATTTAAAGCATGACCCTGCTCTCCCCCACATCCATCACCTCCTGTGTCGACACGGGTGTCTGCAGCGAGCCAGCCAGGGAACCCTCACCTCCCTTCTGCAGGATCAGCTTTCACCTGGTTCGCAGAGCTACTGAGGAAAGGAGGACCTAATCTTCATGCTGGCAAAAACACCCCAAATTCCTTCTATAAAGCAGTTCTTAATTAAAACCTTCATTTTCTTTCTAGGTCTGCTCTCTCACTGACCTAAAAGTGCCTCCAGAGCAACACAGCCATATCCACAGGGATGAATAGGCAGTAGGTTCCTCTGGACATCAGGTTTCTTTTGAGTAACTACACTTTGGCACGTTCCAGAAGAGTGCCTTGGCATGGTTTAGATTAGTTAGCTTTGAAAAAGGATTACACTAAATTGGAACAAGCATTCCTATCTCAGAATAAGACTGATCCAACAGCAAGTGCAATAGGTATTTTGGAATAACTTCACACCTCACTCTAATCCAAATTAGCTTTAAAATACTGACACGATTCCATCACAGATGCATTTGGTGTCTTTGTCTCAAAGTAGTTGTGAATTTTGTGCCAACAGCACGAGCTGCCTAGACAAAGAAGCCTCCCAACCATTCAGGCCATGGTTTGAGATAGGATGCAGCATTCCAAGATAAGAAATCAAGGTCAGAGAGAGAGAGAATGGAGGAATTTGAGAGAGTAGCAAAGCCAGAAGAATAGTGATAGGGACACAGAAAGGCTGCAACAGCACAGGCTTCAAACTAAAAGAGGAGAGATTTAGATTGGATATTAGGGAGAAATTCTTCCCTGTTAGGGTAGTAATGTTCTGGCAAGTTCTGCACCCACAGAAGATGTGGCTGCCCCATCCCTGGAAGTGCTGAAGGCCAGCTTAGACAGGGCTGGTCCAGTAGAAGGTGTCTCTGCCCAGAAAAGTGATGGGGGGTTGGAACAAGATGAGCTTTAAGGTCCCTTCCAACCCAAACCAGTCTGGATCCTGAGGAAAGCAGAGAGATCAGCTCTTTCTTGCCGCCTTGAAATGTAGATAAGGCCCTGGTGAACTGGAGATGACACCTTATCACAACACACCACTGGAACTTCACAAGTTATAGATGTTACTTATGGGAAATCCTAACAGGACCAGAAAGCACAATAAACAACAACAGACACACAAGAAGGCTATTCAAAGTTACATCAGCAGATAAACACAAAGTCAGCTGATCCACATGCCTCAGAACCCAAGACAGGCAACCAGGAATAAGCAAGAGAAGCTTCTCCAGGACTGAGGCAGCTGCATGGGAAAGTGCTCCAGCAGTTCCAGGGCCTTCTACACAGCTTCCACTTAAACACAGGATGCTGCACTAACCAGGCAGCTTTAATTCAGCCTGGCAGCTTCTTCATTGTCCTGCAAGCCAGAGTATTCTGTTCTTTTTATTGGGATAGTAATCCAAAGTTCTTGGATGCTTTTCAGGGATTAACATGTAAGTTGGAGCATTAGAAAGGGATGTAATTGCCTCTCTGAAGCTACAGCCCTGTCACCACAGCCTGGTAAGAACCATCCCACCACAAAGCCATCACCTGAATCCCTCTGCATGATGCCAACAGCCTCAGAAAGTCACCCTTCATCCTTGCTTTTCCTTGAGCAGGGTTAAGTGAACACTTACAACACAGTCTGGATCTACAGCCTCTCCCTCCTCTCTCATGCCCATGGCTCAAAGTTCAATGGGGCTTTTCTACGGCACAAAATCAACACTGGATTCACCATCCTCGAGAACCCGGCTGTTCCATCGTTTAATGCTCAAACTGGGAGACAAAACCTTTAACTCCTTCCAGGTGAGAGCTGAACCCGCAGAGAGCTCCGCAGACCACCCCGACCGACAACCATGGGAGGCTTGAAGTACTGGCACAGACTTTGCTAAGGCCCAGACCCGCCTCCATGGCCAAAAATAAACAACCCTGACATGTCGTGCTCCCTAAAAAAGATCCCACAAGTTTCAGAAGACACGAAGATGGGACATTCTAAAAATAGATGTTCAAGGAAAAGTAAATTATTTTTAGCTAGCATAACCTTAACTAATTGTTACATTAAGTTGAAGGTCCTCTAGTTTAAAAAAAGCCCCGCATAAAAATAGCTTCCCTAATGCTTTTTCTGTTACTTGGGCCAGGTTTTGACTGGTTTGCTTGCCTACTTTTCCTGGGAAGCAGGATTTGGACTGAGAAGAAGTTACAGACCTTTCATCGTGAAATACACGGTTTCATCAAATTTCGTGATTGGTTAAAGACTCAGAATTTTATTTCACTCCCGAGGTACCCACCCCACCGTAAGGCACACGCCTGGCGCCCCACTACCGCGATCCCACCAGGGGAGAGGGAACCCTCCCGCCACGGCCGCTCCTTCTGCTACCGGCCGGAGGCTCTGGGCTCGGCTGCCCCCGGGGCTCCGTTACGTGCCCGCCGCGATAGCGGCTCCGGCCATGGGCTGAGCGGCCAGAGCCGCCTTCCGCATCCGTTTCTTAGCCGAGCCCTCGGCCCCGTTAGCGATACCTGGGCTAGGAGTAGGCCCCGGGAACAGCCGCGTCAGCCACGGCCGGAGCGAACGACCAGATATGAGAAAGGGCTGCGGGTCGGGGAAAGAAGGATGAGGCCAGAAGTGTCCAGCCGGGACCCCCACACTCACCTCAGCAGCGCCGCCGCCACTCCGCGCGGCGCCTCTGCCGCCGCCGTTAACGGATTTCAAACAGGGCTCGGCCGTCCAAACCCACCAATCAGCGCCCGGCACACGCCCTTGAGGCGCGCTGATTGGTTGGACCG
This sequence comes from Sylvia atricapilla, assembly GCF_009819655.1. Taxonomy (NCBI): domain Eukaryota; kingdom Metazoa; phylum Chordata; class Aves; order Passeriformes; family Sylviidae; genus Sylvia; species Sylvia atricapilla. The sequence goes on from NC_089155.1 coordinate 7,555,517, forward strand.
CTTGGGGACCCGGATTAGCAGACGCCAAGTGACGTAGTCGCGCTCTCCCTACAATGCTTGACGGGAAATGTAGTACAGGCTAGCACAGCGCAACAATGACCGAGCAGGAACCGAACCACAACTCACATAACACACCGCAGTACACACTACACTAATCAGAAAAGACAGTGCTTTGAGTGTCGTTCTGGGCGGATTATCAGCGGCTGGTGGGCGGGTCCCCGGTGCCAGCGTCAGCCGCGGCCGCGGGGCTGAGCAGGACCCTGCCGCAGCCGGTCTCTAGTACTGCGGTTCTATCCGTGTCCGCTGCCGGACTTCCATCCGCTTCTCCTCAGCAGGTCAGCCTTTCTAACTGCTGAGTCCGGGGAAGGCGGCTTCCACCGCCTGGTAAGCCTGGACAGATTTCTCGATGCTGTGAGGAGAAAGTGCCCTTTGCACAGTGGCGTTATCGACCCCATGTGCTGCCTAATCTTCCCCGTGGCCTTGGAGAGGGATGGGTAGCCAGCTGTTAACAGCGGGGCAGGCCTTGGCTGCCACAGCCGCTTTCATTGCTCCAGCCCTGCGTGCACAAACCTTCCCTCACAGCCCCGCCACGGGCTCACTGAGCATTGTGGAGACACAAAACACCCCGTATTACTCCCAGACTGCTGTGGAGGGACGGTGGCCGTGTTAGCGGCAGGGCCGTGCCCGCAGGGTGCGGCGAGAGCGGAGACCGGCGCTCACCCCGTCGCCGCCGCCAGGGGGTGCGAGAATGCCGCCCTCCGCCCGGCACCTTCGCGCCTGCGCACAGGCACACCCGGCACAGCGCATGCGCACTGTGCCCCCGCGCCGTCCAACCGACGCTCCTCGCCCACCCTTGAGGCGCCGTGCGCACGCGCACCGTCCCGTTGCTGCCCCCTGCCACCCTACCGCACCCCCCCCAGCCGCTCGGTGGGCGATGTGGAAGGAGTCCCGGGGCTGCTGAGCGGGCCGAGGCCCGGCGGGGCTCCCGGCGACCTCCGCCGTCGCTGCCAGCCGGGCTCGCGCGACAGAGCCGAGAAGGACACGGACCCTCTGTCGGGCGGTGAGGTGAGGGGCGGGGCAGGCTAACCCTTGAGTGACGCGCGGCTCAGCCAAAAGGAGAGGGCGCTGCCGGACCCCCGCCCCTCGGCGCTCTCCTGGCCCCTGATTGGCTGGCGTGTCCTCCGCGAGGGCGCCGTGTCGGCCCTCGTGCGCGGCCCCGCCCCCCAGGTACGGCGACCGGTGGGGCCGTCCGGAGACCTGGGGGGGGCGATCCGGTGACTGGGAAGGGGCTGGTTCGGGGCTCTGGGGGAAGCAGCCCGGTGGTGGAGGGGCAGTGCGGTGGCCGAGAGGACCGGCTACCCCCTGCGGCGCTCCCGCCTGCCGCTGCCCGGCGTGTCACCGTCCCGGCCCCAGCGGCAGCGCGCCGCTAACCGGGACTGGAATCGCTCCCGTAAGGACGCAGGGCCGTGTGGCGGCACCTCCGGTGGCGAGCGTTCGCCGCTTTTGAGAGGTTTATTTTCTCCGCCTGCGGGGAGTGAGGGGCTTCGGGGCGGCGGTTCCCGTCACACCGGGCCCTCCTGGGGCTGCCGTGATCCTTGGATAGCGCTGCCCGCCCGCTGCCGTCGCTGCAGCCGTTGGGTAACGCCGGCGGAGGGGGGCGGGGGCGCCGGGCCCTTTAACGGGCGGGGCGAGGCGGGGGCGTTGCTGTCGCGGTCCGGGCCGACCCGAAGCTTCAGCAGAACGAGAACCGCCTCCGCCCCGGCCCGCAGCCGGCCTGCCAGGCGCAGCCCGCACCCGGTGAGATCTGGGGTCTGCTCGGAGCGAGCCTGGGGGTCACCGGGGCTAGAGGCTGGTTTCTGGGGAAGGGGATGTTGTGGTGGGTTCTCCGTGCAGCTTCAATCTGGTGGCCCTGAGCCTCGGCGTAGAGCTGCGGGGTGATCTCAGTATAATGATAAGCTATCGGTGGTAATGGCGCGGGTGCATCTAAGAGCTGTGGCATTAACCGTTTCGGTGCCTCTCTCCTCCTCTGTGCTAAGATCAGATGTTTCCATCGGTCGCAAAGAAGAGGAGCGGAGTCTGAACCTGCTAAGTGCTGATCTGCTTGTGCTCCGGACCATGGACTCATTGAGTGCGTCCCAGGTGTGAAAATGTACAGCAGTAACCGGGAGTTAGTGATTGACTTTGTTTCCTACAAGCTCTCACAGAAAGGATACAGCTGGAGTCAGCTGGAGGAGGAAGATGAGAACAGGACTGACTTTGCAGGGGAGGAGGACGAGGTGGATGGCGTCCTCAACGGGAGCCCCTCCTGGCACGCGCCTACCAGCCACATAGTGAACGGAGCCACCGTGCACCAGAGCAGCCTCGAAGTCCATGAGATCCGTCGAGCAGCCGACGTGAGGAAGGCACTGAGAGAGGCGGGGGATGAATTTGAGCTGAGGTACCGGCGGGCGTTCAGCGACCTCACTTCCCAGCTCCACATCACTCCCAGCACAGCGTATCAGAGCTTTGAGCAGGTAGTGAACGAACTGTTCCGCGATGGAGTGAACTGGGGCCGCATCGTGGCTTTCTTCTCCTTCGGAGGGGCCTTGTGCGTGGAGAGCGTTGTTAAGGAGATGCGGGTATTGGTGAAACGCATCGTGTCTTGGATGACCACGTACTTGACCGACCACTTAGACCCCTGGATCCAGGAGAATGGCGGATGGGTAAGAACACCTCTCTGTGGTGGGGATGGCTGCCCATGCCCTCCCTCGCTCCAGGCTGGCAGTGGGGCTGGTCAAACCGGAGTGCAGCTCTTTGCAATGTTTGTGCTAGAGCTTGTCCTACCCCTTGCAGGGAGCATAAAGGGGTGTGTGGTCTTGCCCTCTGTGCTCTTAACACTCTGTCCCAAGAGGGTCAGTCCACTGTGTTGACACAAACAGTTTGCCCAGATATGTTTTTCTCCATCCCTGCTTTCTCTCCTTCTCCCTGGATGTTATGTAAAAGACCTGTTTTTCCAAGGGCCTTTGGAAATATAATGTCATCCAAGCTTGTTCTTCAAGCAGAGCCCTGCCTCTGGGGCATATTCCCGGTGTCATTAACAGCAGGGAGTGGAGCTTCCTCCTCTCCAAGGCAGTGCTGTGGTGGGCTGGCTGGTGGTTTGCAGAGGTAACAGCTACTTCTTCATTCTAGAAACAGCACTTGCCTTGCTCATGGTGAAGTGAATCCCACAGCAGATCCCGGTGGGTGGGTGAGCTTCTGGGACTGTCTGAGCTGGTGTGGTGGGAGCCAGAGCTGAGGTAACAGAGCAGAGGCAATGTCTGTGCTGGGGAGCTGCTGAGCCCGCAGCTGCTTTTCCCTTGGCAGGGAGCAGTGCTCCCAGCTGCCCCAGCAGCAAACCCTGGGAGCTCTCAGTGGTGAGGTATTAACATGAATAAGCATTTCTTCAGGAAGCATTCTTGAAATGCCGGGTCCGGCTGTGCGGTGCAGCCTGGGACTGCCGGCGGGAGGTATATGACCTACAGATGTCTGAGTTTTCATTTGGCTTCTGCATCTTAGTGATTCCCTGCTGGTGTAACCTTTACTGATTCCCACTGGAAAGAGTTCATGCTGTCAGCATTGGCATCTAAACAGTGGGGAATCGCCTCCTTGCTGGGAGCTGAGGCCTCTTGGCCCCCTTCAGCTCATAGTCCATCAGCAGAACCCAGCATTTTGGGAAGAAGACAGGAGCCTTTGAGCCTAACGTTGTGCTCTGCACCCTCCTGACAGAGAACAGGCTCTTGTGAGCTCCCAGTGCCTGGCCAGCAATGATGGGGACCCCGGAGAAGGAGGGGAGCTGGTGCACCCAGGGGAGGGGGAGCTAGTTCAGGAAGGGTGAAGGAATTCCAGGAATGTGACCGCCCTGGGGCACTGCCTGGGTGGGGCTGCTCAGGCAAGGAGAGGAGCTTGGTTTCGATTAATAACCCGGGATCTGTTGGCATTTTCATCTGGCTGTATGTGGCCCATTAGCTCTCTCATCCTGCAGGTAACCCTGGCCAAATGCAGAGTTCTTTCCCCCTCCCTCTGCTTTTGGCTTTTAGAGCCACAGATTAGTCTTGGAATTAAGTGATCAAACCGAGGTTTCCAAGCTAGTGTGGCTGTTGCTGTTAGTGACGGATTGGGCTGTATCCTGGAGACCTAGGCGATAATGCAATCTGATTTTTTGTAAATGAACTCTCTGGGGGATTTAGATTAAATCACTGGTGGAAAATCACTGGTCCCTGCATGAGGGGAATGAAACACCTCCTCCCTCTGTTCCCCACCCCCAACCATCACGATTCAGACTCTTCAATTTTTTTGTGTCTGTCTCTAAATTAATTGTTTGGAACAAATATTTGTTCAACAGATTGCGGAAGGGTCAGGACTCCTCTCTATCTGACCCGCCCACCAGCTCTCGCTTTGAAAAGCGCCGGTTCCCACTCAGGGGACTGCCTTGCTCTCTTGTTCTAACCTTGAACCAAGCTTTTAACTTCCCTGCCCAGGTTGTGCCGCTGCCTGAGCTATGCTGGGAGCTGAATGGAAGCCAGGCAGGGTGGTGAAGGACAGAGTGTGGGAAGTCCACGCCACCAGCTACCAAAATACCAGCACTGGGCAGTGTTGCTGCTGCCAGCCTGTTGCAAACCCTGAATACTCATTTGACATCTTGGCTGTAGCTTTCTTCCACTCTCAGCTTTCATCATGTCCCTTCCTGGAGGCAGCCATGCCACTCCACACCAAGGGATAGAGGCCATAAGAGCTCCTGAGTGCCTGACGTGTGGGGCGTGCATGGGGATGCTTTGCTTTCCTTTGCTCTCGCGCGATTCCAGCTGCAGGGAGAAAGCCGCTGGCTTTGTGCCAGCTCTCCCTGCAAGAGGAGTGCCACCCTGCCCTGGCTGTGATGGAGCCGTCCCTCTCCTGCCGCCCTATTTGCACAGGGAGTCTGTTTGGTGCATTGGAGCTGTTAGAGCCTGTCCCATTCAAACAAAGCACTCCCGAGAGGTGCAGCAGGCAGGTCCTGGTGAGAGAGATGCAAGTTCTGGCAGGCCTGCTTGGCAGGGCCCAGGTGGTTTGTGTTTTGGAGCACTGCAGCACTTCTCTTCCTGGAAAGCCCCTCTGAAAGAGGGAAGGAGCATGGCTCCATAACAAGTGCTGCACAGCCAGGTTGTGTAGGAAGCTCTGTTTCATTCCCCACCAGTGGAACAAAGGCAGCATAAGAGGGGCATGGGGTGCAGGTGCCTTTGGTGGCTGCTGTGTGCTGGGCTGTAGCAGTTCTCTTGAGAAATCAAGTTTTGAGGTAAGGGGAAATAGTAAATCTTGCTTCATAACATTAACATAGGAGTGTTTTGTCACATTTACTGGCTCTGCCTTGGTTTGCCCTCTGCTCTGCAATCTGGCACTGGGAAAACAAACAAACAAGAACAACCCAAGGGGAACATTTAATAACCAGCCAGAAGAGAGCTGCTGCCTTGGCAAGCCATCGCATCCAAAAAAGAGGCTTTCCTGGGGCAGTTGCTTTGACCAGGACCAGGTCCCACTAGCTGTGAAGTTGAAATGGTGATGCCAGTGGGGACTGGGAGTCATGGAGGGAGAAATCTGGTGAGTGGGAAGGAAGGAGGGGGAAGCACAGGGTGAGCAGGAGAGAGCCTGGCAGGCAGAGATGTACTGACCGTGCTTAATCTGTTTGAGAAAGGAAAGTGAGCAGTAGTTCCTGCCTGGCTGTGACCCTCCAGTGCATGACAGCTTTTCCTTCAAGGCTAAATCCACATTCAGAGTGGGATTTTAAGGAGGGTTTTCTGGATGAGCTTGGAGTTAGATCTGTGGATATAGTGTCAAGAGGTTTGTTGAGCATATGGTGGGGACCAACATGAAGAGGCTGTGTCAGGCTAGAATTGAAAGTAAATAGGATCTTCAGCACCAGTCTATGATACATGAATCCCAACAAATTGTACTAGGCCGATGGAGAATGAACTATTGCCTCAGTGCTTCCTGGGTTCTCAGTTGACCCTGACCACACAGGACTTGGTGTGCTGGGACATGTGTTGTGTCACCCTGCAGTGGACTAGAAGCTTGTGATTCTCTTTGGGGAAAACCCTTTGAAGATGTCAATATAGCAAGCTCATTTTTATCTTTTAAATTTTTTTCTGAATGGTAGGAAATGACTCAGCCTGTGTCATATGACAGCACACAGCTGGGATTTCGTCCTGTGCTCTGGTTCCAGGCTCCTCAGTGGTTTCAAGTTGAGAGTTAGACTTTGATTCTCAGCTCTTTGGAAATGCTTTTTGGCATTGTGCCTTGTGTACCAGGTAATCCTGCACAAGCTGTCCCTGCCACTACCACATTTCCTGGAAGTGTGGTTTGCCAGAGTTCTGCCCTTCTGAGTGTTACAGGTTGGGTTTTGGGGATGCCCCAGCACTTCTAATCCTGTTTGAGATCACAGCCGTCCATTCCACGTGGTGGTCAACGTGCAGCAGAACTGACTCAGTGGGAGTGACTGAGCATAGCCAAGGCATGCTTTGCGGTCTTGAAGATGAATCCTGTGGCTTCATCTCAGGCTGAGAGAACTGGGGTTGTTCAGCCTGGAGAAGAGGGAGCTCCCTGCCAGTGACTGAAGAGGCTCCAGCTGAGCTGGAGGGGGACTTTGGACAAGGGCATGGAGTGGCAGGACGAGGGGGAATTCCTCTCCACTGACAGAGGGTAGAGTTAGATTGGATATTAGGGAAGTTCTCTGCCCTGTGAGGTTTATGAGACACTGGCACAGGTTGCCCAGAGAAGCTGTGGTTCCCCCATCCCTGGAAGTATTCATGGTCAGGTTGGACAGAGCTTTGACCAACCTGGTCTGTGGTGCTCAGCTGTACTATTGCTTTGCACTTTGTCCTCGGTAATTATTTTACAGCCTTGATCCCTTGCAGCTGAGACGATGGCCCTGCTGTCATCACCTGCATTGGTGAAAAAAATACTGTCCTCCTGCCAGTGGGGTTCCCCATGTCCCTTCTCAGTTCTAAGTATTCCTCCCTGGCTGTGGGACCTGCCAGCAGTGTCCCAGCTGAGGCTGTGCTGCCTGGAGCAGCCAGCCCAGGTAGCTGTATCCTTGCTGACTGCTCAGTGTGCAGATCCCTGGCAGCTCCTCACCCAGCCTTCAACCTGGGAGGCTTTTCTGCAGTGCTCTCCAGGAAATGCCATTGGAATGACTTCCACTGCAGCTTCCTGCCCGGCCCACAGCAGCATTCCTGCCGCTAGACCAAGAGCAATGCAGAGGCTGATTTCAGGGCTTTATTCTTTACCCCTTTTACTCGTTCTCCTTCTTTGGGGCCCTGCCTGTTTTCCTTGCTGCCTCTCGGTGTGTGGTGCAGTTTGATTACGTTCCTTAGATCTGTGATTACAGCAGGCGCCTGGAAAGCCAAACTCCTGCCCCTGGCTGGCCGTGGCTCAGAGCAGCCCACTTAACCCCGGGGTCTTTGAGCGAAAGGGATAGCGTTTCCTTTGCTCCCAGGGGAGCCACTGGCAACTCTGATTCGTAAAGCACTCCGAGGCTCTTTAATCCGAAGAGCTGAGTGTCATTTAAAAAAAGACCTGTGAAATAATTAACAAACTGTTTCTTGCTGCTCTGTGTTCACAGCTGCTCTCAGTAATGTCATTCCGCTTGCTCATCCTGCTCCTCTCTGATGCTGGAGCCGGGTCCCTGGAGCGCTGCCCGGGGTCTCTCCCTGCTTCAGCAGCAGTGGAGTGTCCCAGCACAGCAGAAGGGGTGGGTGAGAGCTCTCTTCTTCCCCAGAAGAAGAGGAGGAAGGGGGTGCTGCTGCTGGATGCTGCAGCTTTTACTGTGTGTGTCTGGGCTGCTGTGCCTGATTTCCGTGGAGCTCTGATATGGTTTGTGTACATGGTTTCCCCCTGGGAGCAGCAACACGCCTGCAGCACACACGGAGTGCAGCTGAATGGTGGTGTGGTGCTCTGAGACCTTTGCTGAAGCTGAGAAGGTTTGGTTTCCTTTGGTTTTTACCAAGCAGCTGGCGGCTGTAAGCACAGTCCCATCTTGACATTACAAGGAGTATTTCTCTAGCAGCTCTTTCCCCACTAGCTGTAAAGCCGGAGTATTCCCAGGAGGAGCTGGGGGAAGGGAAGGGATGGATATCAGTTGTAGAAGTGTTGCAGACCTGCTGAACCAAGAGGCAAGGGATTAATGGTGGCTTCTGCTGTGGGAGCAGAAGGGGGCTTGGGGCAGCTGCTCTGTCCCCTCTGGGAGACCCCAGAGCAGCCAGGATGTTGACCTACCTGCTGATTCAGAGCGAAGGTATTCACTGTGGGTGGCTCTGCCTTGCATTGGCAGGAGAGCAGCCGCTCTCCTCCACCCTCTGCTCTCCTGCTCCACCCTCCCGCAAGGGAGGGATGTTGCCCTTAAACACAATTGTTCTGAGCCACTAAAGATTAACACACCGGAGAGGAGGGCACGAAAGGGAAGCAGAGTCCTTCAGTGCCAGAGCACCTCCTTGCTTTACTGCCCTGACCTTGAACAGGGAAACTTTCTCCTCCCTGCTCCTCGACTGGAAGGATGTGCAGAGGGGTTCTTGGTGCAAGATCTCTCTGAAGTCCTGCTCCTAATCATCCTTGAGATGCCAAGAGCTCAAGTTAGGGAACGTGCATTCCAGAGGCATGGGAGAGCTCCCACAATGGACCCGTGGAGGGGAGCAGTGGGGCAGGCTCAGGGCATGGGCTGGCACCCATCGTGGTCAGGTGGGGAGGAGAGTTACTCTCTACCACGGCAGAACAGCCCAGCGGAACGAGGGTGCCCGGGGCTGCTGGGAGGCAGAGCCGTTAGCAGATGGCTCCAGCTGGGCTTACCGGAGAGCAGGTGTGGGTTTCAGGAGCAGCCTTTTAAGAGAGATGTCAGTTTTGAACCTGGGAGGCTCAAGGGGCTGAGCCGTAGCTGCCACAACTCGCATGCTGGGGAGCTGTGACCTAGTTGTGCTGTAGAAATGCTCGGTTTATTTTTTATTTTTAGGTATTTTGCTTATTTTATCCTCATGTTTAATTTAGTTAGCAAAAAAAGAATCAGAGGGCTGAGCAGTGCTGGGAAGGACTGCCTGCAGGCGGGAACGCCCGCTGCAGCTCCGTGTAGCCAGCATCTCTCCAGCCGCCCGTGTCTTCCCTCGGACACGTGCTCACGTGTACCAGCCCAGTGCTGTCTCTCAGGATCTCTTTAATGGGAAACCCAGTGCACTCAGCGCTGCTGCCTGCCTCCGGGGTAGTGAGGGAGGGAGGGAGGAGCGGGATTGGGAGCGTTAACCAGAGAGGCTCCCGTGGCCACAGGGACTGTTTGAGTGTTGTGCTGTAACTGGTCTGCCTTCCCTCTGCTGCTGGGAGCAGGAAGCTGGGGGAGCTTGGTGTTTCAGGGGGCTTTGGGCTGGTTACTTTTTCTACTGCTGCTTGCCTCTGCACTGGCACAGCATGCCCAGGGAAGGGTAATGGGCTGTATCTGCAAAGAGGGAAGTTTCAGGGGGTTGTGCGATTCCCTTGGGGAGAGCTGTTTGAATTTATTGCATTATCCTCCTTCCTGCTCAAGCTTGTGTTTCAGCTGTGTCTGCAGACGTAGCTGCTGATTTAAGTAGATCCAATTAGTAGCTAGCTCCTGGCATCAGTATCCTGCTTGGGGAGATGAGCCCTGGAGATGAGGAGCCTCCAGTGGGAGCAGGGCTGGGCTCAGCCTTTCAGCCCCCCATGCCTGATCTAGGATGGACCCAGAGTTCCCTGGCTCACAGCCCTGCACCTGAGCTCAGAGGGAAACAGAGGCAGGTGTCCTGCTCTGTGCTCTGCCTGGCCAAGAACAAAGAGCAGGCAGGTTCTCCTACCTGGGTCCTACTGCTGCCAGACAGGTGCTTCTGAGAGTGAAATCAAATACTCCAAAACATGACAAGCTGGCACCAGGCAGGGCTTGGAGCAGGAGCTGCCCATGCTGGGACTGTGCAAGGGGCCTATGGTCAGAGCTGTGCAGTGACCAGGCTCTTGGGGTAGGACTCGAAAGGGAGCTGTTGGAACTGGCTGCTTCCTGAAGGAGCATGGAAGGGGTTTCTTGGGAGGATGAAGGGCTCTCTGTGAAGCTGAGAAGAGATCTAGGCTGGCATGGAACTGGTTTGGTTTGAATGCAGCTCATGCCATGATCAGGTGAAGCAGGACAGCTGTCTGCATTGCTTCTCTGAACAGCACCAGTCCCATTTGCCCATCTCCCCAGTTTGTGCCACCATTGACGCTGAGGAAGACTGGGGACACTACCAGTGTTGTGTAGGGAGCATGTCTGGTGGCTGTACATGGCATTATTCTCTTGTGTGTGACTCGTGGTGAGCTGGCTCAGGGTTAGGGCTGGGTGTGTGTGTGTGGCCCTGGGTAGTGCCTGGGTGACATATGACTTACATATGGAGAAAATGAGGTGTTGCTACCTGTAAATCAGCCATCATGGAGTGTTGCAAGTGCCTCCAATCCTATGCTTCTATGGCTCATCAGTGTATTAAACTTGCTGGAGAGCTAATGTCTTTTAATAGAGCAACTGACCTCATTTAGAAGCTTCCAGTGCACCAGCCAGTGATTATTTCATGCAACAACATGCATGGAGGAGCCCAGGGCAGAGCACAAAGTCTCCTTCTCATGCTGCACTGCTCTTTCTCGCGTTTGCTGCATCAGCTGCCTACTGTGCTTCCTGCCCTCAAGTCAGCAAGGATTTTGCTAAAAGGGACTTTGTGGCTTGAATAATTTGAGATTTCATGGAGCTAACAGGAAGTGAAAACAGAATGAGTACATCTTCCTCCTCTTCCTGCACCTCCACCCTTTCCCCTTTTTCATTCAAGAGGCATGTAAGAATTACAGCAGCCTCGTGAGGTGCCAGGGCTGAAGTGGGAAGTGGTAACACAGCTTGGCTGTCACTCCTCCAGGATGCTGGTGGACGAGTGGCTGAGGCAGGAGAACCAGGCAGCTCTTGCCCAGGATCCATCTCCTCTGGGGACCATCCCTGTCCCCAGCCTGGTTCCCTTGAGTCCTGGTAACACCAGAATTCCCTATGGGGTGGGTTTGGTGAGGCTCACAGTGTGGGAGAGGACCAGAAAGAGCTGTCAGCATCACCCACTCATCCCCTGGCAGGAGGGAACGTGGCTCAGCAGCCGGGCACACGTGAGCATGGCACATCTCCCCGGCACAGGTTTCCCCACGGTTACACAAGGGCACGATTGCACAGGAGCTCTGACGTCCAGGAAGAGCAATGACAAGGTGAAAATTGAGCTCTGTTCCCTGGGTGCCGGTGGCCCTGCTGAGCTGCTGTCCGGCACAATGAGCTGGCCACGGCCCTGTGCTCCGCGGCCCCGCGGGCAGCAGATAACCGGGACATGAAAGCAGGTGCCTTCCCTGCCCCCCGAGCGCGCCCCTCGCACAAAGGCTGCTCTGCTGCGGGGCTCAGACACCATCTGTCCGGTGGGGAGAAGCATCAGAGAGACCGTCTTTCCTCGGACTATTCCACTTAATGCCCTTTGGAAAACAATCCCATTCCCAGCAGGTGCTAATCTCTTGAGTGGATCCGGCTCAGCCAATGTGTTCTTCGCTGTGCCTTTGTACCAGAGCCGTGTCTCCTGCCATCCTTGCCTGCCCTGCCCAGCGGGCCCGGTGCCGGCCAGGGCTGTGGCACCTTCGGGAGCCCTCAGCCTGGTTAGCTCTGGGAGGAACACTGATGAAAGATGGATGCAAGTGGATTAGTCATTCACATCGTCTCCGGCTTTAATACACATGAATGTTTCAGCAGATTTCTGGAACGGAGAGTGCAATTCCCTGCTCTCCATCTCGTGCTGTGCACAGCAGTCTCCCGGGGCAGGGACGGGGGTTACAGCTGTCACCGTAGCCTCTTTCATGTATTTGGAAAACGCTGAAATTGTGCTGAATGGTGTGGGGTTATTGCAGGTTCCCTGGAGCCGGTGATGAAACCAGTTTGACAGAAGGCTGCCGTGGCAAGGATTAGGGCTGGAATGTGCTAGTGAGGGTTTGTTTCTGGTTAGAAAAGAGCTGGCTCTGGCCTGGGCTGGGCTGGAGCCCCGCAGGTCTGTTGGGCTTTGGCCCAAGGGATAGCCTCCCTGCCGGTCCCCCCACTCTGCAGCCCCACAGCAAAGCCTGAGTGAGAAGAGAAAGAAGAGGGGATGTTCTTAATAGACTCTCGAATTTATGGCTGCCTCTTTCCCAGTCGAAGATTTCAATGACTGCCCTGGGATTTGGGGAGGGACAACACCCCAGAGTCCACAACACCCCAGCTCCAAGGGCAGGAAAGGCAGGAGAGGCGGTGGGTGGGTGGCATTCCCTGCCATTGTCATGGAGATCAGCAGCTGCTTCCCTGGAGGTCACCATTTGCATAACAGTTAGAGCTGAGTCTCTGGAGTATTTGCACCTGCAGCTGCTGTCCCCAGAGCCCCTTCCTCTCTCTGTGTCCCAGAGCCCCTTCCCCACCCCATTCTGAGCCTGCCTGGGGTTGCTGGTGGGGATCAGTGGGGTGAAGCTGCAGATCTCTGCCCATGGAAGGAAGATTGGAACTAGATGATTTTTAAGGTCCCCTCTAACCATTCTAAGATCTGTGTTTCTATGGAGATGGTCAGACCTGCCTTGGATGGCAGGTTCCCTTGCCATGCTCCTGAGTCAGGTGTTCCCCTTGACCTCCACTGCCCAGCACTGCAGGCAGTCCTGTGACCTCTGCGGTCACCCTGTCCCTGCTGCCCTCCTTTCAGGGCTGAGAGTGGTGGGGGCCACACATGGATACAGCACCAGGGGGAGCAGGGCAGAGGGAGAACCTCTAGGATGTCTCTTCCATTCATAGCACAAAGGGACCCACAGAGCTGTGTTTACAGGATTTCCAATGCCTTTGGGAAGACTTATGTTTTCTTTTATTTTTAAAGCTCTCAGCTGCCTTTTCCCCCTTGTGTTTCACCTCCAGGTTCACATATGCCAGCCCCATGTGGTGAGCTGGCAGCCCAGAGGGGCTCTGGGAGCAGGTTGCTGTCGATGCAGGGCTTTGTTGTGGTCTGTGCTGAGCTGCTGCCTTTCTTTTTCCCTCCTTGTCTTGCTACTCAGCACAGAACTGTTCCCAGCATCTCATTAACAAATGTCTGGTCATCCAGATGACTCTGCTCCCGGCCGGTGGTTGCTGTTAGACCTCTGAGTAGGAACACAGCTGTACTTACGGTGAAGGTAAAACAGAAACAGCCTTGTTTTCAAGGGAAACATTGCCTCATGATGAGAATGCCTGGGTTGGGAGTCAGATGCTGTGGCTCATGCTGCTGGCTCGCACACAGCTCTGGGAAAGGCACTTAACCTCCCCATGGCTCTGTCGATCCATTTGGGAACAATGCTGACTTATCTCAAGGGATGTTCTGGGGAACCAGCTCATTTTTGATAAAGCACATCAGAATCCTTGTGTTGGAAAGGCTGTTGTGGATGCTGAGCTGGGGCCTGGGGGTATCTGAGCCGTGGGGAAGCTCCAAAGCTCCTGCTGGAGTCCAAGTCTCCATGCTGAAGTTTGACTGAGTTCACCTGAATACTCCTAGTAGAGCCTGGCTTTTCTCTGCTGGTTTTCAGAGCTTTGTCCTGGTATCTCAGTGACCTCCATACTCCTCACCCCCTTGTGCAGGGCAAGCTTTGAGATCCAGACTGCCAGAGCCTTCCCCTCTCTGCTCTCCTGCCTCACCAGAGGCCAGATGGGAGTTTATTGCCTACATCTGCTTCCTTCACCTGCCCTCATGGCTCACTGCCACCGAATCCTCTTTCCCCAAGTGCTGGGGCTTATCTTGAAAGAGGAACCTGCTCTGCTCAGCCTGAATGGGATCCAGCAACTGTTCTCGCTCCTGTGCGGGCAGCACTGGTGAATGAAACCAACCAAATAAAGGAGAGCCTCAAATTTTAAGTGTTCCCCTTTCCAGGCCAGGATATGAGTAGTGTCTCAACCAGCAGTCATACTTCTTTAGTCTGCTCTCCCACATGAGACAGAGCACCTTAAGTCAAACCTGCTCCTCCTGCCTTTTTGCCACAGGGTTATGTGTGGGCACTGGGCAGTGTTTAAATGGTTGCTGCATCCCCCACAGTGTTGGGCTGCAGTTTGGGGCTCTGTGAGTGTTGACAGAACTTTTGGCACTTGCAGAACCTCCCTGCCTCAGCTCTGGGAGATGGTGGAGCCTGACTCTCAAGGTTCTCTGCCTCCTGCAAGCAGCATGTGCAGCAGGTGGGAAGCATTCCCCGCCCCAACTCCTCCAACAAGTGGTGTTCTAGGCTCCAACAAGAAAACGTGGATTCCTTCCCCAGCTCTGGGGAGGAGAGGCAAAGGCAGGGGATTTCTTCTTGCATAGGAATAAGATCTCTGGTTCCTTGTTGCCTGCTCCGGAGCATCCTCCTCTGGGCCGTGTCAGTCACCCGGGGTGGGGAAGGGGATGTGACGGGCGTTCTGATGGAACAGCCTGTTCTCTCAGATGGAACAGGCCCACGGATTGAGCGAGACACTGACGTGCTGTTGCTACCACAGTCCTTGTGATCGACTCAGGAATTCCAAATATTTCCTCTCAGATAAAGGTGACTGGGGGAGGCCAGAAATATCTGGACGTGTCTGGGCAAGCCTGAGATCCAAACACCAGGACAGAGAGGTCAGGATCAGTCCTGGGAATGCTGGGCTTCAGGTGCGGAGCGGCCGAGGCCCGGGATGGTGTGGGAACAGAGCAAGCTGCTTTTCCCTAACCTTCAACCCGCCCCCAGCATGGGCAGGGAGGACGCTCCTGCCTGTTTTCCCACTCCCTCTGGCCTGGGATCTGGTTCCCAGGGGACACATCTGGGATCCAAGTTGTGCAGAGACTGAGCTATCACAGCTCTTAGGGTGGTTTCCTCAGGGAAGGGCAAGGCACTCTCCTCGGGTCCCCTACAGCCCCCAGCTGTGGCTCCAACAGCTGCTGTTCCCTTCCCAAGGGAAGGAGAGGGGCTCATGTCCCCTCCCTGCCTGTGCTGGGCTCTGGCTGTGCTGCTCTCTGCCTGTAGCACCCGATAGCTCTGCATTCACTGTGCGCCATTTATCTCTCCTTCAGCAAACACTTCCTTTTCTTGGAAGCAAGGGCTTCTTGGAACTGCCTTTCCCCAAGCTCGGCAGCACATGCCATGGTAAAAGCAGCATGGAGAACCGGCTGCCAGCCCTCCTTGGCTCCCTGCCCTGCCGAGGGGGGCCTCTCCTGGTGCCTGCCCCACGGAGAGGCTGGGTAGATGTGGGGCCCTGTCCACCACTGCAGCCTTCCTGGCCACAGTGGGGATGTCTCTGCTGTGGGTCAGGAGGAGCCTGTGGAGATGTGTGGTACTGTCAGTGGGGCAGGTCCTACTGAATCCCTGAGGAAATCAGATTTTCTGAGGAATACATCACAAGGATGCAGCCGCCTTCCTCCATCTGAGCATTCTGCAGCCTCAGGTTGTTCATCCCAGCCTCAGAGCAAGTGGCTGGGATGTGTGTCCAAGGGAAGGACCATCCCTGGAGCGAGGGCCCCTGCACAGAGATCAAAACATATGCTGAATTGGAAGAGACCCACAAGGATCATCAAGTCCAACTCCTGGCCCTGCACAGGACAGCCCAGCAGTCCCACCATGTGCCTGAGCACGTGATCCAAACACTCCTTGAACTCTGATTCAGGCTTGATCACTGCCCCAGGGAGCCAGTTCCAGTGCCCAACCAGCCTCCTGGTGAAGAACCTTTTTCTAACATCCAACCTGAATCTCCCCAGACACAGATGTTGTAGGAGTGGTGTTTTTTGAACCTTCTGCCCCAGTTCCCTGTGCTCTCCATCCCTGCCGTGCCCTCCATCCCTGCCAGCCTGCTCTCAGTTTGCTGCCACTGCCATGGCCTGCCACAGCTCCATGCCCATCACCATCTATCAGCAGAGGGATTTCCTGTGTCAGAATTTAAAATATCTCCTTCTTGGGTTTGGACTCTGCTCCTGTCCCTCTCCTCTCCATCACTCACTGTTGCCTGGGTGAGTGGACTGGCAGCAGGCAGCAGCCCTCTCCTTTCTCCCTGGACAGCACCTGCCCATGAGCTCCATCCTGCCCATTCCTGCAGGGCCAGGACACAGTACACCACCTCCACAGATCCCGTGCCAGCTGGCAGGCATGGTGGGAAGCGAGCTGCCTTCTGCCACTCTGTGTAGGTGGTGGAAGTCACGGGGATGACTGTCATATCCCTGAAGAGGACTCTAAGTGAGGTGGCACCAGTTACATGCCCCAGGGTGAGTTAGCGAAGTCCCTGTGTCCCAACACTGCCCTTGAGTCTGTGACTACCTCCTCATGGTCATGGGGTGTGGAAGGCAGCTGGGGGTGGTGTCTGGTGGGAGATGGAGAAGAGCTTTGGTGGCAGAGCTGGGTGCTGAGGTGTGCAGCTTATCAAGGACCAGATCCCCTGTGGTGGGGAGCCCTGTGGCCATGGAGATGGACACAGCCCAGCTCCCCGGGAGTAAGCATGCAGGTCTGCTGCATACCCTGCTTTGAAAAACTGTGTATGGGCTTGGTCATAGATATGTGGCAAGGTGAGGAGATACCCCACAAGCTGTGACCATCCCAGGGCTGTTTGGTGGGAGCTGGGAGACTTAGCACCATGTTCCATGGAAGAGAGGCACCTGGGCACCAAACTCGTGTAGTCCTGAGGCCCCGGGCTGTGGGCAGGTGTGGGAGGCAGAGTGCTGGCAGACCAGGCCGGCAGGAATGCTCCCCCTGCCTGCACAGAGGCCGCGGTGAGGCGTGACAGCGTCAGCCGGGCTTATCTCTGCTTTCCCAGAGCAGCCGAGTTACTGGAACTGCATTCACTTATCAGGGAGCAGGGGATCTTGCTGGGAAGATGGGCTCAAGGTGCGACAGCATCAAGCCCCTGCTGACGCTGAGCTGCTGGCGATCCCTGAGCCTGGAGCTCACAGCTTCCTCTCCGTCCAGCCCTGCACCTCCTGCTCAGCCCTGATAAACCTGAGAGATCCTGGGTCACGTGTTTCCCTGCTGCCTGCCCAGGGACCCCTCCTGCCCTGCTGTGTGCAGCTCAGGGACCCTAACAGCTCTCCCTATGATGGGTTGAGGTCTTCCCAGCTCCTGCTGCTGCTGGAGATGAAGGGCTGGAGGCAGCCGGCTCGGACAAGCTGGGCCGGAGTGACTGCATTCCTGGCCAAGCCTTGTGCTTGGCCTGCTCTCCTGAAGCCGTGGGAAGGCAGTAGTTTGGCGACCCAATGTCTGCCTTTGCCACAGGGATTCATGAAATCCAGTTCATGTTGTGGAGTAACCTGCGAGGGGCAGGATGTGGGAATGGGAGGTGGGAGGCTCCACTGTGGACACAAAATCACTGGGGGGATGCACGGTGTGGAGTGCCGTAGCCATGGGCACCAGTCCTGCTGCTGCTTCCACAGGCCTTAGCCAGGGAATGGAGCCCAGCGGGTTCCCACTGCAATGATTTCTATCACACTTGGATGCTAATTTTAGAGAGCCAAGAGCACGTGATGCATCCCCTGCCCTGCCCGCGTGGTGTTCTCCTCACAAATCCTTTCTGGCATCCTCTTCTCTCATGACTGTGCTTCTCCCCTTGCCCTGTGTGCATGATTCAGAGCGAGGAAGCACAAGGCATCTGTCATCAGCCTGGTCCCCACCACCACTTTCCTGCCAGCCCTTCCCTCTGCACTCTGCTCGCACCCCTGTGCTCACCACCCTCCTCTTTCCACAGGAGCGCTTTGTGGACCTCTATGGGAACGATGCTGCTGCCGAGGTGAGAAAGGGCCAGGAGACCTTCAACAAATGGCTCCTGACTGGGGCGACGGTGGCCGGAGTGCTTCTGCTGGGATCCCTGCTGAGCCGCAAGTGAGCCGCCGCCAAGCCCCCCCGTAGCCAGGACGGCTGCGCCTTCACCGCCACATCCACTACACTCCGCTCCCGAGCACCACCAGCGGCACAGGGGGGCAGCCCCTCCATCCCGGCCGAGCACCCTGCTCCATGGAGTTTTCTCCCTCGTGCCGCCAGCTCCTTTTATTGTAGCCCGTCTTATTTACTGTTCCGTTGTGTTTTAAAGGCGCTGAGGCCAATGCAGCACTTCAGCCACCGGCTCCCAGCGCTGGGGGATCCAGGCAGCTGGGGGGGGCACAAGCTAGATCGTGTCCCAGCCCTGCGGGGTTCTCCAGATAATTTGGAAGAGAATAAACAGACTTATTTTTGCATGTGTGAGTGCGTGCGTGTGTGTAGATGTGTCACTAATATAAAGTTCCGCAGCCAGAGCAAGGGTCAGGCTCCATGCCCCCGTCTCTGGCACGCTCAGGCACTAGGAAGAGGCAGGCTGCCTAGCGGGATGGAGCTTCCCTGCAGTATCCCTATCCTGTCCTTGCTTCTCCAGTCAGTTTATCCCTGTGGCAGGGGGAGCAGGAGGAAGAGGCAGAGGCCAGGGGTGAGGAGCTCTGCCCTTGGTCAGCCCCACGTGAATTCCTTTATTCCCACACAGTCAGTTGCTGGGACCTGTGGCCTGTCTCAGATGAAGATGGTGTGCCAGGCCCAGGGTTGTGCATGGTTTTAAGGGTTCTTTGTCCTCTTCCTGCTCCTCACTCCAAATGTAGATGGCTGTGGGACAGTGCTCATCCCTTCCCAGCCTGCTTCTCTGGGCTGGCAAAGGCAGGAGGCAGGAGAGGGGGATAGTGCTTGCCCCTGGCACAAGGGGTTTTGCAGAGAGCTGGGGCTGTGGTGTCCAGGAATCCCGAGTTGGGGATTGGAAGGGTCAGGGGGAGCACCTTCACATGGGTGGCAAAGGCCAAGGAGCAGATGATTCATGGGATGAGCGGAGAAATAAGCCCAGGAGAGATGGGAGTGAGGGCTGGCACTGGCTGAGAGCCATCTCCATCTCTGGGGAGCCTCTTTGGGGACAATAGGAGCTGTTGGCCTCTCCGCTGCTGTCCCGTGTTCCCAGTCCCATAGTGCAGGCAGATCCCTGTCCCCACGCGTGGCTGTGACGGCTGCATGCAGTGACTGAGGTGTCTGGCTTCCCTCCCACTCATCCCCATGCTGCTCCTTCTGCTGCTGGAGCAGGGAACCTCCAGCCTTCGAGCTGAAATTAGCTTCCAGAATAAATGCCCTCATCCTTCGGAGCCCACCGCGGGCAGACACAGCTGTCCACAGCTTGTCCGTGTACATACGTCCCGCGCTCTGCTGTACATATACGAGTAGTTTTTAATTCATTTGTGAATACTATTAATGCTATTTTTGTTATCTTGTCTGTCCGTATTTATGTGTGGGACCGTGCTCCCTGCAGAGGCCAAGCTGGGGTGGAGGTGGGGGGAAAACCGGAGGCTCCAGGGGGGCTCACTTGGCCACTGAGCACGGACTCGCGCTCCTCATGTCGGACCCGCTCAGATCCCGCATGGGGAGCTCGAGGATTAGCATTAGCCCATTGAGCGCTTCGGTTTGCAGGTGGAGGTGAATCCACAAATAAATTTGTCATTCGAGCTGCTGGTGGTGCTCTGGTCTTTGCAGTCGTTGGGAATTTGAACAACTTTGGACCCAAAGGAGTTGGCTTCAGTGGGATGGATGGATGGATGGATGGATGGATGGAAGGATGAGGTCTTCTCCCTTCCCAGGGAAGGGTTGGGGCACTCCGAGGGCAGTTTGCTCTGGTCCAGAGGGATGGTGGTGGGGTGGGGTGGCACTAAGGGGTGATGGGGACAGAAGAGCCCAGGGGAAGCTCTTCGCTGGGTTGAGGCTGCTGGTTTTGGGGACATGGGCTCAGCACCCACAGTCACGTTGGGAGGAGGAGGGCAGGGGACTCAGCCTCACTGGGACCCACAGCCCCCCGCATTCCTGGGGATACCCCTCAAAAGAGCACCTTCCCTTCGTGCGGGGCTCATCCCAAAACGGTTTGGACCACACAAACACTCGGGTTTTTTTGGGGTGCCACAAGTGTGGGGTACTCCGAGCCACCCCACATGCCCCTCACGGCAGGACGCACCCAGCTCATCCTTCCCCAGACCCCGTCCCCTGTCCTTTCTGGGGAACCCCTGGGAGCGGGGGCCAGCGGCCGGGCCCCGCGGGCTCCGTGGGCTGGCGGGACGCGGTGGGAGCCCGTGGACACGAGCACCATCCCGTGGGCAGCGGGAGAAGCTGCCGCGGAGCTGCGGCCGCCGCGGCTGCGGGGAGCGGGAGCACAGGGGCCCCCATGACCAACACGGCCGCGAGGATTGGGGGGATCCCCAGTCCCCGAGAGCCACCAGCCCCATCCCCAGCCGCCTGGAGCCTCCCACTGGGGACGGACCCCACCACGGCACAGCCACAGCCCCTCGCAGCAGAGGACACAGCGATGCCCCATCGTGGAATCGGGAATGGGACCCTGCCTGGGACATGCGGCTGACGGGGCTCCCCGAGACACCCCACAGCACACAGGGCTGAGCTACGCTCCCGCTTTAATCCCTGCCGAGGATGGCGGGTCCGTGGGTCCCGCGGCTGGGCGCTTTGCCAGCCACGGGCGCACGATGGCAACGGGACGGTGATGGGGACACGACTGGTGGGAGGCTGGCGGGTTCCCACGAGGCAGGTGGTCTCATGGCTCGTACTGCAGGTCCGTGGCGATGAGCACGAAGCCCTGCAGGAAGTCAGGGTGAGCAGGGGGGATATGGGGGACATGGGGGACCCTGGGGTAAGGGGACAGTGGTGGTACCCACCTGCTGCAGCGAGAGCCGGGGTCTGAGCAAGCTGAGTCCGTGTGGGAGGGGCAGGGGAATGCCAGCCTGGAGCCACTCTGTGGGGAGACAAAGTCATAGCAGGGGATGGCCCTGGTGCAGCTGTGGGAAGATAGGGACAGGATGGGGGCAGCACTTACTGTTTGCCCGGGGAACCCCAAAAAGCCACAGCCCAAACTTCAGCAGGGTCTCCAGACGCTTCACCTGTGGGAGAGGCAGACCCTGAGCTCAGCACAGCGCAGGCGGAGGGCTCCATGCTGCAGGCAGGGCTCAGCCCCCTGCCAGATTTGTCATGCATGGGGTCCACAGCGCCCCAGATCCCCCCCAGACCCTGCTCTCAAGATGACGTGGAATCCAAGGCTCCCGTTGTTTCCCTGGCACAGCCACTCACCTCCACCGGGCCCACATTTGATGCCACTTGTGTTACATGGAGCCTGGAGGACAAGATCAGGGTCAGAGCCAGGCACAGGGATGGAACTGTCCCATCCCAGGGTAGGGACAGGCTGAGCTCCGTGGTGGGTCAAGGACCCCAGCACAGCAGGTCCGGCTGAGGACCTACTGCCAGGGCATCTGGCACAGATACAAACCGGGGGTAGGATGGGGTCTGAGCAGGTAATATGGGACTCAGGGAGACAACTAGACAGAGGTGGGGAATGGGGGAGCTCTCCGGGTATGTCCAGGGTTAGGCACTAACCCTGTCAGCCTCACAGTGCCCCCGAGCCTGTTCCTGGTGATTGTTGGCTTCCCAGTCACGTTGGCATCCTGCAGCAAGAAGAGACATTGGAGAGACCAGGGCAGTGCCTGCAACCCAGCATCAGCCAGCTGGTCCCAGTATCCTCCATATCACCCAGCAAGGCCCCAGCCAGGAGCACACCAGCCCCAGCCAAGTTCTTTGGGGTCCCCTGGTTCCCTGAGCTGTGGCAGCAGCAGCCACTCACAATGTTCAGCAGAAAGGCAGGAACACGGGTGGCATTGGGCAGCACCACGAAGGCCTCAGCAGAGCTGAAGAGGGTCCCGTGCAAGGCGTCAGGATGGCAGGAGAGCAGGGGCTGCTGGCGGGCCCAGAGGTGCAGCTCCATGGGCTGGTCTGGATAGCGCTCCTGCAGCTGGGAGGGACAGGGCAGGGGTGACACAGAGCCATGCTGGCCATGCTCCCATCAGGACCCCACCGTTGCCCAGGTCCCATGTGCCCATCACTGCCTTGCCACATCCTTGTCCTGTGGTGTCCCATTCTGTCTGCATCCCAAACTGCCTGCAACACATCCCATTTCCACTGCACCCCATTCCCTGTGTTGTCCCTCATGGATCTCATTGGACTTCTGTGCCATCCCATGTTCCATCCCACCTGCAACCTTTCCCTCCTGCATGCCATCCCTCCTATGCCCTATCCCCTGTCCCATCCCTCCTGCATCATTTCATATCTCCTACCTTCCAGCATCCCACTGCATCTTCTGTTCCTCCTGCAATCCCACCTTGTGTCCCATGTCCCATCCCACCTGCATCCCGTCCTTCTCCATGTCCTACCTGTGCCCCTTCTCCCCATGTCCCGTCCCACTCACCTGAGGGGAGAAGACCTCCATGCTCTTGGTCCTCAGCTGGAGCGGGAACTGCCGAGGGAGCTGGAAGGCAGGGAGGGATCAGGGGGTTGGAGCTGGGCAGGGGTGGGCATAGGGGCACCCCAGTGGCACCCCAGTGGGGACGGCTCTGCCCTGCAGCCATCCCTACCATGTCACTGGAGAAGTTCCTGCGCAGGGCCCCGGCTGTGAAGTAGGTGAAGGCGGCTGAGTTGGCGACGAGCTCAGTGACAGCCAAGAGCAGCATGGGCTCGTGTGCCATTGGCAGTGTCTTGGGCAGGGACGTGGGCAAAGCCACAGGCAGTGCCATGGGTAAGGCCACAGGCAGCAGTACAGGCAGTGCTGAGGGTCTCTGCTGGTACGTGCCCACCCTGAAGATCTCTCCCTGCACAGACACACAGGTGGATGTGAGGATCAGCCAGGCTCCCCTGTTCCCAGACCTGGCCCAGGGATGCCCAGGATGACATTACCTTGAGGGCAATGTCCCCATACTCCTCTGTGAAGGTCGGCGGTCCCAGCAGGGAGTGGTCTATGGCAGCAAAGGTGTCCAGCTGGGTGGACACTGAAAGGACATGGGGGTGCTCAGGAGGAGTCGGACCACCAGCACCTCCCACAGCCTGGGTCTTCAGGATCCAGCCCCACAGTGGGGTCCTGCAGACCCTGCTGGGCACCAGTCCAGTCCACAGCCTCCCAGGACCACCCTGCATGTCCCCAGTCCTGGAGTCCCCTCACCCACCTTTCATGCGCTTCAGGGCAGTGTCCAGCCTGTCAATGCCCCTGTGGAGCACGAGGCAGAGCTGGAAGCAGAGCAGGTGTCAGTGAGCCCAGGGATGAGGGTCTCCAAGGCTCTCACTGGGCTGGGGGGGACAGGGACACTGACACCCCAGGGCACAGCGGCCAAACACCCACCTGCTTGTTCAGCTGCTGCCGCAGGGTTCTCTGGAGCAGAGGTGCCAACAGGTTGTAGAGCCAGCTGTAGGGCAGAGTGGGGTGCTCAGATCACGTCATAGCACCCACCCAGCTTCCCCCAGCCCACCACCCTGGCTGGAGCACCAATAGCCCTTGTATGCCAGGGACAGGACAGAACAGGGGGTTTGGCATCACCTGTATCCACGGTGAAACTCCATGTGCAGGTCAGTGCCGTGGGTGTCACAGCCAGCGCTCCAAACCGTGGGGTGGCCACTGCCATCCTCACTCACCCCCAACACCGCCGCCATGGCCAGGTCCTGCATGCGGAGCTCCACAGAGCCACTGTCCTGGCTGGGGACAGAGCGGGTGAGCACAGGGACAGCAGTGACATTGACCACCCTGAGTCCTGTCCCTGTCCCCATGAGGACTCACATGGCTCCCAGCTGGGCTGCCCAGTCGGCGCTGAGCTGGATTCGGGCACGCTGCACCATCAGCCTCACCCCCACATCCTCGGCAAAGTCCAGTGTGGATTCATTCATCTGCAGTTCATGGATGTGAATCCTGCACAACACAGGAAAGTTGTGCTTGTGGCTGTGGCACAGACAGGGATGGGGACAGGGACTCCACAGGTGGCTCTTACCTTGGCACAGCATAGGTGAGAGTTCCCAGGAGTGGAGTGTTGTAGGAACCTGTCAGGTTCAGCTCATGCTCCTTCTGCAGCATCGACTGGAGCAGCTCCAGCCCAAAGCGCCGGCCTGGGGAAAAATGGGAATTTGGGGTGATTCCAAGGAAGGGGCTGGGGTACCTGGGGTGTCTGGAGAGTGAGCAGCCAGGTCCAAGATGGTCCTTCCATCCCCCATTCCTGGCAAACTTGGCATCATTCCTGGGAGTGTCCACTGGTTCCCCTCATTCCCCATCCTTGACACTCTGGACATCAACCCCCACTGGTCCTCCCACCCCTGCCTACTCAGGAGCACAGACTCACCGAACTCCAGCGTCCTCTGGGTCAGCCAGGCCTTGATGCCAGGATTGGTGCCAGGGCTGCTGGTGGTGGCAGAGACACAGATGGGCAGCAGGAGCAAGAGGCAGAGCCATACAGTACCTCGAGGCAGGTCTTGGGATCTGGAGGCTGGAGCACAGGACATGTCTGGGGGACTCGCAGCTGGTGTAGAGACCCTTTCCCTGTGCACCAGTACAGGCAGGACTTTTATCGGTCACAGGGAGCCCCGGGTGACATCAGCACACATGGGGACACCACAGTGCTCTGGCCACTGAAAGCCCAGCCTTGCCTAACGCATGACTCAAAGGGGAAGCCGGATCTCCTGTGAGAGTGGGGGAATGCAGGATCCCACAGCACTGCCTGCCAGCCCCCTGCCCCAGGGGACACACGAGCCAGGGACACCAGCTGGGGCTCCCCACAGGGGTGCAGGACCAGCATGGGGGGACACAGAGACCTGGCTGGGCCAAGGTTGCAAAGAGATTCAGTCGTGCCCTGCCTGGGAGCAGTGGAGGAGTGGGGGACACAATGAGCTGGTCTTGGGGTGGGAGTCCTGCACCAAGGCAATCAGGGCTCAGCACATTTGCACCAGAGAGCAGCAGCTGTTCCCACTTTGGGAAGGGCTCTGGGAGCCCTGTGTAGGGTTGCCTGCATTTCTGTGGGGATCAGGGTGTCTGGGGTACAGAGGCAGCCCCCCAAAAAGTGCTGGAAAGGTTGGGATAGATTGAGAGCAGAACTGTGCACTCCCCTCTGAAAAACCTCAGCCATGGGGAAGGAGCCACCTGCGCTGCCAAACCCACCATCACCAGGACCAGCCCCTAGCCAGGGTGAGCCCCTCCAGAGCCATGGGCTATGGATGACAGGGGTCCAGCTGCCCTCCTGGATCCAGCCTGGCAGACCCAGAGGTATCTCTTAGGAGGGCCAGGGCCTCATCTCAGCATCACAGGGGCACATGGAGCCCACAAGCAACATCACCAGAGGGACCACAGCCTCACATAACGTAACTTACAGAGTCCTTGAAAGCAGCTGCCCACTGCCCCGGGAGGCCCAGTGCCACCAGCCACGGCTGCAGTGGTGGCCAGAGCCCCCCCAGCAGTGACCCAGAGGCCAGCACTTACCCTGACCCCCAGCCCAGTGCCCACCACAGCCCCTCTCTCCCAGGGTGCCTCTGCCCTGCACCAGCACTCACCGTGACAGGCGGGTGCGGTGTCCCCCACCGCGCGGATCGCGGGTCCTGCCATGGGTCCCAGCTCCTCCGTGTCCCCAGGACTGTACGTGGCAGTAGGGACCAGCTCTGACGCCAGTGTCCATCCCGGGTCCTGGTCAAATCACAACGTCACCCATTTCCCCCGTCCCTAATCCTTTCCGGGATGAATCAGGTCCCACGAAAACACCGAGAGACCGGTTGGGGCAGAGGTGCCCGCGGGCTGGGCGCTCCCTGGGGCTCTCCGGTGCATCCTGGTGCTGCCGCATCCGGCATCCCGACACGTGCAGGCGGCTCAGCCCTGCCAGCCCCGCTCCAAGCCTGGGCTGGCTCCGTCAGCCCCTTCCCCTTCTCTTGTGCCAGGTAACCCCGGTGGTGGCCCCACGTCTCCTAAGGAGGGGATGACAGTCAGGGCTGCATGTCGAGGGCTCGGTCGTGGGGCACACAGGGCTTGGACAGGGGTCAGGCAGAGACACGGGGATACACACGGGCACACACGGAGCTCCTCTCCCCACCGCTCCAGCGGGAGCTTCCACATCAGGCGGCAATGAACAGGTAAAGACGGCACCCGGGAACACGGTACGGGAAGAGCCCCAGCGCCTCCCGCACCGCCCCCGGCCCGAGCAGAGCCCTCAGGCCCGATTCTCCCTGGCCCGGGACCTTCAGGGCTACTCCAGGAGGCCGGCCCGGGCCGTGCAGTGCGAGCGGGCACCGGGAGAGGGACCCACCGGCCCGTCCGCTCCGCGCTCCGGGACTGGGAGGAGGGCGGGCGGTGGAGGAGACAGCCGTGGGGACGATAAAGAGGAGCTGGAGGGTGATGGAGGGGACCCACCCGATGATGGACAAGTTCTTCCATAGAGACCCAGAGCCCCCGGCCCCGCTACGTGTCCTCTGCTGCTATGTCACAGCCAGGACAGGGGTGGACAGGCGAGGCAGTGTCCTGATACCCCAAGTCACCTGTCCCCTACACAGGCCCTGCCAGGGGATGTGCTGGGCTGGGAAAGCACGAGTGGGCACGTACAGGCACGGACACACATGGACATGCTCGCAGCTGTGCCTGTGAACATGCAAACACACACAAAGGGTGTGCAGAGCCTCACACACGCACATGCCTGTGCCCAGGGCTGGTCAACACCTTCCAGCCCCAAATCCCTTGGCTGCTGGACCCTTGGGAGGGCGGGCACCTAAAGGGTCCCACAGGAGCCCCTCCAGGCACCCCAATTCTCCTCTACGAGGCCCATAGGAAGGTCTGAACAGATTTGGAACAGGAGGCCGTGAGATCCTTGAGGTGTTTGTGAGTCAAGGGGAAGCTCAGGTCAGGGCAGATGCCCGGGGCACCCCCAGCCCTCGGGGTTGCACAACCCCTGATGCAATTTCCTTGTTCCAAGAGGTCTGTCCCCACAGGCAGAGGTTGCACCAGGAAGAGCAGGAACCACAGGGGCAGGGCCACAGAGAGAAGCACCCCAGGACTTGTATCTGCTCTCTCCTGTAAAGGGTTCAACCCTTGCATCATCACTCCCGTAATCCCCCAGTCCTGACACAGCAACAATTGTGGGAGCCTCAGGAAGGCTCAGGAATGCAGGTGGCCCAGCTGGGAAGGGGAGTGAAGGGAATTCCAGGCTGTGAACAAACCACAGTCCAGGGAGATGGGGAAACCACACTCCCAGCTGGCCACAGAAGCCCACTCCTGGCTCTGTCCCCTCTGTGTCATCACCCCATCAAGGTGCCTGATCAGGGGAAGATGCATGCCAGTGCTGCTGCATTATCCCACCACAGAAGATATGGGGCAAACAATCTTTCCACCCATGTCTGACCCTCAACACTCCATCTCTGAGCCGAGGGAGTGAAATCCAACGGGAACCACTGGGAGAGGCTCTGTGAGGGCAATGCTGGGGAACATTTGGAACACAGGGAATTGGGACCAGCCCATGAGAAACCTCTTCCCCAGCACCACCACAGGGTCCCAGACCCTGTATTCCTCAGCACACTCCCCCAGCCCACAGGGGTCTGCACAAGTTGCCCCCCGTTTGATGGGGCACATATCCCCAGGGCTAAACACGCGCAAAACCTGGGGGAAGGAGGGGGGGGGAAGATGTGAGTGCCAGGAAGAAAACACACATGTGGTCATCAGGGCTTGTTTAATAACAAAACTCCAGCTATTGTAGAACAATATTCTCCAGCATCATTGTAATATACAATACGGGGAATGCTCTCAGCAATCTGAGAAGGAAGGATCCGGCCCACAGCACCCCTTGCCCAGGCTGCGGGGGGACCCCCAGGGCAGCCCCGCCGGGGAGTCAGGGATGCAGGCGAGCCGTGGCGCTCAGGGACGGGGTCCCAGGGACGAAGTCCGTGGTGGGTGGGACCGGGATCCCGGGAATGATGTCCGTGCAGGGTCCAGAGCGGTCTCAGCGGCAGAGGATCCGATCGGCTGCGGGAATGCACGGAGCCTGCGGGAAAGGGACACGAAGCGGCCGGTCAATAGTTGCCAGGAGGGTGCCAGAGAGGTCGGGGATGGAAAGCGAGCAGGAGAAAGGGACATCCCCGGGAAGGAGAGGGCGCGGTGCAGACCGGGGGAAGGAACGCCAAGGAACGCCGGTGTTGCCCGTCAGGAGCGCGGGTCTGAGCCGGTGCCGTGGGGTCCGCACTCACCTCGGGGGAGTCCCCAGCAGCAGCGGGGCGGGGGGGGGCCGCACTGCAGCTCCAGCTGCAGGTCCCAGATGTAGTCGATAACGTGCTGCAGCAACTCCACCTTGGAGACCCGTCGGTGCCGCGGGAGCGTCGGCACCAGCGCCCGTAGCCGCGAGTAGCAGCCCTTCATATCGTACAGCAGCGCGGCGGCCGCCTGCTCCGCCGCCACAGGAGACACCCCTGGGCCCGGCCCGCAGCGGGCGGCCTCCCCGGGCCGCACCGCCTTCAGCGGGCCGCCGGCACCCGCGGGCAGCGGCGAAGAAGCGACAGCGGCGACCTTCATGGCGAGGGGCTGCGAGGGCGACGAGCAGAACGGAGAAGCTGCGGGCGGACAACGAGCCCGCGTCCCGCCGCGCCACTTATAGAGCGCCGCCGACCGGTGGGCGGGGCCTCGGGGAATCCTCGGCCAATGGCAGCGCAGACACAGCGGACACAGCCCCGCCCAGTCCATTCATGCGCCCCGAAGGGCAGCGTCTTAAAGGGGCGATGGGGGGAGAGAGCCGTGACGGGCTTGGGCTGCGGCGCAGGAACCGGCGGTGCGGAGGGTACAGCGGTGCGGAGCGCCCATCCTGCCCCGCAGTTAAGGCGGTGTCGGGCTCCCCGCAGCCCCGCTGGCCCCTCCAGGCCCCCGGTGTCCCCGCCGGGGGCTCGGCCCCCCCCGCACTGCCCGCGGCCCCCCCGCTCGCGGCGGCTCAGACCGTGAGACGCCAGGGTCGTGACGTCACCCATTCATAAAACCCCGCGCGCTGTCAGCGCGGCGCCGGGCGGGCGGTGCCCATGGCGACGGGGGCGGGGCGGGGGACACACACCTGCAGCCCCTCCGGGGGGCACCGGGACCCCCACGGAGACATCGCCACCCCCACGGGGACACCGGCACTCCCACGGAGACGTTGGAATCCTCATATGGATACGGGGGCGCTGGGACCATATAGGAGGCACAGGGACGCCCGGGGGACATCTGCACCCTCACGGGGACACCGGGGCCCCACGGTGGCACAGGCACACGGGCATCCCCACAAGGGGCAGCCCGTGCTCCACCCCAAGTTCTCCACAGGCAGAGATCAAGTTCGGAGTTCCCCGTTTCCCCCTCTCCCGGGGCTCGAACCTCTGCAGACCCGCTCCGTGGCGGCTGCCACGACGGGGGTCGCCGTGTTCGGGTCCACCCGCGGGACGGGCAGAGGGGTCGAGCGCTGGATGCGTGGCGCGGCGCGGGGAGTGGGCTGCGAGCACGATCCTGCCGCGGGGGAAACCGATGGAGGTTCCGTCACTGTGCGAGGCAACCGGTCCTTGCCCCGAAGGGTTTCTGGTCCAGGCTGTAATTAGAGTTACTGCTAATCACCCTGCACCTGCGGGGAGGGCAGGCAGCGCCCGGGGAGGGCCTCCGAGCGAGACCCCGGCACATCCCGATCAGCACGAATGGTGCTGCTGCAGCTTCGGACACCCCCGGGTGTGTGTACAGACACAGACACGCAGGGTGGGTGTGCGTGTGCACATAAAAAGCCAGGGACATACACGTGCTTGCACACACAGGTGTGTGTGGGACATAACCAAATATGTGCACAGGAGGATTCACGCACATACACAAACCTCTGGAGCCCAAACACAGCCACAAGCACACGCACACAACAGAGGCACACACGGATGGACGCACATACGGACACATACACGTGTACAGACATGTACATTCATGCACACATACACGCTGCCTTGCACACCAACACGTCTGCCCAAGTGCAGCTCTCCCTGCCCTTTATGAGTTTGGGTTGGGGGGAGCAGACCCTGCTGCACGTCCCAAAGCATTCAGGGTGCTGAAGGCCCCCCTCTTCTTCCTCTTCTGGGGAGGGCAGCAGTCCTGGAGAGCACGCACGAACTCCAACCCTGCCAGCCTGGCTGGGGGGAGCTGGATTCCCCTGTCACTCCCTCTGTCCCTCCTCCCTGTGTCCCCCAGCCTGGTGCGGTGGCGGTTCCCAGGGTGGGCACGGCGCTGGGGTCGCCCCCTCCATTCAGGGCTCGGCGGAGGGCCCGGTGCTGCCCGGTTCCCACCGCGGCTCTCAAAGCTGCTAATTAGCCCCCATCTGGCGGCAGTGGCCGGGCCGCGGCGGGAGGCCGGGGACATTGTGCACAGGAATGTCTTTCAGGGCCGCCGGCCGGCCGCCGCCACCGCCAGCTGCGCCGCCAACAATGCCAGGACGAGCCGGACCCCGCGCCCCTGCCACCGGCCACCCCGAGCGGCGTGGGGACGTGGATGGACTTCGTGGCCGTCGTGGGTGTCATGGCACACACGGCACAGCCGCCCTGGCACAGCCACTCCGGCACAGCCACTCCAGTTGCCGCAGCCCATGGGATGCCCCCGAGAGCTGGACATCCTCGCTCCATCCCTCTGCATATTGGGGTGCTGGAGATGGGGTGCTGGGGTCAGGACTGCCACTGTGGCAGCAGGACACTGCCTTGGCCACAGCTGGCCGCGGGGTCTCGGCCTGGCACGGCGTGCCGGCCGGCGCAGCAGTGTTGTCCGGCAGAACACAGAGCTTCATTTCCATCTCAATTCTGGGAACGGGGCGCGCGGCGCGGTAACAGCAGCCTCGGCCATATGGTGCTGGCGGGGCTCAGCCCGGCCGGGGGGGCAGCCGGGGGGCGGCTGCTTTGCGCTGAGCAGGGGTTGCCCGGCAGCCGAGTACATCAAAGCCCCCGGCCGCCCCCAGCCCGCCGGGACCACACAGGGCACGGCCACGCCAGGCCGCCGAGGGGCCGCGGGGCTGCCTGTGCCGCTGTGATAGGGTGGACGGGGTACAGCCGGCACCCCAGAACCGGCAGCACCCAGCCCCGCACTCCAGCATGCAGGGCTGGAAGGCAGCACGGACAGCACAGGTCAGGCTGGGCCCCCACCAGTGACCAGGACCCCCAAACTTGGGCTGCTTCTGCCCTGGCTGAGCTTGGGCTCCATCCAGATCCCCTCTCTCGGTGCCATCCGCAGGTCATCCCTGAGGCTACAGAGAGCCTCCACCCCCCATGTCCGCATGACAGTGCTGAGCCAGGGTTGCAGATGTGCCGGGGCCGCCGGCACAGCTGGAGCGAGGCCGAGGCCTGAGAAAGCCCCTGCGCATTCCCCTCCCGCCTTCTCCCTTCCCGTTCCCAGCTTCCATCCGCTGCAGCCCAGACCAGCTGGAGCCAGGCAGCCCTTCCTGGGATTTATTCCAGCTTCCTGCCCCTCCTCGCCGGCCGGCTGGGGCTGGGGCTGCCTTGGGCTGCTTCCTCTCCCTACTCGCAGCCGCCGGCTGGGCGCCACTGCCAGTACCCATCATGACACGGGACCCCAGCTCCTATCACCAGCACCCACCACTCCATGGGACCCCAGCGCCCATCACCAACACCCACCATTACAGCAAAGCATCCCACACCCTGCATGGTAGAGCATGAGGTGCACCCATCACATAACATCACTCAGCTGCATCCCTGCTGTGGTGGGGAGGCTCCACAGGGCTCTAGAGACAAGCAGCCCTGGTGTGTCTCCCCTACATCCCGAGCACCAGCACTCCTCAAACATGCAACCACCCTCCCCTTGCCTGGTGTTTGGACCCTGTGCAACCCCAGCTCAGCCCATCCCACCCCACTGCAATTCCTGATGGGAGCTTGGCACAAGTGGTTTGTGCCCAGGAGCTCCCCTGGCCAATTGGCATCTACACCACTGTTGTGAGGTGCCACGGTTGAGTCGGTGGGTGAGGATCATCTCAAACTCCACATCTGCTGGCAGCAGAACAGGCAGCTTTGGCCCCTGCCCTAGCTGGGCGCAGTTAAGTGGATGGAGGTTTCCTGCCGGAGTCGGCACATCCATGTTTCCGCAGCCCCCACCAAGCCGGAGGGACCCTGTGGAGAGGGGAAAGTGGCCCAGCAGCGGCCCAGACACAGCGGAGCCATGTGGCCTCGGCCCTGCCGGGACCGGAGGTGCCACAGGCCCAGGTGCAGCAGGCGAGCAAACCCAGGAGCGCTGAAGTGCTGGCTCCACTGGCGGCTCCTTGCAGGGACCAACACACTTCCTTCCTCCTGGCCAGCCCCAGCTTATCGGCCAGGCAGGGTGAGGGGTGACCCCGCGCTCCCCTTCCCAGGCCTTCCGCTCCCTGCAGCCCTGGGAAAGCTCCCGGCCGCACTTCCACCACACCTACAGCAGGCGGGAGCTGCCCGGAGCTCTGCAGGGCAGCAGCGAAGCAAGAGAGTGATGGTGGCACAGAGGGTACCCTGCAACCCCCAGCCTGCTCCTGCACTCTTGAGGCCTCTGGAGGCTGCTTGGGGATGCAGCTCCTACCACCTGAAGCCAGGGAAGATGCAGAGCTTTCCAAGATGCAGTGCCAGCCCCACACCAAGGGATACACCAGGCTGGGGAGTGGGGTCCTCAGTCAGGGTAGGGTCCTGCACCCCACGGCAGAGCCAAAGTCCTCTTCCATGGAACACTGGAGGCTGGTGAAATCACATCTGGAGTCTAGACTCAGTGACTCGGTGGGCTGGGCCTGGCGGCCGCACTGTACCCAGACCCTGCTGCACACTGTTTGCTTAGCTGGAGGTATTTAATTGGAATTAAAGTGGCCCCTCTTGTTTTTGCGGACAGGGCTGTTGGAAAAGGAGCTGTAAGTCATAGAAAACATCTGTAGGAGCCTGCAAAGGGTCATTAGATGGCAGAACGCGAGGCGCCACTTTTAGTGCTCGCAGCCGGCGCAGGGAATAATGGTTCAATACGGCTTTTGTGGAGGAGCTGCCAAGCCAGCAAACACTTTCTATTTATTCTGGCAGTGGGCATGGCCGAAGGGATGCAGGATCCTCCACAGGGCCTCCACAAGGGGTAGGGAGGACACTGCCAGTGCTGCAGGACACAGGGCAGCTGGTCCCAGAGGAAGCTTAAGTGGATGCTGGAGCTGCCCCTGCCTGCAGCCCCTTCAGTCCCCATGCCTACACCAGCATCCTCTGCCCTTCCCAGCCCTAAGGGGTGCAGGATTGTGCCTGGCTCCATGCAGGGAAGGAGGACAATCCATGCTGTCCTCACTCTGCTCTAGGGCTGGGTCTGGGGTCACTCACCCCTACCCCTCCCATTCCTGCTGCCCCAGGCCACACGGCGTTAGCTGCAGCTCACTGAGCACCCCAGCAGCTGAGGCAAAGCACGTCCCGACCCTGTGGGGTTCCTGCATCCCAATCTCTGCTTAGCCACCCTTCTCTGGGGCCAGATCCTGGCTCGAACCCACAAAGGGCTCAGTGACTCCGGCCCTAGATCTGGGTATCGCCGAGCAGGGGCCAGGCTGGGGGAGGGCCCAGTGCCAGAGAAGTGGGAGGGGGAAGGGGACGGTCACTTGGTCACTTGGAAACAGCTAGACAATGGCCACCGGCTCCACTGGGAGAAGGCGGGTGAGCTGGATGCCAATCCTGGTGCCGGCTGGGCGGCTGAGCAGGGCCAGGGCCACACCAGCACTCCTTCCTTCAATATGGTTTAATATGAGAGAAAGCAAATGCACAATACAAAATTTAAAAACCGGCATACATCGATACCCCACCTGGGTGGCTGCTCCGACACACACAACACAATGCTCTTGCACAATTGTTTCGTCGTCTGTCACTTGCAGAGGGTCTTAAAGGGCCCCAGCCCAGCAGCGCCGGGCACAGCCCATGGGCAAGGTCACTTCTCCTTCTTGGAGGCTTCTGTTGGCTCTTCTTTGGAAGCCCCTGGTGCCTCCTTGGGGGTTGAGCTCTCCTCGTAGCTGAGGACAAAAGGGAAATGAGTGGGGTCAGCTCCTCCCTGGGGACAGCGCCCTGGGCCAATATGGGGACAGCCCAACCTGTGGGCTTGGGTTCTGCCCTGCTGTTGTTGAGGACAAGGTGGGCTCCAGCCATCAGCCCCCAGCACAGGAAGCCCTATGGGGCAGAGCCCAGGCAGGGAGATGAGGGATGCATCCCCCCTGGACATCTCCAAGGACAGGGTGGACCCAGCCAGGGGCCAGCTCTGTGCCCAGGGATCTATCCTTGTTCCCTTGTTCACTATTGGATATCCTGGAGAGCATATGCTTTTCTTGGCTGAGCACTGGTGCCAGTGGGGCCAGTTAACAGGGGAACTGCAGCAAGACCAACAGCAGTGTTCCTTCCCAGGGTCTCACTCCTCTGGCTGCAAACCCCTCCAGCAGTGGCCCCCAGGGCTCCATCTAAGGAAATGGGAATGCTGCTCCAAGCAGAAAGGACAAGGTCTAGGATATCAAATCTTCTCGCCCTTCCCAGTCTCCTCTCTCAGAATGGGAGAGAAGCTGGCCCACAGCAGGACAGCAACAGCTCCAGCCTCCGCCCACAGAGTGAGGAGAGCTGGGAATAGGGAGAGCTTAGGCCAGGGAGAGCCAAGACCTGCCCCTACCTGGCCAGAGCGACAGACAAGGGGCCCCAGTGGCAGTGGCTACATGGCACTAGGGCTCTGCTGCCGGCGTCGGCGGGGACAGGACAGTTTCTGCTGCATGGAATCAGCCAGGCTGGCCGGCGAGCCAGACACCGTGGGGAAGTGGGTGAGTCTTGGTGTGTGAGGCAAGATTTCAGCAGAGGATTCATAGCTGCAGGAGAGAGAGGAAGCAGGAGGGGAAAGACAAGGACAGAAATGAGGGAGGGGGAAAGAGAGAGAAAAAGCAGAAGAGTTTTGGAGTGAGAGCATCGAGAACGCACCACCCTGTGCAGGAAGCCTGGCATCCCCGTTCACCTGCTCGCACCCGCTGGCCTCTCCTTGCCTGCAGACTCCAGGATAGGGCTGCAGCATGGAAAAGTGAGCACTGAAACTCAGGGATGAGGCAGCTCCCACTGGCATGAGCAGAGCCAGGCAGGCAGAACCTAGGGAGAGCAAGCCTGGACAGTGGGGAGGTGGCAGTGGAGCAGCCCAGGGGCTGGGCAGGTGACAGAGATGCAGCAGACCCTGTCCTGCTGCTTGAGGACAGCGTGCCCACAGCAGATGTGGGGGGCAGGACGGATTCCCACTGCTGAGGGAGCCAGAGTGGAGCTTCCTGCCTAGCCTAGGGAGGTCTGGCAAGGCTGAGAGCCATGGAGCCGATCCCAATGTCATCCACCTCT
Organism: Sylvia atricapilla; assembly: GCF_009819655.1. Taxonomy (NCBI): domain Eukaryota; kingdom Metazoa; phylum Chordata; class Aves; order Passeriformes; family Sylviidae; genus Sylvia; species Sylvia atricapilla. The sequence goes on from NC_089155.1 coordinate 7,590,674, forward strand.
GCTCCACCAGCACCCCTTCCCTGGGCCTGCAGCACAAATCTGCTCTCTCCCACCCTGCCTGCAGACCCTCACTGCTTAAGACACCATGTGCAGGCAGAGACCACAGGAACTGCCAGCTCCAGGGAGGATCAGGGTGCACCAAAGCAGTACAGCAGAGCAACACCTGGTGGGATTCCTGCGGTGGGAGCCACTGCCCTCCAGGCATCAGTCCCTCTGGATCCCACTTCCTCTGCCTGCAACTGGAGCCACTTCAAGGGAGGTATGGCCCCCAGGGGCCGTCAAGTTTGCAACCCTCCAGCATCCTGCCCTGGCAACACTTTGCTGCTGGAGCAGCTTGTGCTACTGCTCTGGGAGGGCACTAGCCCCTGGCTGCCAGGCTCCCTGCGCTCCTTGCTGCCCAGTGGGCCCGGCCTCACAGCTCATCTATCCCCAGTTTCCTGGCAGGAGGTGCTGCTGCTGTCAGCTGGTGAGTCACGGCACTGGGGAAAGCGGCTGCAGGATCCCAGGTGCACAGGAAGGACGATCCCAGGACACTCAGTGCCTGCAGCAGCGATTGTCAGAAGCAAACATCAAAGGAGGGGCAGGTGCGGCAGGGCTGGGGACGGCCCAGCTGAGAGCCGCTGGGAACATGCATACCTGCATCTCCCAGGGGAGGGGAGGGGAGGGAGGAGGGAGGACAGCTGGCTTCCCGTTGCGCCCAGTTTCCCTCTGAGCAGGCTGGGAGCTCAGGAACACTCCCCAGGCTGGGGAACTGGGGTGGCTGGAGGGTACACAGCCCTGCTTTAGGATGTTCCCTTCCCTCCTCTGCATCAACCGTCGTTACTGTGCTGAGCCACCACCAAGTCTCGAGCATGACAGAGAAACAGCTCTCAGGCAGAAGGCCAGAGCTGCCCACCAACAGCCTGGACAGGCTCTGTGAACAGCTGAGCACAACAGCCCAGTCCCCCTTCCTCTGTACCCACAGTCTCTGGGGCAGGGAGACTCCTGCAAACCAGGAGAGTTTGCCCAAGTGGGGAGGTTGGGATGTGCTCAAACCAGCCTTGGCTGCTCTCACAGCCGGCTCTTTTTCCCCACCCACGGGCCCTGGGACACAATGACCAAGTATCTCCACACCAGGTGTGCAGTCCCACCCTCCCCTGCCTGCCAGCGCATGGGAAGAGCCTGTCACTGGGGCGTAAAGCCATACCAGGTGCTGCCTGCTGGTACCACACCACAGCTCCCACCCAGCTCCTGGGAGGCGGCTGGAGCCAGGCCCGGCATGTACAAACACAGACCCGCTCCCTCCACCCACGCACGTGCCGGCGCACACCCAGAGCATGCCCAGATGAACCCGTCCCTCCAGCTGTGCCCAGGCGTGGGAACATCTGCACGCTTCATGTGCCTCAGCGCCGCCGGCAAAACAGCTCCATGGCCAGCTGAGGCTCACCTGAACATTTCGGTTACTTCTCCCTTTGCCAAGGCCACAAGAAGCGGGAATCCGATGCAGGCAGGGACCAGGTACAGCAGCGCAGGCTGTGGGGAAGAAAAACAACTTTTAAACCAAACCACAAATCACCCTGAGGGTAGAGTGCAAGGCGAACTCATAGCCTTGTCCCCTTTGCACCCATGGTATCTGTCACACGGCTACCCAGGGAGCTAACACCCCAAAAAGCAGCTTCAAGAGCTAAGTTAGAGCTGCAGCAGCATGAAGCCAGATTGGATATTAAGAGGAAATTCTTTCCTGGGAGGGTGGTGAGATCGTGTCACAAGCTGCTCAGAGAAGCTGTGGATGTTCAATCCCTGGAAGTGTTCAAGGCCAGGTTGGAACAGGGCGTGGAGCAGACTCATCTAGTGGTTGGTGTCTCTGCCCATGGCAGGGGAGTTGAAACAAGATGGTCCCCAAGGTTCCTTCCCAAACCATTCCGAGATTCTGTGAAAATCCTCGCTGTGAGGTCCCAGTGGGCCACAAACACACCATGAGTCCCTGTGCAGACCACTGTGTATGGGCTCCCAGAGCCCCCTGCTGCACAGCCAGTGGGAGCTCAGGGCAGCTCAGCTGCAAAGAGCCAAACAACACAGGGATCCTGGCTGAGGGGCTATTGCTGGAAACAAGGAGCCTTGCCCCAATCCAGCCTCTGCTCCAGCTGGGCACAGGAGCTTTGGGCAGGGAAAGGTACAGGCAGGTACTGGAAAACCAAAGCCAAGAGAAGGAATAAATCCACTTTTTCATGGCAGGATGCAGGAACTTTGTGGCCAAGCTCGCCTGACCCACTTGGATGTGCATCCACAGGAGGCAGCAGGGTGGAGCTCACCTGGGCATGCTTGAAGATGTGCATGATGAATATGGTGAGGCCCAGTCCAAAGATGTAGGCCACAAAGCTGGTGTAGAAATACGTGTGCGTGTTCTTCTTCAGGCTGTAGGGAAAGAGAAGAGCTCAATGACCTCCAGTCTAGAATGCCAGTGGCTGAAATGGAATTGGCCTGGTACTCTTAGCCATCTCCCACCACAGTGGGGTGTGGGGAGCAATGTTCAACCTGTGCAGCCACTGGTGTTGTAGGAGCAGTGTGGGACTGAAGGCAGTAACACCCTGGTAAGGGGATGGAGACGGGAAGAAGGCAAGCGATCCTGCTGCTGGATGGCAATTGAGAAGGGAGGAATTGGGGCTGGAACCCAAGGAGAAGGTCCCATTGTCTTGGTGGAGATGGGCCTGTCCCTGGCTCTCAGCAGTTGTTTTTTTATCACAGGGCAGGCTGCAGGAACTGGGATTCCCAGCAGGTGCAGGCAGGATGTAGGTGGTAACACCTGGAAGAGCTGGCACAGCCCAGAGGGTCTGTGCAAGAGCAGTGGGAGTGGGGCCACACCACCGCAGTCACAGAGCACCCTGTTCCCCAGAGCCTTTCAGTGTGGGGCAACTGCTGCAGCCCAGTTGTAGGTGCAGCTTCCCTACGTGGGAAGGAGCTGCTTCCTCCAATGTCAGTGGCAACCTGGAGGCAGCCAGCACTGCCAGGCACCGATTTGCATCCACGCGAGCACCTCCCAGGTGCCAGCAGCCCTGGCTCTTTCCCACGCTGTCACTGCTTCCTCTCAGTTCCCTCTACTCCTTGGTACAGCTGGTGAGGCTCTGTGGGGCTGCTATGTGCAGCTGCCCTGATCCCCAGCCCTATGCTGCCTGCCCTACCTATGCTGGAATTCAAACCACTCACCCTCAGTGCTCAGGACATAGCCACAGAGCCAGCCCCCTCTTCCAAGAGCTTTTTCTTACACCCCCTGGGGTGTCCCCACACCCAGCTCCAGAAGGGAGCCCATGACTGTGCTCCTGGCTCCCCCTTCCCTTTTTTCCTCTACAAAAGCAGCTCAAATATGCTGCAAGATCCAACCTGCCAGAGACCCTTCCCTGCCGCCTGCTCACCTGATATCAAACCGCAGCAGCAAGGCAATGAAGATCCCTGCAGGGAGAAGGACACAATGAGGGGCTGGAAGCGGCAGAGGAGGGACAGCGAGGGGCCAGAGGAGCAGGGAAGGCACAGCGAGGGGCTGGAGGGGCAGGCTGAGGGAGGCCGGGCAGGACCCGCGGCGCTCCGGTGCCGTGCCCGGGGTGACAGTGCCCTCTCGTGGCACGCGGCACCGGGACAGCACCCGGACCTGCGGGGAGACTCCCAAGCCACCGGGACACCCGCACAGCGCTACGCCTGGCCAAGGGCAGAGCCAGGCACCTGCCCAGCTCCCCACAGCCCCCTCAAAGGAGACTCCAGCCCCATCGTCCCTCTTCTGTCCTCACCCGGAATGACAATGTCTCCCAGCCCCAGCATGGCGAAGTTGTCGGCGTCCAGCCCCTTCTCCAGCAGGTCCTGAGGGAAAACCACTGCGAGGAGCAGAGTGAGGCAGAGTGAGGGGGAGTGTCCCCACTGAACAGACCCCAGCCCCACCGGGCCTGGCAAACAGGGACCAGATCAGGGCAAGGGACCTGTCCCTGCCCTCAGTTCCCTCCTTCCCTGTAGCTTTACTTGTTCTTTCTGGGACAATTCCAGGACAAGAAACCAAGGGGTCCCAAGACCTGAACTACTGCAAGCTCCACAGCAGCACCAGTTCACCTCTCCTGCTATTCTGGGGCTCTGTGTTTTTTTTCTTCGTGGTGTTTATTTGGTATGGACTATTTTCACAAGCAGGTGAAATTGCACACTCCAAAGGTACAGAGTGACCCAGACAGACCAGGGCTCTGAAAACCATCCTTTTCCAGAGATTTGGCTTGAGGCTGGCCAATGACAGGGAGAAGGGGTCCCTAGCAGGGAATGTTCCTGCACACATCCCAGCCTGAGCCATCTCCAGAGGTGAAGGATGCATGGGGCAGGGCTTGCAGCAAAATAGACCCCAGCACACAGGGAAGATCTACTCACGTTTTATTGGGGCCTCGAATGATTTGGCAACTGTCACCATCACGTTGGTGCCAAAGACCTAGAACAGAGGAGGCCAAGGTGACCACAGCTGCACAGGAACACACACCCACACTCAGCTACAGCCTCACCCCAGGGCCAGGAGTGGCCTCAGTGGCACAAAATAGCCAAAATAGCATTTGCCAAAATGTGGGTGCAGGAGCCCTGAAAGCAAGCCCACTGTCTGAGGGAGGTGGCATACAATGGCACTGGGGGAGGTGGCTTCTTCATGGCTGTCCTGCTCCCAGAGCAGCATGGGGACAGCACTCACATGGCAGAGCTGCTGCCCACCACCAGGCCTGAACCTCAGCTCAGCTTTATACAATCAGCTCCATGTAAAGTCCATTTGGAAGGCAGGAGCTTTCAGCGGGGACAGGGGCAAGTGTCAGATCAGCTGCAGTTTGCTCTGAGGTCATTTACTTGCACGGCCCTATCAGCTGTAAATACTGGCAGCATTTGGAAGGTGGACTGTAAACACTGAGGGCAGCCACCCTGATCTCTGCACCTTTCCATCTCCCAGCTTCCAGTCCAGCAGGCACAAAAAAACAGATGGTGGTTAGCACTGGGTGAGCAAGATCCTGAAGCCTTGGATTTAAGGGAAATCTCAAAGCATCAGATTAACTGCCATAAGGTGCAGCAAATTCTGATCATTGTCATGGAATGACTGGACTCAACACTGGGATCAGGGAAAAGCACCACATGCCCCCCTACGACTATGTGGGGGCACAGCATTAACCCATTGAGATCTCCTTCCTCCCTGAAACCCTCCTGGCATCTCACTGTCATTGAATCCATGCCAAGACCCAAGTTCCTGCAGAAGGGCACAGCACGAGGGCCTCCACTTCATGGCAGCCCTTCCATAAGTCTCCAGCAATACTCTGATCCATGGAGAAGCTGAGACAGGAGACAGCCAGCAAGTGAAGAGCAGAGGGGTGTCCTCACTGTCCCCAAAGCACTGGGAAGACACACACACTAAGCAGGGCCTGGGGCACCAGGTGCGGTAAGGCAGAAGGCTGAGTCCTCTCCAGCTGAGAGCTGTGGAGGAAGTGGCCCACAGGCTAAAAAACCACAGAGCCCAGACTGTTAACGAGCTTGGGAAACAGGGGCACCACTGGCCAAGTACAAAACAACTCACAGTAGCCAGGCATAAACATGGAGGGATTACACAGGCAGCTGCAGAGCTCTGGACAGACCTCAATGTATACAAGGCTCTCAGACATTTGGAAACATGGTGATTCAGAACGTGGAGGCAGCAGGAAGGACTGGGAAATATGGACATTACAAGCAGAAACATTCTCCCATGCCCAGAGCAGAGCACACAACTGCATTCCTGCCTTCCTCACCCCCCTTTCAAAAGCAGCTCAAAAAATACTGCAAGACATAAGGAAAACCTCAAAATGAAAAAGTCAGGGTGCAGCACTGGCTGTGAAAAGGGACTGGAGGCATTCCAGGGTCTGGTCCTCTGTACAAGAGAACAGAAGGACACTAACGAAACCAGCAGATGACAGAGCCAAGGCACAGCTCATACAAGCAGGCACAGTGTGCCCCAGAGCAGCTTCCAGCCCACCCAACAGCTGCCAGGCCTTGGGAAGACCATAGTGGGGAATACAGGACCGGATATGACACACACTAAGTACCCCACAATAGCCCTGATGAGGTCCCTGCCAGCCCTGGGCTCTCTCAGTGAGACAACAAAAGAAGACGCACTTGATGAGCCACATTCTGCCACTGTGGATTCTGTCATCAGTCCTGCCACACCTCTCTGGGCTGAAAAAGTGAAAATCCTGACTTCAAGTGTGTGTCCAGCCAGCGTGGTGCCTCCAGAAAGGCAGAATACCAAGCACATGCTTCCACCAATGGCCTATGGAATGCCCACACTTACCCAGAACACATCGTAGATGAAGAGGCCCCCAAGCAAAATGCAGCCAGTGCTGACGTTGTTCAGGTGCAGCAGCTCCACCCCGTTGAGGGAGAACGCCAGCCCAAAGAGATTGTTGGCAATCCAGTGCTGAGAAGGACAGGAAAAGGAGATCTGGGTCCCACTGTACATGGAACCCCCACCTTGCACGGAAATGAGTCCATGTCCAATCCAGCCCAGGCCCCAGTTGTGCCTCACTTACCTTTCTCAGCAGGTACCAGACCCCCACAACACTGCTCAAGGCCAGGCACACGAGATCCTTGGTGTCAAACTCATAATTCACTATTTCTGCAAGGAAACAAAGAGGTCAGGTTTGAAGCAGGCCAGGCAGTTCCCCTTCCTGTGCAGGGCTGAAATGAGTGATTCCACAGCTGGGGAGCACAGAGCTCAGTGCTCACGTCCCAAACAAGGGGACTGTACCTGTGGTACACACGTGCAAACTGCCTGGGAATGAGCAGTGGGCCCTGGAAAGCTCAGACCTTCTCCTTCAGCCAGACTCTGCACATGGACAGCATCCATGGTCCTGCTGTCAGTAAGGAAATTGGATTCAGGCACTGCCTAAGGCAGGGAGAGACAAATCTTCTCCCTCTTCCTGTGACACTTAACTCCTGGTGGTATCACCAGAAATACTCCCTTACCAGTAAAGCTACTACAGGGCAGGATACTTATCAAGCATCTTCTGCCAGTGCAAAGATCTGGCCCAGATAAAGCAGCACAAATCAGTCAGACCTATGCTTTCTAAGGGGCTTAAATAAAGGCTGTGCATTTAACAACAGCCATAGCTCCATCCCCACAGCATTCTGAGAGGTGTTTCTGGGGGTCTCCCTGCCAGCCAGAGACAGCACAGAGGCAGAGTGCCAGCCCAGCTCTGCAGGGACACATGTGGCTCACACTGGCTATGTAAGCTCAGTGGGGAGCGAGAGGTGAGTCTTTGAGAAGGTTTTTTCAATGGGCTGAGAGCCATAAGATCAAAAAAGAAAAAAAAATAAAAGAGAACAGTAAAGGCAGAAAACATTCAGGCTGCCCTGCAAGACCGGCGAGCCAACGTACCCTCCTTGCTCTCCCCGGAGCCCTGGGTGAAGAGGAGCTGGTACTGTTTGTTGGGGAAATTTGCAGGGAAGAATCTGTTCATCATGGGGCTGAAACGAGAGGTGTAGAGAAGGGCAGTTCGACAGAAACCCCACAAGATGTGCTGCCCAGCACCTCTGCATTTGAGGGGGCCCCACACCCCCTCCCAAGATGGGGAAACGCCATCTGCTCCATCAGGGACTGCCAGGAGCCACAGCAACTCATCCTGCACAGAGATCTGATCTGGCTATACGTGACAGTCCCCCAAATATTCCAGGGCAAGAAAACAGAATGTTTCCCACAAGAAATGAGGATCCACCCCAGCAAATGCCCTACGGCCCCTAGCAACCCTCTGGGTACCCAGCACTGCCTGGGCCACCACTGCCTGGTTCTGCTGCAGAGCCAGGAGCAGAGCAAAGCCCTTGCCCAGCACCAGTCTAGGGAAAGCATCTGGTCCTCAAGGCCCCAGAGCTCACGAAACAGGAAACCAGTTTGAGTTTTTCAGTTACTGAAACAGCCTGAGCTTTCAACACCTCGTGCCACGCATCACCACGAGAGGCCAGAGACATTACTATGAGCTCCAGCTGCCTGTGTCACCCATCCCAGTAAGGGTGCTGAAGAGCTCTCCCCTCTGCAGGGTGGCAAGGACTGTGCCAAGAGGGGTTTAAGTTGGATATCATGAAAAGACTCTTCACCCAGAGGGTGGTTGGCACTTTTACAGACTCCCCAGGGAAGTGGTCCTGGCCCCAAGCCTGCCAGATTCCAAGAACTGCTTAGAAAACACTCTCAGGAACACGGGGATTTTTGGAGTTGTCCTGTGGAGGGTCTGAAGTTGGACTTGATCCTTGTGGGTCCATTCCAACTCAGGGTATTCTGATTCTGAGCCAGAGAAGCTCCTTAGGGTGAGTTGGCCTTGTCCCATTATGGTGTCCACTGACACCTCCACAAGCTTTCCCAGTGATGCTGTACAGGACGCTTCCTAGGACCCCCAGGGCTTTGGTTCCCACCAGCAAGGGACAACACCCTAAGAGGTTGGGCAAATACCTTGAAGATCTGGCTCTGCTGCACGGCAGTGGTGCTCTAAAATCCTCCCAATAAAACAAACTGAAAACTGAAGCCTTGGGTAGCCCTGCCCCAGTCACACCCATCCTTGTGCTGTACCTGATAGTGTGGGACAGGGCCAGGATCCCCAGCACAAAGAAATACATGGAAAGCAGAAGATTGATGTACTCTTGAGAGAATATCTGCAAGACAAAACCACAGAGGGGTTAGTTACCACAGCATCCTCCCCATCCTCGTGCTCCTGCTGGCAGCTGCTGTGTCAGTGCTCCAGGGAGATGAGAAGAATAGCTAGAATAACCCAAATTCCTGCATGCTAAGGGAGAATATGTTGGAAATAGCCATGTGCTCAAAGAACAAGCACAATGGGCCCGTGAGCTGTTGTGCATCTGTGAGCAGCTCAGGTCAAAAAATAACTCCAGTGCTGCAGAAAGGAGGCCAGAGCTTCCCCTGCAGAGCAGGGAGAGAGGCACCACTCCCAGGGGCTGCCCAGGCCCAGGGGAGCAGCAGCATCCCCTGCCCTAATTAAACAGAGTGTTTTTAAAACTCCTGCCCTCCAAGTCACATGCTCCCTTACTGAATCACACCCCTACAAACCAGTGTGGAAGGATCCTGGGGCCCTCCATGCTCTCCTAGAAGGGAGACATGGGATGGGAGAGCACATGGCATACAGCCACTGGCAGAGAAGGGACTGAACTGTACCATTCCCAACTCTGCACTGAACTCTCACCTCTTGACCAGCCAGGAGCATCCTGGCACCTTGCAGGTATCCCAAAATAGCACAGCTAGAAGCTGCCATGCCCACAGGACCACTCTGTGCTGCAGCTCCCCCAGACGCCTCCAGAGCTCAGCCATGTGCCACACCTGCATGGGCAGCCCAAGGTGCTTGAGGCCAAGACATCTTCTCCACATTACCAAAGGCTCATGCTGCTGAGAGCTCTCATCCATTACTCAGGTGATCTGACTCTGCCTGTGGGCTCTGAACATCTAAAAGACTTCACCTGATCACACAGGGGCTCCCCCAGACCTGCAGCCAAAATGGCTCCAGGAGCACAACACAGAGCCAGCAGCATTTGCCCCTCAGAGTCCCAGCACCCTCTGGCTCCAGCCTGTGCCCTGTCACATTGGCCCACGGAGGCAGGAAGAGCTCAGGGCTATTTGTTCCTCGGCACCTCTCCAGAAACAACCTGTGCACAAACAGGCTCTGATTACCCTCAAGCTGTGACAATTCAGGCAAGAACTGACATCCTCCTGCACGGTGACACTGGAGAGCTCGATCTGTGCAGCCTTACACACCTTCTGTCCCAACACTAAGGGCCAAAAACAGAGTCACCCTGTTATGGGAGCTCCTGCCAGGCAGGAGGACGTCCTGCCCCAGCTCCAGTGCCAGTCACTTACTTTAAAGAAGAGGTAGAGCCCCAGAAGGGTGCAACTGGCAACAATGGGAAAGCGAGCAGCGTCTCGGCTGGTAATGGTCTCTGGCATCTCCGAGGAGTTCTGGGGACAGAAGGATAGAACAGGAATGGATCAGCCCCTGCTCTGGCTTCACACCTGAGCAGACACAGGGGGGTGAAGAGACACAACCTGCAGGGCTCCACAGTGGGACAAAACATGACAAAACACCCATTGTCCCCTGCTATATCCAGAGGTGAGGCTGTGTCAGAGGCAGAGCCTGAGCTGGAAAACACAAACCTTGCACTTGTCCCTCCCAGGACAGCCACAATTTACTGCTTTTCTCCTCTTGGAGAAGGAAAAAATCCTATGCTGGCGTTGTTCCTTTCTCCCCTGCCCAGAGGGGAGCTGGGCCTCCTCACCCCTCACGCCCAGCCAGCCCCATCTGTGCCACCATCTGTGATCACCCTGAGCACGACACATCTCCCCAGCCACCTTCTCATCACTCACCTTGCTCTTGGGACACACTCACGCTCAAAAGCCCCAGATTTATAACCCCCCTTCCAAGACATCTTTGCACCAGCTCAACCAGCCCCTTTCAAGCCATTTCCCATGGGAAACCTTCAGCTTTCTGAGGAGGCAGAGGGCTGCCTGTTTTCTGCCTGTCCCCTGCCCACTCCAGGCCCAGCTGGCTGCTGCTCGGAGATCTAATCTCACTCAGGCAAACACCTGCGGCCAGCACAGATCGAGGGCACCTCAAAAGCCCTTGTGCAGCTTATCCCGGGCACAGCAGTTGTCATGCTGTGCCCAGCAGCGCAGGGTGCCCAAATTCCTGCTGCTCCCTGCAGAGTGAGAGATGAGAACCCTCCGCCCTGACCTACAGCTGGGCTTTGCTCACAGCCCCCCACTGCAGCCAGAAGCCCCCCAAGATCAGCTGAAGCCCCTGATATGAGGCTTAAGGGCACACAAGGAGATTTTAAAAATAGTAATAGATCAGACTGTGTAAAACAGTCCTTCCTCCTGAGCTACAGCGGCTCAACTGCTGGAATTAAGTCCCTGCTATGAAATGCAGGGAACAGCGGGAGGAATACCAGGACAGAACAGGGTGTGCAGGCAGGAGAGCACCCCCGGAGCAGCCCCAGTGCCGCGGGGCATAGCCGCACACAAGTCCCCCCAACACAGCTCCTCCTGAGGAGGGACAAGGACGGTTGTGTTTTGCAGCACTTGAATTTATCGGGGCGGCGACGACGTGGCTGGAGAAGACCCGGGGGAAGCCAACTCTCTCCCCGGGATCCCCTGCGCCTCCAGGCCCAGAGCCGGGGACATGCAGCTGCCGGTCCGCCCGTGGAACGGGGCGCCCGGAGGGAACCCTTGGGGAGAGGCGAGGCCTATAGGCCCGGCTGCCCCGAGCCGCGGGGGTACCTTGCTCTTGGCGCAGCTGACGGAGCGCAGCGCCCCGAAGAAGATGGGCAGCAGCGCCATGAGGACGAGGCTGCCGTAGGCCAGCGCCATGCCCTCGGGGGTGGCGGGCGGGCGGGCGGGGGTCCCGGCCCCGGGCGCGGCGCCGGCGGCGCTGCCGTTGTGCGCCGCGGGCTCCTCCATGGCGGCTGCTCCCACCGCGGTCCGCACCGACACGTCCCCTTACCGACCGGAAGTGCGTCACGCGTAGCGGCGCTGAAGCCGGCCCCGCCCCCGGCCCCGCTGCCAGGAGAAGGGCAGAGCCCGCGGCTGCGGCCCCGCTCCATCCTCCGCGCCCGGCCCCCGCTGTCTGTGAAGGGCGGGGGACAGCCCGGGGACGCCCTGAGGACACGGGGCCCGCTTTCTCGCAGCCCTCCTGCAGCACGGGCGGGGAGGTGGCAGCTGCAGGTGCCATCGACCCGAGCGAGTTGGGTCGGGAGCTCCTGGGCTGCCCTGGGTTTTCCTGCCCTTCGGCGTTTTCCAAGGACCTTCACCCCTGTTCTTGGAAGCCCCCGACTGCTCCCAGCCCGCTCGTGGTCATGGCAAACAGCCCCTCTGTAAAATCTCTTATAAATGGCAGCAAATTCTGCCCACACGCTGGACTAGGACCAGGGCTCTGCTGGAAAATTGGCCGAAATGTGTGTTTTCCTCGCAAATACTCCAAGCCACTGGCAGCTCGGCTGGGCCACCAAGCCTCCTCCTCCTCACCGAGATGAAAGTCTGCTGAGGAGCAAAAATTGGTGGAGATTTGAGCACAGTGAAATGGTGCTACCCCCAGTTTAGATCTGAGCCATGGGCAGGAGATGGGAGCACAGCAGGGATTATAACACAAGTCTTTAGGGTTTTTAAAAATGTCTTTTAAATTTTACATTTCAAAAAAAAGGAATCTATTTCAGGACCGGGGTGATTCATAGTTCCATGTTTCAGGCGGAGGGCAGATGGGAAGGCCTCCTGGGAGCCCGTCTCTGCGGGGTTGGCCTCCCGCCCGGGATGCTGCCCTCTCCCTGCCACTGCTGTTCCCAGAGCCGAGAAGGATGGGCAGCAGAAGGCAGTGTGCCCACACACGCCCCTGCATCCCACCCTGCTGCCTGCCATGGCCCGGCACGGCACAGCTCCTGAGCCCGTCACTGCCCCCTTCTAAATCCCAGCCTGGCTTGGGGATCCTCACCAAGGATGGCATCGCTGTGCACAGCGAGGTGGAGGAGTCCGGGGCTGCTGTCCCAGGGTGGCCCCGTGCCAGAGAGGAGCCCGCGAGTTCCCGTGGAGGTGGGAGCAGGGTGGTGGTGGCACCAGGGAACCCATGGGGTGGGGAAGACTGTACTAGAGCTGGTGGCCACCCAGGGATGGATGGCATTGGGACAGCTGGCCACCCAGGGACAGATAGCACTGGAGCCAGTGGCCACCCAGAGGCAGATGGCACTGGGATAGCCCCGAGAACACTCGCTGGAACAGCTGGTACCAGTGGGACCTGGCACCACCTTCCCAAGGAGTGGGCTCAGATGGGGGCCACAGGCAGTCTCTGGCCCCCTGCCAGCTCCTCCTCCTTCCACCCTCCCTCCGTTTCCCAGCGCCTCACCGTGGCCCCCCTTGGCCTCTCCTCCCACTCCTCCCATCCTCCAGCACGGCCGCATTTTTCTGGGTTTGAGCTCATTCTTTCCACTCCCCTCTCTGCTGACTGCCAACTTTCCATCCCGTGGCCCCCCTCCCCCGCCTCCTGCCACAGGGAAACACCAGCTGCAGCTGCGGGAGGGACCGGCAGCAGCAAGGAGCCCCTGTCCCTCGGGTGCAGCCCCCAACCCGGCCTGGCTGACGCCGTGTGAACCACAGCATCGCCTCCAGCAGCATCAGGAATCGACGAGCCGGGAGCTCCAGGGCAAAACAAGAGGAGCAGAGCAGCAGCAAGGATGGAGCAGCAATGCCATGGGCACTATGCGGCATGGAAAAAAAAATCTGAGCACTCACCTCCCCATTTCTGAGGGCAAAGCTTGCGATTTGCATCTCAGGAGAGACTAGTTTCCCATAGGGACAGGGTGCTGCCCCATGCCAGTGTCCCGTTTGTGCCAGCCCCAGCCAGTGGTTCCCCACAGTCTGACCACAGAGTGAGTGGAAACTCCCGACCCGCGTAGGAGGGCACTGCTGATCCTCCCTGGCATCGGGCCTGAGACGCTGTGCAGGTTCCCCCATGGAATCCCAGCTGCTGGATGGCAGCACAAACTAAAAACAACAGGCAAAGCCCACACAGCTCCAGCATCTCCTCCCTGGGTGCCCAGGGTCATTCCCTGCTTGCTGCAGCCAAGCACGTCCCTTCCTGGCTGTGCCCCTGCTCCCTGCTCCCTGCCTCTTCCTGGGGCGCCAGGAGCCACCAAGTGCCCAGCTCCCTGCCCAGGCTGTGGCTCCCACGGTGTTCAGGGGCTTTAAACCTGCAGCTCAGCAGAGATCAGTCCCTCCCAGAGGTTTTTACAGAGTTGGGAAATGCAGTGGCCTTCCCAGGGGATGATGCTGGACCACTGGGCAAGGAATTGGGACCATCACCAAGGGTGGCCAAAGGAAGCCTTGGATAGAGGCTCTCCCTGCCCCAAGATAGTCCAGCTAATGGAGAAGCCAGCCAAGGCCTGGCCAGAGCAGGTAGCAGATCCTCAGCCCTTGCCATAGGCAAGGAACAGGGCTCCAATCTGACCGTGTGTCTCTGGGATGTGGCTCCCCAGGGCAGGGACCCAGAAGAGAACAGCACCTCCCTGATGTGGTTTATTCTGCAGATCAAGGGTTTCTCCATCCCACAAGTACAGAGAGAGCACAGAAACACTGATGCCAGTGAGACATGGCACAAAGCCCTGGCACAGCAGGGTCGGGGTGCCAGGTGATGCCGCTGGTGCTCCCCTGCCAGGCTCCAAGCTGTCCAAGGTGGACAATGCCACGGTGCCCTTGCCAGTCCCTGCTGCCCTGCAAAGGATGGCACCGCGAGCGGGACCTGCCACGCTCCTGGTAGCCTCCAGCCCTGCTCTGGGGCACAGCTACCACTCACCTCTGGCTCTGCAGGAGCAGCTGTGATCCAAACTCTCACCACCCCAGGTGCAGGTACCCATCCCATCCTCCACTTCATGGATCTGGTCCCACTTATCCCACTCTCCTGGAGGGGAGTGGCTGGATCCAGAGCACCTTTGCATCCCTCAGCACCAGTAAAAACAGCTCCACATCCTCAGCATCACTCCAGCCCTGTCTGAGCTCTCCACAGAGCCACTGGCCACACTGCTGGCAGAGAGCAGACTCCCAGCTGGCATGTGTGGAGGGACAGGACCGTGGCTCTCAGAGCACAGACAGGTCATGGCAGGACTTGGAACGGACTTTGAGGGCCGCTTTGCTGCTGTTCCTGGCCACCAGCCTGTCGAGGAAGTGCCGGGCTCTGCTGGTGAAGCTCTCCTTGTGTTTCTGTCCAGGTGCGGGGTGCAGGTGGGACTTTTTGCCCCCTTGGCGCAGGCGGATCTGCCGCACCACCCCCTCGAAGAGCTCGTCCACGTTGTGCTGCAGAGCCGCTGACGTCTCAATGAACTTGCAGTCGAAGACGGCAGCGCAGGCCTGGCCCTCTGCAAGGGAAGGGCAGGGGGAGAGGGGATAGTCCTGCTGGCACCCCAAGTGCTGTGGGACGGGCATTGCCACATGCACAACGGCAGCTGCACGTCCAGGGACAAGGGGACAGATCCCCTCAGGGGTCTCCATCAGGCAGACACTCCACCCAATACTCACCTTCCTCGGACACCTCACGGCACCGCACCAGGTCGGTTTTGTTGCCCACCAGGATGATGGGGATGTCCTCAGCCTGGCGTGCACGGCGCAGTTGGATGCGCAGCTCGGAGGCGCTCTCGAAGCTGTCCCGGTCAGTGACAGAGTAAACGATGATGTAAGCGTTCCCTATCTGCAGGCAGTGGCTACGGCGCTGGCTGTCCTCACCCTGTCACCACATGGGGAACAAGATGTCACCGATCCGTGGCCATGACCACTTTCAGGGGACAGAAGTGCACCCGGGAACTGGTGGAACCTGTCAGCACACCCTACCAACCCCAACACTGTGGAGAACAGATGTGTTACCCTATTAATTAAATGCAGATTAAAAGCTCTTGATTTTGAGGTGAGTGTTTGGGAGTTTTCCTCCATATCAACAACAAACTGGGGCTGTGGGCTCACCTTGGTGTGGGGAGATGAGGCTGAATCCCCTGGGAATGCCCTGGGACAATGTGGTGGGTACTGCACCCTGCATGATCCAGGCACTGCTGGGCAATGTGGAAATAAGCCATAGTGGGAAAATAGGGGCCATTGTTGGGCTATTACAGTGCTGGGGCATCTCTGGGCAGTGCAGGTAAGTGCCAAACACAGCCTCAGTCCATGTGGGTGCTGAACCCCTGGCCACAGCTTGACTGTGGGCACGGACTCCATCCCCACTCCCAGGGACTCACTGCCTGACGGCACCTACAGGAGTGCAGGGCCCTGGCATGAAGGGAAGGAGGAGGTGTTTGGAGGGAGGCAGTGACAGCAGCACTGGTATTCTGCCCAGGAGATACCTCATGTTCTGGGCATGAGGAATGCCCTATGCCAGGCTCTTGGGGGCACCATTCTGTCCGTTAAGGTGTTCTGGCTGGTGATACTGACTTGTGGATGTACCCAGTTGGATCCTTCAGCCCCATTCCCAAACCATTTCCATGCATTTAGGAGTGGGTTATCATATAAGAACCCACATCAGTGAGAACACCGCGGGCAGCCTCCCATGCCTGGGGAGGGTGGGCACAGATGTGACCCCAGCCTGTCTTGCCCAGTGTGTATCCCGTGCTCCACACTGGTGAGTCCCAGACACGGACAGGAGGGTCCCAGCTTGCCCTTCAAGGTGCTCAGAGGCCCTAAGACAGCACTTGTGCCCATACAGCGTCCCTTGAGCATATCCTCACTCACCCAGCTCACTCCAACACCCAGCCCCGCCGTACCCTCTGCTCTGGCTCCCAGGTGTCCAGCACCAGCAGCGTGGTCTCCTCGCCATCCACGGTCAGCCTGCGCTCGTACGCGGCCCCTGCGGGACACCGGGGGAACTCGGTCAGCGCCGCACTTCCCAGCCAGGTCCCGGACTCCTCGCACATACGTTTGTCCCACCACGGGATGCCCCGCAGGTGACCCTGCAGCAGATCCCCCCACCAGACACCCACCTCCGTGCTGGTCCAGCAGGTCCCTCTCCTGGACGCCGGCGAAGAGGTTGACCAGGCTGGTCTTCCCCACGCCGGGGTCACCCAGCAGCACCACTCGGTACCGGGGCTTCCTGAGGCTTGGGGAGCCCGAGGAGCCGGGGGAGCAGCTGCCGCGGGGGGCTCTGCTGCCCGGCTCGGAGGCCGTGTGGCCGAGCTGGGGGTGACAGGGCTCACGCCGCGAAGTGGCCCCAGAGCCGCCCGGCCGCGGGAGCGGGGTGCTGGCCCTCCGCCGCAGCGGGCTCTTGCTCCCGGGCTGCGTGTTCAGGGTCATCGCCAGCACCAAGGGCAGGGGGGCCGTAGGGTGAGCGGGGCAGTGGGTGTCCCCCCGAAGGCCACCCGCACCCGGCAGCTCCCGACCGCGCCGCTGCCGCTCCCGGAGCCGCTCCCGCTCTGAGCCGACGGCAACTCGGGCACAACTTTCCCGGGACACCCGCACCGCCCTCCGCCCCGGGCTTTAAGCTGCGGGAGGTGGAGCCCCTCTCGGCTCCGATCCCTCCCCCACCAGACACACCCCCGGCCGCCCTGGCCTCGGCCCGGCCCAGCCGCCCTGTCCCGGTCCCCGAGGTCCCCTCGGGGCTTGCGGTGCCGGGGAACGGCGAGTTCCCCCGGGAGCCGTACCTCGGTCATGGGGAGCAAAGGTTACATTGGGATGCTGCGGGATCCGCTGCCGCGGGCGGGGGATCCACCGCGTTCTGGTCCTGTGTGGAGCAGCATCACCCCGGTTCCCGGCCATGGGTTCGCCATCCCTTGGGTCGGTTCTGCCATGGAAGGAGCTCGCCGAGCTCGGTCCGGTCCTGCCCTGCCCAAGGGAGGATGTGCTTTTTTCATGACATAGAAGCTCGGTGCCCGGCTGTGCAGCTCTGTCTCCAAGATGCAATGATGGAATACAAGGCTGGGGCTCTCCTGGCACGTG
Source organism: Sylvia atricapilla (assembly GCF_009819655.1). NCBI lineage: Eukaryota > Metazoa > Chordata > Aves > Passeriformes > Sylviidae > Sylvia > Sylvia atricapilla. The sequence goes on from NC_089155.1 coordinate 7,608,117, forward strand.
CAATAGCAGGAGCTGTTTAAGTCTGAACCTGTCCCTTGGTCCTGGACACTGGCAGCAGTGTCCCAAAGTGCCCCAGTATGGGCACTGTTCTGAACCTACACTGGGCCACCACTCCACCCACACTGGGATATACTGGCAGAGCCTCATGGCACCAGGACAGGTCCCAGGACATCCCTCATGATCAGACCACAGCGATGGGGAGGGTAGGAATGACGGTAACACCTTTATTGTGCCATAAAACCTCATCAGCAAATACCCAAGGTGCTGAGCAGGACTAGGGGGAAGAAGGGCTGAAGGCAATGAAGTCACCTTGGCATTTCATCCAAGCCTGGGCACTCCAGGGACTGGGCAAGGGGCTGTCACCAGATGAGTGACACCTCCTTGGTGGGAATGCTGAGGATCACCTCAGCATGCAGCTGAGAGAGAGGAGAGTTGGGAGGTCCAACTGTGCTTTGGTTGTCTCAGTATGAGAAGGAGCAGAAGCAGGAGCAGGGTGACTGCTCAGATAGTCTGTGCTCAGAAGTGTCCCGCTCCCTGTATGGCAGTCCTGTCATCAGGGGGCACAATGATGGAGGGAAGCCTGCCTTGTGTCAGCTGTGCCACCCTCTCTCTGTCCACAGGGTCCTGCACTGGCTTTCAATGAGGTCACCCCAGATGCTTGTTCTGAGACCCAGGACCTTGCAAACAGCTAGGGCAAGAGGGAAACCCTTTTAAACCAGGCGAGGGTAGTGCCCAGCTCCTGTTTAGTATAAACCAGAGCCAAACCTGACCCCCAGTCAACCCAGTTCTACCAAAGTCACTGACCACTCTGCCAAACACCAAAATCGGTTCCAGCCTGAGCCCTGCTCCACCGTCCTCAGAACACCCTCTATATGGCAGGCTCAGCTCTTGCCAGCCTTTCTAGAGCAGCAGAGCTGGACACAACTGGGGCTCGGAGAGGGAGAAGGAATGAATTCAGCTGCTCTCATTGTCAATCCTGAAAGACAAACAGAAGCAGAGAAAGCCTGTGGGAGCAGCCAGGTACATCTGCTTTCTCGCAGTGGGGACAAGTGCGGCACGCTGGGCTTGCTCAGAGCTGCCTCATCCATCTCCGTCTCAGCAAAGGACAAACTGTGCATCCAGAGTGTCCCAGTATAGGGCTCAGACCTACCGGTGAAATCCACCCAGGGCCTCTGGAAACACGAGGATTTTTAACGAGGGGAAGCTGAGATGCAGATGCGAATGGATACAGGGGGGGTGTTACAGCTCCTCTGGGCTCCACACACCGCCAGTGACATGCAGGGACCCAGAGAGGGCCAGTACAAATGCTGTGCTCCTCTGCACCCTCACATTCCCAGGCTGAGCAATTTGTGGCTTATTTTTCTCTTTCAAGATGCAAGTCCAATGTCTGGAAGCAAAGGGTTAATTAGCAAAACGAAGGGCTGGTGATGTCGTGTGAAAAGTTGCAGGGAGGTCAGTGGGAAAGGGCTGAGGATGGTGGAGAGGGCTCTGGCACAGGCTCCAGCCTGTCAGGGCGGGTAAGCACCAAATGCCTGACTTGTGATGTTACAGAAACTTTCCACTTGGGCCTTCCTGCTATTTTTAACTCTTCTCCCATCCACCCTCAGTAACCCCAGCCCCACCAGCTGCTGAGGCTAATTAATTCCCCTTTTTTATCTTTTTTTTTTTTTTTTTTTTTTTTTTTTAAAAACTCAGAAAAAAATTAAGTTCCACTAATCTATCACACAGCCACTCGCCTCCTCCCTCCTGACATGTTCCAGGCTTTCCTCCTCCTTCAGCTCATGCCTCCAATAGCTACAGCCATACCTATCTTCCAGCTAAAGCCCAGACCCTGGTGCAGCCACTCTTGATAGCCACCCTAAAACCTAGCCACCCTTGATACCCACACCACTGCTGCTCTGCTCGGTGAGTGTCTGCCCAACAGGGTGATGTTTTCATGAAAAATAAGCCCTGTGTGCACCCGGGGGGCAGGAGCTGAGATACACCAGAAAGGAACGATCCCATGAGCAGATCCCCCCCTGAGCACAGGTTGCCGTGTGTCACAGGGCTCTCTCCCTCCTGGCAGGCTGATGGGAAGATCATCCCCGCAGGGCAAATGGGATTCATTCTCAGAAATGGAATTGTTTGACATTTATAAGATCAACACTGTCTTTAGCCAGGATGGAAAGCAAAGGTAACATGACTGTATAGACTCATTTCACAGTGATGTGAGCAACTAGCTTCCCAGATTATTTTCCATTGTTTTTTCTATCTCCTGGAGTTCTGCCCTCACTGTGTCCAGCCAGTTCTGACAGCAGGTCTGCACCGCTGCCTTCATCCTCTGCACAGGGAGAAATCCAATCACTGCTCATTCTTCAGAGCTGGGAAATGTCCTCTTGCACCAACCCTGACCTTACCATCAGGCACTGCTGCTTGCACTGGCAGCACGGAGGAATCTGTCACCGTGCCTAGTGCCACTCCACACAGGAGTGGCTCTGGGAAGCAGAGTGGTGCTCCAGCAGCCAGCTGGAGCCAGGGACAGCATGGAGGAATGGATTTAGTAGGCTGTTGCAAGGGTGATACTTCTGCTGATGGGGAACCCTCCCGGCTCGCTCTTTTGTCCATTTGTGTCAGTCTCTGTGCCTCCTAGGACACCCATCCCACTGATCCTCTCCATCCTCTGCCCTCCGGGGACGCCCGGGCTCTATCGCCCCCCGGGAACCCCTCTTTGCTAAGGCCTCTGGGGATGCCCCGTATCCCCCGTAACCCGAGCCGGTCCCCACGGCGACAGCGGGTGGGCTCAGGGACCGGGCGGGGCCCGAGCTCACGGGAACGGGCGGAAGGGACGCCCCCTGCCGGCTCCGCCAGGGCACCGCACCGGGACAGGATCACCGGGACGGGATCACCGGGACGGGATCCACCGGGACGGGATCCACCGGGACGGGATCACCGGGACGGGATCCACCGGGCGGGGTCTGGGTGTCCGGGACTAGAAGCAGCTGTGGCAGCCCGAGCAGTCCGGCGGGACTGGCCGCGGGCTGCTTGCGGGGCGGCCGGGGCCGGGAAGGAGCAGAGAAAGGACAGTGGAGGGGAGCCCGGGTAGAGGCGGGCCCGGTACGCGGGACCAACGGAGATGGGCAACCGCCTCCAGCCCCGCAGAGCTGCTCGACGGCACGGGCGTTCCGTGCTAACGCGCACCCAGCCGGTCCTGCCGGCGGGATGGCAGCGAAGACCGGAGGTGTTTGGCAGCGGCCGAGCAGGTGTTTCCTGTCAGGGCCACGCGGGTGCCGGGTGCCGGGCATGACCTCCGGCTATACCGAGCGGGAACGACTCGTGGAGGCGCCGCCCGCAGGCCCGGTGCAAAGCCGCGGTGGAGAACTGTGGGGTGTTCCCCGCGCAGGGCAGCTCTGGGACAGCGTAGGCAGCGCCCGGGGCTGCGGGCCGGGCCGGCGGGAGGGAAGGCCCCGGTGTCCCGGCTGGCCGCAATGTCGGGGCAGCCGGCAGGGTCGGGACAGGCCACGGCTCCTGCTCAGACCGCAGGCCAGCCCGTGGCGCCCGGTCAGTCGCGGTGCCCGGTCGGGTCGGGCGCGGCCCCGCGCGGTCCCCTGTCACCACAGCAACTGGCGGCGGCGGCGCAGCCAATGGGCGCGGCCCCCGGCGGGCCCGCGCGCGACGGTTACAGCCAATGGGCGCGGCCCCCCGCGGGCAGCCCGCGGTCTCCGGGGCAACAGCGCCGCCGCCGCCGCCCCATTGGTTCCGCCCAGCGGAGGGGCGGGGCCTGACCGGGAGGGGCGTGGCCCCACTCGTGGCACCAGGGAGCCGCGTGTCCGCCTCGTGGGCTGCTCGTTCCCCGCCTGGCGCTCCCGTCACCGCCGGGGACCGATCCACGGGGAAACGCCGCTGGAATGGGTGGCGGGGAACATGTCCACGAAGGCGTCGGTGTTCCCAGAACGCGTGGTGCCGAGCGGTGCAATCCCTAGTGAACGGCCCGGGGACTGTTCAGGGCCGGGGCTCTGCTCGGACGACCGGGAGCAGCGGGTGTCCCGGGAGCCCGGTGGGCCGGCAGGACAGGGTTCAAGCGCAGCATTCTGGGGTGATCCTAGGTGTTCCGGCCGGTCAGACCCGTGCACAAGCCCCCGGCAAACCGCGAGGGGTGTGGGTGCTCCCGACGATGCGGATGTCAGGGTCACCGGGGACATCGGGGTGCCTCGACGGGAGGACCAGTGGGTTAGTGGCAGGAGCTGAAGCATCCTCGGGTGGGTTCCTCAGGGCACAGAGAGGTACCAGCGTACCGGGATGCTTGTCTGAAGGTACCGGGTGTCACCGGGGGTTCTGTGCTGCTCGGGTCGGGGTTACTGGGGGCTGCCGGGTTGCTCTGCGGGCGGTATCGGGGGCATTGGCGTGCCGGGTTAGCGAGGGGTAGCGGGGCGTGCCGTGTCTAGCGGGGGGGTACCGGGGAGTACCGGGATACCGGGGCGTGCCGGCTGGCCGGGCGGTACCGGGGGTACCGGGGCGTGCCGCCCTGCCATTCTCTCCAGCAACCCCTCTGGGCGGGCGCCCATTGGCTGAGCGGGATCTGCCCCCCCGCCTCGCGGCCAATGGGCGGCGGGGGGCGTGGCCCTCCATTGACAGACCCGGCGCGGCGGTGTTTACCGGGGGCGGCGGGGGCGGGGCGGCGGTGTCTATAAGAGCGGCACCGAGGGGCGTGCGGCTCCCGGGCAGCCCGTACCGCCCCCGCGCACCCCCGACCCGCACCCGGACCCGCCGCAACCACCCTACATCATTCCCGACCGAAGCATCTGCCGCTTAAACGGGGAGGCATCACCGGGGCGGCGGGGAGCGGAGCAACCCCGGGGCGGAGCCCTCACGGCGTGCAGCATCCCCGAGCCGGTACAGAGCATCCCGGAACATCCTCGGAGCGGCGCCAAACATCCCCGGGTTGGTGCGGAGCATCCCCGAGACGGTACGAAGCATCCTAGACTATCCTCAGACCGGTACCGAGCATCCTCGAGGTGCTACAGAGCATTCCGGAGCATCCTCAGACTGGTACCGAGCACCTTCGAGGTGCTACACAGCATTCCGGAGCATCCTCGGACCGGTACAGAGCATTCCGAGACAGGACCGCTACAGAGCATCTCCGAACCGGACACCACCGGGCCGTCCCAGGGCCCTTCCGGAGCATCTCCGCGGCCGCCGCCCGGCGGAGCCGGCCCCGCCGTGCGCCCCCGGGCCCCGTCGCGGCCGCCTGCGCCCCGCCCCGCCGCCGCCCGCTCCGCACAATGGGGGCGGCGCGGCGCGGCGCGTAGCGGCGGGCGGGGAGGCGGCGGCGGGCAGGGAGGCGGCGGCGGGAGGGGAGGAGGAAGAGGCGGAGGCGGCGGCGGCGGCGGGGTACCCGGCTCCGGGATGGTGCAGCGCGGCCCGCGGGGCCGGGGCGCGGAGGCTCGGCGGGAGCCCTGCGCCCCATTGCCCGCCCGTGACTCCGAGCCCGCCTGGTGCAAGACGCCGAGCGGGCACATCAAGCGGCCCATGAACGCCTTCATGGTGTGGTCCCAGCACGAGCGCCGCAAGATCATGGACCAGTGGCCAGACATGCACAACGCCGAGATCTCCAAGCGCCTGGGCCGGCGCTGGCAGCTCCTCCACGACTCCGAGAAGATCCCCTTTGTCAGGGAAGCCGAGCGCCTGCGCCTCAAGCACATGGCTGACTACCCCGACTACAAGTACCGACCTCGGAAAAAGGGCAAGGTGGGCACCGGAGCAGCCCGTCCCCGGCTCCCAGTGAAGATCAAGCCCTCCGTGTTGGGCCGTGTCTCTGCCAGCCGCAGGCAGCCCGCCAAGCTGCCCGCCGGCCCCGACACCCCGCAGGAGCCCGCACCAGAGGTGCCCGCTGAGGACAGCCCTGTGGTCCCTGGCACTGCTGCCTGGCACCCGGCAGCCGACGGGGAGCACAGCCCCCAGGAGCCCCCTCCACCCCTGAGCCCTACCACACCCTGCCCGGAGCCAGGGAGGTCCCCAGAGAGCGGGTCCCCCTCTCCCATGTCGGCTGGGTCCCCTCCCTCTTCCTTCAGCTCCTCCGATGAGGAGCTGGAGGAAGAGGTGCTGGGGATCATGCCCGGGCGGGCGCCTGCCAGTGCCACCTGTGGTGCTCTGGACTGGTCCGTCTTCGACAAGGACCACGACCTCTACCCGCGGGGAGGCTCCTCGCACTTCGAGTTCCCGGACTATTGCACGCCCGAGGTGACGGAGATGATAGCAGGGGACTGGCTCATGTCCAGCATCTCGGACTTGGTCTTTACCTACTGAGTCCCACACTCTGCAGGTAACGCTCATTTTTATTTTCACCCACAATCAGGTCATATCAAAAAACAACCCAGGAAAAAAAAACAAACAAACCGAAACCAGCTGTTTACATGCAGGAATCAGGTATTTTGCCTTGAAGCTGCTGGAAGGCAGAGCCCCTGCTCTCCCCACCCCCTGGCACACACCCATTCTCCATCCGTCTGTCTGTCCGACTCTCGCCTCGTGCCCGCGGGACGCATGGCCGCCCGCCGCGGTTATTTGCCCGTGAAATGCATCTCATCGGGATTTCATTGTCACACCCGGCCGCTTTCCCCCATGGCCCCGGTGCTGACAGCCATGGCTGCTCCCGGCAGCTCCCATCTCTGCCAGCACCCTGTGCCCTCCCGCTCTCCAGGAAGCAGGAGCATCCACGCCACCACAGCTCTTGGTGCTCACCCCATCTTCCCCATCCCTTGGAGAATGGCTGATTCCGTTTGGTTTTTGACTGCATTGAACGCATGGCTTCAATTTTCTCCTCTTCCTCTTTGCAGCCCTTGGGGAGGGATGCCAAGCCATGCCAAACTGTCCCTTCCCGACTCCCTGTTTTGTGAGGGGTCCCTGGCTGGGGCGTTCAGTGTCCCACAGCAGTGTCTCCTTCCCTGTGGTGCGTGCTCCCCGCCACTCGCTTTGGGAAGAGTGAAGTTGCACACACGTGACGAGCACGTGGGCGCGGGAGGCTGTGTTGTTTCTCTTGCCAGGCAGTTGTGCAGGGAAAGCTGTGCCACGGAGGGAGCCCGTGTCCGGAGTCACCCCAAAATTGTATGGGGACCAACCCTTCACCAAGCAGCCAGCCCTCATTTTAACCTTGGAGCCTGTGCCCGTGTGGGACCTGCTCTGGGCTGGCTGACCTTGGCCAGTGGAGCTGGGTGTCACCGTGCCCAGCGGTGGCGTGTGGTGCTGCGGGGATGGCAGGGAGTAGCATGGAAGGGCAGGGTGGCAGGGAAGGGCAGCTTTGGGAAATCTGCCTTAAGCAACCACCCAAACTAGTCCAAGAGCAGCTGCAGGCAGTGCTGGTGGGCGTGTGGGGTGTGGATGATGCCCTGGTGCAGGGCTCCTCCACACAGCACACACGCTGGGCTCCGCTGCCAGCCACGCCAAGAGCAGGGAGGGACATGCTGGCAGGGAAGATGCTGCTGCAGCGGCTCCTCCAGCTGGGATTTTCTTTGCTTTTCCTAATGGCTCCTTCCTGCGACAGCCGCCTCCTCCCATTGCCGGGAGCACGTGGCTGCAGTGCTGGCTCGGCAGCTGCTGCAGGCTGTGGTTGGGGGAGCAAGGGCTGCGCTCTGGTCCAGCTGTGCTGGGTGGGGACCCCACACATCCCTGGGGTTGTGGTCATGGCTGGGGTTGGCAGTGACTGCAAGAGCTGTACTGGGTTTGGCAGCAACCGCTGCTTGAAGCAGCCCCTGCAGTCCCCCACGACCCCAATTCCCCAGGGACTCTGGGTTTGTGGGGGCCCCTCGGACCCTTCCCTGCGCTCGCGGCAGCAGAGCACTTGCTGCCTGGGCTCTGCCTCCGTATTTTGGGGCTGCCGGTTCCCCCAGTTACAGGCTCACCCGTGCCTGCCCCTTGCTGTCAGGCTGGACTGAGTCGTCACCAGGGGAAGGACATCCCCCTCCCATGTCCTGGCATCCCCTGAGGGTGCCCGGCCCTGCTGCTGGAGCTACTGGTGGCCGTGGTTCAGCCGTGGAGATAGGCACTGCAGCACAGGGAGAGGTGTGTCCCCGGGCCCTTTGCAGGGATGCTTGATGTCCCCCAGCCTAGTCCCTGGGTGGCCCTCGAGGCCCCCCGCGATGGTCAACCATCAGCAGTGTAGATGTGTCGGTGTGTAGCGGTAGCTGTGCGTGTGTGTTGGCATTAGCCACGGTGTTTCGGTACCCCCGTGCGGGTGCCAGCCTGCGGAGCCAGGCGGGCATCACGCATCAGACACGTGTTCCCTGGATAGAGCGCGTCCTCTTCTCTGCGTCCCCTCCCTCCCCGGCCGTCCCCCACCGGACCCAGTCCCGCCCCCAAAGGTGGAAAAGCCAAATAAGCGCCGGGACAGTCGTGATTCTGGCAGCCTGCTCCCAGTATTTGCCTTCCCACCCCCTGGGCAGCCCCGCGCCAGGAGCATCTGATGCCCTCTCCCATGTGTGAGCCGGGTTTGGGGTTCCCGTGGGGTCCAGCGGCCCCAGAGCTCTCTGACACACACGGATCTCACCCAGCACCTCGGTGCCTTCTTGGGGTGCACAGCCACCCCGTGCTCTGGCCAGGGGTTCTCAGGGAGGGCACCCTCAGTCACCTCAGTCACCTGCCCTCCATCCCTGTCCATGGGGAAGCCAAAGCCCCCAGGTACCAGCAAGGCCTGAGGCCACATTGAGGGTCTCTCATCACACATGTGCTTTGCTGACCCTGCAGCTCAGGGCTCAGCTTTCGTTCCTAGGGGGGGACACGGGTCCCGGTGGTCCCCTATGTGCTGTGCATCACCCTTGAGCCAGGGTGATCCCTCCACAGACTGTCAGGCGAAATATTTCCTCAGGAGCAGGTTCTGGGTCAATGCCAGAACTGGAGCCAGCGCCGGGGTCTCCTGCCCTGGCCGCAAGCACAACATCATCCGCTTTGTCCCCGTCCTCACCCCTGTCCCCCTCCTCGAGTCTCGCCGGGTGTGTTTGTCAGGGAGAACCGTCGTGGACAGTGGTGGATTTTCTGTGCCGTGTGGTTGTAGTGCTTAGAGACCCCCCCAGCGTGCGGCCCCCTCCCGCTGCGCCCCCGCTGCCCGGTGCTGGCTGGCGTGCGTGTGCGAGCGTGTGTGCGTGCGCGTGCGACATCCCGTCATCACTCCAGACAAAGCGAATAATAATAATAATAATAGTAATAATAAATAATAAAAATAAACCAAACCTCTCTCAGGAAGCAGCTGCCCTGGCGGCGGCCGAGTGGGCCGGGGGTCCCCGGAGCTGGCGGGGCCCCAGCGCAGCCTGCGGATGGGCGCCAGCGCTCGGGGTCACCTTTGTAGTGTTGTGTTAGTGAAGGATCCCTGTGTCTGTTATCTTGGAGAAACAGGATTTTAGCCGAGGGGCAGTGACGACCCTATCTGGGCCCGTCTTGAGGGTGTGACACGGCTGGCCCTTGCTCTACAGAACCTCGGCTAACAATGATCCTGACTGTTGTGATTATGGAATAAAGTGTGTTGGTCTGCTCCCCACGGCTCTGGCTCCTTCTGTGCTACCTCACTCCTCCCAGGGGAATTTGGGATTCTCAGGGCTACGTGAGGTCCCCAGGGAGATGTGGGATTCCCAATGGCCAGCATCCAGCTCCCATGCATATCAGTTCCCACCGTGAGCCCGGGTTCCCGTGGGCTCTCCCGCAGCAGGGAGGTTTACCCTCATCAGTCAGTGTGGGCTGGGCGTCCCCGGGAGCAGTGTGAGCATGTGCATGTATGTGCACGTATGTGCTGTGCATACGCAGCCCCTCGCCCCACCCGTGTGTGTGTGGGCAATCCCGGCACCGCCCCCGACTCCGTTCCGCCGGGGGGAGGGGACCGAGGGTAACCAGTGGGGGAACCGGAGAGGGAGGGGACCGGAGAGGGAGGGGACCGGGGCTGCTAATCCAGACCCACAGGAGGGCGGGAGGGGGCACGAGGTCACGCGCCACTTGCATCACACCCAGACCCCCGCCCCCAGTCTCGCCGCAGCTGTTGCCACGGCAACAGGAGGAGCCCAGAGCATCCTCGGGTACTGCCAGCCCCTCCTGCTGCCCCTGTGCTGCTGGGGACCGGGCTGTCCCCGAGGGAGGGAGAAGTGCAGGGATTGCCCATGCCACGATGACCCCCCCAAGTCTGCAGGCTGTACCCACGGGAGAGCCCCCAGCACCGCCCGGGGCCTGGGCAGCACCACAGAGGCAGCAATGTTCCCGTGTGGCGTCAGTGGAGCCCCCTGCAATGGGATTGGTCTCTGCAAAAGGGCACTGCTGGGTGCAGGGGGAACCATGGCGCAGCCACGGTGAGAGCTCACTGGCCATCACCACGGCCCCTCTGACCTTATCAAAGGTCAGGGCCACACAAGGCTCCTGTCCAGTGTCCAACGTGGCCCACAGGCACGTGCACACATTGCCACTGGCCTGGTTCTGAGTCTCATGTGGCAGTGGCCTCTTGGCTACCCCAAAGGTGCCACATACTTCCCGCCATCACTCCTCCTTCCCCCCTGGATGTCTGTCCCAAAGGGCTCCAAGCACTGTTGAGAAAATGGCTCCTGGAGAAGCCACAGGCAATTAAAAACAGCCAACACGGCTGCCAGCCTTGAGCCATCCAGTCAAACTCACTTCTTTCCTGGCAAAGGCGGCATCACCCCAGCTCAGTGGAGCATGCCCTGGGAATTGGGCACCATGCCCGGGATCTCCTCCTGCAGCTAGGCACCCGGCCTGGGGTACAGGGCAGGCTGGGAGGTCAGGCTATTTCCAGCCCCACGCTGCTGATGGGGGGGACACCCTGGAGAGCCAGCAGCACACACAAGGCCTGGCGCTGGCCCAGAGGGAGGCAGATGGATGGAGAACAGTGACCGGGGCACGCATGCACCCTTTGGCTCTGCTCCTGCTCCTCTTCCCACGAGGCTGCTGGGTGTGAGGCTACACTGAGCTGGCCTGACCACTGCAGGGGAGGTGCCAGTTCTGGGCCACAGAGTGCCAAACAGCAGATCTGGCAGCCCCGGCCTGGGGAGGGCAGGAAATGTGTTTAGTAACTGTTTATTTCACAGTTTTAGTGTTTGTAGAAATATGCATTTACAGGGGGTGTGTAAATTTACAGGGGGTGTGTAAACTGAAGCACCTGCAGCCACGGTCTCCTCTCAGGCCCTTCTCCCCTCCTGGGGACAACGCAAGAACTAAAGTGCATCATGGCCAGGGAATGGAGGGGCTGCAGGAGCTCCTCCTGGGGGGCTCCAGCCATCCCCTCCTTCAGGGTGGTGTAAAGAGCAGTCCTGGGCCCTCCAGCAGCATTCCCAGGTCACCACATTCTCCTGCACCAATGGTTTCTAAAGTGCTAAGTGACCCAAGCCCCCAGTCCTGCTCTGCTGCTCTGGGGGTGCCAAGGGGCAAGAAATGAGCTCTGCCTTCAGCCACACTGAGAGGAGCCCCCTGAGCAGCCCCAGGTCTCTCCAAGGGCATTGGCACCATTGAGGAGAGCAGGGAAAGGTCTTGCTGCCTGCCTGGACAAGGGCAGTTTCACACACTCCACAATTCACCTGCAGAGGCAAAGGGAACCCTCATCATGAGAACACAAGTCAGGAATGACAACTGCCCACCTGCCCTCTGGCCAGAAAGGCACAGCCCTTCCATGAGCAAGGGCCCATGGGGCAAACCAGAACATACCCAAGGCAGTTATGGACCAAGAGGGGTGGGAGTGGGGGGTGCTGAGCTTTGCAGGGTTTCTTCTCTATCCCAAAATCCCTTTAACTAACATCTCCTTTTCGGGTGTGCAGCCCCTGGGCATGGCACAGATGGCTTTGGGCACAATAGAGCAATGATGGGGCAGCGGGAGGGAGGCATGAGGGTCAGGTAAGGGCACTTGAGGGAAATTTAGCAGCTTGGGGGAGAGGTAGAGGCATAGAGTGTCTATTGGCTTAGTCTCAGTGGCAGACTGAGTTGTCTGAAGGATTTGCTGCTTAGCTTGGAGGGCAAGGAGTGCTGGGACTGCCAATGGGACTGGTGGGGAGATGGAAGCTATGCAGGGGTCAGGGTGGCCTTTCTGGGAAATCCCTCATGTTATTTCCAGAGGCAATGCTGAAGCTTGATCAGCTCTTGGGTGAGATTTTTGACACATTCCCTAGTGCAACAACTTCTATCCTGTGCAAAGTGTTTCACAAGGTGGAAAAAGCCTTTCTCCATGTGAGCACATCAGTGTTCACTTCCAGAGCTATTAAAGAAGTCTGCAATGACAGTGCCACTAAGACTTGTGGTAGCATAACCTGGCACATGACAGTACGCACCTCTGGCAGGGTGACTGCACTTGTGTCTCTCACTTCTCTGACCCCAGATATGGTCGCAGTACTGCCAGCACAGCAATGGCAGTACCTGAGAGCTGAGGGGAGCTAAGGTCTGCTCCTGGCCCCTGCAAGCAAATCAAGCTGCAAAGATGTAGAAGCAAAAAGAGGAGTGAAGAGAAGCTCACAGCTTCACCAGGGAGTGAAGAGAAGCTCATAGCACTGTGCTGGCTGGGGTGTGGGAAAGGTCTGGCTCTGCTCAGAGGGTGCCCACAGGACAGGGAAGAGTTGGAGCACCAGCACAGCTAAAGGCAGATTGTGGGGCACACTGGAGCAATGAACAGCTGAAGGGCTGCCCTGCTCCTCAGGAGTGCAACAGCCCTCCACTCTCACACAAGCAAACACTCAGAACAGAACCTGTTGGACACTCTCCTCCAGGCGAGGATCTGCTCTCACTCCCACTAGTTTTGCCCAATGGAGAATCCAGGATCATTTGGGCACAGCCCACACACAGCTCTTCCTTTGTACAGTCACCTGAGCACAGCCTGAACAGCCAAACTTGTTCATACCTCTGGTTCCTCAGGGGATAGCAGGAGTGCCTGTCTGCTCACCCTTGCACAGGGAGAGGGGAACAAGGTGAGCATGGTGTGGGGAACTGTCCTGCTGGGCTGTTTCCCTCAGTCTTGTCACAAAGACCAAAAGCGTTACTGGACGCATTAAGAATAAAAAATAATCTTCAGACAGGTGGTTTCTGGACACGTCCTTCATCAAACATCAGCCCTTCCTGCTGGGTATGGATGCAGTGACAGCAAAGGTCCTTCCTCTGGCTTCAGGGGAAAATCTGCAGCTCAAACTTGGGCGCCCACTCCAGTGCGCTCTTCACCACAGCCAGGGCAGCTGCTCCCAGTGCCACCGTCAGCCCCATCACTGCCAGCTTGACAAAGCGGTTGGTCCGGGGCTTTGTCAAGATGGATTTTGTCCGCTCCTCCCCTCGGAGCCGCTCCTCCCCTCGGAGCCGCTCTCTGAAGCGTTGCCTCAACACAGTGTCTGGTCTCTGCTGCACTGATGCCAACTCGAAGTCCTTAAAAGTGGAAGCCGCAGTTCTGCAAGAGAAGGAAGACGTCAAGGAGTGTCACTCGCCCACCTCTGGGACCAGGAAGGTCTCCCACAAGGAGGCAAGACCTGGCAAGGGGATGTAGGGAACACATGGGCTGCCCAGCACTCACCGTTCCGCCTGAGCTGCCTCAGCTGCTTTCTTGGCGAGTTCAGAAGGTGGGAACTGGACAAAAAGGTCCCCGGCTTTACTGATCAGAGACTCATAAGGAAGGTCCTGTGGGATCTGGGACAGGAGGTGGTGGACAGAGGCCATGTCACACTCACAGTCCAGAACTTCCTGTTTCCGATGCAGCACGATCTGCAGAGGAGTGAGAGGAGGACAGACAAGGAAGTGGGGACGACTCCTTGGCACATGCTGGCACTTGTTTCAGAGCCAGAAGAAAAAAACACTTTACTTCCATCTGAAAGACCTTCTTCAAGAGGACACACTGCAGTGAAGCATTCACTAGAGGAGAAATGCCAAACCCCTTCTGAGATTCTGAGAGCACTGAAAGCCTCTTTGAGGGTACTTAGGTCTGTCTGCCTAGCAGAGCCTGCTATTGGCAGGTCAGAGACGTGGGCAGAACCTCACAGGGTTTGACTTCATGACTTGACCTCTCCCACAGGAGGATGGGCAGGTGGATGCACAGTGCAGAGCTGTCCCCAGCTAGCCAGACCTCCCAGTATGTAACAAGAAGCAGGATGAACACATGAAAGCAAATAAAAACATTGTGTCATGCTGCCTCCACAGCACTGAACCGGTACAGCCCACACATTTGGACATCTTCAGGCTGCCCTGAGTTCCCCTGGATCCCACTTGCCCTTTACCATCACCAAGGACATCACTGACTGCATCTGCAGAACAGGGTACAGCTGGGGACAGCACCAGTACTGAGTGCAGCCTCCCTCTACAGCCCCAAACTCCTACCACCTCAAAACAGTGCAGTTAATCCCTGACTATTCCATCAATACCTACCACAGCTGCAAAATAAATGGGCATCAGTGGGTGGCAGGCCAGGAAGAAGTCATATAATCGCACGACGTGGCGAAAGTCAGACAAAACGTGGCCAAACCAGGTGATCAGCCAGCTGAGAGCAAAGATGGTTCCCACCTCCGCACTACAGGGAGAAAGAGCCATTAGATCAGCCTGGAAACAGGGATGAAATGCTCCCAAGCTACCCCTGTGCTGCACAGCCGTGCCCAGGGAAATAGAGCTGGCTATTGGTGGAGCACTGAACCCGTCTCAGAGCAGGAACTGCACCTCTGACACAAAAAAGTGTTTATCCCCTGTGCCACCCCCTGTGGCAAAGTGCTGCCACTACCTGTGTCATATGCAGTGGGGGCCACAGCAGAGGCCAAACGCTACTTTCAGGGGACCCTGAATGTGTGATGTATCATGGCACTGTCTGGCTTGCTGGCCTGAGGGTAACTGAAGTCCTGCAGCACAGACAAGTGTTTGGGTTTCTTCCTACCCTGAGGGCTTACTGATTCTGAGAGTTTGCAATCAGGGTTGGTACCCAAAGATATTCTGGCTGTGAAAAAAAAAAAAGACACATCTGCCCAAAAAAGGGCTCTGAACTGCCTCTTCCCATTCACTTTCTGCTTCTGATTTTATCTGCCCAGGCACATCTGTGTGTTCCTAATGCAAAACCTGGGAATTATTCCCAGAACTAATAACAAACTACATCAAGGTCCCACCAGCCACACAAGTGGTCACGTGAAGCAGTTGTAGCATTTGTACAACACTGTCCTCAGGTCCTCAGCCTTTCCAATAGAGACTGCAAATGGGCTGAAGGTGGCACCATGTAAAACCCCTGCAGACAGGCAGCACAGGTCTGAGCCTGCTCAGAAATGAGTGCCACATGGCTTTGGGGTGTCACCATCTCACATGTCACCATGTCACTTTGTGTGGACAGCTGTTAACTCCCTGAGGAAGCCACTGTGGTGCTGGGAATGTGCTGGTGAAAACGGCCCTGTGAAACAGGCAGAGGAGAGCCAAAAGGCTCTAAGGGAACATTTGCATACCTCTGCATGAAGTCGTGCACCTCAGGGTTCACCTGGTCTATGATGGGCATCAAGTAATTTAAAATGTGCTTGGTATTATCCATCGTTGAGTCCATAAAATCCCTGAGGAAAGATTTAAAGAAGCTTTTTCAAGCAACAACATGAGCGAGCTCTCCCTCCAGGGAGGCAGCAAAAGGTGAAGTACATGCAATAAACAGCCTTGCTGGCAGGGTGGCCCCTAGCCCCCAGGAATTCTGTCTCTTTGGAGCAACTTCCTTCCAGTTTGTCTGGGACACACAGGGCTGACCTGCACATAGAACTCAGGCCCAGACTGTCACGCTGCTGTCAGCTGACCCTTCTTATTTTGCTGCAGTGCACACAAGAACCGTAAAGCATTTCCAGCACCCAAAATCTGACTCCTGCCTGGGAGAGGAAAGATAATCCCTCCAAATCACACTCTCCAGCTGGAAGCTTGCTCTTATTTCAGTGCACAAACAGGAGAAACTTTTCACGTGGGGTACAGGACACTGGTAGTACAGACCACACTGCCCAGGGCTATGCAAGGACAGTGGGAAGCAGGTGCTGAGCCAGCCCACAGGACCTGGAGAGGCCCTGGCAGCCACACAACCATGGATAATACATGTCCGTTGGCTTTTTCAGCTCCAAGAGATGCTTCAAATTACCTGAGAGCCTTCAATTATCCTTTCCCCAGGACACAGCTCCCTGCAATGCCATGTGCTGTTGTGTGGTCAGGCTGCTCTCAGTCACCCCTCTGGGTACAGGCATGACAGGCTCTGCCTTCCCAGCTCCCCTTGCAGGCTAGCTCCACCTGCACAGGTGTCCCCACAGCCTGAGGACTCGTAGCTGGCTCCTCTCCTCCCACTGAGTACCTGAGATGATGTGTTGAGAGTTTCTCCACCAGTGCCGTGGCCAGCCTGGGCCCCACCACCAGGAGGAAGGTGACCACGATGTCATGGTATCCCTGGTAGTAGTGCAGCTGGGGGTTGCGCTTGAGGACGTGGAGGATGATATCAATGAGCTCCTCCTGCAATCCTTCCCTCTGGTCATCTGGCATCCCTGTGGGAACAGCAGAATTGGCATAGCTGTGTCACTTACTTGTGCCTCTGTGGGAGAGACTGTGGTGTGCAAGGAGAGCACCTGTGCATTTACTAACCTGCCTGATCCCAAGGGATGTGCTGCACAGAGGAGAGTGGTAAAACTGGCAGAAAAAACTATCCAAGGCCCTAATGCCAAAACTCTGCCAAAGTCTCCCAAAACTGCAGGACCAGGAGAATCTGGCCACTTGCTGAGAGTTTAATCTTTAGATCTGCAGAACCCTTATCTGCAAGAAAGCCTCTGTGGAGGATGGGAGCAGGGTTTACAGATGTTTGCCCAGTGCTGCTGTGAAGAGAGAATTGTTCTGCACATCCAGTGATGAGGATGTTTTAGCAATTTTTAATTTCCCAGGAGTTCTAGAAAAAAATTCAACAGGACACATTTTCACAGAAACTATGCAAACTGCAGCAGACTGTGAGGCCTCCACTGGCACAACTTCCTATCAGTCCCCTGCTAACAACATGTGTTTAGGGACAGGATGTCACAGGGAAAACAGCCCTGCACAGCTGCAGCCAGTTTCTGGCAGTCCTTGTCAACAGATAAAATGCCCAAAGGCCAAGCAGAGAGTCTCAGTGGAGATCCTGCAATGACAAAGTTCTCCTTTTCCTCTGCTTCACTAATGCAGCTAAAAATAGACAGGAGGCTGCCATTCAAGGGCAAAAAAATCCGTAGGAGCAGAGCCTCCAGGAATCAGGCCTGCACACAGCACCCACGCCTGCAAGAATCACAGTGAATCAAGTGTTTATACAAAATAAAAGTGGCAGAAGGGGGAAGCAGATTCTGGCCAGAAATAACAACTGCTCTGCACAGAGAGCTGCTGGATTTAGTGTTTTATAAATAACACAAGGCACCAGCATCCCATCAGAACCAAACAACTGCAGAACCATTTTGCTTCTAAATGTTCTAAGTTCTGTTAAATTTGGTGCAAGAACCTGGTTTTGAGACTGTTTTACACCAGGGGTTGTTCGAAGCACAGACAAACTCACCTTCCCTGCCCCTGAGCTAGGCCATGGACTAAAATAAACCAAAGCAAATGGCATGTTTCTCAAGCTTTCCATCTGTCCTAACCTCGACAGGTCATGGTGCACATGATCTGTGCAGGTTCCATGCAGGATCCACCCTCTCTCTGTTGCAAATGTCTGCCAGTAGCAGCCTCCTAGAAGAGGGGCTCAGTGGGGCAAGGGAAGTGGAACGCTGAAAGAGCCACATCAAACACCATCTGTTCTGTGCAGAGACAGCTGAAGGAAACTGATGGCTGCAGAAGGGCTTCACTGCAAGAAGCAGCTGCCGTGAGCTCACAAGAGAAAGGTTTTCTAGAAGTCAGGCTCTTGGAGTAATGGAGTGTCACCTTCTGCAGCCTCCTAGGGAGGTCCGAGCCAGGAGGAGCCCCGTGGCACTGTCCTTGCCCCTGCAGAGTGGGAAGAGCAGAATCCCCCCTCACCTGGTGGGAAGCGGCGCAGGGATCGCCGCACATCCAGTAACACTTGCTGGTAATCCTTATTGTCCTCTCGCAGTTCCTTCCCTGCCGAGAAAAAGAGGAACAGGATTAACATGAAGCAGTGCAATGGTACTGGGAAGAGAATGAGGTGAGGGAGCCAGCAATATCCCTGCTGAATGTGGACAAGAAGCTCCACACACTCTCTACTCCACTGTATGTCCCCTCTTCCATGTCACACATCAGCCCTGTCCCTGCACTTTCACTGCCACACACTCTGACACTAAAAGCAAATGAGACAATTATTTCTTTAGACAACACATGTTAAAATGCTTAAACTGACAGCAGCATTCCCAGCGCTCCTAGAAACATCTCTGCTCCACAGTTTTGCTGTGCAATTCAAAGTGCACTCTGCAGCAGCACCGGAGGAGTGCTGTAGAGACCACAAAGAATCATTTATAAAAATGAAACAATTCAGACGAAAATCTCACCCAAGGTCAGCTAAGACAGTTAAAACAGAAAAGTTCAGCAAGCCAGCAAATTCCTTCTGTGCAATCATGTAAAATTAAACATTGTCGTCCAGCAGCTTTGGTCATCTCACATCACCCTAATGCCACCTGGCTCTTGACTGAGGTGGGGGGATGCACATCTCCAAACGACCACAGAATCAGGAACAACAAAATCTGTCCTGGGTGACTATAAAAGCTACAGGACCTAGCGCTCCTGCAGTGCTAAGGTTTAAAAACCATGTGGGTACTTCACCACACAGGTTGTTGTCCCTGTGCCTGTTCTGACCAAAAACCACGCGTCCTTCACACAACAAACTGCTTTCTGGGAGACACCTGGGGAGAATTTTGGCCACACTAGGGCTAAGCACAGCCACCTCTTCATGGGAGCAAAACCCATCAAGTCTGATTCTTTCTGCTGCAGATGAACTTACATATGTCAACTAATGTTCAGGGCCACGCTGACTGTATCCACAATGAACTGATTCCATGACTATCACTAAAGAAAACAACAAACATTGTTTTTAGAAGTCAACATGTATTGTTTACATACAACACAGTATTGGTGCTGCAGCGTGTCCCTTTTGTACATGAACTTAGTGGGAAAAGGCGGGTTAGAAAGTACATGACAAAGGTCACTGAGCTGCTCCTCCCAAGCAGCTGAGTTGAGGCTGTTCCATACCTGGAAGAGGAGGCAGGTCGTCTGTATTAACACTGAGCAGCTTTGGCCACACTTTCCACCGGATCTCGTCTGTGAGCAGCCCGCCCTCGCTGATCGCCATCCGCCTCAGCGCTGCCACGTCGATGGGGTCACTATTCAGAGCCCGGTAAATCTCTGCCACTTTTCTTTTCTTCTTAGCATCAAAGTCTGCAAAAGGTCACAGAGATGTGAGCTGACAGGCAGTGCCAGCACACAGCAGGAGCTAGCAACAGCCACTCACAGAGATGTCACATACGCAAGGGAGATGACACAGGACAGTCATCACACTGTCAGGACAGTGTGACTCTGGTGGTGACCCCTCCAGCTGAGTGTCCCCATTTCTGCAGGCTCAGCATCGGGAGCACCTCAAAGGGCACTCTCACTACTTCCCTTTCAACCCTAGGGGTCCCACTGTGGAAAGCAAATGCTGCTCCTCCTGACACCGGGGCCACCAGCAGTGCCCAGACAGAGCCCTTTGCTCCTGTCTTTCCCAATGGCTCATGGCTCAATCCAGGATCAAGACAGCACTGTGAAGCCATCCTGAAACTCTTTGCTTTCTGATGCAGCCGCCAGCTCAGATGTCTAGTGTTCCCTAAGACCAGGACTTAGGAAAGTGTTCTAAAAAGGTTAGGAAAGTGTTCCCAAAACTGTGTTCCTACCGACTCCCACGTGCAGTCGTCCTAGGAAGAAGTCTGAGTATTTCCACTGACAGCAACAGACACAAGAAAGGACATAATTATACCAGGGTAAAAGATTCATAAGCACATTGACTTGTCCTACAACAAACACAAACCTGCCAGCCATCAGTACACACAGAGCTCAACCAGCAGGAAACAATTCCCACTGTTTTGAGGAGCACAGGAACTCAGGGCAGGGAGGGAAGGGAGGAACACAAAAAGCACACAGTGCCCGGGTGAGACACACTTACAGGACATCAGAGCGCTTCCCAGAGAGCGGAGAAGGGACATTACTTCACACCACACAGTGGAATTTGTCACCGCTGCCTCATGTGAGGAAAAAGAGAAGCAGCCGAGAGCCACTCGATATCCCACACTGGAGGAGTTCCCAGTAAAGGAGGCTTTGCTGAGCAGCTGCGGCACTGGAGTGCAGAACAAGCCCACAAACACTGCCTTTTCCTAAAGGCTTTTCCCATAGATGCAACAACTATTGGGATCCAAACAGGATTCGTTCTATAAGGGAGGTGTCCAAATACGATTTGGGGTGGGAGGAATTAAAAGGATTTCGATGGAGAAACAGCTGTTTCCCAAGGCTGCGCCCTCCCGGCAGCGATAGGGGAGCTCCTTCCTCTGCCCACGTGGCACCTCAGGCACTGCCCCGGCCCTGTTCCTGCGAGCTCCTGGCTGGATATGCAGCTCTCAGCGAGGTCTGAAGGGAGCCAGCAGGTCGGCAGGCTGTTCACACACACGTACGCTAAGTAGGTCGCGCAGTAGATGCTGTTCCTTCTCAAAAACCCTTTTAAAACACTTATTGGATCAAAACAAGCTGTAGCAGCCTACGACAGAGCTCTACTCCCTCCGATTTCCAAGTTCCTCGTAACATTAAATGTCCTATCGCTCACACAGTGCCTACAGTTTATTTCCTTTCCCGCCCCTTGTGCAAGCAGAATTATTTGCACAACAGAAGCCAGCTCTGCTCAGCCGGTTCCCTATTCCCAGCCAGTTCCCTACCCCCAGCTGTTCCTGGTCCCCTGCCACACGCACTCACTGGGCTGTCACATACCGATGCCTTTGGAAGGAGGAGACAAAGCCTATGGGTGAAAGAACTGTTCACACACAAAGAACTTAAAGGAGTAGTGGGAAGGAAGGAGCACATCTTGTGGCCTCCTTCTCTCAAACTTACTAATAAAGACCCCCATATTTACACTTTTGAAACAGAGAGGGGACAACAGCGGCGAGTATTACAAAAACCACTGCATTTCAAACCATGTTTTATGCAGCCACAAGACCTGAACTCACAGGTTCACCCTTGGAAGAAGAGACACAAACACAAGGTGAAGGCGGTCTAAAAACCAGATCGGTTCGTCGATGCTCCTGCACTGCTACAGGCACCGGGCACCGACACACGGCCTCACCAGGTCTGGGCAGCCCGGCGCTGCCGCAGAGCCCCCGGTCACTACCGGGTACCGCCCTCGGGCCAGAAAGCATCAGCCGCGCCCGGCTACTTCCCGTCCGCTCGAGCCCGCGGCGGCCGCACGGCCCCAGGGCTGGCCGGACTCTTCGCTCGGTCCCGGGATCCCCGGTTCACCCGCCCGCTCCCGCCGGGACGGCTCCGAGCGCAGCACAGGCGCCGCCCCGCCGCCAGGGGGCGCCGCCGCACCCGCAGGGGGCGCTCCAGCCCCCGCCCCCTCAGCGGAACCACCGCCCCCCGCCCGCCGGGCCCGGCCCGGCCCGTACCGTGGCCACCGACGCCGTTGCGCGGCGGGCTCTGCCGGCCCATGTTCCTGGGCGCTGCGGCGCATTCCGGGCCGGACACCGGACCGGACCGGGCCGGGGCTCCGCGCTCCCCGAGCCGTCCGGTCCCGTCCCGCCCCCGCCCGCTCCCCCCGCCCCTCGCCCGCCGGCGCGCGGGCGGGACGTCACGGCGCCGCAGTGCGCAGGCGCGGCGCCGCTCGCCTGGTCACGCAGGGGAAGCAGCCGCGCATGCGCCAACGGGAGCGCGCGGCCCGGACGTGTCCTCCGGGAGCGCGCCTCGGGGGCTGTTTAAAAGAAACAAAAAACCAACCCCCCAGCCCTCCCCGCTGGCCGCGGTACAGCTTATTCCCAGCGCTGTCGGGAGCGGGTAACACACCCACAATGGCGCTGCACACAGTGGCTGCTGCCACCACGCAAAAAACCCCCGCAAACCCTCCAAACTCCCCCGTCAATGCTTTGAGGCACCGCAGAGGGAGAACAAGCGCCCGGCGCTTCTGTAAGGGTTTGTCAAGTCCACAAAACTCCTTCCGTGCACAGGGTTCTGTGCTTCCCTGTGCAAGGGCTGATAGGCACTGGGGCCATCCACCACTCCCAGTTTCCTCTTCCACACGTCTTTATGCAAACGTCCCTTGCTTGGAATAACAAAAGAACTGGGTAAAATGTCCTGCATAGCTCAGAACCAGTGCAAACAAGCTGTATTTTGTCATACTGGGTGCTTTTACGTTACAGCACATTGAGGTAACAGTCAACACAGTCCAACTTTCACATCACTTTAGGATATAAAAGATTAAGTACAATGGATTTCCACTGGATGATGGCATGGAGGAGAAAGCTATCCTGGTGTATGTGAAAAACCTCATCTCCCTGCCGGCAATCCTCACAGAAAGGGGCAGTGTTCCATGTCCCACAAACCAGTTTAATCCAGCCCACAGTCTCCATCCTAAAATTAACTAAGCAAAGTGGAAGCACATGTCCATCCTCTCCAAACAGAGGAGGGATGGGTGCCTGGGACAAGCAGGAGCTGCAGGTGTCAGCACCCACTGAGGCACGTGAATATCACTCAAATGTCCAGGGGAACAACTGCAAAGGCTTTGGGATGAGAGGTCACTGAGAGGGACAGGTGTCATTGTGCCTGCAGCCACACCAGCTGAGCCACCCTAGCACTAGGCAACTGAAAACAGAAATCCAGTGAGTGGCAACAGGCATGAACACCTAATAATAACTGGTTCATCATCTCAATTCCCCACCATCATGGTTGAGACAGAAAAGGAGGGGTTTTTGTTATGGCAAAAGATCCTTCTCCCAGGAGATACTTTGGCTTGTGACATCTGTGTAAGGCTTCTCTGCACTGCTCCCCATGGGTGTGACAGGGACATGGCCTGCCCAGGGCACATGTGGCTGTCACCACACCTCTGTCAGTGTATGACCACCCCAGGGAGGCCTCTACACAGGGAACTTAAATCTAACCTCGATAAATAAAACCAAATGTTTATTTACACCAAAGAATTCCAACACTGGATCTTTCACATATGAAGGACAAAGTATATATACACAGCAAGGGGTAGCAGGGCTGTAACAAGGGTGCTTTTCCGTTGTCAATGATAATATTTGTCCACAATTACTGATCTACCATTTCAGTTTAAGTTAACGTCTCCTCGCTCCTTCCTCTCAGTGCATATTTACAAGACTGTGAGGTAACTGGTATTCTCACCACATGGCACGTGAGGGAGGGGATGGTGGGTGAAGATGTGGGATCGGACTTGGCGCAGTCTGATTTTTCCAGCTTTAAGTAGCCACCAGCTCGAAACCTATAGAAACAATTTAAAAACAATATACCCAATAACAAACTAATTGCAGAGATCCAAGCCAAGCAATGGCTGGAAGAACCCTCCACGAGAAAGGGGCTGATCAGAGCAGGGCTTACTCTACAGGAGCACCTGTCTCAGGAAGTGCCAAGGACTCCAACTGGATCAGTAACTTCATTTTTAAGACTAAAATTACATGCAAAGGGTGAGTTAGCATTCTGGTTGACTCCTAAGGAGACATTATCCAATCCAATTAGGGTTTTGGACGCTATCTGCACTTATTCCTTTTAAGCTTATCCCACCTCTCCCTACTGGAATTGTCTCCTCAGTGTACCCTGGCTGGGACATATGCAGGACATGGGGTTCACGTGAGTGGTACTTTAAGAATCCCCTCCCCTGCCTCATGAAGACTTGATTTGGTAGTCTCTGGAGAACAGCACAATCCCCCAAGGTGTAGGCTTGTGGAGGAATAATGGTGGGAACATGAAGAGAAGAGATTTCCAGCAGGATGCAAGAGCTTGGAAATGCTGTTGATTCATCTTTGTTATTACATGAAGAGTTGTTTTGTTGTTTTTTTGTGGTTTTGTTTTGTTTTGTTTTTGGGGGAGGGGTGGGGGCAGGGGGAAGAAAAACTGTCCAAGAAGTATTCCATCTGTAGGTATTTTCAGGGAATCCCCTGAGTTACGAAAAGTTCAAGTAAAAAAAGAAAAATCAGCCTATAATAATTTTGTATATAATGACTGAACTACTATAAATCCACAAGCAACAGTTCAGACACGGTGTCTCCAAAGCGTTCATCCCCTCCCTTCCCCTGCCAGGCACGAGCTGCGTCCTGAGGAGAGGTGGAGGGGGAAACCTCTTCCCCACCTGACTCAGCTCAGGCAGCAGGAGACAGAGCCCGTCACTACTGCTGGGCGCCCGCAGCAGCTGGAACCGGCATCCCCAGAGTGGTGGTGGCAGAGATGACGGGTGAGCCTGCTAGAGGTCCAAGGGGTGAAGGTGTTGGCACTGAAGAAATCCCTGGAAGAGAGACAGGTAAGCAGGAATTAGAGTAACAACAGCACATGGCTATCCAGGACAGCTTCTGTAAAAAAGTGGGAGCTTTGCCGGGTCACTTATGTTTTCAGAGCTGCCAAAATAAGCTGAGATTAAAGATCTGTCACTATTCTCTGCAGCTCTGGGAAGGGCAGCTTTGCACACCCCTGAGTGTCACTGATGGGCAGAGATGTGGCAGGATCACAGAATGGTTTGGGTTGAAAAGGTAACCTTAAAGCTCCTCTTGTTCCAAACCCCTCTGCCACAGGCAGGGACACCTTCCACTAGACTAGGTTGCCCCAAGCCACGTTCAACCTGGCCCTTCACCAGTTCCAGGGATCTGACAGCCACAAGTTCTCTGGGCAGACTGTGCCAGTGGATTGTCCTTCAAGCCGCTGCCAGAAAATCAACTACAAATAACTTCTTAAAATGAGACCAGAAAAACAGGTCGGGCTGCTCAAGGCCTTACTTATCAGACTCTCCCACCCACTTTGCAGCTCTCCTTGCCTTTGTCCCCAGTCCTGGGAGATGACCCAACACCGCCCTTGCCTGCTGAGCTCTCCCTCTTGGGTCCTCCCACCCATCCCACATGAGAAACAAATGCTTCAGCACACCAAGCACCAAGGAGAGTTGACAGAACTGACCTGACATCATGCTCGCACTGCTGACAGGAGTGCTGCCACCTGCCATGTTGGACGAGCTCATCCGAGCCTGGTCTTTCACAATGGGATCTAGGAAGAGCACACTACCAGTAAGTGCTGTGTTGCCAGAGAGCTGCTGAGGCACAGAGACAGCCTGCGGCCTCTGTGCTCAGCCAGTTCTGGCACTATGCCTGTGTCAAATAACATCAACCATCACCTATTGAAATACAGACATTTCCACCAACTCCAGTGGAAAGCACTCAAGACGGTACCAAGGTCACGTGATACTAGGGAAGGTCAGCTAAATTATGTTATTTGGGGCTCACCAGGACTTTCTGACAGGAAAAGCTGAAGGATATTATGGCAAAGTTGATCTTTCTGTGCTAAGCAACTGTGTAATTGCAGAAAGCCAAACCCAGAATATGGGTGTAGCAAGCAGAACTATCACTAATTACAGTCATGTCTCTATACTTATTTTACATCTCTGTAAAGAGATGATGTAAAGAGAAATACACATTTTACATCTCTGTGAGCTGTCAGGTGTGTCACTAGAACTTGTCTTCCATGAGATGATCACAACTTACTAACTCTTTATTTTCAGCTACATGTAAATAATGCTCTCTCACCTGAACAGGGACAAACCTTTCCTGCCTCCCACACCTTCTGCGTCAGACAAAGGAATTCCAAACTTTGCTGAGCTCAGCACTATGCATATCTTTTTGTGGACAAAAGTTAATGAACTATTTGTCCAGCTTTCACATTCCAAGCTATTGGCTTCACTATGTTCATACTTGCAAAACATTTCCCTGGGATTTTTCAACAGGGGTAACACAGATCAACATTCTATTAATTACAGGGGTCCCTTCAGCAGCAGCAGTAAAAACCCCAAAACCAAACGACCTGAGCAAATATTGACATTATGCATTGTTGCAGCTGCTTCACAGCCCTAGATCTCAATATCTGCGAAAAACAGCAACCATTTAAAAGCATTTACTAGTGAAAGTTACATTTTTGCTTGCAAAATCAAGACCTGAATATAGCAGTAGCTAAGCAATTTAGCAACAGGAGTTAAAATGCCTGTTTATCAGAAACCAGAGTTCTCTGGGTTTATCCAAACACAAGAATCCATGCACACTTGCAGAAAGCAATCCCAAATCACATGATTTAGGAGACTTTAACAGTACTTGCTAATTCATGGGCCCAACAGGGGCACCCAACACTGATTCCTTGGCTGGTAGAGGTGGCAAACAGAGACCAGCAGCCTCAGCTCCAGTTATTTGCCAAGACCAGGCTTATCATTGTTGCCATTCTCAATTCCCATCTGCACAAGCCATGGGAACAGAGACTTCCCAGAGGCAGACCTCTCAGGACAGCAGCTGATACTTACAGAAGTAGGGGTGTTCCATGGCTTCTCTCGCTGTGAGTCGTGACTGGTGATCATATCGCAGCAGCTTGTCTAAGAAATCCAGAGCTTCTGGACTCACCAGATGTTGGTTCTCACTGTGGACAAAGCGCTCCCATCGCTTACGGGAGTGTCTGCAGGAAAACAGACCCAAATCAGGCCAGGCAGGGGACAGTGATGCCAAAACTCACTTTCTTAAGGAGCAAGAACTGTGACAGATGTCCAGCCCTGAGGGAGGCCGCCGCTCTGTGCAGCAGCCACGGGACTGAGACATTCCAGAACACAAAGCAGTGTCACTGTGTCTCCACGTGGTGGCACAGCAGCCACAGCCCCAGCACGGTCACCACAGCGCCTGCATGGCCCTGCCACCACCCCGGAGAGCAGCAGGACTCATGTTCAGAATGGATTACAGGCCTAAAACTGCAGGTTCTGTTCATCTCATATGCACTCAACATGAGTTCCTTTAATTTCTGTCCCACTATGAAGGGAAAAAAACCCATATAAATTCCATCTTTAGCAGCACCTGACTTTCTGCACTCTAATGCTGAGAAACACCATTTTGTTTTTTTCCCTCCAGACTGAAGAGAGCATTTGCCCTTCATGCTTTCTGCTCCAGTAGTTCCTTTATTGCCTGGATGACATTTAAAAATCTTTCCTCAGGTCCATTTCCATATAAAGGACTATGGGAAGCAGTGGCAAAAGGGACCAAAGGCACTAAGTGCCAGTTCTTCAGAATCCTACGTCTGATTTCTCCCACAAAATTTTGTTCATCTCAAAGGCTCTTGACAAAGCTGTAACTGTCTGGGTCTACCAAAGAGACTCCAGAGCTTAGCTCACCTGCCCAAGATGTCATTGAAACGTGGGTCCAGCTCAATGTTGTATTTGTCAATGTAGTCATACAGATCTTCTGTCCCCAGCACCTTGGCTATCCTCACCAGCTGGGAATAAACACAAAACCAAGTCACTGCTGTGAAGGTATGAAAATACCAGAGCGTGCAAGGAGATAGAGCAGCACATCCCTATGGGAGCTGGAACCTGGTCCCAGCAGTGTAAATCAGAAGCCACAGGGTCAGCCTGTGCGTTTGGCTTCCCCAGCCACACAGTCCCAGGCATCAAGAACATGCCTCCACTCACAGCCAGAGCTCAGTATCCCAAGGCAGCCAGGAGTGAGCCACAGATGCTAAAATCTCTAAAACCTGAGACCTTGCAACACTACCTCCCTTAGCAGAAAAAAAAAAATATTCAAAACCAACATGGGGAAGGCAAGAATAACTTTCTTGTTAGGTCAAAAAAGCAGAAACTCTGGATCTTGCATGTGAAAGGTGAAGCATCACCTCAGAGAGCTTCAGAATAAAGGTTTGAGAATAGGAGGTCCCTGTTTCAGAGTATTTGCATGGCAGTCACATGCTAAACATGTGATAAAGCTTTAAATATAAAAATTTTGGCCTAAAGGCAACACAAAGATTTCAGAATCTGTATAAACCTGTACCAAATGAACAGTTTCTTTACAGAGTAGGGGGAGAGTGAGTAGTGGCAGGGGCTTTCCACATAACATAACCTCAGGAATAGTCAAACTATGTACTAGAACACACCAGCCTTAATACAACTTTTTCTACAGCTTTTCCCAGACACCTACTGAGGAGCTCCGAAGTACAAAGCGCTATAAATCCACTTCTATTTAATTCGTTACATAATCTTGCACACTTGAGAAAAGGAATGTGGCTTCAAACTGAGCAAAGAAGCCATTAGAGAAAGGCTTAAAAATTCTCTGGATGACTCGATAGAAGCCTAAGCAGGAAACCTTCACGGTGCTAAGAGAACAGACATTGTACATGACCAGCTCTCACCTGATCATAGTTGTCATGGCCATGGAAAAATGGCTCCTTTCGGAATATCATACTAGCCAACATGCAACCCAAGCTCCACATATCCAGACTGTAATCATACATCTGTACAAAACCAGAAGGACAATTCAATTTCTAATGAATTAAGCAGAACAGACCTCCAAAACTAACAGGGTTCCCCCCTCCCCCACAAAGGTGATATGAACACAGCCATGTCATGCTGGAAACAAATTGAACTATCTTCATCCCTAAACCACTGTTCAGCTTAGTGTTCCAGTTACTCAAACTGGGATATAGCAATCAGCAGGATAGCAGGTATCCTAATTCCATCTCTGTTTGCCAGGATAATAAAGATCAGAGCTTTCTTCTATTTTCACTGCAGACTCCAATGTTACAAACCACTGAGAAATATGTGTTGGGAAAGGAAGCATTGCAACAAGCAATGCAAGGTGTGGACTCCCCAGGGTCCATGGGCAGGTGAGGATGTGCCTTTTTCCAGAACCAGCATGGTCTGAAAGTCACCAGGAACGCTGTGATTTCCATAATGCCAAACTGCCATCAGATAAGGGAATGCTTTTATAGCTTAATTTAGAAGTTCATGCAGTACTTGCTGTTCCCACAGGGGCTTTGTTTCATTCCTGTACCTTACTGCAAACAGTTTTGCTAAAAAAATATTCAACTTTCGTATTCCAAGATCCATAATGATCATTCTGCAGCTCTTCCTCAGGTCCTGAGACTACTCATTAGCTTCTTTCATTCAGTGGCTTTACGGCCATTGCTTTCTGCCATACATTTTGGAAGAGACTGCCTTTAGCTTCAACTCCCTAGACATCTGAATGTTGGGTTTATTACCTTGAAATGGCACTGACTTTCCATATAAAAGTCAGTGAGAAGTCCTGGAAATTCTTACCTGATAATCTACAAGAAGTTCAGGTCCTTTGAAATATCTGGAAGCCACTCTGACATTGTACTCTTGGCCAGGGTGATAGAATTCAGCCAAACCCCAGTCTATTAGTCTAAGCTAAAAATGGTAGAAAACAAAGAAAAAAGGATCAAGAGATGCTCCAGCTTTACATTGGCTGAATGATACTAGTGAACTTAGTTTCAAGTTTATTTGTAAGTCTTCCATTTTCAATTAATTTGATCAGTGTCTGCTTACATATTCTCCCTAAAGCCACATTACCAAGCAGTTTAAATAAAATACCTGTTAAAACCCTGCCTGTGGCTTACATGTGACCAAGCAAAGCCTCTAAAAGCAACACAACATTCTCATTTTACATTTGCCCACACTATGAGAGCAGAGTCCCCCTCAGAGGTCTGCTAGTACCACTACACAGGAGTACCCAAAAGGGATCCCAATTTGCCAAGAGAAAAGCAGGAGCCCTCCCTGCCCCCAGCCAGCCCACACTACCTTTCTGTGCTCATGGTCAATCATGACGTTGTGAGGTTTGACATCTCTGTGCATGATTCCCATGCTATGGCAGTAATCTAGAGCCTGCAGGTGAAAGGGGACAGATGCTGGAGTCACAAGAATGTCTCTAGTTCAACCATACTCAGAAGTATTTCCATACATATCAAGTCTAACTAGATGACAATACTGTCTAGTGTTAGATCCTCGACTAGACTCACTGATCACAGAAAATGCTTCTAGAGCTCCCTCTAAAAGAGAGGTCCCAGCAACACAAGTGTCTTGACTTCACTTCATGTGCTTACCCATAGAAACTGGAATTTCAGAGTCTCTAAGAGCATAGTTACTATGCACTAATAATCACACAAGCACCCTTTCTCCAGACTCCTAAGGATAAATTACTTAGTTCAGAAAAATGGATGAAGACATTTGACTCACATTATGCCAGGGCACAAACCCAGCCAGTAACAGCTCACAGTTTTCTTTTTTTAAAGGCTACGTGTACTCCTGATTTAGGATTTTAAGGTATCTCAATGTACCAAAAAGGCTGAAAAATAGACACTGACTTGATATTTTTCTGCCCAATTCTTCCACAGGCTCTCTCTTTCCTTCCCTTAGTGATATGATGTCACTATCATCAGTGACATAAGAACCATCTCTACAGGATTAGCTGAGAGCAAACACTAGAAATACATCAGCAAAACATCAACTTACCTTCAAAATCTCATACATGTAGAATCGAATATCATAATCTGTTAATGTCTGGTATAATTGCTGTGAGACACAAACACATCATGTCAGTGTTCAACATCCAAAAAAACCAAACCAACCCCTGTTCTGGGCTGCTGGCACTCTCTAAACCGTTTTGAAGGTACAGCCCAAGTTTCCCAAGTTACTCTGATCCCACACCTGACTCTGATCAATCTGTTCCTCTCCCTTTGAAAATCCCATACATAGTTTGCTTCCAGCTCTGCTCAGACAGCACATCCTGGTTCCTGTAACTATGTCCCTCTGGTTGTATCCACACAGCACAAGCATGATGGATGGCGTTGCACAGCCTTTCTTCTTCTGAGGCAGGTCAGTATGAAGGGACAAAGAAACATTTAAATCCCCGTTCCCAGGAGTATGGAAGGCCACAGAAACAGCTGTCCACATTTAAAGTGGTTCCAATAAATAGTTGTACACATAAAAGCCAAATGCCTTAAAAAAAGGCACTGAGGGGCCAACAGATTGATTTGCTCCCAAGGTTAAATACCTTTTGGAATCTGCATTCTCATCGTGTAACTTTTGTGGCAAAACGGTACTAATTGATGGGCTAATTACAAACTTCCGTTCCACTGGCATTTACCTTTAAAAGCATTTCCTATGCTGCAAGGAAATGCCTGCCCTATGTACTTTCCCTTCCCCAGGAAGATGAGTGGTTTTCAAACACACAAAAAAAGAGAAGTCACATCCCACACTTTACCTTAAAGTCTGTGTTGTTTACATGTTCAAAAACCAGAGCGGGTGTTCGAGACTGAAACAGATAAAAAAAGCATTCAGCCATTTTAAGTTATGTTTCCACTTAGGATAATGAATTAAATAGCTTTTTCTACTAAAACTGCACAAAGCCCCTCTGCCTTGGACATATTTATGATTCCCCTCAGACGGAGAGAGCAGAGCCAAAGCCCACAGCCTCCAGCAGCACTGTTTGCGGAGCGAATTAACTTGTCTCAGCTTACTGGTATCTCTTCCTCACAGAGTGAGGGGCTGGAGGGACCGGTGGGGGAAGGGCCCTCTAAAAGAAGTTTATCAGATTAAGAGCTGATCTGATCAGTCAATTCAAAAGCAGGATTTAAGAGCAGGGGAAAACAAAAAGCCAGGTCAGAGCTGAAATCAAACAGAGCAACTTCACCCATAACCCCATTGTAGCCCTTGAGTTCCTCCTTTACTCACCACAGGATCTTTTACTATATCTGCAAGGGTGATTATATTGGGACCGCCTCGCAAGTTCTCTAAGATCTTGATTTCACGCTTGATTTTCTTCTTTTTAACAGGCTGAAGAATAAAAACCCAAAGTGTAAGATAAAGCCCTGAAGTAAAGTGAGGCTAATAGCTCAACACCCAGATGACAACACCCAGGTGACTTCGGATCAGCAAAATATACTGGAACCTTTGCAATTTAACCTAAGTATGCATCACATCAGTAAGGGCTCAAATATCTGCTGTCTCCTTTCTAACCATACAACCCTGACAGCTACAGACAATAATTCCAAGTGAAGGAGGGGCCAGAAGATGGCATTTTTTAAAAAAGCTCTCTGAACATGATCTGATAGGCCAAGAGGAAATGGCCTCAAGTCACGCCACAGGAGGTACAGGTATCAGGAAGAAATTTCTTCACAGAAAGGGTTGTCAAGCCTCAGAACAGGCTGCTCCAGTGGTGAGGACATCATCTTTGAATAGATTTAAAAGATGCAAATGTGGCACCTGGGGACATGAATGCTGGGGTGTTGGCTAGTTGATAATCTTTGAGTGCTTTTCCAACCCGAACAGCTCTGTGATACTCCAAGACTTCTTAACTCGCATGTGGCAAATGTTTAATTGTGAGAAGTCCATAGGCTTTTGGAGAGTCACTAAATGAAGGGCCACAGCCATGACAGCCTGCCGGGACACTGGCTCTTAGAGAAGCTGAGAATTTTGTAGTCAGCTGCTGAAATGTTGCTTAGCTCCAAGTAAAAAGGTGTTGCACATCAGAGTTTCTTTAAGACAGAGCCTAATTCCTTACAGGCAGAGATCTGACTTAATAACCAAGTGCAGGGCTTGTATCAGAAGGCTCAAAACGATGGCCTGTTTCACTGAGTGACACTCCCAAGCCAGGCTTTAAGGATTTCAGTTTTAGAACATCAAAAAGCCCTTTCTAGCTTCCTGATCACCTCAAGATAGATTTTGATCTTTTGCCCAATCCCCAGCTCACCTTGAGAATTTTAACAACTACTTTTTCGTTATTTGTAATGTTGATGGCTTCAAATACTTCACTGTATTTGCCTCGGCCTAATTTTCGAACTAGCTGGTAGTCATCTTGATTTCTGTGGAGAGAAAAGGTTAGAGTTCCAAAGGGCTCAGTCATTTCCATCACAATTTATAAACTGCTCCTTAACTCACTCACTGCCTCACTTCCCAGACAAAAGGGATTAACTAGTGCCTTACTTCTCTGGAACTGGATGATTTAACAATTAGGAGAGAAACAAGGAGCTTCTATTTATAGACAAATTCAAGCCAAAACTATGAACTGAAAGCCCAACTATGTATTTCAGCATTAGCAAACTTGAACTATCCCTTCTCTGTATATTTGGAAGCTCCATTTTTCCTTGTATAATGCTGATAAAATTCAACAAAACCAGTAAGAGCAAAAATCTAAGTGCAAGGCTGTTTAAAAACAGTCTGGACACAAAGCAGCACTTATGCTCAGATGACTGTGTACATTCCAGAAACTGGGAACTGCACAGCTGAGGGCAGAACTCTGTCTGGGCCCTCCATACCCCAGCAGGAACGCAGAGCTATGAAGCTGCCACCGCTGCTGTCTGATTCTGGGACACTTTAGTCATGAGCTCAATTTAGACACCTCCTTCCTTCAAAGAGAAGCAGCCATGTCTTTTCAGCTGAGCAACAAGTAATAAAATAGTATGTACCTATTTAAACCTGTGGAGTTTCTTCACTTATCCAAGTCAGCAGCAACTTCAGTTTGAAAGTCTTTTCTTTTCAGCCCTGCACTCAGGACTGTTTGAATTGTTTCAGAAATAGACTTTCTTCCCTCTGAAAGGGTATGTTTCCTGACTACCTGGCAAAAATTCTTCAAAGTTTTAAGGCAGCTCCTGTAAATGTTCCTCCACAACTGAGAATTTAGAAGTTTGATAAGAAATATTTTTCTGAAGAGAAGTTGTGATCCTTTCCCTTGCCATCTGCCAAAAAGCATGAAAAAGCCTCACGCAGCACAGATGCCTGAACTCCACAAGTAGCACCATGCAGGATCCACAGGGATTGATCCTGGAGCAGGGACATCCAGAAGCAGCCCAGACTTACCCCCACTCAACAACATGCGACTCATAGTCCCAGTACTCCCGGGGTCTGTGTGTGTTCACATCCGTGTAAACTCTGGCCCTGCTCGGCACGGGTCCCGACATATCAGACAGCTTGGCAGGAGGAAACGAGATGTGAAATCAGAGGCGACCTGCTCTGCAGTGCTGACAGAGGAGAAAGGCCTCAGATTCCTCCACCTGCAGACAGAATATAAACCAGAGGTTAAATTCTCAAGGTACTTCAAAAGTATTTAAGTTAATCATTAAAAGCTGGTGCGAAGGAGAGGCTGGAGCCTGCTCAGCCACTGGCCTGGGATCACTTGTCAGAGCCTGAAAGCCATTTGTCTCCTCTCCCTCACACAGGACTGGCCCCTAGCAAACCAACCCCCTGACCTGGTAACTTTCAGCACCTTGTTTCCAACTGCTGGTTGTAGAGGCAACTTTCCAAAAGAAAAGAATACCCTGTATCTGCAGATAGATCCCCTCCTTTTGACTCCAGACTGAAAGCAACAGCCACAGCCTGCAATCTCACCCCGAGGTCTTGGGCCATCCAATGCAACAAATCAATTCTGCCGGGATGGGAACCAGCTTCAGTCACAACTTCGTACAGTCAAAACATTAAATCTGACTGTCCAAAAGACAGCAGCATCTGTGTTGGATTATGATGCTGTATTCAAACATGAAAGAAAGGCACTGCTGCAAGGGTCTAAAAAATGTCCTTTGCATTCTGCTTGCCCGAAGTACCTCCAATCCTTCCTCCTTACAATGCGATTTTTGAAAAGCTTCTGGTAAGTTTTATCAGTATTGAGACTGGTCAAAATCACTCAAAAGAATGTTTGTGTCTGTATGCCACAGAAAAACACTGTATTTTTATCCTGTATGTCTGAATATCATCCAGATCTGAATATTTAAGGCAGCAGCAACTCACTACAGTTTTTTATCAATATTGTCCTACTTAAGATAATAAATGTGGTGCCTTAACATCTCTCAAATCTTTCACCAGGGGAAGTTAACAACTTTTTAGATGTTTAAATACAAGAATCTCCTTGTCAGCCTTCAAAGTAACTTACAAGAAAGGGAGCTGTACTGGAGCAGGGAAGAGCATTGTTTGGTGTGTTGCAGCATAAGGCAGAGCCACACAGCCCTGTGTATGTGCTCAAACAGTGGGTAACACTGTTATCTAAACTAATATACTTATTTCTTATGCCAATCTTATCCCTTCACAGAAAACAGGCAACTGCCAGACTGCAGAAGGAAGTAACAGTGCCATTAATCACACATTAATGAGAAAGACCTAGAAATCTGCTTGGAGCAGTTAGCTTAGGCTACTAGGACACGTCACACCAGAAGAAAACTCTAGAAGCAAAATCCTGCTCTACAGGCAGAGACCTGTTGTTTATCTGAGGTCTGCAGCACTTCAGCTCCTGTGAGGACCCAGCCAGAACCACTGGCTGTGAAGATGGTGGAGGACCTGGGGGACACAGATGTGATGTCCTTCACCGTGTCACACAACCTGACCAGCAGCTGGTCCTGCTTCCAGAGGCAGAAGTGCATGCAAGGGCTCTCTGATATGGACAAAGCCTCCTTAGGTGGGACAGAGCTCAGCATTGGGTTATTTTTTGACCTACTGACACACAAATGGTGTTGGTGGCAGCTTCAGGTAGATAGGGTTGCAATAATCCTGACAAGAGGTTAAACAGGGACACAGCACTATCCCAAAGTCCATAATGGAAGGGTGACTGAGACCAGTAAAAGAAGGATGGGGCACTTCAGCCGTGGGTCCAGCTAATGGAAGATTATGAAGCATTCCTAAAAATATATTAAGTCTATTCCTGGACAAAATGCTAGTCCTCTCACAAAATACAATTTCAGAAGATGAGACAGCAATCATCTAAAACCTCAAAGCATTTATGTGGCATGACTCAGACACTTAGAAATTAGATGTCCCCAGGCATTACTAGAGCATGCAAGTTTACTAGAACAGTTTAGTACAGTGAAATTTATTAGATTTTGAAGTTCAATCACTGTGTTTTTGTTTCTCCTCACTCCCTGTGCTTCTGGCAGGAGATGCACTGGCCCATTTCCTCTGCTCAATACTCCTTGTGAAGGAATTAACTGAACTTATACATGTCTCAGATGACTTAGCAATTTTAATTTTTAAGCACAATCCAGTATAAATAAAACACACGTGACTGCTCCCCTCACCCAGCTTAGCAAGATCAGTTTCAGCAGAAAAAAAAAT
This sequence comes from Sylvia atricapilla, assembly GCF_009819655.1. Taxonomy (NCBI): domain Eukaryota; kingdom Metazoa; phylum Chordata; class Aves; order Passeriformes; family Sylviidae; genus Sylvia; species Sylvia atricapilla. The sequence goes on from NC_089155.1 coordinate 7,644,106, forward strand.
AAGAAAAAAAAGAAAAAGAAAAATCAATCACATTATCTAAAGATAGATCAAATTTCACAGTGGCTATTTTTTGTCACGTAGCTCTAGCCTAGCTCAAGCAGCACATTGTAAAAGGCTGCTCAGAGAAGGGCTTTTTCAGGAAATCATCAACTGCAGCTTCTAAGAATGGCACACAATGTCTATTTACAAGGGTAGGTATTATTGTCTACTGTTCCTTATACAGGAAGGGGAGAGAGTCTGCACAGATAACTTAATTTTAAAGCAAACAGAATTACAGACATACACAAACTTACCCTGCCTGAAAACTGCTCACTCTCTGCTCAAAACTGCCAAGGAATTTGTATAGATTTTTGCCTTCAGTGCCCCTGGAGGGGGATTATTTTGCAGTGGATCCAAGCTCTTTGGCAGAAGGGAATGACACAAATAAGGACAGATAATGGGGACAGGTGTTGACATGCAAGCATCAGTCAAGCCTGCAGTTTTAAAGCAGAAAAATCTACACTAAGAGCAGCAATTGTACCTAGAGAAGTGCCCTGAGCTTGTTATAAAAGATGAGTTCTATTTCTGCAGAATCCAAACAGAATGTTGTCATTTATTAATTCCTGCATTATTGACAGAATCACAGAGTAACTTATATTGGGAGAGTCTGCTCAACATCATCTAATCAAAGCAGACGTGGTGAGATCATGGTCCAGTGTAGCCTTGAGCATCTCCAGAAACAACACTAAAATTTTAATTTCTCTGGTAGAGAAGTGTTTAACTACGAAACAACCATGAGCTTTTAAGCAATGTACCAGAGGTCACAGAGAGAGGACGACAAAGCTCCCAACCACAGTCTGACACGCTGTTCACTGCCAAGGCCTGCCTGTGCAAGGACACTGAGCAGGGCTTCTCATTCAGCCCCTGTGGTGACACCCCTTGGACAGATATCACCCAAAAGGACTCACATGACAGCTACAGCAAAGGAACACCACGCCAGAGTTTCGCTGTTGGCTTTTCCTACACAGGCCTGTCCTCAAAAATGCCGTTGGAGTATTAGCAAGCTGATAATTAGATGATTTCTTACACAGCAGCCTTATCAAGAGGAACCCTGCTCATCCCACACAAGAACAGAGCCAAGCCCAACTCCTGTCCTGCTGACAGACTCCACAGGGGTGCCCAGAGCCCCCGCCCAGAGACAAACAATTGTGCTGCCACCATATAGGAATTTTTCAATTGGAAGGCCTACTAATTAAAAAAGATCAGTTCTTAAAAGTTTGAATTCTTCTAACAGTAGCCTGTTGTCTGAACAGCTTGGCAAGCTTAGACATTTTGTGCCTAAAGTTCAATAAAATGGTAAAAAAGCCTCTCAATGTTCTCTTTGACTCTGATTTTTAAAACATTTTAATCTAAACCAGTTACAAACCCCCTCATTTTTAAAAAGGCATTTCATCATCCTTACAATGCACTCCAATTCTAAAGGCAACTATGGCGTCATAGAGAATCTGATATTTTGTGAAGGATCCACACTTCCAGCACCTACTCCAATTAGTACAGGAATTTTCTACACCCTGTGTCCTTCCAGATGCATGCACTTATAGCAAGCAGCAACAAAACACAGCTAAGAAATCCATGCAGATTAATTTCTGAGAAACACACCTACTTTGCCTCTAGTAGGCAAAAAAATTTGACCTTTTTTTTTTTTTTCTTTTTTTTTCTCCAGTCCAGAATAACTGAGATACTGGAATGATTTTTTTCTTCTTTTTAAATGGAAATGTTCTTGGCACGGAACCTCTCTCAAGCAGTTACTCACTCAGAACTTAAAACCTATGAAGTTGCCCCAGTATGATGCAGCACTTACAGAAGCTCCCAGTGAGCTGAAAGCCAAGAGCTTCCCAGAAGACTGGTGTCCCAAGGAACTCACAAGTGCTATCCAAGTGATGACCTTTGTGGATAAGGCTTGGAGTATAAATAATGTACCCAAGAACACAAACACCGCTTGACACCGGCTTCCCTGTGGATAGCTGCTAACAGCATGCCTTGCCCTCAGTGTGAACAGTATACTGCCAGAAAGATCCAAGCTCATCCAGGGGGAGTGGAATGAACCCAGAAAACCTTCTTCAACACCACGTAAACCTGGTCATTCCCAGTGACTCACCTGAACTCAGCTGCAGTGAACCCCCAGCAGTCCCAAAGGAGTAATACAGGCCCTGAACTGCAGCAAGCTGAACTCGAAGACCCAAGAAAACATTTCTGCCGCTTTATGAATTCCAGACAAGCTCCCCTTCCTCTTGAGGAGAAAGCAAGGTGGACAGATTGGCCAAACAGGTCTAGAGACTTCCCTCTCACTTCTACTTTCCCCACGTAAGCTCATTACAGTGGCGATTGTGCCAGCCTAAGACTGTAAACAGGCTGAGACAGCAGCGGGTTTGTTGTGAGAGAAGAAAAGCTCTGTCAGTGGAGAAGAGCAGAATTACAGTGCAGAGTCTGGAAGCAAAAGGTTATTCCCCTTCTTTTATCTGCAACTGCAAGCAAGGTGTTACCTTTCATAGCAGAAAGCTTAAACCCAGCCTCTAAAATCGTGAGTGTAAAATATGATTTGGTAAGGTGAGCAAGAATTACAATTATCAGATAAAATTGTTGATGATTTCCTTCACATAGCCCTGTAATCCTCCTGGGAAGTGCACTTGCTCCTTCAGAGTTTGGAGTATATCTAATACTGGAGAAATACCACTGAAATTAAAAAATCAAGACATACCTAAATATTACAGTACTGCCTGCTGACAGTCAGTATCAATCAACACCAGCTTACTCTTAAAATAATAGTAATCAACTTTATTAAAAAATATGCCCTGTCTCACATAAGAAACCTGATTTGTGTGTTCTCACGATGCTAAAGCTTCAGCAATACAAGTACAGAACAAATGACCTCCAGAAGTCCCTTGCAACCTATATTTTTCTATGATTTTACAGCTAAAATAGAAACAAGCCTGGATTAACAAAATTGACATTTTACATCCTTTCCTGAAGATCATTTACCTACTAAAGGGACAACATCAACAGAAAAGTAGATTTTATAATTTGAGTTTTTTTAAGAAAAAAGCCTAGGCTTGAAATGAAACTTTTCTCTGGGTATTGTTTTGGAACAGCACAGTCTGCTTTAACTGCATTTTCCACCAAAACTATTTTCCAGATTTCTTTTAAATAGCTGGTTGTATCCGACTGTAGAGAAATAATAAATGATATGTAATGACCTCAACATTCTCTTAAAAATGAAACATGAACTGTTGTGATTAATTCAAAACAAGACATGGCCAGTCTGTAGGGAAAGCAGTTGACAGGTTTAGTTATACTTGAAGAAACATCTTGGAGTAATTCTGCACTAGAAACATCCTAAATTTAGATTGGCTCTTCCTACATCAGCTCCACTGATTCCTTTCTGAATTCCTCACGATTCCTGCCAATGAAGAAGTCATCCTCTGTAATGAGGATCACAATCTATATAGAAGACACAGGAATGGTTTTACTGTAGCTCCATGTTTTATGATACTCTTCACAGTCTTGGGGAAAACTTCACTGTCCCACTTTCCCAACTCGGAAAGCAGTGTCTAACATGTCTGTCACCCTCCAGGATGCCCTGGCAGTGGCTCTGGTGCCACACATTGCTGGCAGAAGGTCTGTCATGCTTTGTCTTCCTTTTTGTTTAGATCTGTAACAGGTGAATTTTAGCAGAGCTCACATTAACTTACGGGTCTCCAGCACCTCAGCCTGGTTGGACACCTGCCCTTTGCCTAACATCGCTTTTGGCAACAGCCCATGGACCTGGGGCAGAACAGCGGGATCACCTCCAGCAGCAGTGACAGGAATGCTGCTCACCATCTCCTAAGGGATTCTATGCACAACAGACAATTTCCCAAGGTCATGAACACTATTCTTTTCAAATCTAAGACAGCCAACAGCACATGGAGCAAAGGGAAAGACCTCAAAACACAGACCCCAAAGCTGACCCTGGATGAGGCCATGCAGCTGCAGGGGGCAGCAACATAAACAAGATGTCCAAGCCCCAGCAGGCGAGCGCAGGCCCTGCCTCTTTCCCATGCCCGCAGCTTCTCCTGCCACCACTCCCAGCCTCCCATAAAGCCAGCGGATATCCTCACTGCCAGTGCCAAGGACTCTTGACACAATCCAATAAAAATGGCTGCAACACAACCAGGCACTGCCAACTTAACCTGTCTGTACACACACCAAACAGAAACCAGCGACAGAACTCTTCTGCTTGCACCTCTTCTCCAAACTGACAGTTCAGGCTGAGCAGGGAGGGCAGGAAAGGCAGAGGGATTTTCTTTGGAGGAATATAATATCTCTTTAGGTCTGCCCTAAAGCCAAAGCAATACTTCAACAGGAAGCAGTTCCTTTTTCTTCCAAGAGCACTAACAAAACTAAATCTCCTACTGCTGGAGCTTTGGACAGTATTCCAGTTACCAAAACTACAGTTTCTGAGACCCAAGCAACACCAGAGATCTCTTCCTGGAGGCTCACAAAGGGGAACATTTCAGCAGCACTACAGGCTCTTCACAGCTGACATCAGGTTCCACTGGCAGCATCCTCTGGAAAGTTCTACCTCCCTAATTGCTGCTAAGTGACACAGTTGTTTTCCTCATTAATTAGTAGGCACAGGGTACTGCCAGGACAATCGTTCAGCTGATTTGACTCCTGTAGTTCATGTACAGAGAGGGATTTAGGTAGAACTCAGAAAACTGACTGTACCAACCATTTGTAAAAGTTATAGAGTTTTAACTGATCTGATCATGCAATTCCTAGAGGCAGGAACAGTTACCAGAGCCAAAGGATAAACCAGAGGACACTGCCTCTAAGTATTTCTTCAGGAAATCCCTGTGATCAGCTGTTCCATGGAGCAGGCAATGCATCACAAACCATCACTCAGCCAGCATCGAGCAGGCATAGCAAGAGACACTTGGTGCAAATCCCTGTCAGCAAGTGAAGTTCTGACATAATTCCCTAAAAATTTATCATTATTAACACAAGATGAAACCACCTACCACCATTCCAAGAATCAAATTGAAAAAAACAGCTATTAAACTTCAGCAATCAGCACTCTCCTTCACACCTTACAAGCCCCCAGTAAAGCCAGTGTGCCAAAACTTGTAACTTAATTTGTAAGTTCAGTTGAAATTAATCTAGATGCTGCAGAGTGAGCAAAAAGCCCTCTTTTTCCTTCTGGAGTACAACCAAGCGTGGAAGAAAGGCTGGAATTCAACAGCACACTGGTAACAGACAGAAACCTGTGACAAAGGCTGCAAGAGAAGGAACACTGCAGGAGCTCTTGCTTTTCTAGACTGGAAATTAATTTGTTGTGCGTGTCCACGCTCATCCATTTTCTGAACACTAAAAATAAAGACTTTCTGACAACTCACACGCACATGTGCAAATATGCTCTGAGAAAATGCCTTCTCCAAAGGCTTTGGTAACAACAGGGAGAGGCACCTTTTCAGCTCCCTGGACACACAGGAGGATCTGGGGCCACTTCTTCCCACCACAGGGAAGACCTTTCCCACCCAGGGAAAGCAAGTTTTGGCACGTTACTCTGTATTAGCACACTGGATTCTCCCTGCACTTGGCTTAATTAAAAGAGGACTAATTTAGCCTTTGGTTGTTCCAGAAGGTGCAAGGGCAGAGCTCACTTTCTGCAAAAACAGAGTGAGTAACTTCAATTTTCTAGGTGTGCTCTTAACGTGCAAGACTATCCAATGGGAAACCTGCAGCCGAACTCTTGCCTTGACTCAAAATGGTTTTCCATCTAGCACACATTTTATTCACCACTCACATGAAATAATATGATGCAGCCATTACATGGGCAGGAGCTGGACAGCCTGCTTTAGAAACCAGCTCCCTGCAAATGGTAATATTAATTAAAAAATAGAACTCAGTAAGGAGGACATAACCTAAATCTTGGAACTAAACTCCGTGGAAAATTAAAACTATTGAAGTCATAACCTTCCAAACGTGAGTCTGTGGTGGTACCAAGTCCACAAAGAACTCCAAGCCTCCCTTCTGCTCTTCAGCCTCCCAAAGCAGCAGCATGAAATGGGTAATAAAATCATTTATCCAGAACAGTGTGAACACAGGAGCAGGTAAGACCTGTGCCTGGCTCATGTTGCTGCTTCTCTACTGGACTCCTCACCAGAAAATATCCATGAACCACTTATCCCACAACTACATCAACAATCCCACTTCCCATCAGTCTTTCCCACCAATATGCAAATTTGGCACCTTGATGGCAAAAGGGGCCAAAAACCAGCTTGGAAAAGCACTCTACATTCAGCAACAGCAACACCACCAGCTCAAAAAGCTGCGGCCTCCTCTTCCAAGCAGTTTTTTTCAGGTTCAAAGGAGAACTCCCTTTCTCCAATTACATTCTGTAAATTCCAGGGAAGTCAGCTCTTGGAAGCCCCTGGAAGGAGATATCCAAGCTTAGAAAAATTATCCAAGAGCTATCTTGCAACAAATGTTTGTAGCCAGACTAAGCCAAGGCAGTCTTTTCTGATCTTAAAATCTTGGGTTTTTTTTTCTCTCAAGACCCTTATGGGACACTAAGATTAAGATGGCAACAATTTCATGCACAGAGTTTCTAAAACAAATATCTTAATGCAAGTGATTCCATAATGGAGGAATGGTGGAGGTGACAGGTCTGGTAACCCAGAAATAAATCCCTGCCTCTTCAGAAATGTGACACTAAATTAATCACACCACCACAATGTCACCCATTTGCTTCTCCTGTCTTCCTTTGCCTTATTCCTCAGAGGACATGAGGAAAGACAAAGAGAAAATTAGTTCTGTAAGGAGAAAATGGAGAATAACTGAAATGGAAGTAAGAGGACACCTATCATTTAATAAAATTAGGAAAAGTTTGGGTACACGTTCCTTTCATCAGAGCAGAAAGTTCCTTTCTCTACAACTCCCCAAATATATAACCACCTTTCAACATCCTATATATACCAAGATTCCTACTTCCAACACATCCCATGCTGATGAAATAAATCTGCATTACTTGGAAAATGCCCCAGATATTGAACACTAAGTCTTTCAACGTCTAACCTTCAGGAAATGGTATTTTACCAAGTTAATCCCCAATCCCAGGTTTGCATCTTCACTCTCACATCTTACCAGCCTTTTTCAAGCAAACAAGTACCATTAACTGCCCCTGCACAAAGCTCAACAACCTCAGTATCATGCAACATTCCATTATCTGATTTCCTCCATATTTGCTAGAACCTATGGCAAATTTTATTATCACTTTTCCAAAGAGCCATTCCCAACATCCAACAAGCCTCACTTTCCCTCAATCTATGAACCCACGACCCTTGCCAAAACCAGAAAACCTGTTCTGAACCTCCCACTTGGAAGCGTCTGCTTTCTCCTCCAGCACCTACCTCTCATCACATTTGTCCACGCTCTGTGCCTCATGCCCTCACACACATCACCCACATCTTCAGCTGCATGAGTTTTTGCTTCTTTGCTGCAGCCAAAGCCAAGATTATGTTCCCTTCCCCAATCCCATTTCAACCCCCTGCAGGCAGCAGCTGACCAGCCAAGCTCTCTGGTCTGAGTGCAGGACATGTACACCCAACTCTGCCACCACACACACTGGGAACAAGAAGACAGCAAATTTCACTAACAACAGAAATTTTGTTACCAGGCATTGACATAAATCACTAGAGAAAGCTGAAATAATGGAAATTTTTCCCCATTGACAAGATGGAAGGAAAGGATCACTGCCTACCACCAAAGATGGACGTTTTTCACACTCAGAGAAAGGTCTGGACCTTTACAGTAAACCCCTCCATGCCTGGAGTCATCCAAAGAGAACAGGGATTCCACACAGGCACATCCTCTCCTGAGTGCAGAGCACTGCCCTGTACCTGGGATGGGACATCCCAACTCCAGTTTTTATCTTCCAGTTACAGACACGGTGTGTGTCTTCACAGAGCATGTGCTGTAGGAAGTGGAACATTACCCTAATCCTAGTTTTAGGGCTAATTAAGGAACTGACAACGCTTCATACTTGTCCCAAATCTTTCCTTGGGTCTTCCCAAGTTCACTCTCTCCCCTCCTAGCAGAAACTTTGCTCTTTTCTACATCACACCAAAACCAGCAAACAGAAGATGAGCTATTCCTCTGCCCCAGCTGATGATGCACCCAGAATCCACACTGGATTCACATCTAACACCCAGGTCGGCTGGCAGGATGGCACAAGCCCCAGCTGTGAGTCTGAATAATTTGAGCAATTCTGTTTCAGAAAAGAGAGCGTGTTCAAAGAACAAAGAAATCACTCCCAGCCCCAAGCAGAAATACTGGGTGTCCACTTGCTTTCCTCTGAACAGCTGCCACTATGCCCAGTCCCTCTGGCAGGGGCTCTTCCCAACCCATTTGTGCACCCAGGATTGAGCTTCCCTGAGGAGCCGGGTCAGCACATGGCACAGCCCCTTCCAGAGACACATGCCCAGTTTCAAAGCCTGGCACCAAGGGTCAGGGCAAGAGCAGCTCCCCAAGGCCCAGGGTCAGGTTTGAGCAAGAAAAATCTCACATCATCAGAGACCCCTCTTAGGGGCACCAGGGTTGGAACTGACTCACAAAGAACATCAAGTTCAACCTGACCCTGCTCAGGACACCCCAGCAATCCCACCCTGTGCCTGAGAACGTTGTCCAAATACTCCTTGAACTTTGTCAGGCTTGGGGCCGTTACCACTACCCTGGAGAGCCTGTTTCAGTCTCCATCCACTCTCCAGGTGAAAAACATTTCCGTAATATCCAACCTAAATCACCTGCACACAGCTCCACGTCATTCCCCCAGGTCCTGCAACTGACCACCACAGATCACAGATCAGTGCCTGCCCCTCTGCTTTGCTTGAATATTCACAATCCAAACTTTATTGGTTTTACCCAAAGCTCTCAGTAAGAAAGAATTAAGTGACCTGACAGACATGTGGTTCCATAATCTTATCTAACCCCTCTCTTTCAAACCACATTTTACCAACAGCCACACTGCTCTCGGTCCCAAGGCACAATTAACTAAATTACAGCGAGGGCAAGACTGACCACCACTCCTTCCACAGACGGGTGTGGAAAGCCGTGAGAACGACCTTCCCCTCCACCCAGAAAGGCCCAGAACGGAGTCCCTGCGCAGCCGGGGGTGGGAACGAGCACTAACAGGCCTTTCCATGCCCCTCCGCATCTCTGCGTTTCTCCGGGCAGGGTGGGGAAGAGGCAAGATCGAGCAATTTAGGTAAATAACACCTACACGGCCCGAACGTGCGAGCTGGAAGAGATGGGGGAGGGGACGGCTCCCGTTCCGCGGGGCCCTGCCCTTTCTGCGCGGGCGAGGGCGGCCCCGCACCGGGCTGGGGGCAACGGGGCGGCCCCTCCACGGCCCCTGCCCGCTCCCCCCGGGGACTCGGAGCCCCTCCGAGGGCGGCAGGCGGCGGGACAAGCCCAGCCCGCCGCACCGGACCCGCCCGCTCTGCCCGTTCCCCCTCAGCGCCTCCGCGGCCCCACTCTCCTGAGGGGCAGCCGCGGCCCCCCGGCCCACACCGCGCCCGCGGCGGGGGGGCGGAGGAGCTCAGGAGGCGCAGCGGAGCCTCCCCCCCGCCGCCCACTCCGCCCGCCACCATCGCGGGGCCCCGCGTGGGCGCCGGAGCCGCCGGTACCTGGCGCGGCCGCTACCGCCGCCACCGCCGCCGCACACAGACAATATGGCGGAGGCACAAGGCTCGGCCGCCGCCGCAGGGACCAGAGCGAGGCGCGCCGGAAACGGAAACAGCGCGAGCCCCGCCACGCGCCGCGGGGGCGTGCGCAGGGAAGGGTGGAGTGCGCCGCGGGGGGCTATGGGAGTTGTAGTCCGTGGTGGTGGCGGCGGTGTGGGGAGGACGCGAGCTTGTTCCCACTCCGTGTCCAGGTGTGTCCTCGTCAACCGCGGGAAGGTGGCGGGGCCCGTGTCGGCCTCCGCGGCGCCGGCGGGAGGCCCGACCGTAAGCGGTGACCGCTTGGGCCCAGCCTCTCTGTGGGGCTGTGCGCGGGACCCGCCGCCAGGGGGCGACTGCGGCCTGCGGAGGTGCCCCGGTACCGGCGCTTCCCCTGGGCCTTCCATTCGCCCCGGTACCAGCCCTTCCCACGGCGCTTCTGTGGTCCTGTCCTGTCCCTTCTACAGCCCTGTCCCCGCCGTTCTTCAGCTCTTCTCTGGCCCTTCTATCAGCGCTTTTCCAGCCCTTCCACTGGCCCTGCCCCGGCCCTCCCAGAGCCCCCGGACTGCCGCAGAGCGGTGGGGTCCCGCCCGGTGTGTGGGGTCTCGGGCGCTGTTCATGGAAGCGGCTGATCCCTCTGCTAAGCCGGCAGCCGGGCCAGCAACCAGGTCAAGCCTTGACCTATTCCAGCACCTCATGACCTTCTCTCTCTGGCTTTAACTTTCTTAGTCCAATTTCTTGCCGCGCAGCTCAGGACATCACTTTTCCCTCAAAGGACTGGCCACAGCGAGTGGTCCAGCGACCCATCTGGCTGAGGCTGAGCTAGGGAAGACCCCGAGGTGAGAGGAGAGGCATCCAGGTTCAGCCTGAGCAAGGGCAGGAGCCTGGGCTCATGGCATGCTCAGACCAGAGCTAGCTGGGAGCATGCAGCCCTGGGATTGTCACCATCCTCCCACCATGGCCGGGCTCTGGTTTGAGCCGTGAGCCAGCCTGGAGGGGAGGGGGCTGTACTGAGCTATGTCTGCACCCCTTTGAGCGCCCCCCAAGATCTCTCCATGTCCTTCAGAAGGCAGGCAGCCTGCCCTCCCCCAGCCCGACCTCATGGAAAGCTGAACAGGGCCAGGCTTCACCCCACTTCCCTCCCGGTGTGGGAGTCTCCCCCAGGGGAGGCCGCTGGCCCAAACCTCGCAGCCCCTCACCCCGGGTCACTCCCATTAGGTAAAGGAGCAGCTCGTCCTGGCGGGGGTATCTCCCTCTCGCGCTTTCCTTGTATTGTACGGGCCTGGGTCATCGAGGAAATCTTACAGGTCCTTCTGCTGCCGAGTGGTCACGGGGGAAGCCCAGCCCCCTTCCCCCCATTGTCAGCGGCCGGGCCGTATCCTCGCTCCAAGCCCCGGCCCCTAAAAATAGCTCTTTGTCAGGCGATTGTTCCGACACCTTCGCGGCGGCATTGACGTGGACCGGAGCGGGAGAGCGGTGGGGTAGGTGGAGGGGAAGGGCTGGAGGTCCCCCCTGGGACCACTCGGAGGATTTGCCGCTGATAAGAGCCCCTGTTGTGGGGAAATGGGCTCCCGGCGCGAGGCACGGTGCCGAAGGCCTTCCCGTGCCTGCTGGTCACCTCTCCCCCACCTGCCCCAGCCCTCCTGCCAGCCCCGCACCCCACACCACCCTGGTCACCAAGCGGGGGAAGTGTCTCCCCAGGGCACAGGGGGGATGCAGCCCTGCCAAGACCCCAGTTCAGATCCTGCAGAGTGGGGTCCAGCTCTGTCCCCCCAAACCGGTTCCCTGGTTTCCCCTTGACCTGTTCACCCCACTGGGGCCAGGGCAGGCAGGGGCAGCCCTGGGGTAGTGAGGCTGCCCATGTGTGGGAAGGCCATGTCTTGGAGGGTTTAAGGCCATCCCTGCAGCACTGTTCCTGCCTTGAGCAACTGCAGGGATCCCCTGCAGTGAGACCTTTTCCCATCCCCTCTCAGAGCCCCATCTCCAACCACGGTGCCTGTTTGATCGAGTGTGGGCCCTGCCGTGGGATCCCAGGGAGCTGGCACCACTGCAGGACTTATGCTGGGAAAGGGGCTGTGCAATGGAGATATCCTGGGACAGTGCCCTCCCTTGTCATCCCCTGCCACCCACTGCCAGCTGAAGGTGATGACCCCCCTGGGCCCTCTCCTGCCCAGCCACCCCAGCTGCAGAAATAGGATTTTTTTTTTTTTTCCCATGAAAAGGTTTGGATTAAAATAACCTCCTGGCCCAGATCCATTTTTTCTGATGTGGCTGGACGTGTTTGCCCGCAGCCCTGCTGGGTATCCAAGCCTTGACCCTCCAGGCTGCTGTCCCCATGGTGGGGACATGCCCATCCTCTGCCTGGCCTTCGGGGACATATCCCTCTCCCAGCCATGCCCAGCCTCACTGACTTGGAGCCACTGGCCCTGCTCAGCCGCTGTCCACAGGCTGAGCTGAGCCCCCAGGGCCACTGGCTGTAGGGCAGGGCACGGGGCCAGCCCTGCTCTGATTACCCCCAGCGCTTTTTCCTTTTTCTTCCTTAATTTACTGAGGGCTAAATCCAAATATTACAACTTCCCCTCCTCGCCGCTGGTTACGCAGGCGGCCCCGGCCGGGCATTGTCTTATTGTTTGCAGAGGGAAGCTCCAGCGGGAGATTAACCTGGCGTTCACCCCGCGCCACGGCCTCACACCCTGTCCCTGCTGCAAGACCCGTGTCCCCAGGGACTGGCACGAGGTCCCAGCAGGGTGAACGGCTCTGAGGGGTGCAGTGCACAGGGGTGACATGGAGTGGTGGTGGCAGCCCTGCAGCAGTGTCCTCTGAACCACTGGGGTATGTGGGACCTCGCAGCATTCTTGCTGTGCATCCCTTATGATGATGAGGTTCTGGCAGGTGTCTTGGGGGTCTCAGGCAGACCTTTTGCCCGTTTTCTCCAGGGATACTGGCAGGGTGCTGGATAGTCAGTACAGTCTGAGAGTCAGTACTCCCTGCTGGCATGGGGAGGCAGGGACTGCCCAGCACCCCAACCTGGAGGACCATCATGCTGCCCCTTGGTCTGCCTATCCCATTCAATCCCATCCCATCCCTCCCTGATCCTTCTCTCCACCCTGCCCTGGGCAGCAGAAATATATCACCCCATCTGCACTCAGTGCCATCTAGACTTTGGGGCCCCCTTCCCAGTCCTTCGGCTCCAGGTACGACAGGGCTCGGAGTGAGCTATGACTCTCAGTTGTTAGCTGTCACTGTCACAGGGAGGATTCCCCAGGCAACAAGCAGCTGAACTTTGCTCCAGGATACACTGGGATCATTATAATAAGCCTCCACTGTGGGTGAAGCCCAGGGAGGGTCAGGCAGCACCCAAAGGTGTTGCCAAAGGACAAGGAATAAATAGGGCTGGATCCTGGGCCTAAAATCTGTCTTTGTGTCCTCTGTCCTTGTCTGGCTCCTCTTGCTCTGCTGACTCAGACTCAGACATGGTTTGACTCCACAGCCTCATCCTGGAGGTGACGGGTCAGGAAAGCAGCACTGCCCACGGATTGCAGGCTCTGCCTGACCCCTCTGCCCTCTGTCCTCCCACACCCCACGGCTAGACATACCCTCCTCCTGTGTCCCTGCGTGGCCATGGATCCCTTTCCAGCAGCCCTCGTGCACAGCAATACCAGGGGCAATCAGGTCCTGGCACCCTGTCACTGGGAGTGAGCCCCAGCCTGACCCCCTGCCCACGGCTCCAGCAGCTCCTGCCTGGCCAGACCCAGCCTTATCTGTCCCACCAGCAAGGCAGCTCCCGGCACCCGCGGGTGCAGCCCTGCTGCATTCCAGGCTGGCTGGCCAGCCTGCGGGAAGGCTGAAATATTTGGGAGGGGAATGGAGAAGGGAAAGGGGAAAAAAATAATAAAATAAAAAAATCTATAAAAAGAAAGTTTAAAAACACAAGTTAAAAAAAAAATACCAGGCGCGGAGTGCAGCTGCGGTTCTGGTTCCAGTTCCCAGGTGATGTCAGGCCTGGAACCTCTCCAGCCCTGGCCCCTCAGAGACGGTCTTTGTGGGTTCAGCACTGAGTGTTTTTCCTTCCTGAGACTCGGGGACACCTTCCTGTCTCAGAGAAAGCGGCCAAGAGCCTTTCCAAGGGTGTCCGCACGCAGGAAGGGGAGAGGATGGGAGGGGAGCGTGGCTGAGCTCAGTGCAGGGCTGCGGCTGCCGGGGAGCCGGCGGTGGCTGTGAGCGATCAGTGGCCACAACACTCACCCCACACGGGCCAAAGGGGCACCCAGCTCCCACCAGCCCGGCAGCTCTGAGTCACCGTTTCCCTCTCATGGTGCTGGGAGGGGCTGGAATGTACTGGGACCCACAGGCTTGTCACTGGGACATGCTGGGATCCATAGCCGCAGCAGTGGGATGAGCTGGAATCCACAACCCCAGCACTGCATGTTATTGGGTGCCCAGCTTCTGCACTAGGACATACTGAGACCCAGGGCTGTTACACTGGAGCTTGCTCTGGGGTCACTGTGTCGTCCTTGGCACTGGGGTGTGCTGACATCCGTGGCCTTAGCACTGGGACATGCTGGATCCCACAGCCTCAGCAGTGGAACATACTGGGATGCATGGCCTTTATACTGGAGTTTTCCAGGGCCCTAGTCTCTGGCACTGGGACATACTGGATGCACAGCTCCTGTGCAGGGATTCATTTGGGCTCATGGTCTTCATATTGGAGCTTGTTGAGGCTCCAGTTGCTGGCATTGGGGCATCCTGGGACACTGGTGCTCAGCCCTGGGACATACTGGGACCTATACACTCAGTGCCTGGGACCTGCTGTGCCCTCAGCACTGGGACCACCAGCCCTTGCTTACCCCCTGGGGGTCTCCAGAGCCGCTATTTCACGAGGACGGTCCCCTTTTATGTGAGTCGGGTTGTTTGCAGAGCACAGCATCCCCCACGGCCCCTGCCCCCCGATAAACCCGGGGGCAGGGATTCTGTGTCCTGGGCTGTTTGGAGAATCTCACGGCTGTTTATTGGGGTCTGGGACACATTAGCCACGCTGAGAACAAACCTCTCCCACCCACCCCGGTCCCTGCTTGGGACCAGCTCTCACAGCTGCACCGCGCTGTCAGCTCCATAAATCAAACCCGGGGGAGGGAGCCTGGGGCAGGCTCACCTCGGTGAGCTGGGGGCCAAGAGGTGCTGTGGGCTCCCAACAGAGCCTCTGCCCTGGGGCAGGCTTCAGCAGGACCCCCAGCGTGCTCCCCCTGCTCCAGGTTTGCTCCAGGCCCCCAGGGAGATAGGGCAGCTCCAGTTCTTCAGCCCTTGGGGGGAGCCCCAGCCGCCCCATCCACAGCTGCCTCTGCTCCGTGGGACACAGTGGCCCCTGGGAGCCACCAGCCCCGGCATAGCACCATTCCCAGGCTCAGCTGTCTCCACTGCCCAGCCAGTCCAGACCCCTCAAGCAGAATCCCATGTGGGGATCTGGCCTGGGAACCCCCCATGTCCCCACCTGACCCTGTGGAGGTGCTGCTGCCTGCAGCTCCACCATGCAAGGCTCTGCATGGTCGTTGTGGTAGTGGCAGTCACAGTGGGAACAGTCATTGTGCTGCTGGTGGTCAGTGTTGGTGGCGGCGGTGGCAGCGGTGGCAGTTGCATTGGTAGCGATGTCTCACCAGTCATGATGTACCAGGTGGAGGGCACAGCGCAGCAGGGCAGGGCTGGGGGTCCAGGACCATCTCAGGGACCCCTCATCTCACCCCACATTGGGGTGACAGGCAGGCACTGGCCCATCAGAAAAATAAGGTTTTATTTTCCAAGCGGCTGCACGTGCACAACCAGCATCCCCAGGGCCACGACACTGTCCCCCTGGAGCGCCTCGACGCCGGCCGCACACAGGCCCCTTCCAGCCCAGCCCTGGGGTGCGGGGACCCCCCTCCCCGGCCCTGCCCCGCGTGGGCGGCCTCGGCCACGGGAGCGTCCTCCCGCCCCACTGCCAGCTCCAGGGCCAGTGTCAGTGTGGTGCCAGCCTGGGCTCGGCTGCTGCCACCTCGGGTGAGCAGCTCCCTCCCTCCCCACTGCGGTCTCTGGGCTGGCGTGTGCTGGCTCCGTCTGCCTCTGCCGCTGTCTCAGGTGGGTGCTGCCGGACCCCGGCTCATCTCCGCGACACTCGCAGGGGCGTCACCCCTCGCACCTTCAGGCAGTTGCCCCCGAGGTCCCTCCGACTGCCCTGCAGAGAGAGGAGGGAGAGCTACCATGGGGTGTCTGCGTGGGCGGCACCCTGCTCCTGCCCACTGTCCACCACACTGACTCCTCCATGGGGACCCACTGTGAGACGGCCAGTGGCTCAGTCCTGGGGCGGCTCTGTGCTGCCTGGAGTGGACAGACAGACAGATGGGGCTATGCCTGACAAGTGGTTGAGTGGGTGGCTGGGAGATGGGTGCTGTGGTGGGTTCCCCTTGGCCTTGTCACCCTGCAGGACACAGTCCTCATGGCTGCTCAGCACTGCAGGGCTCAGACCTGTGGCAAGGGCCAGTAGCACCCCAGGACAGACACACAGCCCCAGACAGATCCACAGCCCCAGAGAGACCAAACTGGGATGGGGAGACTCAGCCCTACCTCCCAGTTAATGAGAGCAACATCAGCCCAGTACTCCCCAGTATAACACTGCACAGACCAGCATGGTCCCGATTTAGCACAGAACATTCCAGTATAACTCAGCATGGATCAGCAGAGCCCAACAGAGCCCAGTTCTGATCCAGCCTATTTCCAGCTTGCGCTGCCCAGCATGGCCCAGTACAGCCAAGGGCAGCACAATCCCTTCCCAGCCTTGCCCATTTCCAGTCCAGTACATCCCCTTTCCAGCCCAGCCTCAGGATTGGGATGCACAGAGTTGGATCCCAACCCAGCTCCCCCTACTGCCCTCCAGCAGGAGCTTCCCAGCCCAGCCCCACAGGGGCTGCACAGGGTCCCCTGGGGGATCCAGCACTGTGCCAGACCTGTGGCTGCAGCCCCAGGAAGGAGCCCAGAAGATCCCAGCTATGCCAGGGACCAGGGCTGGAGGACTCAGGAAGGATGGAGAGGCTGCTGAAGGGGTCGGCAGGAACAGAGGAGCAATTAAAAATGGAGCAGCAAAAGCAGAAAAAGCTCTGAGGGCTGGAGTGTGACCCTGGCTGTACTGCTTGGGGTCATACATGGGACAGCTTGAGGGTCCGTGGGGACAGTGGCAAGTACAGCAGCCCTGGCTAACAGCCCTGCCAAGGGATGTCCAAGGGTCAGACACCTTCCAGCCCCTCACCCTGCACCCCATATCCTGCACAACTATTCCTAGGTCAAGGGCACCCAGGACCCTGGCATGGGCAGCTCGCCACAGGAAAAGTGTCCCTTAAGCCACAGGGGGCTGGGGGGGATCAGCTGGGTGGGCAGGGTAGAGATGCTCTGCCATGGCCCAATTCAGCCGTGTGGGAGCTGTGCTGGTGCTGCCAGCAGACCCTGCATGGGAACACTGGATGGGGAACTCTGTCTGGCCCCTCTTGGGGGGGTCTGCTGGGCTCTTCCTGTCTTCATCACATCAGAGAGCTGCGGGAGTAGCCCTGCTGCAGTGCTGGTGGGCTGGCAGGGCTGGGTATGGAGATGGGGATGAGAACAGGGATGCGGATGGGGAAGAGGACAGGGATAGGGATGGGGAAGAGGTCAGCCAGCGAACTCTAAGCTCCCCCTGGGAAAACCGATGCAGTCAGCTCCGGGGTGACTGTTTAACCCCTGAGACCTCCCAGCCCAGATGGATGTGGGGGAGCAGCCCAGCCCTCTGACGTGAGCAGGAGCTGTAGGCGTGTGGCTACAAGCAGGATTTGGCCAGGAGCAGCCGAAACCTCCAGTGGGAGCTGGAGCCAGAAGCTATGGTTCTCACTGAGCCATGCCGAGTCTCCTGCCCTGCTAACCCTAGGCAGGGTCTGCTGCCCCCCATCCCTTGGGGACATGCTGAGCCTCCTGCCCCCCACTCAGGCCAGGAGGAACCCTAACCCATCCCAGAACCCCGCTCACCCCTTTCCGCTGGTTGCTGAGGCAGAAAGTGCAGATGCTGCGGGGCTGTTTGCTGTCCAGGTCGCCCTTGGCGCCATAGATGGCACTGAAACAGGGCTGCCCGTCCTCGCAGCCCTCACCCAGCAGCAGCACGTTGGCCAGGTGGGAGATGTAGCTGGAGGCCAGGCGGAGGGTCTCGATCTTGGACAGCTTCCGATCCACCGGCTCGGTGGGGATGAGGGTCCGCAGGGCGGTGAAGGCCGTGTTGACGCTCTGGGTCCGGTCCCGCTCCCGTGCGTTCGCCGCCTGCCTCTGCTTCACCATCACCATCGGCCCCGGTTTCCGCGGCAGCTTGCGGCGAGCCTCGGCGCCCTCGCAGCAGCCGAACGACTGGTCCGACGTGTCGCTCTCGCTCCGGTTCTCCTCGTCCTCCGAGAGCATGCTGAGGTCGGGGTAGAGCACGCGGGCGGCCACGGGGCGCAGCATGGTGAAGGCCATGGTGGGGTGCCCGCCCGCACCCCCGGCCCTGCTGGGGGGACCCCCCGGGCTGCGGGGAGCCTTCCCCCGCCGGCACAGCTGCGACGGCGGCTCCGGACGCCTTCCCGCGGCTGCTCCGCCGCGGCAGCCGAGCAGGGCTGGGACGACCGTCTGCAGGGGGAAATCGGGATTTATACGGCCGGGGAGGGGCTGGCTCCGGAGCCCACCCCCAGCCGGCCCCCCGAGCTCCGGCCAGCGGCCAGCGGCCAGCGTCCTCACCCCAGCCCTGAGAGCCAGTGCTGGCTCTGGCCGCTGGCCTGGCCCCGCTCCGGTGTGCTGGCCTGGCTGCGGGCACCTTGACCTCAGGTCATGCCCACGGTGGTAACTGAACCGTGGCAGTGCCAGGGCCACTGTCCAACAAGTGCTGCCTGTGCCATGGCCTCTGTCACCTGCAGAGTGATGACACACACAGTCAGCCCGCAGGCAGCATATCCCCAGCCCCTGCCTGGGTGTCCCTTGCCAGCTGTGGGTCCCGCACAGGGTGGCATGAGATGAACATGGGGCACAGGAGCCGGGGTGGAGAAGGCAACCAGGAGTGAGTGGCACTGGTGCAGTGCCTGGGGTGTTTATCAGAGGGATGCCAGTGGAGGACACTCTGCTGCCCTCACCCTGCCATGCCCCACTGGGTCAGGGTCTGTGCCCAGGAGGATGCCCGGGGCAGGCAGGGAGCAGCAAGGGCAGGCAGCCCCACAGGGATGCACTCCTTGCTCCTCTGTTCCCAGGGCCTGGCACTGTGCCTGCCCACCATGGGAGGGGACGGGGGACATGGAGAGGCACGGGCAGCACTGCCAGGAGCATTTCCTCCTGCCCAGGAGGAAGGCGTGTTCCGGCAGTGGAAACACGGTGTCTTTTCCTGAGAGGGGAGTGATGAGCTGGCAGCAGTGGGAATCACCAGACTGACCGTTGCTCCTTGTTGTTCCTTGGCACTCAATACCACAGACTATGGCCCTGCTTCTCCTCACCAGAGAGGAGTCTGTGCAGGTCCCACTCTGCCTTCAAACCCCTAGCCCTGAACCCAATGCTCCCAGGAGCAGGCGGAGGGCTAGCCAGCTAAACCAAGAAGGCAGGAGGCTTCCTGCCTGCCTTCCTCCCCTTCCTCCTCCTCCTCTATGCTCCAGGAATGATGCAGGTCAAGCTGCAAAAACATGTGGAGGGCAGGATCTGGCTCCTGGCAGGTAGCACCAGCTGCTGGGGATGTGGCTGGGAGACTTGGCAGTGCCAGCTGCAGTCCCCACTGTCCAGCAGCTCCAAAGCCAGAGAGGGATGCTGGGGGAAGTCTTGGAGGCTTGCCAGGGCTGAGACAGTGGCCATGGAATGCAGCCGGTATATCCCAAACATCCCAGCGAGGCTGTGATCAGTGGAGTGCCCTGGGGGCCATGGAATGGGGTGGCATCATGTTCCTCAGCACCCCACAGCCAATGGTTACAGGACTGCAGCTTGTTCAATGGCTCCTGGGGTCTGGGTCTCCCCACAGGCTCTCCTAGTGCTTCCAGGGCTTGTGGCTGCTGGACCATGACAGGGGCAGCTGTGCTGCCTGGCACCACTTCACTGCCTCCCATCCTGCTGGCTGTGAGCAAACGGCCCCTCTGCCCCCTGCGGGGCACAGGCAGCCCCTGGCGGGTGGGACCCCTTGCCCTGTTTTCCTTCACCATTTGTCTGCCTGTGCAGAGTCTGTAAATCACGCAGTGGGGGGCAGAGAGATGGGCTGGGGGCTGGTGGTCTTGCTGGGGCTGGGGACATGTAGGGCTGCACCAAGGGCCAGGGGTCCCCCTGGAGCAGGGGACATGCAGGGCCACACCAGGGGCTGGGGACATGCAGGGCTGAACAAGAGGACAAGGATCCTCCTGGGGATGAGGATGGGCAGGGATCTGCACTGTGTCCACACTGAGAACTCTGACCAGGCATCAGTCCCCATGATGGACCCCAACCTTCTTCTGTAGTCCTTGACCAGGTGCAGACCCCCACAAAAGGGTACATGCAGGCAGTGCCAGGGCAAAGCTGGGGATGGGCAGGCCCTTGGCATGACAAGCAGGGAACAGGCAGGGGAAGGCAGGTGCCTGTACAGAGAGAGGAACCCCCACTCTGCTCTCCTCTCACCCCAGAGTCTTGCTGAGACATGTCTGGGGGTCCACAGCAGCCCCTGGCCCTGACAGGCAGTAAGATGGATGGCAGGGGCTGTGTACTCAGCTGCATGTCCCACACATGGCCACCAGCTGACGGGGACAGGCTGGGGGGGTCACCCACACCCAGCCAAATTGCCCCGGGGCTATTCTGGGGGGCATGGCCACGTGTGGGGAGCTGGTGGCCTGTGGAGTCTGGAACATGGCAGGGCACAGGAAGGGATGGAGCAGCAGACAGGAGACGGCTCAGTGTGGGGTGGGGACAGCACACGTGTGTGCACACATGAGTGTGTGTGTAGGTGTGCAGCTGCACACACGTGTACATCCAAGCAGGCATGTGCACACAGGGATATGTGTGAATAGGAGGATGTGTGCATGTGTTTGTGCAATTGTACGTGGATTTGGATGCCTGTGGGTGACCCGAATGCCACCACCTCCTGCTGCAGTGACATCCCCACGTTGGCACAGATGTGTGTATGTGTGACCACCACCTCACCAGATACTGCATACAGAAAGATGGATGGACAGGAGCTGTCATCCCTGACTGGGAGAACAGCAGGAGCCATGGGAAGCAGGGAACACTGCCGGCTCCCTGTCTGTCCAGCCGCCTGCCGATGCTGTGGCTGCAGGGCAGGAGGACACATGGCAGCAGCCAGGTTTTCCTGTGCTGCCTGGCAGGAATCTGGTACAAGACATGAGCCCCTGTGCCTGGGCCCCCCCAGCTCCCCCAGCACTGTGGCCTGGGCTCTGACTCAGCTGGGCAGTGTGAGATACAGTTGAGACTGTAGCATCACAAACCTTCCTCCAGCTTGAGTGGGTGCCAGGACATGGTGGGGTTTGGAATCCCAGCTCTCCCGGCTGATCCAGCCAAGCTAACTGACCCCTAGGCAGAGGGCAGTGGGTCGAGCATTCATGGGACCCTGCATGAGACATACAGCATGGAGGGGACATGGCCTAAGCATGGGGTTGCAGCCCTGACCCCAGCCCAACAAGGCATCCTCTGCTTGGCAGGCATTGTGGGGTCAGAGTGCTGGGCACCCTGAGGGCTGAGTCCTTCCTCTATTGCCAGGGAAATGCCCCCTGCCCCCCACACCAGGGAGTGTTTGTCTTCGAGGTGATACTTAAGTGTAAGAAAATAAACAGGGAGCAGATGGGGCAGGGGCCAGGACTGCCCCCGGCCCCGTGGGATCGCTCTAGCCCTGCTGGGAAAACACCACGGCCGGCGAGGCAAATGGATTCCAGACCTGCAGCAGTGCTGGAACATGTGGCCACCAGGACAGCGGGCCTGACCCTGCTGAGCCCTGGTGAAGCAGTGCTGGATTGATCCATTCAACCCCACCCCATCCCATCCCATCCCACTATAGCCCATCATTCCCATTCCATCCCACCCTGTCCTATCATATCCTATACTACCCATCACAACCCATCCCGTCCCATCCCACTGAGTGCCCCCAAGTCCACAGCCCCTGACCGGACCCTGGCACTGGGGGATGTCCAAGACTCGCTTCTCTGCCTATGGCTCCCTAATTTCGGGGTGCTTAGGCCAGTGGGGCCACAGGCCTGGGAGCTGCCTCATCCCAAATGCACAGTCCAAGTCCAGCTGCCTGTGCCCGACCCTGAGCCCAGTGAGGCAGAAGTCTCATCCCACGGTAGTCTATCCCTGCTTTCCAACACTGGGAGACCAAAGATGGCAAATTTGGGAGCCCCCGGAGCCCCCTGGGTGGGGAGGAGCAGTGAGTGTCCCATAGGGAGTGGACATTGTGAAACATTTGGGGGAACAGGAGAGTTTCCCCATTTTCCTGGATCAGGGCTGTGTCCGGGTGACCCGGTGGGTCCCCAGGCAGTGTGGGAAGCACCAGGCCCCCTCCCCCCCGGGCTGTACCTGAGGGCTGGGGCTGCTGGTCTGGAAGGCATTACACGCCTGTCGTGCGGGGAAGTCTGTCCCAGTTCCGGAGCTGGGAACCCCCCCCAACCAGGCTCGGGCTGGGGGCAGCCCACAAAACGCCTTTGTTCCTGCCCTGGAACGAATGGATTGGAGGCAGCCGGATCAGCTGTCAGCCGGCGACACCAGAGACCCCGCGGGTCAGGCAGAGGGAAGGGGGACAGGTGGAGGACGGATAGATGGAGGCAAAGTAGGGCTCTGGAGAGAGCCATTCCTGTTCCTGCCAGGGGCTTGTGGCACCAGCAGCCCCAGCTGGGGACTAGCTCCCACTGCCCACACCATGCCAGCCCATGGATGCACCAGTCAGCCCTGGAGATTGCTCACACAACACCTTAGACACAGCTCCGGGTCCTGGCTCCCAGCTGGTGCCAGGGAGTCCTGGCAGTGATGTCAGGACACCCTGGGACTGGCACGGACCTTCAGCACTGTTTGCAGGGGATGGTAAACTGGAAAAGCAGATCCTGCAGCAGGCTTCCCAGGTGGAAGAAGCCTCCGTGGCTTGCAGGAAAAGAACCTGCAGGATATTGTCAGCCTCAGTTCATTCCCACTTTGTGAAATTCCCGGTTCTGCTGAGCTGCCTCTTATCCAAGGGATGAGGGGCACAAGTCCGTGAGAGTGAGGCAAACAGAGTTCATGTGAGATGCCCAGCAGTGGGGGCACACAGGATATGGGCAGGCATCAGTCCCTGCCATGGGACACCCGTCTGGGAGCACTTTGGAAATGTCCACATTGCTGCAGGAGCTGCCGCAGGAGCTGCTACCTCCTCCCTCCACCCCCCGCTCTCTAACAAGAGGAAACTTTTTAGCACGCCACAATTCTTAGGAGAAATTTATGGCCCATCAGGGAGCCGCGGGCCAGGGCTGCTCTCCGTGAGTGCTTGCAGGGCTTCCTCCCGGCATACAGCTTCTTTCATGCGGCACATGCAGCTCTGCCGCGCCGGAGTCTCCCTCCGGACCCCTCCCCTCATCCAGCACCCCCAGCCCACCCGGCTCTTCCTCCCCAGTGGATCCTGCGGAAACGTGGAGGCAGCGGTATATTGTTCCCGGTCCGATGCTGGTACTGCCAGCTCCTGCCATGCAAAGGACCCGGCCGTGCCCTCCTCTCCCAGCCCGTTTTTGCCCTGGGGGAACAGCATCCGTTCAGGGAGGAGCATGGCTGATGGGGCAGAAGTGTCCGGCCGCAGTTCCTGTCCCACTCCTGCTGACTCACGGCGTGGTGAGTGAGTCAGTGGCCTTTCCCCTCCCTGGATGGAGGCTCTCGACTTAGAGGGATGCTGGGATGCCCAGGGGATGCTCGAGGCGTTTTCTCCAGGCTGCACGTGGTGCTTGCAGAAACGACAGCATCCCAGCATGGCAGGACCTCGTGCGTCCCCACAGCTGGGCCAGAGCTGACCCTGAATTCAGCTCCATGGAAGGGCAGGCTGGTAGAGCATTGTTCTGTAGCAACATCCATCCCCCAGCACAGCATCCATCTCCCAACACAGCATCCATTCCCTTGCAGAACATCCATCCCTTTGCAAAGCATCTGTCCTTGTTCTGTGTGCCCACAGCCACCGCTCTTGCTAATGCCAGGCCACCATGCTGTGCCATGCTGTGCCATGCTGTGCCATGATGGACCACTGCATCCCTGCTCCCAACCTCAGCACCCTCTAGCACCACGCCAAAGAGCTGCAGGGATTTTGATCATCTTTATTCCAGGTGCAGCAGCGGGTGTCCCCACCACAAGATTTTGGAGATGTCCTCCATGCAGTCTGGGATGACAGGTGAGCCCAGAGTCACTGAGAGAGGGCTGGGGACCGGCCATGCCGGGTCGGCTGTGTCTCTTCCCTGTGTCCTGATTCTGTTGTGTCCCAGTTCGCCTGTACCCCTTCCTGGTTCAGCTGTGCCCCGAATGAGCTGTGACTTGTCCCAGTTCCAGTGTGCTCCGGTTCAGCCATTCCCGCTTGAGCCATGCCCCGGTTAAGCCCGTTCCATCCCGGTTCAGCTATTCCCGGTTGAGCCATGCCCCGGTTTAGCCTGTTCCATCACGGTTCAGCTATTCCCGATTGCGCCGTGCCCCGGTTCATCCCACCCCAACCGGTTCATCCCGTCCCGGTTCGTCCCGTCCCGGTCCTCGCGGTCGGTCCGGACGGCGCAACGCGGCGCAATAGCGCCACCTGCCGGCCCCGCCGGGCACCTCCCGGTACCGGTGAGAGCCTGACCCATCCCGGCTGCAGGCACCCCGGGGACCCTCCAAGTCTGGGGGACCCTGACCCATCCCGGCTGGAGGGACCCCGGGGACTCCCCAGGACTGGGGATCCCGAGCACATCCTCACCAGGGGCTCACGGGTCGGGACCAACGGGGACAGAGGGGGCAGCTGGGCATCCTCAGGGTGCTGGGCTAGCGCAGGTGAGGTGTGGAGGAGCCGAGGTAGGTACGGAGGTCACTGAGGGTGGAGGGGATGATCTTGGCGGGGATGGTTTCCCGGCGGAGTGCCTGGTGGGCAGCAAAGCGGTGGCAGCCACCGAAGGAGTAGAAGTAATCGCCGCCCTCACTGCCTTTGATCCAGAGCACGTCGATGGGGGGCACCCGCTCGGGATCCTCCTGGAAAAGGAGAGAGACGTCCAAGAGCAACACACCCGGGCACTTTCAACCTGCCCTGACACCCCACCGACCTGACTGTGCCAGGGTTTGGGTGCTGTCAGCTTCCCCAGCAGTGTCCTCTGAGTGGGTGCAAGAGGGGCTGCCTCTGCATCCCGGGGCCTGTGCTCACCTGCAGGGTCTCCATCAGGCTCTGCACCTTTGCCGGCTCCAGCTGTGCCGGGATGGGCCGGATGAGGACACGCATGGGCACGTTGTGCACGGCCGCGATGTGTTGTGTGTGGATGCTCCTGTCTTCGGCCTCAGCCATGGCTGTGGTTGCCTGCCGGCTTTGGCTCTGCTCTGTCCTGCTCAGCCGAGCCCTCCGCTCTGCCCCGAGCAGTGCAGCGCCCAGCCGGGCCCCTTTGCTTCCTCCTGGCCCAGCCATCGTCATCACAGCCGCCGCCCCACTGTTTTGCAGAGTCACAGTGCAAGGGGCAGGGCAGACTTCCGGGCCGGGTGCCAGAGCCGGCTGGCCCGCTGCCTGCTCCGGAGAGCCTGCGGTCAGGGCTGCCCTCGGCTCCTCTTTCCCGTGGGACACGCATGGGCACGCGGCAGCTGAGCCCCCCACCATGTGTGCTGGGGGTCCCTATCCTGCCCCCTGGGGGTCTCGGGTCCCACCTGGCCGTGCCGGGGCACTAAGGATCATCCTGCAACTGAGAGTTGCCCCCCACCTGCCTGGCAGTACCAGGAACACGTCCCCGACCCAGAGCCCCCTCCCTGCTGCGCTGACACTTATGGGGTCCACGGCAAGGGGGATGAGGCATGAAACAACCGCAGAGCTGAGAAGTGATGCTGGGATGCCCCACAGCTGGGCAGGCACTGAAGAACTTCAGCCCTGAGCCTTTCTAGGTCATTTCTTCAGACCAGTGTTCCAAATGGGAAGAGGCTCCCGGGAAGAACTGGGTCTCCCAACCCCTCTGGCTGCTGCAACCGGGACACCCTGAACCCACACCAGGGACACGATGACAGTGGATGGCACTCACCCTGGCTCCCTGGTGTCATGGAGGGTCCCCAGCCCCAGAGCTGACTCAGAGGTATGCAGGTGATGGTCGGGGATGGGTTTGTGAGGCTCTGGAATTAGTTTATTGCAAGGTGAATCTGGTAATGACTCTGCGAGTGAAAGATTGCACTGATGTCACCGGGAGCCCAGGGCTCAGCTAGGTCTTTGCTGACAAGCTGGATGCTAAAAATAATTTGCCTCCCCCTACTGGCAACCACATCTGGGAAAGGATGAGGAAAGAGGGGTGAGGGGCAGGAATGCCTGTCTGCCCCTGGGAGCAGGGGCTCTGCCGGGTTGTTGCCACCGGCGACTACAAATAAAATTTGCTCACAGAACCCTCCCCATCCAGCGCAGCGGCGCCCCGGCGGTGTGTGAGCATTAGCGGCGCCCTCCCCGGGTTGCCCGCCGGGCTCTGCACCCGCTGCCGGGATTTCACACACCGCTTTACTTCCAGGTCAGCGCTCTGCCGCGCTCACAGCCCCCGGCGCTCTCACGGGCAGGGTGGCATCGTAATCCCTCCTTGTCACAGTAGGGGTTTGTCTGGCAGCTGCCCACTGGCTGAAGGGCTGGCAGGGCCACGTAGGGAGCATGAGATGCTCCAAGCGCCTGAGCCACCCGTTCCCAACGGGCTGCCAGGATATCACCCCTCTATATTTGGGGCAGTTCTCTCCACGATGCTCCAGCCCAGGAGTGGGCCTGGGTACAGGGCACCGTGGGATGGGCAGACTGGCAGCTCGCGTGCCACCCGCCACCGCCGACACAAATCCCCCAAGACACATGGTTAGTGGCAGAAATCCCTTTTATATCCCTGAATTGCGTTACAAGTAATACTGCGGGTGGCCGGATCTCAGTAGACTTGTCATACTGGGGCTGGCGAGTACAAAACCTGGCAGAAAAAATCTATCATGCACGGAAAATTATTGCTGTAGTATCTGCTATTTACAGGAGAGAGGGGCAGCGGCGCAGCGCTCCGAGCCTGCCGGCCTCAGGACACCGTGCTCCGCGGAACGGCGCCGGCATCGTGGGGAAAACCCGGTGGGGTGCCCGCGTGGCCAGGGCGATGCTCATCCCCTCTGTGGGGTGCGGACGTGTGGTCACCGTGCCAAGGCAGCGAAAACCATGACAGGGACACCCCCACTCAACCCGTGACCAACACAGGCACCGAGGCAGCGGGAGGAAGACGGTGCAAAGGAGGAAGACGGCGCAGGAAGACGGTGTGGGGGTGCGCGAGTGCGGGGCCCCGCGGGGTGCCGGGCCGAGTCCCGAAGTGTTGGGGACCGGCACCGGGTGATGGGGCTGTGGCAACTCGCGGCCCGAGGTAGGAAGCGGAGGCGTGGGTCGGGCCCCGTTCCGGAATGCCGTGCGCGGCGCTTGCTCCGGGGCCGGTGCGGGGCCGCTCCGCCGGGAGGTTGCATAGAGTGGCTGGTTCGTCCCCACTGGGCTGGCGCGGGGCACGGAGCAAAGCAGGAGCCCGTGGCAGCAAGGAAGACAAAGGAGAAGGGCTTTGCCTTTGGGAGAGGCTTGCAGGACATGGAGCCTGGGCTGCCGGGCCAGCTGGTGCCCTCCTGCCTCCGTGCCCGCCACACAGTCCACTCGGGGTCCTGTCCCCGTCCGTGTCACCGTGGCTGTGTCCTGGGCACGGCAGCTCTGCTGCAGCTCTGCCACCTCCTGCGAGCCAGCGCTGGCATGGCCCGGCCAGTCTTGACAAATAAATAGTGAAAAGCATAAGTTATAAATAATATAAATAAGAACATTTAAATAGACTCACCCAAACTTTACAGCTACTCTGACCCCCTCCTCCTGAGTGCAGGTGGGGGGCAATGGCGAGGGAGCCGGGAGCCGGCGGGAGAAGGGGCTGGGGACACATGGGGGGTGGTTGGGGGTTCGGGTACTACCTGCCCCAGGGCTGGGTCTCCAGCCCAGCTGCCAGCCCAGCCCTTTGTGTGGTGAAGGGGGCCGCACCTGCCTGGGGGGGCTATTCCCCATCACCGTGGCAGGGGCCAAGTTGTGCTTGGCCAAGCCATGGGCCGGGAGTCAATGGAGGACGTGTCCTCTGGATCTCTGCTGGAAGCCCCTGGCTCTTTCCCTGGCTCTTCCCCTGGCTCCAGGGCTGTGGATCTGCACTGCCAGGGTGAACACTGTGCCAAGGGGCAAAGGGGCAGCAGGGTGCCCTGTGTGGTGGGCTGCAGGGACCCCAGGCTCCAAGGGTAACTGGCAACCCTGCCCTCTGTCAGCTTCAGTGACCATCAGTCCTGCCAAGCCGGCAGTAACACCAGCCCATGGTCTCATCAAGGTTAGGGTCAAGGGGAGGGTTTGCTCCTAGTGGGGAGCAAAAAAGTGTCTTTTCTCCCCTGGGATCCCCCAGGAAGAGAAGCAGCAGCTCTAAATAAATAATAGTAATAAATTAAATAAATAGAGGTGAAAGTCACAAGCTAGGGGAGGAAAGTCTCTCCTGGGTCTGGAGGAGGTCCCCAGGTGAGTCCCCCGCAGAGAGACCTGCCTGGCTGCGGGGGGGCTCTGGGACCCAGGGAAAAGGAGCTGGGTCCCACAGTGGGGGGCCCCCATCCCAGGGAGCAGATGGGGAGTGAGTCTGCGGGGATGTATCCTTCAGCCTCAGCACAGCAACAAATCAGCTGGCTGCAGCTGCAGGAGTGCTGGCACAGGGACTGGGACCAGGATGGGATAGGGATAGGGATGGGGATGGGGAGGGGGACAGGATGGGATGTATAGGGGAATAGGGGTGGGTATGGGATGACATGGGGACAGGGATGGGATTGGATAGAAGGATGAGGTTGGGAACGGGGATGTGCACAGGGGCTGGGGGGCTAGTTCCCTATTGCACAGCTATGTTCGGAGCCCTTGAAGCAGGCAGACTCGTAGTGCTTGTTGAGGTACGACTTGAGGGCGAAGGTCTTCTCGCACTGCTTGCACTTGTAGTGCTTGAAGGCGGAGTGGGTCTGCATGTGGGCGCGCAGGTTGGAGCGGTCGGCGAAGGCTTTGCCGCAGTGGGAGCAGCCGAACGGCTTCTCCCCGGTGTGGGACCGCATGTGGCCCTGCAGCAGCCAGGGCCGGCTGAAGGCCTTGCCACACACGTCGCACTTGTGCTTGAGGTTGTGGGTGAGGACGTGCATGGCCAGGGCGGGCATGGAGACGTACGCCTTCCCGCAGGTGGGGCATTTCCTCGCCATCTTGCTGTCCAGGCTGCGGTGGGTCTGCTTGTGCCGGCTGAGGTTGGAGGAGGTGGCGTAGGTCTTGCCGCACTCGGGGCAGGAGTGACGGTGGCTGCCACGGCGCTGGCTCTCGCTGCGCCGGCGCGACCGCCCGTCCGTGATGAAGAAGGCATCCATGGAGTAGCTGTCTGTCACTGCTGCCTCCCCATTGAAGTAGCGGGCGGAGAAGCTGGACTGGGGGCTCTCGGGATCGCTGTACTCCTCATGGCCGGGTGCGTAGGCTGGGTCTGGCGGTGGTGGTGGCAGGCCTTGCTTCTTGTCAGTGTCATAACCGGCTGGCGCCAGGCAGTGCTGGAGGTACCCTGTGGGGACAACACAGTGGGGTCATTGTCCCTCCAGAGCAGCCTCACCACGGACAGGAAAAAGCCACAAGCTAAAATTTCCCGCAGGAGGTGCAGAACCAGGGTTGTCCCTCCCTCAAACTGGGTCCTGTCCCTGCTGAGCCACTGAGCATCAGAGCTGCATTGTCCTGCCCTGGCTCCTGTCTGCATCTGTCATCAGGATGGGTCCCATCCCGTAGGGCTGCCCGGGATGAGAACTGGGAATGGAGCTGCAGAATGTCCAGCTGCGCCTGCCCCGGCTGCGGGCAGCCCCCGGGGGCCATTAGCTGCCAGACAGCTGTCAGTGCCGGGAGCTCATTGTTCACCGGGGCCCTGCTGGTAATGAGCTATGCTCCGTGGGCAGCCGGGATGAGGGGATGAAGCTGCTCCAGGTTCCTCTTCCTCAGCAAAGGGGCTGGAAAAGCCCCTCACCTCCTGGAGGAGCTATTCCCTGGAGATGGGACAGCACCAGGAGGGGAGCAGCACCGGGTCACTGGCCTCCTGCCAAACTGAGCAACCCACAGCCCCCCAGATGTGGAGCCAGGCTCGGGTACCACTCCACTGGCATCACACACATGTGACATTGGTGCAAGTCTGCTCGTGACATGCTTTGTATGTGGGACTCCCAACCTATGTCAGAGTGGGCGCTGCGTTGGCATCCCAGTCCCTTTGCGCTGTCACACAAAGGTCACTGCAGGAGCAGCAGTGCAGCTCCATACCCATGAAGCCAGCAATCCTGGGGATGTACAGGCACCTCAAGACCCCCAAATTGGTCCCAGCAATCCCCTGCCTTGTGCACATTTGTCCTTGCAAGCTGCTTCAGAGGCCTCATCCCCGCTGATAATGACAGAGTGGCTACTGGGGGCCGGGGTCAGTGCACACTGACATGGGCTGCCCCCTGCACACCGTGGAGCAGCAGGGACATCCCAGCACAGCCGCAGCCTGAGCATCCCCTAAATCCACATAGCCTCTGGTAGCACCCACAGGACCCCTTGGCAAGCAACTGCTGCCATTTGTCCCGTGGTGTCCAGGGGTGCCTACTGTGGGGAGGGGGCTGCGTGACAGGGGCAGAGCCGGGCCCCCCCCATCCCCCGCGCCGTGCTGACAGCGCGGGCTGTGCAGAAAGCGCTCTGCTCAGCAATTTCTCACGCTGCCTCCGAGCATGCAGCAAGGTTATTTCCAGGAGAGCAGCGTCGGCAGCTTCTGCCCAGCTGCAGCACATCCCTCCCCCACTGGCTCCTGGTTGATGAGGGGGAGCAGAGGACCCTCAGGCCAGACAGGCTTCTCACCCCGGCCCCTTGCAGGGAAAGCCCACCAAGGGCTGGGGGCACTAGGAAAGGGGGAACAAGTGCCGCAGCGGCTGGGCGATGTTAGCTTGTGCATGGCTGGATCAGGCCCATTCCCGCATCCAGCTCCGCTTCCCAATTCACTATCAGCCAGGACTCCCCAGCTTATGCAACAGACCCCCCGACCCACGGACATCCCCTCTCTCTGGGCAAGTGCCTGGACTGCCCTGTTGAGCGGCTGTGCCAAGCCCGGGGAACTCCAAGCCCACCCCAGTGTCCCCCCGCAGGACGGGATTCCAAGGACCACGGCCATCCCCGGTCCAGCCTTTGCACCTCTCCCGCTGCTGGAGGTACCCCCCATTCTCCCTCCCCGCTCCCCGTGCCCCGGAGGACTCCGGGCCCCCCCGCGCTCCCAGGGGGGCTCGGGGCACCGCTGCGAACAATGAAACCCTCCGGCACGACGAGGCTGCCGCCCCCCGCCGCCCCCGCAGAACGGTTGACTTCTTACCCCCTCAACTTGTAGCGGGAAGGAGCCCACCTCAGTGCCCCATGGCCGGGGGGGGACTCGGGGCTGCCCGCGGGGCTGACGCTGTCACGCAGGGGATGTTTCCCCAAGGACCAACTTCGGCAGCGGCCGGTGGCCCAGGAGCCGCGGACGAGACGGCGACCGAGGGATGACACACCCCACACCCCGCACCCCTCGCCCGCCGCGGGACACAACGTGGGGACCCCCTCCCCGTCCTGCCCCGCGTCCCCCCCGTGTCCCCATCCCGGTGCCCCGCCGGGCGCACAGACAATAGAGGCGGGGGGGCCCCTCCGGACCCCCGGCCCCGCACTCACCATCGCCGGCGGCGGGGCCGGGCAGCGTGTAGGGGGGCTCCAGGGGGGCGTAGGGGGGCGCGGGGGCCCCGGCGGCCGGGAACGCCTCCGCTTTCAGCTTCTTCACCAGGAAGGAGCGGGGCATGGCGGGGCCGGGCAGCGCTGGACACCTCCGGTACCGGCACCACCACCGGCCCCGGCCGCCGCACCGGCCCCGGCCCCCCCCGCCCCGGCCCCGGCGCTCGGCCCCGGCGGTGCGCACGGAGAGGCGCGGGGAGGCGAGTGCGAGGGGCGGGGAGGCGGCAGGGCGGCGAGGAGGAGGAGGAGGAGGAGGAAGAGAAGGAGGTGGGGAAGAGGGGGAGGAGGAAGGCAGGCGGGAGGGGGGAGGGGGAGGGGGCCGCTTCGCCCGGCCGCGCCCGGAGCCCCCCCAGAGCCCCCCGAGCCGCCGGCAGCGCGGGGTGCCCCGGGCATCACGACACTGTGGGGTTCCTGGTCCCTCCCCCTGGTTCCTCCCCCCACCCCGGCCACGGACAATGGGGACACAGGGGGACGGGGGGGAGACGGGAGGGGGGGGCACATGCCTCTGCCTCCCACCGCCTTTGTCTCCCTGCCGCCAGTCCCCGGGGCCAGGGAAGGACGGGTCTGCCGGGCGGGAGTCCTCATCCCCATCCTTGTCCCCATCCATGTCCCCTGTCCCCATTCCTGTCCCCTGCCCCTTGTCCCTTGTCTTGCCTCCATCCCTGTCCCTGTTCCTGCTTCTTGTCCCTTTCTCCTTTCCTTGTCCTTGCTCCTGTTCCTGGTTCCCATTCCCATCCATCTTCCCCATTCTAATCTCTGTCCACAGTCCCCTTCCACTGACCCCTTTCTCTTTCCCTTCTCCCTTCCCTTGTACCTTTTTCTTTGCCCTCAACCCTTTCCCCTCTTCCCTTGCTCTCATCTCCTTGAGAGAGCATCGTCCGACCTCTATCTTGTCCCCATCCCTGCTCACTGTCCAATCTCTCTTTTCCCACCTTCTCTCCCTTTCCCATGTCCCTGTCCCACTCCCAGTCCCCAGGAAGCACCATGACCTTCGGAGCCACAACAATAGCTGGGCTCGTGGCAGTTCATTGTTCCCGGGCAGAGCCCCCACTCCTACTCCCCCTTCGTCTCATTGGAGCCCCCACTCCTACTCCCCCTCCTCCTCTCTGCGCTCCGCTGCAGGCAGCTGGTGGTCCGGGGCTGCCTTTCCCTGCAGTGGTGCCATCTGAAGGCCGGAGTTGTGCCATCTGAGGGCCAGTGGGTGACACGGGGACCTGACTGGCAGCTGGCCGTGCTCACCCTGAGTGAGCCTCGTGCAATTCCGAGAGTATTGCAGCACTTAAGAAGGACGGTCCCTCTGCTGTCACCGCAGGCAGAGTGCCGGCACGGCTGGCACGGGGCAGCCCTGGGCACACTAGCCCCTTTGGTCAGGGATGTGACACTGGGTCTGAGGACCAAAAGGAGCATCCCCACAGGGAGCACCATGGGCCTTCCTGCTCACAGCCATGTCTGCTCCTTCAGTCGTGCCCACAGCCGCATCTGGAGGCAGTCCTGCATCACTGTGCTCCTGCTCACTGCTTTGTGTGGTACTCCACAGCCCAGAGCATCCCACAGCATCCTACACTATCCTGTAGCCCAGGGCTTCTCACAGCCCACATCAGTCCACAGCCTAGAGGATCCCACAGACCACAGCATCCCACAGCAATCCACAGCATTCCACAGCATCTGATATCCCACAGCATCTCACAGCTAAGTGTATCCCTCAGCCCACAGCATCCCCATCCCAGAGCATCCCGTATCCACAGCACTCCACATCCTACAGGATCCCAGGGTTGCTCCCCATGTGGGCTGGGTTCTCTCCACTTGCTCCCGCAGCGCTTGGCCAGGGGTTGCCGGCAGCACCACGAGCTCCATCTGTCCCTGCAGCGCTGCCCTGACGTCAAGCCTCTGCCAAGTTCAAGGTCACCTCTCCCGCAGGGCTGCGGCCCCGAGGGGACATTGCCTGCCGGGCTGCTCGCGGCATCCCACACACGCACACTGGGCTCCCGGCCTCCGCTCCCTGATTTATTTATCCGTGTGTGTGCCTGCTCTCTCCTGGAAGGCACGTTTGCAGAACGGGCAATTACTTACGCCCTAGTTGGGCCTGCCTGCCCGCTGCCCGCCCGCTGCCCGCTGCCTGCCCGCCCGCTGCCTGCTGCCTGCCTGCCCGCTGCCCTGGGATTTTGTCTCTCTCCAGGCTGCGGTGTAATAAGGGAGGTAATTAAGTGTAAAAGGCAGGAGGAGGGAGGGCTGGGAGGGGGGAGCAGCCCCGGCTCCTTTCGGAGGCAGGGGACTGCGATAATGTATGGTAATAACCGCAGCCAGCCCTGCCGAGCTGATAGCGCTGACGGCAGCGCCTGGGCCCCCCCCAAACCTGCCCCCACCACTGTGGGGAGGGGGAGCAGCGCCAGAAGAAAGGCTCAGCCTTCCTCCACCGGGTTTGTGCCTTCCTGAGCAGCTGTATGGAAATAATTCCCATCGGAGGCAATTGTTTCCCCGACAAGAGGGAGGGGGCTGCGGGGCTATTGTGGGTGAGGGGTTTTGGGGGCTCCCAAGGGCAGGATCGTCCTCTCGAGAGGCAGGAGGAGAGAGGTCAGGTCCCTACTCCAGCTCCCAGTCTACCCACAAGGGACATATCCTGCTACTGGAATGAGACAAGCTGCCCTGCGGTGCCCCCACATCTCCCACTGGTCCTCAGCTCCCCCGTCCTCCATGAATCCTGGACACAGGCTGTGGAGTCAGCCAGGATTTGCCGGAGGATGCCCAGTAGTGCCAGGAGGCAGAGCCCTCACTCCTCTCCTCTCCACTGCCTCAGCTGCAGGACCCCCACCACTGCCAGCTTGGGGGGCTGCTGGCCATTAGGTATTCCAATCTCGTCCTTCCCAGAGGCGTCCGGGTCGCAGCCGGAGCCCCGAAGTGGCTCCAATCCGTGGTCTGGTGCTGCCGCCGGCGCAGGGAGCAGATGCCAGACAAAGGGCCGGGGACAAAGGCCCGGCTGCCTCGTGCCCCAGGGAAGGGGCGCAGGCGCGTGCAGGGCAGGGGTGCTGTCCCATCCTGGGGCTGCTGCTGCCCTGATCTCCTGTTCCTGCCATGCCCCACTGTCCACTCGGCCCCCACCCTGGCTGGCATGGCTGAGGCACAGTTGGGTACAAGGTGGGCCATCCTGGCACTGGTGCTGTGCCAACCCTGCCATGGGCACTGTGCCCACACTGTTCTGGTGCGAGGCTCTGCTGTGGCTCTTCTCCAGCTCTGCCCATCTCAGGGTGTAGTGGGGCTGAAATGGGGCGCAGGGGGGCACAGGGCTATGGGGAGGGAGCAGAAAGCATGGATGAGATCACAGCAGAGGGTGGCAAATATCACATGTATCGCTCCAGTCCCACTGTGCCTCAGTTTCCCCAGCTGCTATTGGGGGCCTTGTGAATGTCCCGTGTGCCCCCACCATCCCCCTCCCCACGGCTGCCTTTGTCCCCACTCCCCCCAGCTGGCTGCAAACCCCCTGTCTGGGGGCAGCTGCCACAGCACAGGGCTGGGAACACCGGTGCTGCCGGGTGCAGCTGGGGCTGTGCCCACCCACAGATTCCAGGGGGGCTTTAGGGTGACCCTTTAGGATCTGCCAAATGGTGCCAGACCCCCCCAGGGGAAGAAACAGGACATGGCTCCAATTGAGAGGTACCCAGGTGGGGGCCACTGGCACAGACAGCCCCCTCAACACGGAGAGTGTGAGCAGCAGGGAGGCAGAGGGCTGAGTAAAACACCTTCTATTGCTTTCACATGATGGAACACCCCGTGCCCAGGCTGGAGACAAAGCCCTGGAGATGCTGCTCCCTGGCAGAGCCCATCAGAAAGCTGTGTCTGCAGCCGTGCCGCTCCCAGCGCTGCTTCTCAGCCAGCCAGCCTCGCTGATTTGGGGAGTTCATTCTGGCAAGAGTGGCGATCTTGGGGTGTCCATCCCACTCATGCTGGGCACTGCAGGCTGCAGTAGTCAGCAGATTTGAAAAGGCCGTAGACGTTGACGAGAGGGAACATGAGCAGTGCCCCGAGGAGGGAGCCCAGCTGCTCCAGCAGCCCGTACCACACCAGCGCGCTGCGGCTGCGGCTCCGCAGGATCACCCCGGCCATCACCTTCATGTAGCAGAGTATCCCAGTGAACAGCACCCAGGAAATGACCTGGTGGCACAGGTGGAAAAGTGGTCAGGACCAGGGGTTCCCCACTGTGGGGACACCGTGGTGAGGTCAGGTGCAGGTGTGGTGTCAAAGCCCTCCCTGAGTGAGAGGGACACCATGACTTACGATGATGGCATCGCCCCACTGGGATTGCTGGAGGACTGGGCAGGGACTCATCACTGCGATGGCCATGTTGTAGGCACCAAAGCCTGTCCCTGCCATGGCGAGGATGACCATCAGGATCAGGGACCTGCAAAGGACATGTGAGTGTCACTGGAGAACACCACTCGTCCCTGGTGAGCAGCACAAATACGCAGCACATTCTGGCTCCTTGCTGGCTCCATCCTCCTTTCCTGGAGTGTCCTTGCTGCCAGGGCATGGACACCCCACAGGCCCTCTCCCACCCAGAGCCTACACCCCCAACCCTTGCAAAGTAGGGGCCATTCTTGGGGCAGAAGCCCCTGATGTGCATCCTGCTGCAAAACCCAGGGCCTTGCAACTCACCTGCTGGGCAGGAACATGGCCACGATGCAGGCGAGGGGGTTGGCCACGGAGCTAAGTGTGGTTGCCAGGTGGTAGGTGGTGTGTCCGTAGGGCCGGCAGGAGTAGGACTGCACGGATGGCAGGACTCCGTTTGTCAGGGCGTTCACCCAGGTGACGAGGAGGTAGATGAGGGTGAGCTGGGTTAGGGAGTAGGAGACCTGTGGCAGGATGTCCTCAGGCCCCTTGGTGTCCTTTGGGCATGAGCAGTCTTTGCTCAGCTGCAAGTCAGCACTGTCATCAAGGATCTGGTCAAATGAGTTCAGCACAATGTTGCTGGGAAAGAGGTGCTGCTGAGAGAGCTCCCACACCTTGGGCTGCCGGGTGAGGAAGAAGAAGGCCAGCAAGCAGATCAGCATCATTGCCATCATGAGCAGGAAAAAGATGAGGGTGGAGAAGTTGGGTGGGAGGTATTGGGTCTCCAGCTGGAAGATGGTGCTCTCCATGGTCTCATTGCTGGTGGTGATGTTGACCTCATAGCTGACATTGGTGCAGTGGGAGATACCAGAGCCCTGGCCCAGGGCAATGAGAGCAGGGATCAGGGCACTTAGCCCTTCACCTATGAAGAAGGTGTTTGTGTACTGGGGCTGCAGCTGCATCATGAAGGGCAGGAAGGTGACAGAGGAGGTGCAGTCCACCAGGGCCAGGAAGAAGGTAAGGATTAAGAAGGGGATGCTGTGGGACGTCCCGGCAATGAGGGATGTGTGGTTCCAGAGGAAAGCCAGGAGCAAGCAGGCCATGACACCCACGGACACGATCACATAGATAACAGCCACCTCCTTCAGCAAGCCAGGCCTAAAGCGATTCATGAGGGTGACGAAGAGTGGTCCCACGTTGGCCATCTGGATGATGACGGTGATGTAGGAGGGGAGGTACCACTGCTCTGGCAGTGCTGTCACCAGCAGTGGCACCTCCACCCACAGCCCGTTGATGGCCACCCAGGAGCCCATGCCAAAGGCACAGGCCAGAAGGTGGGTGAGCAGTGCCATAGCTCAGGGCTGGGTGCCTGGCCCTGGGAGTGACGCTGCTGTGCTGTGGAGAGAGACTTTGATTAGTGGTGAGGTGAGATCTGACCCTTCCAGATCCTGGCCCTGTCCTCCCATGACCGCTGCCTGTGTTGGCAGAACAGCTTCCCTCCTACGTGCTGTAGGGGTGTGAGACCCACAGCCCAGCCCAGCCCCACTTTGCCCTCTGCAAGCCCTGTGGACCCCTCTGCCCCCTTCAAGTGATGACAAGGTGCCCTCCTGCCCTGGGTGTGGATCCTGATGAGCTTCACCTGGTCTCATCCCAGAGGGATGGGGCTTGGCAGCACCAGGTGCGGTACCCAGGAGGGCATTGAACCTGTGCCAGCTCACGTTGCAGCTCCGTGCAGCCTGGAAGGGCTCGGCACAGCTGGGGGCAGGGTGAAGAGGGCTCTCACCTGAAGGCTGAGTGGCCTGGGCAGCTGCTCTGCTGGGAACGGACGCCTCGAACCTCCCACTGCATCTGCAGGGCAGGACGGCGCAGCGCCCGTCCCCTCCCAGCCAGGACCCACGCGATCCTGTCACGCTCCGGCGGCCGCAGGAGCCAGGCCCCGGCAGCCCGACCTGCAGCCCAGCCTCTGCTCGTACCAGTCAGCTGAGTCAGCTGGCATCCGGACACATCCCTTGCCCACTGCCATCCCGCTCCTGGGAAGAACTCTAACGTCCCCTGTGCCTGCGTTCCACGCCCCGCGGACGCGCAGAGCCGCCTCCAGCCCTCTCCCGGGCCGTTGAGGCCGCCAGAAGAAACTCACGTCTCACGGGGCTGAGCCCGGCGAGCACAACGACCCACCCATGGCCCCGGCCCCGCGGGCAGACATCGGGCTTGGAGCCGGAGCCGGGAAGGAAACGGGCTCCGGTCTGACCGGTCCCTCGGCAATCTCCCAAGGGTAACTCACTGCGGTTTGAGGAACCGGCAGCACCACGCGGGCGGGAGCCAGTCCCGGCTGCCGGAGCCGTGACGTGAGACGGGCGCGTCACCACCTCCGGATGCGGACGGGTGACAGACTGGCCCTGCTCTGCTCTTCGTCTTGGTCCCAGCTGGCAGAGTCCCCAGCTCAGGGGGGTTATTATTCTTGGCGGTGTCCTGGACTTTGTCCTTGTCCCCGCCTGAACTGCGTCCCACCTATCACAGACTCTTCTTGCAGGTGCAAGCGTCACCCGATGACGGTTCCTCTCCCCATCAGGATCTCTGCGGGGTTACGGGCATGGGGCGCTGGGGAACCTCCGAATGTGGCAGCTGTCCCACCTCAGGACGCTGCGGGGACCAAGCCGTGAGCCAGCAGATGAACCATTTGCACCGGTCGGGAGGTGACACGGGTGAGGAGACAGACCCCTGGTCACCCCCAGCAGCAACTCCCCCCCTCTCCCATCCCAGGACCCACCTCCCCAGGATGCCTCATGGCAGCTCTTCCCCCAGCACCCACCGGGTGTCGCTGGGAGAGCAGGCTGCAGCCCTGCAAAAAACTTGGGGCTGCCTTCCTTCTCCCGTCTGCTTCCCTGCCTGCTTCCCTGCCCTACCTGTCTGCAGTACCCGTACCTGTCCCTGTCCCTCCGGGGGAATAGAGTTTGCTCCTCCACTCTGCCCTGCGCCTGTGGGAACACCCATGGCAGCCAGGACCGTTGGATGTAGCGGGAACAAGGGTGTCTCTTGTCCCCGGGGATGCAGGGACACTGGGTGACAGTGGCGGGGGCATGGTCACAGTTTGAGGTACTGCTGTGAGTTAATCCCAGCAGGCAGTTTAGCCTCCCTCAGCTGCTCACTCACACACACCCCCATGGGATGGGATACAAAATGGGAAAAGATAAAATAAGTTAAAGGGACTAAAATGACGGGTTGAGATAAAATCAGTTTAACAGGGAAAGCAAGAATGTCCTATAATCCGGGGTGAGCAGGGAAGGGGCAGAGCTGTTTTATCCATGTCCCTTCCCAATGTCTATGCACCCCCAGCGCTCTCACTCGCTGGTGGAGCAGCGGGAGGAACAGAAAAGTCCTTGGGGTTCTGTGAGCATGGCTCAGCCATGATCAGACACTCCTGGGTTATCAGCACTGCTTTCAGCACAACTCCAAAACAGTCTCTCAGTGTCTCTATGGACAAAATTATCCCAGTCAAACCGGTACTGGACCCCAAAGGACCTGGAAGGTGGGGAACAGGTCCAAGGTGCTGAGGAAGGTGGGGAACAGGCGCAGGGGGATTGGAGTGGGAGTGAGGCAGCGGAGGTCATTGTGTGCCATGGGTATGGGCAACTGTCCTGTGTTTAATTTGTCGGCACAAAGAGGCGGCTCAGCCCGCAGTGAGACCCTTCCCAAGGGCGAATGGCTACGGGACAGCGGCAGTTCGAGGAGGTGCTGGGTGTGGCACCCCCGTGTTGTCCTTTCACGCTACTCACCCAGATCCACCCGACGCGTGCTGCCTGCCCTGCCTGTGCCTTCTCCGCCCCCTGCCCGCCCCGCAGCTGAACTCCCGGCCCGCCGGCCCCTCGCCCCTCCGCACCCCCGGCAGATGCGAGTGAAGGCCCCGGAGCAGATGGCAACATTTGGTAGCCGAGTGGTCCCTGCCTGGGCTGTGATGACCATCCCTCCAGGAAGACCCCTCCTCACCCAGCCAGGGCTGGGGAGCCCATCCCAACTGCAGCCAGTGCATGCCTGGGGCGTGCAGTGGGGATCCCCAGGGTGGGCACACTGCCCGTGCCATGGAGGTGACAGGGTGGCAGGAGGGCATGGAAAAATCGGCAGCCCAGAAAAGCAGAGGTCTGTCCCTGATCTCAGCCTTAGTGAAAGCAATGCCCTTTCTTCCATGTGTGAGCAGTGGGGATGGTCTGCCTGGGCTGAGGGTGGCTCCATTGCTGGGGGCAAGGGGACCCCCTCACTCCAAGGACTACTGGCCAACCTATTTGAGAGGGTATGATCCCCAGACTTGGGGACCTGCTGGCGGGTCTCAGCCTCGACCCTGGCAGCCCCAGCCCTATTTGCATTTCATTTCCATGTGAAAGGAGCAGGTCAAGTTGAAAGTGGAAAGGCTGGTGGGGGGCAGCCGGGAAGGGGCCGCTGCCGGAGGTGAGACCCCAACAAAAGGGCCGGATCCCCAGGGCCCAGTGCTCGCCTGGCCATGGGCTGTGGCCACGGCCCCACGGCAGCTGCCATCTGCGGGTCTGTGCCGCCGCCACCACCGGCCAAACAAAAGCCTCGTGCCCAGCATGTCCCCATCTGTCACCTCCCTGCCTCCCGGACCCCTGAGCAGAGACCGAGTGTGAACATCCGGGTGCAGGCAGCATCATTCTCTCTGCCCACAGGGAATGGGGTGATGCTGGGTGCTGTGGGTGCCTCCCCATGCTCCTTCTGGAGCGGCTCTGTAGAGCTCTTGCTGGGGAAACTGAGGCAGGTGGTGGCCTATCCTGGGTCAGGGCATGGCAACAGGCTGGAATAAAACACTAGGAATTAACACACAAGATGAAGGGGTTGGGAACCTGTCAGCTCTGGGGGTGCCTCTGCGTGGGGGTGCCCACACTGCCGAGCCCCAGCCCTGCGGCTTGGCAGGTGTTGCCAGGCACCCGGCTGCCTCCGCCCAGCACTTCCAGGCGGGGAATTGGCCGCTGAGCATGTTTTATACTCATTGGCAGCTTAATTTAGCATCCAGGAGGTCTTGGCAGTGGCACGAGGGTGTCTACAGAAGGTGAGAGCAAAGGCAGTGCCAGGGCCTGGTTGTCCCTGTGTTCACAAACACCGTCCCACGTGTTCCTGGAGCAGCGGTGGGGATGGTGCACCGGGTGCTGGGGCAGCATTCCTGCAGGAGGCTGCGCTCCCGGAGCATGTCCCGGGATGCTCCGGGGAAGGGTGAGGCTTGGGGCGCTGCCTGGATCCAACGCCCCGCTCCAACGGGCCAGACGTGCCCGAGCAGCTCCTGCAGCCTCCTGCCCGCACCCGCACGGCCCCGGCACCTCTGGGGGAGCGCAGCCTGCGGGCTCTGCAATCGCCTACCGACTGGGATTTTCCAGCTGAGCCCGTTGTGCGAATCTGGGCTCGGGGCAGCCCTCTGGCTTCCAGACTGTGTGCTTCTCTTGGCCCTTCTCCCTCCACCGGCTTCTTGTCTTGCTCCAGGAGCCGTTTGAACAATGCAGGGCTGTGATTAAGCTCCGTAGCATGAGCCGAATGCTCGATCCCTTTGAGCAGAGCTGAACGGAGATACCTGTACCACGGGGCAGGAGCCACCCTGGGGCTGGGTTCAGGTCAGCAGGCTTGGCGACCCTGTTCCAGTTTGTCATCTCCCTTCCTACTACTCTGTTGATTTTCCTACATTTTGGAGTTTATTGCTGCTGGCTGCGTGCGGAAACAAGGTGAGATTTCCAAACCAGAGCAGGCCCTGCCAACTGGCCATAACCAGCCATATGAGGGAATCTGGGTGCCCACAGGAAGCCTGGGAATTTCCCCTGTGTCCCTGAAGCCCTAACCCAGCACCAGAACCCTCTGCCCACAGCGAGCAGTGACATCCAGAAGCATTTTGGC
The DNA here is from genome assembly GCF_009819655.1 of Sylvia atricapilla. Classification (NCBI taxonomy): domain Eukaryota; kingdom Metazoa; phylum Chordata; class Aves; order Passeriformes; family Sylviidae; genus Sylvia; species Sylvia atricapilla. The sequence goes on from NC_089155.1 coordinate 7,686,001, forward strand.
CTTGTCACTGTGAGCACCTCAGGCCGTGTGTGCATCCAGCGTGCCCAGCTGGCACTATGACACCTGGGATGTCACCGGGCACCGTCACACTGCGTGACGCAGCCTGGCATGGAGGAATGCCCCGTGCTTTCCATCCCATGTGAGCACTGAGTTGCCTCGGAGGGCGTCCTCCCTCGCCCGGCGCTGACTCAGCGGCATGCAGAACCGCTCCAGCACGCTCCAGCTGCCGTCACGCGGGGGGACGGGGAGGACGTGGCTGGGGAGCAGAAGGTCTGGGGACATCAGGACACCATTGGGACACTCTTGGAGAGCGAGCAGAGAGAAGAAGTGTGGCAGCTGATCCGTGCTGAGGGGGCTCTCACGCCGTAGGGCCGATCCAGGTGGGTGGCAGAGGTGGCGCTGGTCCAGTGCCAGTCCAGTGCCAGCGGAATGGGGCTGGGTGAGCCGGCAAAGGGGTCACAGCTGTGTACCTCTGGAGCAGCTCCTTCAAGCAGGTGATCTGGGGTGCCATGTGAGCCTGGCCGGACTGCCCACCCCAGGAGGAACTCTTCTGAGGAGGAACTCTTCAGAGCTGGGGCCACACTGGGCAATGCCCAGAGCTCAGATCCCTGCACTCCAGCTGGGTTAGGGGCTTAGGATTATGTTGCCGTGTTTTTGGGGCTGTTCAGAGGGCGGCTCTGCTCTGCTCGGCTCAGCTCAGCTCGGCTCAGTGCAGCCCAGCCCGGCGTGGCTGTGCCAGCGCAGTGGCTCAGCACTGCAGGAATGTGGAGCAGCAGGTTGTGCCCGGCCGGGCTGTCTGTGCTGGGGAGGGGACCCCATGCCGGCCACTGTGCTGGGGCTCCCGTGTCCTTGTCCCTGTACTTTGATAGCCATCTCCTCTGTGGCTTGGCTGAGTGTCTGGTACAAAGCTGAGCTGCAGTGACTGACATGGGGACATTTTCCTGCTTTGCCTTGCCTGGGGGACACTTTTGCACCCTGTGCTGAACAGGGGAGCCTTCCCTGTGCTGGGCACAGGTATGAGGGCAGTGAAGCTGGCCATTGGGCTGGGAAGCACTGGACCCGAGGAATCGGGCAGAGGGGCGCAGAAAGCTGCCCCGGGGAGGAGGCAGGAGGATCTGTGCCGGTGCTGGGACCGTTCCCAGCTGTCGCCACGCCTGGCCGCCCCCCTGCAGACATTTTCCAGGTCAGGAGGCAGCATGTTCCCCCAGGCAGGGGACGAGGATGGGGAGAGGGGCAGCCAGCCTCCCCCATGGGTACTCGTGTGTCACAGCATACCGGGGGGATGCACAGTGTGCTCTGCTGGGGTTTAGATTCTGGGGAATTTGGCACCCGTGGGCTGGTAGAGAGTGCAGAAATGGCTCAGGGTGCCGGGGCTGGCTCCTGCCGCCGGCGGTCAGTGCTGGGACAGGCTCTGGGCTGCTCCCAGGAAGTTTGTGCACGCAGGTGAGCGGCGACGGTGGCAGCTGCCTGCTCGGGTCTGCCACGGGAGCGAGTGAGGCCACAGCACACCGGCCCCCACCCTGCCTGCCACTGCACCTGGTGAGTGCTGGGGCTTGCTGTCACATCCTCGGGCTCATCAGTGCCCCAAATCGGGACCCTCAGCAGGAATGTTAGAGCAGCTTGGGAAAGGGGTTGGGGGAGGGGGTCTGACCCACATATGCTCCTGTGTGCCCTGCCACTGCTGAGCCCCTCTGGCTATTTGGGCTACTCTGGGTGTGTCCACCTCTGGCCAGGGGGCTGCAGAAGGGTGTAGGGTGTAGGTTTGGGTGCCCTCCCCCCCTTTTCTCTGTGGGCGGGCCGGTGCCTCTGCGCGACCGTTGTGGCGGCTGCGCTTGTTGGGGTTGGCAGGGACCCAAGGACACGGGGTGCACAGGGCCTCACTCTGCCCCGAGCACACCGCGGCCAGGGAAGCACGAGTGGAAACCCCCGTGTACTCCGCGTTCTTTCCAAGAAGCTCCGGGATAAGAGCAGGGAGCCTGGGAGCAGCCCCGGAGCTTGCGAGAGGGGTGAGAGCTGAGGGAAAAGCAGAGCGAGTGGAGCACCGAATCCAGCAGCCCGGCAGGGTGGTAGGTGATGGAAACCTGGGCATGGGAGATGCACGCCTGGGTGCAGACAATGCATAAGTGCATTGGGCATAAGTGATGCAAGGATGTAAATGAGGCACCCCTGGGAGCAATCAGTGCTCCCCTGGGAGTGGGTGCTGCACGCTTGGGTGAACGAAATGCCCCCCCTGGATGTGGGCAGTGCACCCCCGAGCACGGACGATGGGCACATGCAATGCACCCCTTGATGCGGGCGATGCACCCCCGGCACCAGCGCTTTGGGCAGAGCATCAGTGAGGGGTGCTTGGCTCTCTCTCTCCCCCCCACTCTGTCCCCAGGGTGCTCCTCTCCGGGCCCGGGGCGCCCTCCCCGCCGGCGCCATTGGCCCCGGTGCGGTTTGAAGCAGGCGTGCGGCGCGGATTGGCCGGGGCACTTGTCGGGGAGGCTCGGCGGCGGCGGAGGCGTGGTGACCGCCTTCAAATAGGCAGCCCGGAGCGGGGGGCGCAGCGAGTGCGGTACCGCACAGCCCGGGCTGTCTTTGTCTGTCGTGGGGCCGGGGCGCGGGCAGGGGCAGCATCGCCGCCGCTCTCACTCCGGCCCCGCTCTCACTCCGGCCCCGCTCTCACTCCGGCCCCTCTTCGCAGCCGACGGCACCTGAGCCCCTCGCTGCCCGTGGCGGCCGCCCACCCGTGTCTCGGTGCCGGCACGGAGGATGCCCGTCGAGGCGCTGCAAGCCGGTGACACCATGAAGGGGGTGACGGTGCCTTTCACCTCGGCCATGCCCGTCCGTATCCTCCGCAAAGGGCCCGCGTATTTCCGCCGGCACGCCGAGCCGGGGGCCGGGAAGCCCAGCGCAGTGGAGAGGCTGGAGGCCGACAAGGCCAAGTACGTGAAGAGCCAGAAGGTCGTCAGCACCAAGCAGGAGCCGGTGAGGCCACTGCTGCTCAAGCAGCCCCTGTTCACCCCCGGGGTGCGCCGGGCTGTGCTCACCCCCAGCCGCAGGGCACCCCCGGGGCCACGCCGCGCCGACGCTGCCAGCCCGAAGACCTCCCTTGACCTGGAGATCCTCAACAACCTCATCAACCTGTGTGACAGCCCCTTCCCTAAGGCGGAGACCCCGCTGGGCAGGGAGTGCAGGTGGCGGGCGGAAGCGCCAGCGGTGGAGGGACCTGTCAAGCCACCGGAGGGCCCGGCCACCGCCAAGCCCCCCGGCAGTGTGGCCGTGCGGAGGGTGGATGTCCGTCCCTGTGGAGCTCCGCGGAGCCCAGTGACACCTCTGCCTGCATCCCCCATCCCGGGTGGGCTGCCTGTGACCCCGTCCCGGAGCTCACCCGGCCGCCCCGAGAGCGCCCGCCGGCAGCCGCTGCTGCACCGCTCCAAGTCGGACCTGAGCGATCGGCTCTCGCGGGCCACCGCCGACCTGGAGCGCTTCTTCAACTACTGTGGCCTTGACCCCGAGGAGATGCAGGACATGGGGGCTGAGCGCTTCGCCCGCGCCAGCTCTGACATCGTGTCCGTCAAGTTCCACAGCGTGAGCACGGCCAGCTCGGAGGGCGGCCGCTCGCCACCCAGCGCTGCCACGCCGGAGGGACGGCCGGCGGAGCGTGTGCCCTACGGCATCTCCATCATCGAGCGCAACGCCCGTGTCATCAAGTGGCTCTACGGGCTGCGCCAGGCCAGGGAGCCCCAGCAGGTCTCCGATGTGTAGCAGTGCCGTGGTGGGCACCGGGGATGGGTTGCTCATAAGTGGGCGATGCTGGATGGGGACAAAGCACAGGCTGTGCTCTGGGAGGAGCAGGGACCTCTTGGCGGTGACAGCACCCTTGAACACAGCCCTGCTGTGCCACAACATCACTGGCCTGATGTGGTGGCCAGGGATCCACTGTCAGACCCCTGTGCCAGTGCTGGAGAGCCAGGTCCCTGCAAGCCTGTGGGAAGGCCAAGGACACATGTCCCTGGGTGTGTGGCTGGTCCTCAACACCCACAGGGCCTCATGTGTGGCTGCCCTGCCTGCAGTGCTGGCAGCTCCTGCCTGTCCTGCTCCTCACCAGCACCCTAGGGTGGGGTGCAAGGGGCTGGTTCTCCCCTGCATGGAGCATGGACACTGCACTGGGTGAAGGAGCTGCCCCCTTGCAGCCTCCGTGGAAGGGGTCCCACTGCCTGGAGTGGTGGCCACATCCTGGTGGTCCCATCTTATTGCTGAAGAAAAGCCTGGTGCTTTGAGGGGTGAGGGGGAAACCTGACCCCCTGCCTCAAGCTGCCCAGGGCTGTGTGTCTGTGTGTGTGAATGTCTGTGGGTGCCTGTGTTCCCCTCTCCAGCTGCCAGTGGGCACGAAGCCCCCCCCCCCGCCACCATGCTGGGCCTGGTATTTATGAAGACAACAGTTCCTCTTTTCTACTCTTTTCCTTATGTTTGATCTGTAAATAGTAATTATTATAATGCAGCCAGTTTTATTAAATCCCTGTGTTTTGGAGGCTGTGTGTTGTCTCTTGGGGCAGTGGAGGTTGGGATGGGACAGGGACTCTTGAGGTGCCTGCAGCTCTGCAGGGCTGTGGGTGCTGAGTGGATGGGTGCTGGAAGGGAATCATGGGTTCCATACTGCGGTGTGCCAGCGCGGGGCCCGGCGGGCACGGCAGGGCGGTGGTTGGGTCTGGCAGGTCCCGGCAGAGCCCCAGCTGTTGGGATTCCCCTGTGTGCCATGCACCCTCCCCTGCCTCCTTCCCTCACTCCTGCAAAGCTTGGCCAGGTCCCCCGGCTCTCTAAGAACTGGGTGATGGGGGCGGCAATAGCAGAGACCTCCCAGGTGGGCCGGGATGAAAGCTGGTGCAGGGAGCGCTTTGAAGATGAAAAGTGCCCGTGTGTTCTCCCAGGGCAACCTCGCATTGCACCGCAGCCCTCCCGGCACCTCAGGTGCCTCCTGTGCCCTGAGGTCCCCTGCTCCTGATGTGTCCCATGCAGGCAGGTGTCTGCTGGGGAAGGTGACATCAAAGCCACCAGCAAGCACCTGCACCCAGGGACCCTACCCAGATCCTGGGCCTGCCACTGCCTCCCTTCAGTGCCAGCCCCCTCAGCAGCTGCTGGGGAAGGCAGCACCATAGGCCCCTTGAGTGGGGCTTCCATCCAGCGCTTGGAGTCCCCAAAAAAGCTGTCATAAAGGAGAATTTACCATCCCAGCTTGATTCTTGCCCTGTTGTGTGTCCACCCAGATCCCCTGCTTGGGGTGCAGGATCTATCTGACTCCTGCTGGGGTATTGTCAGGTCCAGCTGCCGGGAATGTGGAGGGCAGGATGTGGTGTCAGGACATGGTGACAGGACATGGGGATGGCATCTGGCCGTGAGTCAGGCTGATAAAGTGCTCTGGGGAGGACATGCACACCCAGGAGATCCTTAATGATGACACATGGGGCACTAGGTGTTTCCCCAAGGAAAACACTCCAGAAACCAGAGGGTCACAAGGACCCCGGGCACTCGCCTGGGGTCGGGCTTTGCCCTTGGGGTAATCTCTGAGGGAACCAGATCCTTGCTGGTGGCTGGGACCGGCTGTCCTGCTGGATTCCGCAGCATGGTGTGTCCCAGGGCTTGGTCTAAATTTGTTGCTATTGCTAAGGAGAAGGTGGGGGGGCCCACCAGTCCCCAGCCAGGCAAGGGCTGAGCAGCCACATGTCCCTCAGGTGCTGTTAGTCCTTGGTGTGGCTCTGATGTCCCATGCCCTGCATGAACGGGACCTGACATGGCCATCCAAAGCTCTGTGTACTGGTGTGCATGCATGATCCTGTGCATGCAGGATGTGTCCATGTCTGTGTGTCCATGTGCACGTGTTTGTGAGCAGCATTTCGATGTGCTCACACAGATGCACACACAGCAGCCTTGTTCCCGGATCAGGAGTCTCCATCTGACTCCCACCCATGGGACTGCCAGCATGAAACCCCAGCACAGACGTGTTCAGACACACGTGCCCCCCCAGAATGCCCCTCCCCCTCTGCCCCCCTCTACTGCATGTCCCTGCTGGGGACAGCAGGACAGCCCCATGCTCCCTATCGCTTTCCCTCTGGCAGCTGCTTCCCGGTGGCTCCGGTTTCATGGGGAGCGCAGCTGAGGCCATCAGTTATTTCCAGGGAGGAGGGACAGCCAGGGAAATGTCCATCACCCTCACCCTCTGTGCTGAGATTCCCCATGGGTGCCCCATGTGCAGGCAGGAGGTGCAGGCAAGCAGCCAGGACAGAAGGAAAACCGGCAGCACCGCCCCCCGTGTTTTCCATTTTTTAATTATTCCCCACTGATGAGCATCTTCTGGAAGCGCCAACAACGTCACGTGCTTTAATCAGTGTTAATTAGCGGGTGCCTCGGGACAGTGATGAGGGCAGGCAGCAGGAGCCCCCCCCTGCTGCTGCGTGCACAGCCGGTGTCGGTGCCAGCACCCACCACCTCCCACCTCCCAGCCCCTGTAACCCACAATCCCCTCCCCACCCACGACCCCCCAGCCCCTTCCTGCCAACCCTGGGGCCCTGCCAGCCCCTGCCAGTGCAGTGTCTGCTCCCAGCAAGCGCCTTCCAGAACTGGGCCATCCTAGGACTGGTACCCATGAAGGTCCCCGGGGACTTCCCCCTGCTCTCCTTTCTCTCTGAGGGCTGGAGAAACCCAGCTCCATCCCATGAGAAGCAGTGCCTGTCCTGCCATACTTGGGGACAGTGGCTTGGGCCATGCTTGGAAGGGGACAGCCTGTGGCCCTCTACATGGCTGTGTCTGGACCAAAGGGGAAGAAGGGACACCACCATCCCCCCCATGCTTATCAGAACTCCTGTCCCACCTAGCTCCTCTAATCCTGCAGGAAAGTGGGATGGTGGAGGCTTTACAATATCCAAAACCAGGGAAAAGGCAAAGCCCTCACCATGTCTGGGGTTCCTGTGAAAGCACATGGTCTCAGGGGTTCTCAAAGCGCCATCCCTGGGGGGATCTTGGAGCCCTGTCCCCAAGACAAATCCCTGAGGCCCAGCAGAAATTCAGGGAGAGAAGCTGAGGTGAGATCAGGGGGTTTCCATGTGCTGGAGCCCACTTTGGCAGGTCTGGCTTTGTTCCACTCCAGCTCCTGCAGCTCCAGCTCCTGCAGCGCCCTTCACCTCTGCCCACGGTTCCTCCAGCATGGCTGTGGTGACAACGCAGACTTCTGAAAAACGGGATAAACAAGAGTAAAAAATATAACTCATGGCAAAGGTTCTCTGCAGCAGCTGGGGCATCTTAACCGCCCCCAACCATCCCTTGTCCCAGACTTCTCTCTGTGCTGGCACTGGCTGCAGGCACGTTAGAAGCTGGAGGGTCGGATCATCATGCGGGTGCCCTTGAGGGAGTAGCTGGGCCCCTGGAAGTGGTGCCAGCGGATGCCGTTGAGCTTGCGGATGTTGTTCCGGGCCGGGTAGTAGATGCCATTCAGGTTGGAGAGGCCACAGGCATCAAACCACCATCCTGTGGGAAGGGAGCAGGTGACGTTGCAGGCTGGCACTCAGAGGTGCTGCATGAGGGTGTCCCCCTGCTCTACTCACCTCCCGAGAGCATCTGGGCACACTTGCAGAGACAGTTGTCGTTGTCAGCGTCACGGGTGCTGAATTGGGTGCCCTGCAGTGCCAGGCCACTCTGCTGCCCAGCCGTACCACTGTAGTCCTGCAGCGACAGCCTGTGCCCAGCAGGAACACAGCCACTGTCACTGCTGGCTGCTGGAGGGTCATAGAGCCCCCAAAACTGCTCAGGGGCTGTCAGGAGCTGAACACAGCACAGAGGGATGTGGGCAGAGAGCCTGCAGTTTCAGCTTGGCCTCCTGTCCTTGGACCCCAAGAGTGGAGGTTGTGGTATGCTAGGGCAGAGAGGACCCTCAAGTCTCCTCCAGTCCTCTTGCTGGGGGTCAGCTCGGTGCTTGCTGAGGGAGGGATGGTGCAGGGGATGCCTGGGGTCTGGTTCCACTGCCAGCCCAGCAGTGAAGGCTCCCAGCTGCTTTCCACCCTCCTGCCCATGGTCAGGAGCACATGGTCATGGTAAGCTGAGCATTAGAAGCACAGCATCCCTCCCTGGACAAGGACAGCCTGGGGATGCCCAACACCCCCAGGAATGCCTGGTGGCCACAGCTGTCACCTCCCTTGCCCAAAGACCCTTAGTGCAAGTGCCCAAGTTGCTCCCACTAGGATGGCAAACCTCACTGCCTTGATGCAATTTTATACATTAAAAATCTACTTCTCAGGAGCCCAGGGAGAGATTAAAGTGTTACACAAAATGCCTGGCACTTGGCATCATAACTACACCAGGACAACCCAGTGAAGCCCCAGGTGATCCTGCACCTCCCTGGGGCACCACTGCTGCCCACAGGGCTTGGGGACAGTCAGACATGGGGAGTGCTGGGTGGCTGTTCCCACAGCGCCTCTCCCCTACCTGTAAAACTGCCGCTCACTCCCCAGCTGGAATTTCCCGTAGTGGGCATACACCTGGCCGCCCTCCCAGTCCTGCAGCTCGACCCTCAGGGCGTAGGGCACCCGGCTCGTCAGCAGGTGCACGGCCTCATTCCCCAGCCAGTATTCCCCCGACGCCTCCCCGAAGCCCTGTGGAGCAGCAGGGTGGGTGAGTTCAGAGTGCCTGGGTGCCCCCAGGGTGTCCTCCCCCCCAGTCAGGCACATACCTGCTTGTACTCCCTCCAGCTCCTCTGGAAGCTGAGGCTGCCGTTGGCACGAAGCTGGATGATGGTCCAGCCCCCTCGATCCGTCTCCATGTCACAGTATGCCTGCCAGGGGAGTGAGGGACAGGCTGGGGGCAGCTCAGTGTGGGTGCTTTATGGATGCTAGAGCTGGCTGAGGGGCTGGCAAGGGTGTGCTGTGCCCAGTGCCTGGCTGAGGGGTCTCTCCTCCCTCCGTGGGCAGGGGCTGGGGTCTGCTGCTTATAGGTCAGGGTGCCTTCAAAATCAGTTTTATGCCCCCGTTTGGAAGGCTGTGCCAGCCCTGCTTTCACCCCATGGGCGCTGCCTTCACCCCTGTGCAGCCCCCAAGGCTAGATGGGGTGGAGAAACTGCCCTGGGATGTGCCAGGAAACAGGGATCTGGTGTGGGGCTGGTGTGCACTAGGTGGGCAACACTCCGGGGTACTGCAGGGAAGCCCTCTCTGGACTGTGCTCACCTTTTTGGGCTCGCTGAGGTTGGCAATGTGCAGGGTGTAGATGCCACTGGCATGGATGCCCGCCCGGTGCACCTCGGCACAGTCCTGGAATTGCTGCTCCTGCCCAGGTGACGTGGCTGTGGCAGAGGGGACAGTGAGAAGGCAGAAACCCTCATGGCCCTGCAGTCTGCCTGGTTTTGCTGCTCTTCTCTCTCCGTTTGGATGCCTTTGTGCTCACAGATTATTTTTTTGCCTTCTGCGCCATCCCCTGAGGGCTGGGAAAGGCAGCTGTGCCACCAGGGCTGCTGCCAGCCTAACCTCTGGGGGTTTGCCACGGCTGGGAATGGCATCAGGCTATAGACCCACCCCTTGGGGCTCCAAGCTGCTCCTTGGTTGCAATGAGTGGATCATTTTCTAGTGGGAGGTGTTCCTACCCACAGCAGGGTGTTGGAATGAGGTGAGCTTTAAGACCCCTTCCAACCCAAACCATTCTATGGTTGAATGAGTCTCTGATTTTTGAGGTGAAGTCACTCAAGCTGAGCAGACCACAGGGGCAGCCTGGCACACTCCTGGGAGGATGAGGAGCTTTCCCACTGCCCCCCACTCTGCCTGCACACCCCGCTCACCTCTGCCCTGGGAGATGAGGCGCACCAGGCTCTGGACAGACTGGATGAGCTGGAGCTGCTGGCGCTGGAGCAGGCTGCTGTTGGCACTGGCAGCCAGCAGCGTCTTCTCCATCTCCTCGATGGTGCCGCTCTGCCGGCTCAGCAGCCGCTGCAGCTTCTCCTTCTCTGAGTGGGCCCCCGCCAGCTCCTCCTGCTGCTTCATTTCCATCTCCAGCACCCGCACCTCCAGGATGCTGGGAGTGGGATGCAGCGGTGATGGGGTGGCAGAGCAGTCCCAGTGTGTCTGCAGGGACCCATTGCTGTCCCCATCCCCTGCTGCACCCCCTGAATTGTACCCTCACTTTCTGGGATGTGCCCAGCCAGGGGAACCCAAAGCCCAGTGGATGTGCTAGGGACCACAGCCAGCACCTGGAGGGGTTCAAGCCCCCTCAAAGTGCAGTGTGAGCTGGGAGAGGACCAGCCTCCTGTGGGGTCCAAGGGCTGTGGGGGTCCCTGAGCTGCCCCAGCCCCTACTTGTTTCTTTTCTGCAGCTTGTGGATCTCATTGGTCTGCAGTAGCAGCTGCTTTTCCAGCTTGGTGGTGGACAGGGAATTCTCCTGGAGCTGCATCTCGATCCGCCATGTCTGATTCAGCACCTGCCTCGAGAGCAGAGGGGAGTCTTGGCATCAGCAGCCAGAGCCACACCACACCCGTGGTGTCACCGGGCTGGCTGGTTTGTGGCACACAGCCCTGGTACCTCTGCTACTGGTGCATTAAACCCTGTGTCACCTCAGGAAATTGCTTTTATCTGCAGACAAACCATGCCACCCACCACAGCCGCAGGCTGGTGGGGACGTGGGGACACCTGTGCCATACCTGGGCCTCCACGTCGGTGAGCTTGCGGCTCTGCTCGGCGCTGCGGTTGAGGAGGGAGCTGCCGATCTCCAGCATGGTGGCAGTCTGGTTCTGCACTGCTGTCTGCTGCAGCTCTGCCATCTCCGGCTTCACGCTGCTCTGGATGTAGCTCTCCAGCTGTGCAGGGAAGTGAGGATGCAGGGGGTCATTTGGGCATCCCTTTGAGTCCTGTCTCAGCATCCTGGCTGAGCCTGGCATCACTGGGCACAGCCCCCAGGCACAGCCCTGTGTCTCCACGAGGCTTGACCCACCTCAGGGCCCTTAGAATCTTATCAGAGGACAGAGGGAGCTGAGCTGCTGCAGGGGAGGCTCCTCAGGCACTGCCTGCCAAGATTCCTGGGCTGTGGTACCAGCTGGGGCCTGGCACAGACTTCCGTGTGCCCAGGTGTGCTGGCGAGCTGGGGTTGATGCCCAGCTAGGGTGGCCAGGCAGGGAGTGGCTGGCACTGGCATCAGCATCAGCTGCCAGTCCCCAATCACTGGTTTCCCAGGGCTGGGGATATGGGTGAGGGGACACAATCAGCCAGGGAAGGTGGGTGTCCGGCACCCGGCGCTGCTCCACGACGTGGAGTACTCGGGGCTGGGAAGAAGCTGGCTGCGAACACAGCTCAGACACAGCTGAGATGACGCTTCCGCTTTCCCAGCCCGCGGGGGAGCCGCCTTTCCCAAAGGCTTTGCTATTTCTGGCAGCCCCGCTCTGAGGTTCCCATTCAGCCCCTCCCCGGGGCGATGGCCTCGGTGGGGGCACGGTCCCTCGGCGGGGGCCGCAGGGAGCGGAAGGGGCCACGCTGCCGCCCACGCTGGGAAAGCAGCCCCTGAGAGCAGGAGGGGACATCCCACAGATGCTGCTGTCCCTGCAATCCCCAGGTCCTGCTCCCTGCCCAGTTGTGCAGGCAGAGCCCCGCATCTCCCTGCATCTTATGGGGTTGTGGACCAGAATCAGCAGGGTTGGGGTGCTGCTCTCTGAGCAGTGTCAAAGCAGGCAGTGGTGCCGGGATGCTCCGCACCATGGTGGGAATGCAGTGGTGCCGGGATGCTCGGCACTGTGGCAGGCAGGCAGCAGTGCCGGGATGTTTGGCATCGTGAAATTCCAGGATGTTCAGGCGTCCTGCAGGCAGCAGTGTTGGGATACTCAGCGTGGGAGTGGGGATTGCAGCAGGCCAGGGCACACGGCTCTGCACTTGTTTGGCATGATGAAATCTCACTGTTCCCTCCTCCTCCACACCAGGCAGTGGCAAAACCATCACCCCACTGTGAGCATCCATGTGGGGCAGGAGGATCCCGTGGCAGGAAGGTCCCAGGGCTGACCATCCCAGCCAGCATTGCACCCGTTTCCCAGGGGATTTTCCCTCACAGGAACATGCTCTCAGAGAGGAAGCAGGGAAAGGTCGGAGAGCCGCGTCTGGAAAACATTTCCCTGAGATGAGGGATTGCTGGAGAGTTTCCCTTTAACCACGTCGTTAATCTTGTTGCTTCACAGGGCTTGGGGAGGCCTTTTCTCCCTCTCAATCTTGCTTTTCACTTTTTTTTTTTTTTTTTTTTTTTTTTTTTTTTTTTTTTTTTTTAAATAAACATATCTGTGAGCCGGGGGCAGAACATACCCATGGAAAAGGTCAAGCTGGCATGGGGAAGGCTGAGAGCTCTGGAGATGGAGCCCTGGATCCTGGCCCCAGCAGCTCCCTGGGAGCTGGAGTGGGGCACGGTGTCCCCAAGCACATCTGGCATAGGGGACACAAGTGGCTCTGTGCCAAGGACAGGGAATCCGGGATCCCCCTCCTCTCCTTCATCTCATGGATGCTGCTGTGAGCTGCGCTCTCATGGTCTCAGAGACTCATTTTTCCACCATAGGGGCAGAGCTGCTGGGGGAAAAGCTGTACTGCTGTTTTGGTCACCCCAAAACCTCACCGTGGAGCAGCAGGAAACTCAGCCACTCGCTGTTCCCATCCTGGGATCCCACTGCCCACAGCTGGATCATCCTGTGCTGCCTTGCAGCCACATCCCTCCCCTGTGTCCCAGTTCCTATCCTGCCCTGGCATTTCTAAACATTTCACAAGCACCAGCCCAGGAATCCTTGAGTCACAGGTGGGTGGAAAACCCTTCACCTGCTCTCCACACTGCTGCACACATCCCAGGGTGAGCAGCATCAGCCCCTGTGCCTCAGGCACCTCAGAGCTGCCAAAATGCCACTGCCCCATTGGAGACCCCATCTCACCCCAAGTCCCCCCCTAGACCCAGTGGCACCATCAAATGTTTGTGTTTGAACTAAAATGAATTCCTCTTGAGATAAAAGCAGCTGATGTGTCCTTGTGTGCTGGGTCCTCGCCATGTCCCCACCAAGTGCTGAGTGGGGAGAGTGGAGCAGCCCCTCAGTGCCATGGATAGGGGTCCTGGGGGAGGCTAGTGCTGGAGATGCTGAGGGGGTCTGGGGAATCTTGTTGGGTACCAGGAGATTTCCCAATTTCTCAGCACCCTGCAGGGCTCCCCATGCCAAGGCAGAACAGACAGGGATGCAATGTTGTTTACGATCTGTTCCTGAACCCAATGCCTCTTTTGAGCCCTCGTTTGTTTGTTCAGGGCTGGAGTCTGACCAAAACAAGCGTTACTGGGCAGCTCTGCTGAAATTTGGGAAGCTGAGGAACAACAGCAAAAAACATGCTGCAATCTGCCTCTAAAAGGAGAGAGCCATGCTGTAGGATGGGGCGGGATGGGATGGATAGAACAGGATGGGAATGGGGAAGGAGTGGGGTATTGACTGCCCAGTGGTCCACTGCCTTGTGCTCCTTGGGGCTGTGGTGAGGGGCACTGCTGCCCACAACTGCCCAGATGTGCAGTCCCACTTTGCCTGTGGCTGTCTGCCATGTGCACCTGTGATGGGACCCTGCTCCCCTGCCTTGCTTGGCCGTACAAAGGCTGCCCTCATCCCGAGGGAAGCTCAGAGCTGCCCTGGGGACACAGGGCATAAAGACACCAGAGCACAGGGACAGCAAGGCTGAGGGTGCAGGAATCCCAGGGCACAGGGGCCCCAGGACTTGTGTGCACCCAGCAGACCCAGCAGGTTGCACAGTGACAGAGATTCAGTGCCACCAGCCAGGTTGTCACTGGCCCTGCTGACCCCTCTGCAACACTCTGGGCTGGCTTCCAGCAGAGCCCCGGTTCAGCGTTTTCCCAGCTCTTGAGGAATTTGTTCTCTAGGATGGCTGAGGGGACAAGGAACAACATCCTGCACGTCTCTGCTCTCTGCACTGTCCCCCACAGCCACAGTGGCTACCCAAGCAGCGTGGCTGGCACAGGCCATCCCCAGGACCCCTACTCAGTGTGTTGGCCCCATCCTGATCCCTGAGTGCTGCAGGGGGTCGGCACAGGGACATCGCCCAGGAAATGGGAGTGCAGAGGCACACGGGTCCCATTGGGACACCACAGCACATGCATGTGGCTCTGCTGGGTCAGTGACAGCTGGGGACAAGCCATTTCCCCTCTTATCAGTGCAGGTACCCAGTGTTCTTGGCATGGGCTGTGGGCTTGGGGCCCCCCCAGAGACGTGTCCCCTGGGATGAGCTATTCCTGGGTCTGACGCAGGCAGCTTCACTCAGCTGGTGGGGGCTCTAGGAAGGAAATGCTGCTTCCTGCCTCAGGCATTGAGGACGGGGAGAGCCAGTGGGGGCTGGGGGTGGCAGCCCTGTGGGTACACAGCCCCTCTGGTGTGGCACCCCACTGCTCCCACTGTGCACCACCCATAGGCCACCCAGGAGCTATGGGTCCCACACAAAGTCTCACCAAGTGCTGGAAGATTTGCAAAGCCTGTAAGAGGGAAAGTAATGAAGCTGGAGAGATTTTGGTGGCCCTGCCCTTGGGACCCTTCCCTTGCCACTGGCCAAACCTCTTCCCAGTCTCCTTGCCCAGATCTTGGAATGCTGATCCCCAAGGAATGCTTGGCACAGCTAACCCAGCCAGGACCATGAGGAGCCCTGTGGCAAGGATGGACAGGGAATACAGCCTCAATGGGAAGTGATCTGTGTGAGTGATCTGCAGCACACATGAGCTGCAGCCCCCGCAGAACCTGCAGCACGCAGGGCTCAGAGAAAAGCTGACCTGGATGCTCAGGTGGGCGCAATGCCCACAGCTGTGCCACAGAGATGCTGCATGTGTGGGTGCTGGACACCGATCCCTGCCCACAGCCACCCCACTGCTTGTCCCCGCACACGCATCCCCCACATCCTACACCCTACCTTCAGCAGCCACTGGGTGCTGTTCTCCAGGATCCTCTCGAGGTGCCGCAGGCGCTGCGCAGCCCCGTGCCCGGCGGTGCCGGCGGGCGAATCCCGCTGGAGCAGCGCGTTGGCCGGGCCGGGGAGCGGAGCGGGGCCGGCGGGGCAGGGCACAGGCTCGGCCTCGGGCAGCACGAAGGTGTAGCTGCAGTGGCCGTGCTGCACGCGGTGGTAGCGCCGGCGGCCGCCGCCCTCCAGAGCCCGGCGCTGGGCTCCGGCAGCGCACAGAGCCGTCGTGGCACAGGTCAGGGCCACGAGGCCGAGGCTGAGCGCCCGCATGGCGCGGGGGTCCCCGCGGGGCCGGGGTACCACGGCGGGGGATGCGCCGGCAGCCTGCTCCGTGCCGGGATGGGTCAGTGGGCGCTCGCCGCCAAGCGCGGCGATTTCGGCATTTCCTCCCTCTGAGCCGGCGCTGGCCGCCCCGGCCTTTTATCGCCAGCCCTCGCAGGGGGAGAGGGGAGGAAAAAAAAAAAAAAAGAAAAAAAAAAGAAAAACAAAGGAAAAAAATTGTTTAAAAACAATACTTCTATCTTTTTTTCTTTCCTCTGAGTCCACTGCGGGGAGATCAAGTTTCACACGTGATCTATAAATGTCTCTCTCACTCACACACACACATTCACACACACACACACACACAGAGTCGCACACGCTGCCCCGTCCCTCCCCCGGCAGTGCTTTGCACAACTCATTGCAGGTCCCGGGGTGGACAGCGCCACGGCAGCACCGAGCCCTCCCACCCTCCAGTCCTGCACCCAGCGAGTCGCCCCGATCGGCACCCGCTGGGATTCACCACACCCAGGCACCCCCGTCCCACGCAGCACAGCTCCCTCCCCGAATACCAGCTATTTATAATGCCAGCGGGAGCCGGGCCTGGATTTCGCTGCTCTGGCCATGGGATGGGCCCGTGGGGACCAGGAGGAGGGCTGTGTCCCAGGCAGAGCTTGGCAGGACACAGCCAGGCTGTGCGTGGGGCTCGGCGTGCCCAGATCCCAGGCTGGGGGGCTGTCGGGGGCTGATGGACTCCAGCCAGAGCTGGGGGTCACCACGTCTGCCAGCCCATGTACTGGGATAGGATCTAGGCTGTGTCCCCCAGGAGGAGACAATCCCGATGGTGGGGACAGGCTGCCAAGGGGATGCCCAAGGATCTTAGCAGAGGGGGATTTTCTCCAACACCCAGAAAAAAACCCTGGTGATTTCCAGTCCTGTGGAATGGCAGTCCCACCGTCACACTTGCAGCTTGCCCCAGTGTTGGCTCAGGCAATGAGCGATGCTGGCGGTATTTTAAATAAAATCTTGGAATAAAATCTTTCCCCAGTACCTCAGTCCTGGGGGGCCAGTGCAGGGTGTCCCCCCACAGGGACCCAAGCTGCAAAGCTGGGGAATGCGGGATTGCACCGTGGCCAAGGCCAACATCCCCCACCCCCTTCGGCAGCAACTTATGGCAGTGGGGAAAACAGGGACGCAGGAGCGATGCCGGGGGTTTAATCCGTTTATTTGTCGTGAAGCGATCGGAGGAGCTGCTCCGGCAGCTTTGTGCCGGCTCTGGGGCTGGCTCGATGCTGACACCCAGCGCTCCCGTCCTGAAGGGTCTGTGCAGCCCCCGCAGCCTTGACACGCCGCGGCCAGCCCCGGCCTGCCCCGGCTCACGCTCAGGGCAGAGACAGGGAGTTCGGACCCTGGCAAACCCCAAATGCAGAGCTGCCTGCGGCTGGGCAGCGGCTGAAGAACACACATGGTTCATATCCCGATAGAGCCCTCTGTGCCTGTGGACACACACAGCGTGGCAGGGAGGGACAGACTGGCACACCTGGGCTCAGCACCCCACGGTCACGCCCTCGGTGATGGCTGGGAGGGGGTTGCCGCTCTGCTTCCAAAACATCCCAGTTTGGGAATGCAGGAGGCAGCAGCATCCCTTGCCCGGGCTTGCACTTGCACTGTGAGTGTCCCTAGACCAAATACAGATGCAGTCACCCCAAATTCCTGTGCCCACATCCAGCTGGGAGAGAAGCTCTTTGAGCCTCTCTGTGAGTCTGAGGACAGTAGGATTTGGCCCATGAGGGTGCTGAGTGCTGGGCTGGCATGGTCCCAAGAAGGGTTGTCAGTTTGGAGGTCCAGCTGCCCTCTGAGTCCCAGGAGAGTAGGATTTGGCCCTTGATTGTGCTGATGGGGATGTTGAGCACCAGGCTGGGCTGCTGTGAGCAATGGCACAGTCCCCAGTGGGGTCCCAACCCCGAGAGTCCTGCTGCTTCCCGTGCCTCTGGCTGAGGATGGGCGACAGTATCCAGCACCTGGAGCAGCTCAGTGGTGCACTGTGCCCCCCAGCACTCCCATAAAATCCGGACCCTGTGGAGCCAGGGCATCTCCCAGCCCTGGGGAACACTATCCAGGCAGGCATCAGCTTCATTAGCAGGGTCCAACCCTGGCCTAACCCCATCCCACCCGTCTGGATGAAGGGAAGGGATGGAGCAGGCTTGGGGAGAGGGAAGACCAGAGGGAAAAAAGAGACACCCCCTCCCCAAGCCCTAGGGCTTTGCTTTGGACATTGCAAATTAGATTTTCTGAAAAGGAAATGTTTTACAGGCCATAAATTGTCTCAAAAGAAAAGGGGGATGGGGAGAGGCAGAGAAAATGGTGCAAATTTTTTTTCTTATTTTTTTTTTTTTTAAGATGGAAAAACAGTGGTGATGTGGCCGGAGCATCATGGCAGGAGCTGGCTGGGAGCTCCTGCCATGGTGCCCCAGCTCCCGTGCTGGTGCCTGCTAGGTGCCCGTGTGCCTTTCTGTCTTCGGCTTCTTCTGCCGCTTTTTGCCTTTATTTTTGGGTTCAGTTTTCTCTGCAACAGAAAAAGGAGGAGAAAAGTAGAGCTCGCTTGCTGGCCAGGCAACATGATCTGACCTGAGTCCCATCCACGGGATGCTGATCCCATATCCTCTCTCAGGACGTTAGTGCTGGACCCAGTTTCTGATTGTGGGGACCCCAGAGCCCTCTCCGGGTCATGAAACAGCAGTGTGGGTCTGGGGGGGGTCCGGGTGTGCTGCTGGCATGGGCAGAGACACACTGGCGTGTTGTCCCCACATCTCCCATGGCTAGACTCTCAGTCCTGGTATCCCAAAATCCCTAGGACTGGGGTGGGACAGCTGAACCCAAGTGGAAGCTCCCTGGAGAAACCCCAGCTTCTCTCCTGAGCAAGGACTGTGGGTGTTGGAGAGGGCCAGTGGCTGCACCAACACCCCAAAGCCAGGGCACAGCCGTGCTCAGCTCTGCCCTGATGTGGGAACCTGCCCACCACCATGGGGCCCAGACAGCCCCTGCGAGGATTTGGGCATGGTGGGAAGCAAGGTGGCTTTGGAATGCATCCTTGCATAGGTGCTAATTCTCTCTCCCTGTGGATGCCCTCCATGTGTCGATTGTCCCTATCCCAGTGGCACAACTGACGTGCTGGTGGAGCCTGGATGCATCCCAGCTAAACCCACTACCAGCTTTCCAGGGTCGGGCTGTTGGGACCCACATCTTTGCTCACCCCGAGAGGCTGCCACACACCCTCCAGCTGGCTGAAGTGTTGGTGCTGAGATGACAAAGAAACAGGGATTCAGAATAAACCCTGGTGTGCCATGGGCTCCAGTGGGAGAGGGAGTCCATGCTACGGATCAGAATGGCTGCCCCAAAAACTGGGCAGCTTTGTCAGTCCTTGGCCCCCAGAGTCCACTCCAGTTAGAGTCACATGGTGGGAGGCTCAGGGGTGTGAGGGGCACAAGGGACCATGACTGTTCCTGGTGCTGCGTGTGCCAGCACTGTTGTCCCCAGTCCCTTCTGAGGGCTCCAGTTCTTGTCCTGCCTGGCTCTAAAACCCTGTTTCTCAGCTCTGATCTCCAGACAGTTGCCACCCACAAAGGAGAGGGCACGGCACGCACGCCAAGCGTCTGGAGAGCGGGACAGACACCCAAGGCAGATTTACAGCAGCGCAAGGGGTTTGTGCCACGGCCAAGCGCGGAGGCTTTTCCCTTCCAGCCGCCTGGATGGCTCAGAAGTGGTGGCACAAATCTCTCATCACACGGTCGGGTTCGGCCGCCTGCCCTGGCTCGCCTGGGTTGGGGGTGTCTCAGATGCATCAAGTGAACTCCTCGTCCTCCTCCAGCATCTGGATCCCATAACCCAGCACTTGGCCAGGCGGGCAGGAGCCTGGGAGCGAGGGCAGATGCATGCTCTGCTGTGGCAGGGACTCTGAACAGCCTGCCCAGGAGTGGGAGACATGGAGGGGCTTCTGTTTCCTGAGGGGGCTGCTTGGGAGACACTCATGGGACAGCTTCTGCTGGACAGGGAACAGGCCTGTCTCTGAAGCTGATCCCAGACAGCAGCCTCAAGAGTAGAGTCCTGCCAATCCCTGAGCCCATCACCGTAGCCTCAGGGCTTCCAGCTTGCAGGAACACAGACAGAGGCAGCAGGCCAAGCACTTTTCTGGGGTTCCAGTGCCTTCCCAGTAACTTCACAGGATGAGGTGCTGAAACACTGGCAACAGCAGTCCTGGCCAGTGGGACCTGCTGTGTGCCAGGCAGGGCAGGGCATGGGCACCGTGCTCCAGGACACAGTGCTCCAGGAGCAGCCTGTCCTCTCAAATTAAATTTCTTGCATCAAACTGTCACCAGCTCTGCGGGTCTGGAGCTGGCACACACCAGCAGGGAGGGGAACATCCTCAAAATTGATGCCACCTGGCACCCCAAAGACGTGAGCTGAGACCTGGGTGGGGAAGGGAATCAGCTCCTCTGCACTGTCAGCAGGAAAATATTACTTATGATTGATGGTGCTGGGATGAAGCCTCTCTCATGGCTCCGTGGCCCTCACCCAGCACGCACGTCCTCTGCTGTTGCCCCCCTTCTTCATCCTTTTCCTCTCCACCCTCGCAGTCCTGACCTCTCTGATCGCTGCCACGCTGGCGGTGCCGGCCAGTTCATCCCACAGCACAGAGTGATCCCGCAGCTCTGAACCGCAACCCTCGGTGGCTCAGATCTGCTGCCAGATCGGTATCTCATGCATCCCCCTTTCTGCCAGTTACTAAGTGGAGATTTATTAGGGTAGCTTCAGTCCAGATGCCTGCATCCAAAAATGACATCAGCCACGTCCCGGTTCCCATCGCCAGCCCTGCACCCGTGCACGCACCGCCTGGACAGACCCTGCAGCGGGTCTGGGGTGTGAAAGGTGGAGAGATCCCTGAGCCAGGGAGCCTCCAGCCTGGGAATGAGGTGGGGGGAAGTGCGGGAGCATGAGTGAACATCTGGCCAGATGAGCCATGGAGAGGGATTGTGCCCTGGAGTCTCCCA
Source organism: Sylvia atricapilla (assembly GCF_009819655.1). NCBI lineage: Eukaryota > Metazoa > Chordata > Aves > Passeriformes > Sylviidae > Sylvia > Sylvia atricapilla. Next base: position 7,706,270 of record NC_089155.1, read on the forward strand.
AAACGTTAGCCATCAGAAATCTCCTGGGTGATGCCCTCCTGCTCTACGAGAATTCCAGCTTTTGGTGAGCTCAGAAGTTTCTGCAGGAACCTCCCCGTGTGTCTCAACCCTCCTTACCCACAGCTGCAGTACAGAAAGCCTTCCTTCACGTTGTGGCAGGATGGGAGCTGGAGCTCGGCAGCCTCATCCCACCACGGCGGTTCGTGCCAGTGCCCAGCCCAGTCCAGCATGGAAGGGGACATTGGCTTGTCCCAGGCAGTCTCGGAGACTGCCAGGTCAGCCCTAGGGCTGCTCAGCACATGTGCCTGAGATGACGGCTTTGCCCAGAATTTCAAAATGCTTGAGAGATGACAGCATGGCTCTCCGGCCACTGCCAGACCCCTGCTGCCACGGTCCTCCTGCAGCGCCCCTCGGGCTCACTTTGGGGGGACACGAAGCTGTCCCCAGCCCCGGCGGAGTGGTGCTCACCTCCCGGGCAGTGCTTCTTCATGCGGCACCTCCTGGTCTCCTGCAGCGCGGGGCAGGCAGTCCTCTCCTCCCGGGCAGCCTCCGGCACCTCCCGCACCCGCGTTTCCACACCCCACTTGCAGCCGCAGGTGCGGCTCTCGTGAGTACAGGCGCTCCACTCGCTCCACGGCCCCGGCTCGCACGTCTCTGCAGGGGCAGCGACAGAAGGGACTGGTGACCTCTCGGCGCCAGGCACGTCCCCACGGACGGCGGGCACGGGGTGCGGGCGCTGCTTACCTTGGCACTCGCGGGTGCCGGGCTGTGCCGCAGTGCCGGGGGGACACTGCCGAAAACACTGGCCCTTGTACAAGTAAAACTTGTCCTTGCACTTCATGCAGAAGTCTCTGCTGAAGCAGCTCTCGCAGCTGGGCGATCTGCACTCTGCCGGGAGGGACGGGCGCTCAGGGGGACACCCGGGGCACCCGGCACCCCAAAACCTGCGGGGTCCAGGCTGCAGCTCCGGGCAAAGGAAAAGGGGACGAAGCCCCCCCCAACCCTGCCGCCCCTGGATCCAGTGCCACAGGGATGCTGTGGGGAATGAAGCCATCGCCCTTCCCGCAGCACTGGGACCCGCAGGGTGGCGAGGGGAGCAGGGAGCGCCAGTAGGAGCAGGCGGACCCCGGCTGGGGCAGGACCTACTTGTGCATCTGTTGACCTCCAGACCCCGCACACCAAAGTAGCCTGGGGGACAAGTGTGGACGCACATCCCGTACTGGCGGATGCCGTCCCTCCAGATAAGCAGGAAGAGCCGGTGGTGGCAGGTGATGCAGCCGTTGTCCTCAGAGCACAGGACGCAGCCTGTGCAGTTTTCCAGCAGGCTGGCACTCGCTGCGGGGACAAATGGAGAACAGGTGCCGAGGTGGGTCCCAACCCTGTGGCAGCCCCTCTCTGATTCTCCAGGGTGATAGCACTGTCCTGATTCCCTGCAAATGCCACCCCACCTCTCCCTGCTCCTCAAATCCCCACCTCTGTCCACTTTGGCAGCAAAGGGGCACATGGAGCCATCGCTCCCAGCTTATTCATAATTGATGGCCTCCATCACTCCAAGATCCAGACTGAGGGTTTGCCCCACGCCCAGCACTGCCCATGGGTGACAGTCTGAGCCACGTTCCCAAGCTAGCCTTGCCCATCCCGTGGGAAGTGGAACAACCACTGGGTCAGCGGGTAGAAACATGATCTGACCTGGATTAATCAGTTGATGCCTGTTAAGTGTCAGAGGACAAAGGGCATTTTGGATGCACTCAAGAGGAGCTGAGAAAAGGATCTGTCTGTTTGCTCAAGAGCCTCTGCTGCCTCCCTGGCTGCCTGTGCTGTACTCCCAGCCCGTGGGGGGCTGACTTACCCCGAGGTGAGCGACCTCTGTTCCCAGAGACAAGGACAGGGTGCCAACATCCACCAGCCCGCAGAGACACCACCAACTGCTCCTGCTCTCTGAGCCCACGGAAAAGCAGCCTGGAGGGATGCTCCACGGGGGCACTTTGGGAGCTGGGAAGCAGCAAGCTCTGGGGGCTACACATGCCCTCTGTCTTTTTGCAACCCCAGGCTGGCCTGGCATCACAAAAGGGGCCACTGAACTCCTGAATGCAGGCATCCAATACCTTCACCATGCCCGTGTTGGGAACTGTTTGCTTGGCTCTGGCACCACAGCCCGAGTAGCAGTGACAGTGCCAGAAGCGCCAGTACAGCATGCTTGGGACCTGAGCTCTAGAGAACCATAGAATCACAGAATGGTTTGGGCTGGAAAATACCTGCAAGATCATCTCAAACCCCGTGCCATGGGCAGACACACCTTCCACTAGACAAGGTTGCTACAAGCCTGAGCCACCTGCTGGGTGCTGCCTGGCGCAGACATAGACTCAGCCCTGGGAACAATGCCTGGCGCTGGTCCCTGTGACCCCAGAAGCTGCATCAGAAGGGTCCCAAGGCTGTGGAGCTGGGGCAGAGGTGCTGGGGAAGCCAGGGAGATGCCGGCAGAGGATTCTGTCAGAGGATTCTGGTGGGCGATGCCTTGCAGCCCCATGTGCTGGGCCCTGGCACAAGTCAGTCCACAGTGCTGTGGTGCCATGCAGTTGTCCCTAAGCTGGATCATCCCAGTTCCTTCTCTGGGGCACACTGTCTGGAATGGCAGCACTGCCAGGAGCCTTCATTAGAGCTGCGTCTGCTGGGAGCACTAACGAAGCACCTTGGATCCATTAAGTTGTTATGGTCTCTGTTAGATATTTACCAAATGCTGACAACATTTGTGTTCCTGGCTGCAGCTGGAGTGGCTTCCCTGGAGACCCATGGATTTACAAGCCTCTTTCCCTTCCCTAATTCTTTTTGATATTTAGGGGGGAAGTTTTGCTGCTCTCCTTCCACCTCCAGCCAGGGCAAAGAAAGTGGGGAACCCTGGATGGGCTCTGGGGCCTCCTTCCTCTCACTGGCTTTGGAAATAATCCCATGGAGGTGGGAGAAGTGGGATCATTCTCCTCCACTCCACAGTGCTGCTGGCATGGCACACATGTCACTAGGAGTGACACTGGGAGCCACCACAGAGAAAAACAGAATGTGGCTTACTCTGAAACCATGGGTGTGGGGATTAGGGACAAGTGGTGGGTTCATCTCCTCCTGTCCAGTGGTGATGGCAGAGTGCAGGGCTGAGCTGGGATGGGCACTGGGCATGGGGCACAGTGGGTACCTGAGTTGTGCTGGACATGGGTGTGACATCCCCCATCTCTGCCCACCCAGTCCTGCTGGGAACCATGAGACCCTGGGGCACTGGACTGCCCAGACCACAGCTCCTAATGGCAGTAGGGAGCTGCAGAATCTTTCGTAGCTCCTGGACCCTGTGCTGGTTTTCATGTGCAGGTTATCCCAGGGTATATAACATGTCTGGGGTGTGAAGCCACGGCCAGACCCCCAGGCTGGCAAGACCTGAGGCCTTTGGAGCATTTCACTACCCAGCATCAGGCATTGGTAGCTGGAGCCCCTCTTGGTGCTTGGCTGTTTCCCATCAGGGGTGTTTTGGCCACCAGCCTGGCCACCCACATCATCACACACACCTACTGCCTCCGCATGCCTTTAACATGGAACAACTTCAAGGGAAGCTCTCCAGGCCCCAGCTCTGAGAGCCCCGGTCCTGGGAGGTCCTGCCTCTACCCTGGCACATGTTGGACCCAAAACCAAGACATTCCTGGCACAGAGCTGAGAACCAGCCGGATCCACTCCACGCAACCAGCTGGCACTGCCTGGCACTGCCTGGTGAGGGGACATGAGCCAGAGCCCAAGGGAGGGGTGCCTCGCCACAGCCCCAGCACACCCTGCCCTTGCCCAGGCACCAAGCAGTGGCTCAGCTGCTGCCTCTTCCTGGGGAAAGGATGGGACAGGGGACAGTGCCTGCCCTGGCTCTGAGCATCCTTCCAGGAGGTTTTACTCCTAAGGCATTTAGTGTGTTATGCAGAGAAAGAAAATATTGGAGAATCAGCCAATTTTGTGCTATCCTCACTGTGTCTGGCTCTGCTGGGGTTTGCAGAACTGGTCTCAGTGCCAGCCAGTGTCCCTTGTCTCCTGTCAGCCCCAAAGGCAGGGCTGCCACTGGGCAGGCAGCGCTATGGGGCTGTGCTCTGCATCTTCCCACACTGCCAAGCCAGCCCCGTGCCACGCACCCAGAGGGGAGCAGAGATGGTCCCCAAAGGGGCTCATGGGGAGGGGATGGGGGTATGCTGGTTCCTGGCACCTCCAGCCCTGGCTCACAGCTCATTCCTGCTCCGTGCAGGCAGGACAAGCAGCCTGGTGTCACAAAGCCACCCCGCAGGACCCGAACGGGACAAGCCCACTGCGCACACTGTACCTTGCTTCTTCCACCGGTTCTGAGTGAGCATTTCCACGGAGCTGATGAATAACAGCAACATGAATATTATCCACTGCATCTGGGCAGGAATGATGTCGGACAGGGAAGAAATCAAATCATCCAAGCGGCTGGCGGGCTCGGGTCTTGCCAGAGCCGGTGAGGGGTGGTGGGAGGGCGACGAGCGGCTCTGGGCTCACACCATCCCAACCCGAGCTTCGGACACACAGCCACACTTCAGGGCAGCTTGAGCCGGAGACAGTGGGGCAGGCTGGGGCTGTCAGGCCCGGGGAGTGCTCATGGTGTCGGGGAAGTGCCGGCTCCTCCAGGGAGCTCTGCCTTTATAGTCAGTGTCAGCCCCCTCTCCTCACCCTCCCTTTCAAAATAATAATAATCCTTAAAAAAAAAAAAAAAATTTTCCCCCAGCAGCAACAAAGCGACTGGCAAACGCCCTGGCTGGATCCCCCCGGAGCACTCCAGCCACCACCTCGGCTGGGAACCGTCCCGCCGTCCCGCCGCGGTCCGACTGTCCCGCTGCCATCCCAGCGCCGGGGTCACAGAGAAGCCCCCTGCGATTTTGGGGGGGTGGAGCCAGGAGGTGACGCCGCCTGTGCCGGCCCCCCCGGCCCAGCTCCCCCCCGGCTCAGCCCCCGCTCCTTGTCCCCGCAGGGCTGGGGGGGCAGTGACAGCCCCCGGGCAGGGCTGAGCCCCCCGGAGCCGTGCTGGGTCTCCGGCAGCTCCGGCGGCGGCTGTGGGTCTGCCCCGGCTGTCCCCAGGATCGCAGCTGACTCTGATTTTCCGAGCGCTTCTTAACTCACCTCCCTCCGAGCTGCGGGAGCGAAGCTGAGCCGAGACGAGCTGTGCCAAGCTGTTCCAAGCCAGGACGAGCTCACTGAGCTGGTCCGGGCTCCCATGAGGCTGTCCACACCCCTTGTCCCACGCTGTGCACCCCAAAACCCACCCTAGGGGCTGTGCTTGAAGTGGGATGCAGGACAGGAGGAGGACACCTGGCTCGCCAGGTACTCGAGGTGACCTGTAAGTGCAGGTCCCCATCCTGGGAGCTCCATGTGCTCGTCCCATCGTGCCAACCCTGGAACAGTCCGGTGACATCCGAACCAGGCTCCAAGGCCACTGGCCACCAGTGACAGCCCCAGTGACACCACATTCACTCCTGTCATCACCATGCACAAACCAGCACATGCTACCCCTCTCCTCCCCCCAGAGGGGGCACAGAGATGCTTTCTGGGCACACAGGACACTGGGCACACAGTTGTTCACACCTGAGCACCCTGGGGCAGATCATCATCCACCTGCCCCTCCCACACGCCAGCGAGCTGCAGGGCTCCTTCCCACCTCTCTGAGTCTGCATTGCCTGGGAGGGACCAATGGCCTGGGGGCTGCTGAGAACCAGGAAACTCCCTGCACCAGAGTGGACCACCCACGGGGCTGCAGGGGATGTGTCCATCAGTGTCCTGGGGTGTCCAACCATGCCCAGGCACAGTACATTGGGGTTAATCTTCTCTCTACCCTCCTGTTTCCCTTCTCTCCCCCAGCCCCCCTGAGCCTTTCCCCCCACTGCTCCCATCCAGCACTGCTGTGTTCCATTCCTGAAGGGTTAATGATCAGACAACAAAGGAACCATTTCAGACCCCTTTGGCCTCAGCGTAGGAAACCAGGAGTAATAACCGAGGAAACCAGGAGTAATAATGGTTGGGATCACTTTAGGTTTTTTTCCTAATTATGAAATAAATTGTAAAGTTACACATAAAATGCATAAATTACAGCATCTGGCTCAGCCAAAATTTCCACAAACAACCAAACCTGCAGCATGCCATCACCATCAGGAATTCACAAGGGCTGGGGGGCCCATGTAGACATGGGGATGCTGCTGCCATCCCAGCACAGAAAAACAGAGATATGGCAATGGCATTGAGGATATCTGAGTGCCTCCAAATCCTGGCTGCAGGCAGCTGCATTGGTGTGGACGGCTGTGACCGAGATGAGATGCAGGTGCTGCAGGGCAAGGAGCTTCCACAAGTCCTGTTGGGTGCCAGCCCAGCTGCCCTGGAGCAGATAGGGAATTTCCTTGTCCAGACCTGGAAGGCAAACACTGGGCAAGGGCCAGGGAAGCACCTCATTCCTGGTCACGCTCTTTGGCTGCTGGCATGGGTGAGTGGATGTCGGCACAAGCCTTGCCAGGGTGACCTGTCACAGGAGGACGCACTAGTTAGACAGCTCTCGTTAGTGCTGGATCCTGGGGGCACCACATGGCTATTGCTCAGCCCATCCCCAGCTGTTTGGGATCACGGGGGATTTGCCAAGGGCGGCAAAGCCACTGTCCCAATGCCCCTGCTGCTGTGTGCCAGGCATCCCTGAGACAGAAGAGAAATACACACCTTTCCCTTAATTTGTCTGTTCACGACAAATCCAAGTGTCGGTGGGAGGAGAGGTGGTGTCTGCTGTTTAACTGGGCACCTGGCAGCCCTCTGTTGTGCTGGGAGGGGCTTGGGGGGGCTGCGGGGAGGGGGAAGCAGAGCTGAGGATGCCAGGGCAGCACCCGCGGTGACTCAGGGATGATGTCGGCGAGAAGCGAGGCTGAGCCGCGGGTGCCGCTGGCAGCTCCCGGCTGCTCACGCAGCCCCGCTCCACGCCAGCACAGAGGGAATGAAATGTTCCTCCTCCGTCTTCCAAAGCAGAAGGGAGAAAGTGTCCAGAAAGATAATTTGGAAAGTTTGTTTGACACTTGAGCACACTTTCATCTTCGGAAAAATCTTGGTGACCTTCCAAAGCTGCACCGCCTGCTTCCCGGCACGGCAGGCGCCCCAGGGCACACGCCCGTGGCACCATCCCAGTGGCTGCTTTCGGGATGCTCAGGGCTCTGGAGGGGACAGTGTGGTCCCGCCGGGCCCACAGGTCAGCAGGGATGCGGTCACAGAGGTGGTGGCACAGGGATGCAGGCGCAGGGATGCAGGCGCAGGGATGCAGGTGCAGGGATGCTCCTAGCAAAGGTAATAAAGTGAATATTAAATATCTGGAGCTGGCTAGCAGCAGGAGACAGGAAGGGGCAGGGGGATGGAGGGAGCTCCTGGATGAGGGCAGGGTTTTCTCCACAGGTGCCACGAGCTCTGAGCAGCCCCGAGGGCTGGGAGGGATCTTCCCCAGTGCATCCCAGGCGATGAATGTGGGTTTGATCAGGGGAGGGTTTGAGCGGATGGTAGTGGATAAGGAAGAAAAATATTTGGCATTCCTCTCCCATCATAACAAGCCCAGATGCTTGGACGGTGGCAGCCCACTTCCCACAGGAATGGAAAGTCACAGCTTCTCTCGCGCCAGTTCAGCAGAGGCCCTTTCCCTGCTCTTATGAAATGCCAGCTCCACCTCACGCCGCACCGCAGCCCTCACTGGCATCCCGTGACACGGCTCCCTCCATCACCCGGGTCCCTGGCGGTGGCACTGCCCATGACCCCGTTCCAGGAGAGGCAGAGCTCAGAGCATGGAAATGTGCTGGGAAAGACCAAGTAACAGATTTACAGCTGATGTGGCTGGTGCTTCTTCCCACATGTTGGGAATACCTGGACAAGCACAGCCCTGCAAGGGGGGAGTGCTCTGGGGAGGCTGATGCCGTGGGAAGCATTAATAGGAAGCAGCTCCTGTCTGGTCAGAGCTGGTAGGAGCAACTCCAGCCTCCGGCAGCCCAGCTCATCACCTCCCATGTCAGCACAAAGCCAGCGAGGTCTGTCACTTCTGGGGTGCCATCAGCTCTCCCAGATGAGAAGGAAGGCATGAAGATGGCTGATTTTAGTGCTCACACTGTCAAGTGCAGCACGCTCATGGCACATTTGCTCTCCCCTCCTCCTCCTCCTCTTCCTCCTTTCTCTTCTCCTTTTCCTTCTTCTCCTCCTCATGCCACACTCCTGGGTTTGTGCCACCCGCTATTCCTGCTGTTCTCAGGGAATGTAGCATCCGAAGAGGCTTAAGATTTGCCATAAATCAAATCCTTCATCCCAGAGTGAGCTCTGGAGCTCCATCTCTCCTCTTGGCTCCTCTGGCTTACTCCAGTCCTGGATGCCAGCGTGGCTGCACAGCCCTCAAGTGCTCCAGCTGCCAAAACAGGAGCAAAGCCCAAAGAGGGAATTGGCATCAAGTGGCGCTGAAGGCCGAGGGGCAGCAAGGGTAGGACAGGGAGCCGGTACGAAAGGGAAGATGAGCAGTGAGATGGGAGGGAAGGTTTGGTGTCGAAACTGAATTCCTGGTCCATGTCAGCAGAGAAGATTTCCAGTGTTTATTTTATCTCTTTAGTTGAGCCCCTTTGAGGCAGAATATATTAAATGGCCTGACTTTATATAATGGAAATAATTGAAACAATACTCCTGCTTCCAGCCGCAACGTGCCGTGATTTCAGCCAAGAGTGGCCAGCCTCCTCGAGGTGGTGGGGACAGCCGCCGCCGCCGCTGGCGCTTGTTCACTGGTTATTGTTGACACATGTCAGCGTCGCCTTCCAATTTCCGTCCAGCTGTCAGAGCAGGGGGAACACCCGGCGGCTGGCGCGGGGTGGGCTCAGCGCCGGCCAGCGCCGACGGGCGACGGGAAGGACGGCATCCCCACGCCGGGCTCCTCCGGTCTGCGGGGCTGGTGGTGATGGCTGAGCTGGGATTTCCCAAGGGGAGGTGGAGTATGGGCAGTGCTCTCAGGTAGCCAGGAGGATGAGGATGGTGGAGTGTGGAGGACCTTGGGAGGATGGAGGATGTGCTTGCTCGCTGCATGGACTGTTAAACTGTGACCTTGGTATTCGCTGGAGAAGGTGAAAGGAGGAGATGGATGTGAAGGCTGGGGGTTGTTGAAGGTTTTATCCAACTCTGCCCCAGCGGTGGGTGACACAGGGGCAGCGAAAGGCCCCCAGCCTCAGCATCTCAATGGGAAAGCATTGCACCAAGCACCATCCTTGAAGCCAACATCAATCTCCATCCCATGTGAGCCACTGAAACTCTGTCACTGAAAATTTGTCATTGCTTCTTGAGCGGAGCTGAATGGATGAAACAAACAAACATGGTGGCGAGGAGTCACCAACATTGAGCCAGGCCATAACCAATTCCCACTTGTGGGCACTGCAGGGTTCCTGGGAAGAGCTGGCAGGAGGTGATGGTAAGAGCAACAGCAGGCAAGGTCTTTGAGGAATGGAGACATGAAAAGTGCTCCAGAATCTCTTCCCGCCATTGTAGCCACTACCCCTGGCCGTGCACAATGGGGGCTCAGGAAAGGTTTCTCCAAGGAAAGACAGGAGAAAGGACTTGCAGTGCAGGACAGGGAGCCTGAGGTTTGGGGCTGCTGGACTGCAAATTCCTTTGCTGTAGGGAGCTGGAATTCCCCAGATGAGTCGGGTGCTGCTACTGTGTCAAACAGGACTCCTCAGCCTGGGCACAGCCTGCTCTCCCAGCAAAGCCAAAGCATCAGTGACCATGGAGCATTTTCCTCTGTGCCAGATGTGACTATCAGCTGCCTCTGCCTTCCCTGCAATGAAAATCATGTGTTTGTTACTGGAAGGAGCAAGGCAGCGGCATTTTAGTATCTGGCCCTCTTCTATTCTCCTAAGAACCATATATGCCAAATTCAATTTTTTTTTTTAAATATTTGGATTATTTAAGGAAACTATTTAGAAAGACAGATGGAAGTATCAGTCAGATGGATGTTCCTGGCTCCACGTGAGACAGCACTCAGAAGTCCCATTCTTTTTCAAATAATTTTAATGTGACTACATGGTTCCCTCTTGCACATCATTCCCCAGGAGGGTAAATCCTTTGACTCTGGTGGATGACTCTCACCAGCTGGAATTCAGCAGAAGACAAAGGCTTTGGGCAGGCTGCTGGCTGGGGATGGGGAAATTCCCCCTGCCCCCCCTCCTCCTTCCCCCACAGCCACAGAGACCAGGGAGGACTGTGTAAGCAGCCACTGCAGTCGTGGCTCTGGTGGCCATGAGCTGCTCTGCCCATGACTTGCCCTGCCCATGCCCTGCAGCAGCTGCAGCTCTCAGTGCATGTGCTCCCAGTCAGGGGATGTGGTGAGAGGTTGAGGTGACCCTGGGCAGTGGAAGGCAAGCAGGGTGCCCATCTGTGTGCCCTCAGGAAGGAAAACATGGGATGTGTGGCTGCACCTCAACTTGTGCCAGGGCTGAGAGCCTGATGTTGGTGCTGGCATCACTCAGCTGGGACTCGGCCACCAAAGGCTGTGACGGTGTCTCTGTCTCACAGTTTACTTTCGTGCCATTTTGCTGATAATCCAACCCATGTCTCAGCTCTGGAAACTGCCCTGGATCCTCTGGTTGCAGCTCAACTTGGACTTTTGCAGCATCCCAACCCTCACGGACCCCTCTTGGCAGCAGGATGTGATCATTCCGTGACAAAAGCCAGCGGCTCCTCAGCTCCTGCCTGCCCTGGCCAAAGCTGCAGGGATGTGCTCATGCTTTGGACACCAAGCCAGGAGGAAACAGCGTGTCTAGGAGCTTGTCCTTTGATGGACCCTGCTGTGCTGGCACGGGGTTGGGAAACACCCAATTTAAGTTCATGGTCCACAGGAACTGGAATTTGGTTCTCCCACAGGGACATGGGTCCCTCCTCACTCTCCCAGCCTCAGGATCCATCCTCAGTCCTGCTGACATCCCAACTCCTGACTCTGCCCCTGGGTCTCTAGGGCACTGCCTCCCATCCCTCACCTCCAGAAAAATCCAGGGACGTGGCACAGCACGGCCAGCCTGGACTATGGTCGCCAGCCTGGACTATGATCACCAGCCCTGCTGTGGCTGCCAGCACCCCAGGGCCGGCGGCCGTGTGCCACGGTGACTTATAAAGGCTTTTTTTCAGAATTAATAACAGGAGGAACACAAACTTTAATATTTCTGAAGTGAAAATGGAGTGATAATTGTATTTAGTCGACATTCAGGAAAATTATTACCACCTGGCAGCCCCATTTGTGGCTGACGTCAAAAGAGCACCATAAACCACCATTACTTTGGAGAACACCAGGGGGAAAAAAAGGAAAAGAGCAGAATTTGTGACCTTTGTATTAAAAAATCCAGGATCGGGAGTATCCTGGAGTGCTGGACAGAGCAGGTCCCCAGAGCCTGTTTGCCATCAGGAATTTGACTAACACTCAGGAGTGTCAGCAGATATGGTCCTCAGAGGTTGAAGAAAAAGACAGGGAGAAGAATGTTCCCTGCTCCTTTTTATTTTTTTCAGTGTTTTATATCCTGTTTATACCACTAACAAATTCAATTTTCAGGAACTGGAATAAAGACAAAGCCTGAGCTGTTTAAAATGGGTTGTGGGCAGCTCCTGCTCGAAGCTTACAGAGGAGGTTCATCACCCCAAAAGCACCAAATTGCAGGAGTGGTGAGGAAAGGGGGTTGGGGTGGGACAGTCGAGCTGAAGCAGTGATGAAGAAGGTGCCAGTAGGGTCCCCTGAGCCTCATGCCCACTTCTGAGTGTCTGTGCTGCTGCAGTTGGAGGAGGGATACAGGGACACGGTCTCCAAATGGTCCCCAGTGCCATGGCCAGGCACAAAGCCGTGGCAGCAGGATCTGGCTCATGGAAAGAATTCTTCACTTGGGAATTTGAACAAAAAAGATTAAATGAAGTAAAAAATGCACGCCGGACTATGAAAGCAGAAAAAGAACATTTCCAAATATCCCCAGCCTCCTCTGCACCCCGCACGCACTCCAGGCGCTCTCAGCTGCCACCTCTCCTTCCCAGTGCAGTTTGGGGGTTCATGGCTCCCCACCACAGGGCAGAGCTCTGTCCCGGCTCTGAGGCAACCACAACAGGGAGAGACATCATGACCTGGTGCTCTCAGCTCTTTCCATCCATCCCCACTCTTCCCTGGCTGTCTGGGAGGCTCCCAACAGAACCAACACGGCCATCCATTGCAGTAGGGAACTTCCAGCACCCTCCTGCAGGCGGAAGGTCTGTCCTGCAGAGGTCCCAACCCTGCTCTGGGGTGCAAAGGGCAATTCCAGTCCCAAGAGAACTGATGCTGCTCAGAGTTCCCCCGGAGACAGGGAATAAACCTGCATCGGTTCTTTGCAGGAGGAGAGAGATTCCTGTGTAATATTCCAGGAACAGGGGTTGTAATATTCCAGGAACAGGGGTCTTGCAAGGATCACAGCAGTGCTTGCCATGGATGGGGATTTCCAGGGTCCTGGCATAGCAGTGCTTTCCCACTGTGGGCCTGGAGCAGGGCTGCTTCCAGACATCATACTGAGGAAAGACCTCATCATACTGTGATGAGTGATGTGTGGCATGCCCTCCCCAGGTGCAAAATGCCTCCTCCCTTAGGAAAAAGGGGTAATTAAAGGCTACTGATGTTTTGAGCTGTTTAACAATGCTGGTTTGTTAATTTGAGCCCTCCTGGAAGACCACACAACAATCCCTGTGCTCCCACACTCTCCCAGACAGTCTGACAGAAGCAGGGCCAGCAATGGTTCCATCAGCCAAACCAGTTCTGGCTCCAGTGCTCCCAGTTCCAGTGGAGCCATGGGGATGTCTGTCTATCCCCACATGGGGATGAGCCCCAGCTCTGCCGACAGTGGCAGGGCTGGGAGCACCTGGGTTTGCAGCAGGTTTGGAGTGTCCTCATCCTTGGCCATCCCGATGGCATCTCACTGAGCCTCAACCAAGCAACTGGAGATCACCAAGACCACAAACAAACAGCATTTGATTAGATTATTTTTTAACATATTTTTTTCCTGACAAAACAAAGAGAATAGGAGAATTCGTATTTCCTGTTCATGTGAAAGGAATTTGGCAGCATGTGGTGGGGGAAAGCAATGCTGGTGGCCTGAAGAACCCACCACCTTGTGACTCTAGGGACAAAGAGGAGCGCGGAGGTGGCTGGCAGAGAGGCTCCACACCCAGACACCTGCATAGGCTGGAGCAGGGAGCCCTTGCCAAGGCTGCAGCTCCCTAAACCTGGGTGTTGGGAAGAGGCAGGATGGTGTGACCAGGCCAGGCTCAAGTCCCAGTGCTGCCAAGGTCTGAATGTCTCATCAAAGTGGCAGCCACTCCCAGCCAAGGCTTCAGGAAGGAATTTCAGAAAGTTCTTGGTGTGGCCTCTCTTTTCCTAGAACAGATCAAAAGCTGGGATCTGCTCAGCAATCCTCTTCCATCATTTTGCCAAGTTCCCTGCAGGGGTCAGAGGAGCAGAGGGAGGCTGATCTGAGAAGGCCTCGGCACGCTGAGGGTAGGGAGAGGGTTTGCATGGGCAGAGGGATGTGATGGGCAGAGGGACCATCAGGACGGGACTTGCATCCCTGCATGCCCACAACCCTGAATCTCTGCATTCCTCCATCTCTGGGTTCCTGCATGTCTGCCTCCCCCAAATCCCCGTTTTCCTGCATCGATCCATCCCTCTACCCCCATATCCCTGCATCCCTGCCTCCCCACAGCCCTGGAAGTCTGTTCTGTTCTCAGCTTATTCAAACATCCTGTCATTCTTCCCAGATGGTCGGTGCTGCTGGTTGTCTGGCACGTCCTACTGCACTGGACAACTCTGCAGCCCTGGCATCTTGCTCTCGATCAAAGTTACACATTCACTGAATTCTTCCATTTCCATGTTAATAATGGATAAATCCTGTTGTATAATTATTTTCCACATCATCTCCCTCCCCTGGTGCTGAGAGGCACCAACTACCCTAGAGATCCCTGCACTGCTGTGGTAAGGGATGGGCAAAGGAGAGTCCTTGTCCCTGGTCCCTTGAGACTGGGGATGCTGCTGGGTTTGAGTTTCCCAGTCTCTGGATGTGTTCAAGGCCAGGTAGAAATGGTCTGGTGAAGGAAGTTCCTGCCCGTGGCAAGAGAGTTGGAACTGGATGATTCTATCATTTCCCAAAGCCTCCAGCCCCCTGTTCAATGCTGCAGAGATGCCAGAAGCCCTCTCAAAACACTGGGAGGGCCTCAGACAGACCTTCACCAGCACAGCCCTTGCACCCTCCTCCAAGAACTCCTCGGGCAGGCTGCAAAGAGGAAATTATGCTGGAGAGAGGCAGGATGCAGCATGCCAGGGGTCCTGTGCCAGGCAGGGACATGGACCAAGGTGCAAAAGCCCCTGGGGGACTGGCAGCAGGATGCAGTACAATCCCAATCCCTGGAATGGGCCCTCCTGCTGGTTCTGGGGACAAGGGCGGCTGCGGGCAAAGGGAGCAGCAGTGTCAGTGCACGGCCAGTTCCCAATTTGCACCAGCTTGGAACAATGACAATGACAATGATAGAAAATAAAGAGATGAAAAATGTGTCTGTGATTTGAAGAAGCTGGAAACACCCAGCATAGGGGACAGAGGGCGGGAGGGTGGCTCCCGACTGGCCATTGCCCCGGCAGCAAAAGGGGTCCCTAATGCCTCCAAGCTGTAGAGCCCTTCATGGAGGGCAGCCTGGCTTTCCACAGTCACAGCTTGGGAATAATTCAAAAATTTTCTTGTCGGGAATTTCTTGCCGGGAGCGGCCGTGGGCTTTTATGTCTGCACTGAATGACTGTGAGGGGTTGGAAAGGCAGGCGGGGGCTCAGTGGAGCCCCACGGCCTTGTGCACAGCATCCGTGTCCTGCTCCCATATGGAGAGCAAAGGAAAGGGAAAGGCTGAGTGGTGGGAAAAACCACAATCATCCAGGCCTCAGCAAATGGCACCCGTTTTGAGGCAGTGGCAACATCTCTCCCAGCCTGGTTTTCCATCCAGGATGAAGTGGGAGCAGTAGGGGGCATCTGTGCCAGACCATCCCCGGCGCCTGCCCTGACAGAGACAGCAGTGGCTGGTACCACAGCTCATCCCCTTCTTGGGCTCTTCTCCTTTCCTCCCTGGAATTTTGCCCTCTTGTTTTTTTTTTTTGTTGGTTGGATTTTTTTTTTAACATAAAATTTTTCATAGCCTTTTAAACACTGTAAAAATTTAATACAAAGGAAATTAAAAAACCCAGAGGAACTATTCTCAAAATAATTTCACAATCCACACATATCCCTCAGCAAATTGAATTTGAAGGAAATAAAGAACAAAATATGACAATAAAGGGCTTCTAAACAAATCCTAATGTGTCACATATGGAAGTGAAAATGCCAGCCTGTGTGCAGGCACTTAGCGGAGGTGGGTGGCATGTGGGTCTGGGGGGCACAGCTCTGCCACCCCCCAACACTGCACTCCTGGGGGCAGCTTGAAGGAGCCAGGGGGGTTTTGCTGCCCCAAACTTCACACCATGAACCCTGGCTGAGCATGTCTTTCTTGTGTCCCAGCAGCTCCAGTGTGGTGGCAATGCTGACAGCATGTTCTGCTTCATCAGCCTGGATCCTGACCAGTTTGTGGCAGCTAATAGGGAAAACTTCAAAGGATCTGAAGCAGCCTTGCCAGGGTCTCACAGGATGAGCTGGGAACCTCCTGCCTCACAGCAATGCCCACGGCATGGCTTCCCCGTGGCCACTCAGCATGCCAGGGGCTTGGTGGCAGGGGGGACACAGGTGCTTACTGCACCCCCATTGTCACACCCCCATCCCACACACACCCTCAACACCAAAACCCCACAAAAGCATATCCTTCCCAGATGTTCCTTGTCCAGCTGTGGCCCTGCTTCTCCCCCTTGTTTTTTTCCTCTTCTATTAATAAACCTGGCACCTGAAAAGGAATTTTCCCTGTAAACACCCAGACTCACACTTTAGTGACTTTTGTTCTGTGTTTTAATTAATGAACTGGAAAAAATGTCAATTGTTACCCACCACGGGCACGTGTATCCTGCAGGCTGCCAGAGACTGTCCTCCCTGCTCTGTCCCATGCTTTGGTCACAGGGCAGAGTCACCCTGACCCTTTGCCAGAGGGAAAATATGGGATATCTGGAGGGCTGTACTCAAATTGCTGTTCCACTGCTGGACCCACACACGGCACAGCTCCAGGGATGCTCTCCCTTCCCCAGACGCCCCATCCCAGATGGTCAACTCTGCTGGATTACCATGGTGCAGCCCAGCCCACCACGACTGGACCCCTTGTACCCCTTCACCATCCCCAGCCCCACCACGCAGCATGTTGGACCAGTTTCATCAAGGAATATTCCCCACCAGCTGGGAAGCCAATACTCCCCAAGAACATTGCCTCATCCCAGCCGTGCGTGCCTGGGATGGGGAGAAACACTGGGGAGCTGCAAAAGACATCCAAAAACTACTGTACTGTCTGCAGCAGCACTGGAGCTGCAGCCTGGGGGAAGCGCCTGCCGTGTGGCATGGAAGGAACTGCAAAGAAAAGGGTCTTGTGAGGATAGCGGGAGCTGTGTGGCAGGAGCAGGCTTTGCTCTGCAGGGCTCCCACAGCTCCAAGATAAGCTTGGGATGGGACTGGATCTTTCCCCATATGCAATGCCACCTCCTGCTCGCCCCTGCAGAGCGAAGGTGCCGCCAGCCCTGGGATGCTACAGTGGTGTCCCCGCATCCATGCACCCCCACCTTTGGCGCTCTCTGCAGCCGCCGTGACCTCGGACATCTCCCTCCGTACTCGCAGCAGGGAGCAGCGCTCCATCCCAGCTTTGCTGCCGGGGCTCAGGCAGTGAGCGGAGGCCAAGCCCGTGTGGGCAGTGCAGACAGGCAGCCCGTGGGCAGGGCGCTGCCCGTCTGGGGCTGGGACACCCCGGCAGCCAGCTTGGGACACCCCGGCAGCCAGCTGCTCCTGCTTTGATGTGGAGTCCCTCAGGCTCCGCACAATGCAGGCTGGGGCGGGATGAAGCAAGGGTGATTGATTGTCTTGTTTTGTTCCTCTAAGGCTGTCCTGGACTGCTCGGATTCACAGCTGAGATCCCCCAAGAGCAGGGGTTGGCAGTCCACCCAGGCTGCAGGGATGGGGCTGGTGGGGTGCAAGCTCTGGCTGGAGGCAGTGGGCTGGTGGTCTGAACCCTCTGTGCCTCAGTTTCCCCATCACCACTGCCCCCTTGGAAGCTCTTGGTGTCTCTAGATGAAATGCATCCCCTGAAACCATCGTCCATTATCTCAGGTGTGCTGAGCATCCCTGGAATTCAGGTCGACAATGGGAGCATAGGAGCCAGCCCTACCAAAGGTAAAGTTCATTAGGAGTTGAGCACATTGACCTTCGAAAAATGGAGTTCAGCTCCATCCAGCTGATGAGTCACGACTCTGTTTGTGCGATGCACTCCCTGCAAGCAAGGTTTCCACCACAGAACTAACAGGCTTTTCTGGGAAGCACTGGGGTTCTGGGTTTCCTAATTATTTTCAAACCCTACTGGCAGCCTCTCTCTGACAGGGATCACGCCTGCTCGAAGCGCAGCACTCAGGCGTGTTTGGAGTCCTGAAGCACTAATTGACTTTAGCTCGGCCTCGCTGCTGAGCGCCGGCTCTCGCAGCCCCAGTCCCTCCTCCTGCCCAAGCCTGCCTGCATGTGGTTTGCATTTCTTCCCCGGAGAAAAAACCCCTTTCTCCTGCCTCAGTGTCATCTTTCCCTGGAATTGAATTTAGGAGAAATGAAGGGGAGGCAGAATTTTCACGGAGTGGCTACCTCCCCTTTTCAAGGCAATGATGGCAGTGACAGGAAAAGCCCATTCCAGGAACCCCTGTCCCGGCACTGGTGATTTCAGTCACAATCAGGTGGCTTCTGAGCCAGTAAGCCCTGAGGCACTGAGCAGATTGTGGAGGAGCTACTCCAGCGCTGCTGGCTCTCCCTGCTATGCAGCAGGGGATCCCATCTTTCCCTCCTACTGTGTGCTAGGAAATTGCTGCCTGCCTGGAGCAAGACAGGGATTCTGGTAGAAAACATGCCAGTGCCATCCATCACCTGACCCTGGTCACCCTGGGTGATGCATGAGGGGCTTTCCCATCCATGAGAGAGGAGCAGCAGCAGGCTGAGCCCGAGGGAAGCAGCAGCCTGCAACACCTGAACATCAGCCAGGGATTATCCATGGCCCCTTTCTGCCTTGTCCTGTGAAACTCTGGGTCATACCCAGCACACACAGCACTGCACAGGGGTGAGCCAGCTGCCCTGGCTGTGCGGGCTGCCATTCCCAGCACAGAGGGCTCATGGGCTGCCAGCGGGGTGGGTGGTTGGGAAATCTGTTTCCTCTTCTGCTCGTTACGACACCACAGTGGGCGCATGCAACGGGAGCAGTGAGGCAGTAAGAAAGTATGAAGGTCAGGGGAGACTGCGGTTTGTGTGACGGAGGTGACCCGGGCTGATGTAGCCTTTTACCTGCTCCAAGCACCGCTGTCTGGCTGGGATAGCTCCGGCTACTGCCTCCCTTGGGACATCATCCCTACCCGTGCTCTGTCAGGGAGCAGGTTTCTGCTCTGTTCCTGGGTAAAAGAGGGAGGAAAATGGCCAAGGGCAGCTTCCTTGGTGCAAGAGGTGGGCGTGCATCATCACGAACACATGCGAGGAAGGCATTGGGGCACTGGCTGCTCTGAGGGCTTTGCTCAGCTCTCACAGCATTGCTCCTGCTCCCAGCTAGGCTCCAGCAGTCACAAAAAGGACATGGCTGCTCCAACAATGGCATCAGTGTGCCCAGCAGCCGCCCTGACGCACTCGCAGAACAACTGCGCCAGCTCTGCAATCCTCATCACCCCGTTAGTGACTTGGCTGCTGATTCGAGCCAGGGCCGGGCTCTCCATACCTCCCACGCAGTTTGCAGACCCCTAACTCACATTAGGGGGCTGCTTTCATGTGGCCAGTGGTTTTCACCATCAATGAGCCATGGAGTGAGTGAAGCACGGGAGCAGAGGAAGGAGACAACAGAGAGTCAGGCAATGTGGGCCAGCATGGCACCGTGGGGGCTGGAATAATGGCTTTGATGTAGTGGCAGTCAGCCCCGGGGCCACGGGCTCAGGTATGGCAGGGGCCTGGCTCCCAGGAGGGTCCCACAGTGAGGGGATGCATGGAGGCATCCTGCTTTCTCCTGACATGCCTATGGAGGGGCTGTTTAGGGCAAGGGGGACATGGCAATAAAAGTCACTTCTCAAGAGCGATCCGGGGCAGCTGACACAACACAGTGTGGGGAAATAAATTAGGATGAACATGGAGGTGAGGCCACAGGAGGACAAGCTGAGGGTTGGATGGGAGCATGTAGTGAGGGGCAAGAGGGTGGGGAGTGGATGGTGGGTGAACAGGAATGGCAATAATTTGGAAGGGAAACTGAAAACCTGGTGAGCACTTAGCAGAGCTTCTGTGTGATCCTGCTGAGACACCGACAACTCCTGATGCCACCAGTCCCAAATACCCTGTGCTCCTGCACCTGCAGCAGCTCTGCAGGAACATAGGGGGAGTCTAATAACAACAGTGAGATACAGGATTCCAGATCAGGTTTCTAGAGGGAGATGCAGGATTTCAAACCCTGCCTCAAAAGTGAGCATTTGACTGGAGCCACTGGTAGGCCCCTGGCCCACCCAGGTCTGGGCTGTGCTGGGAAAGTGAAATGTGGATGCCATCAAAGCCTGAAACCACGGCTGCTGCCTGGGAGTGAGCTGAGCCATGGGGTGGAAATGCTGCTGCTGCTCTGAATCACATCTCAGCAATGGAGAAGCTCTGACTGAGGCATTTCCTGCTGTTCCCAACTCATCCCCATCCGATGCCTCTCTCATGGAGCTCCTGTGCTGAAATCCCGGCCCTGTGGAAAATTCTCAACAGCTTTCCTGATGAGTCCAGCTGTCTTCCCTGAAGAAAGGAGTAGCAGAGCATGGCAGGAGGTGTGGTGGCTCCTGGTGGTGATTCCCATGGGACCTGCCAGGCTGTGGTCGGTTGTTCAGCCTCAGTGACTTCTTGAGAGGGAAATGGAAAGAGAGAGCAGTGCGAGTTAATTAATTGACGCATAATGAAGTCAAGATGAGCATCCCCCAAGGAGCTGATGCTCAGATTAGGAAAGCAGCAGATGATGGTGTTCCCTGGCTTTGTCCCGAGCCCCAGCCTCCTGCCAGCCACACTGAGGACACTGGCTCTGGCCCAGGGGCAAGGAAAAAGAGCTCATGAATGCCTTTCAATGGCAACTTTAATAGAATTTAGGTGTTATAAGCACTGTGACCCAGACAAGGGAGTTATGGAAGGGATGAAATAAACCTATCAATGGCTGTTTGGTGCTTTGGTCCCTTTGGTGTCAGCATGAAGGCTTGCTATGGCAGCACAAGCAGACCCTGCATGCTTTTCTGATGACAGGAAAGAGCCAGGAGCAGGAAAGGAGGCTCAGAGTGACTAACCTGGAGGTTGCTGGATGGTGCTGGGCAGACACCTTTCACAGGATCATGGAATCTTTTAGGCTGGAAAAGCCCACTTAGATCATTGACTCCAAATGTTGCTCCAGCACAACCAAGCCCATCATTAACCCTTCTGGTGAAGAAATTGTTCCTAATACCCAAACTAAACCTTTCCTGGCACAACTTGAGGCCATCTCCTCTTGTCCTGTCCCTGTTCCCTGGGAGCAGAGCCCGAGCCCCTCGGCTGCACGCTCCTGTCAGGGAGTTGTAGAGAGAGAAAAGGTCCGAGCCTGATTTTGTCCAGGTTGAGTCCCCCCACCTCCTCATCTGCTCCTGGTGCTCCAGCCCCTTCCCCAGCTCCATTCCTTTCTCTGGACACGCTTCAGCCCCTCAATGTCCATCTTGTCCTGGGGGGGCCGAAACCGCCCTCAGAACGGGAAGCGCCTCAGCAGCGCCGAGCACAACAAAGCAGCGAGCGGCCCTGCGGCCGCGGGAGGCGGCTCGGGCCCAGCGCAGCGGACGGGGGCCCTCTAGCGAGGGGCGGTGCGGCCCCGGCTCCGCCCCGGCCCGCAGCAGCCATGGCCGGTTTGGAGCCGCTGTACGCTTGGGCAAGGCCCGCCATCTCCCGTCCGCAGGACGCCCTGGTCTGCGGCATCCACTGGGAGCTGATCCGGCACGGCTACCGCTGCCTGGGTACCGGCGACCAGGTACGGGCCGAGCCGCGCTGCGCCGCCGCGGAGGCCTGGTAGGCCGCGGTGAAGCCTCGGCCTTTCCCAGCGCCGCTCGCCGGCGCAGTGCGGCCGGAGCCGGGCGACCGCTGCCGGGGCCGGGAGAACCGGGCGGAGCCGGCGGTGTTGGGGGCACCCGGACCGGTGCGGGGTCGGAGGGGCCTCAGTACTGGTGTGGAGGTCGGAGCGGGGCTGGGGTTGTCCCAGTGTTTGGGAATCCCAGTGCTGTAGGAGGGTCCCGTTCTTGGGACAATACTGAGAGGATCCCGATACTTGGGGCGCCGAGGGTCCTGATGCTGGAGGTGGTCTGTGGGATGTCGCAGGACGAGAGATCCTAATTGTGCGATCAGTACGAGCCCGGGAAGAGAGTACAGTGCTAAGTGGAGCTTAGTGGTGAGACAGAACCCTGTAATAAAAGGCAGGTGTCCAGTCCAGTGCTGAGTAGGAAATGTATTGAGGTAATACCAGAGAGTGGAACAGTCTAGTTCTGGACCCAATGCTAAGATGGGAGTCTAGTGAATTTGGATCCTGATGAGTGTTGGGAGAGTGCCTGATGTTGGTTTTGGGAGGTAATGGGGAGTGCTGGGCACTGTCACAGCAGAGGACTCTCTCCAGTACAATAGGAGAGGACAGTGTAAGGTAGGGCCCCCCAGAAGCACTGATGTGGGGCTAGGACAGACATGATGACAGCCTTCTCCCATGCCCCAGACAGCTCTGTATCATTCTGGGGAGGTGAAAGGTGTCTGGCAATGAAGAGCATTGTCTCCTAGTCTGGATATTTGTGACCTCCTGCTCAGCAAAGACTGGTCATGTCCTCATCCCTGGCAACCAGGGATGCTGCAGGAGGCTGGCAAGCAGGCAGGGCCAGCCTGTAGGAAATACAGTCCTGCTTGTGCTGTGAAAATCTGGCAGGCATTGAGGGATCCCCTCCCACAGACCTCAGTTCTCTCCTGGAGGATCTCCCTGTGCAGCCAAGATGAGATCCCCAGCCCTAGGAGGTCATGCTGGGCTCCTGGGCAGGGTCTCGGCAGCTCATCTCTTCCATTTTAGCCAGGTCCTGATGAAAGGAAGTCAGAGCTGTTGCCTGCTGGCTGGGAAGCCAACAAGGAGGTGTATACACTGCGCTACAAGTCCACAGATGATGCCCGTGAGCTGCTGCTGAAGGCCATCACAGTGGAGGACAGTATGATCCTCAATGTCATGGTGAGCACCCATGTGTCCCTGTGGGTTTGGGGTACTTGGGCTGAAAAGAACACCAGGGGAAATTTCTTAAATCTTGGCTTTTGCTTGTTCTGCTTGGAAGTTGTGTCTGTCCCTCAGGATGGGGCAGACCCAGGGGGTGTTTTTGTGTCAGATGTGGCCCAGCGTGAAGCTGGTCAAGTTCTGGCTGTGTCAGGGCAGTGGGACAGTTGGCCTTGAACATTCCAGCACAGAAGCTGCCCTGCTTCTGTCCCTTTCCCAGCTCAGGACTTCTCTGCAGCCCCAAACAAGCAGCTGCTCCAGGTGGCCTTGCTCAGTGTTTCAGCTCTTGCAGCCTGAACTGGGGAGAGGGAACAGGGAAAATCTTGCTGTACACTGGGTTGGCTCCTAGGGATTCAGGCACAGCACAGGGACATGGCAGGAAGCAGGTGAGCCCCGTTCCTTGTATCTCAAGCCTGGGGTTGTTGTTGTAGCTTCTCTGTTCCCCATTTCCAGCTCTGCCAAGCTGGTCACTCTGCTTGACCTGTGTTTTTCCAGGATCGTAGCTCTCAGAAGGTGGCAGATGTGACCTTGGCAGTGGCCGACTACATCAACCCAGAGCACCTGGACGATTTCCACAAGTAATCTCAGTTTCCTGGTATTTTCTGCAGGAACAAATGTCTTACTGGCATGGAGAGGGGGGCAGAAATCAGGTTGGGAGGAGCTAGAGGACTTACTCCTCAGTACAAAACCAGGCCAGCCCTGAAATGTGGCCAGAACTCTGTTACCTGCCTTCCTCTGCACTTGCACAAGAGATACAGAGGACAGTGGGATCGTGGGTTGGAGCCCAGGGGAGGGCCACCCCACCTGGGAGCAGGCCAGGCCAGCACATTTATTTCCAGAGCATTGTGCTGGGTGGATGCTGCCCAGGAGTGTGCCAGCTTCAGCCACATCTGCAGTGTCATGTGCTTTCCTGCAGTGCAAACTGGTTGGGTTGGAGCAGAAGGGAGTGGCTGAGTGCCACCTTGCCCATATGAAATGGGGTAAAACTTTAGTTTCTCTGTGTGCTGTTATCCCTTCCTGTCCCCTCTGTGCTGCTAATGGGGGACATGTTTTGTGCCAGGGACACTTTGGGCTTGTCTGTCCCCTCCCCATGCCTGTCCAGCACCCCATGTCCTGGTGCCCTGGCCACCCCACCCCACTCCCTTCCCTCTTGTTGCTGCAGGGTGTACAAGAACACCGAGGAGCTGAGGACAAGAATCGCTTCAGGTATCATTGCTCCCCTTGGGGCCCCTGCAGAAAAGACCAGAAATGAGCCTGAATCCAAAGAGGACGTGCACTGGGATGAGAACCCACTCCGGCTCCCTCCCCGGCAGCCCATGGGCACAAGGGCCCCATACAGGTGAGTAAAGAGTGTGAAGCTGCTGAGAGATCCCTGTTAGAGGGGATGTGGTCCTGGCACAGCTCCCTAAACAAAATGTCAAGTCCCCATCTCGTACATACGGGATGGGGAGTGAAAAGGATCCAGACCTTCCCCAGCTGGATCAGCCTGAACACTTGGGCTTGATTTTGTTGCTGGAGAGGGTTGGGCTGTTCTGTCCTGACAGACCCAGGAGGGTACAGGCAGGTTCTGGGGCTGGGAGGTGAGGTGTGGGTAAAGGACAGTGGCCCTGCTCCTGCTGGCTGAGGGACCATCTGGGCTGGCAGAGCAAGGACACCAGGTGGGTTCCCTTATCTCACACACACACTGTGATCCCTTTTAGCTGGAAGTCAAGAGACACTGCAGTGGCTCTGCCATGTCTTCGGGACCAGCTGTGACCTCTGGCTTGTGTGTCACCCCACTGCTGTCTTCTGTCGCTCAGGGTGCAAGGGGCTCCATGCTCCATGATGAGGCCTGGGAAGACATGCTGGAGCTGGGCACTGCTCTGAAATCATGTTACTGGCATGGGTTATTGACAGGGAGATGTGTCAGCTGGCTGCAGGCCTGTCACTCCACTGTCCCCACACTCCTAGAAGTGTGACTGTGTCTCTTGCTGGGACATGCTGGAGAGCCTGGCCTAGCCCAGCACCGCTTAGGCATCCCCTGACATGGAAACTCCTGGTATACATGGGCAGCTCCTGCTCCAAGCAGTGGGAGCAACAGGGAGAACAACAGGGCTCCCTTTGTCTCATCATGCTACTGGCACATGTCAGTGTCCTCATCCAGCAACACCCTGGAGCAGGGAATGCTCCCAATTGCAGCCCCCTCATGCAGGGTTCCACAGATCCCAGGGCCCTGCAGGTGCTGCACTGTTTACCATGGCAGTGTACCCATCGGCACATGCAGCTTCTCCCCTCTTCCTGAACATTTTGCTGTGTCCTGTGTTTCAGGCCTTCCCCCCTGAGTCCCTTTGCTGTTGGTGGAGAGGACCTGGACCCTTTTGGGTGAGTATAGCTCTTGAAGCACACCCTGCTCTGCCTTTAGGGGATGTGGGGTGTTTGGAGATCACTGGAATAATATCCAGTCAAGTGTCTTGAGTGGGGGCAGTTGCTCAGTGCAAATTGTGAGGGACCAATTGACAGTTGCTAAAGCTCAATATGGTTCTAATATCATAATAAGATCCTGTCTCTTGAATAGATGATAGGTTGCAATCTGTGTCTGTTTAATAATCAGCTTGTATTCATTTAACACACAGTAATTCCTGCAGTAAATCAAAGCTGAATACGTCGTTAAGTGAATGTAAGCCTCTAATTTAAACTGTTACCAGCTGCTCTGTCTCCAGCCCAGCAGTCTGCAGAAGGGGAGGCTGAAAGCCCAGTTCACAGATTCTCAAGTCCTATTGCAAGCCTCTCGGCTGTCTGAGGCACTTGGAGAAAGGCTTGGCAGAGGCTGGGCTGTCTGAGAAACTGAGCTTCACAGATACATCCTTGATATTTGGTTTGGTCAGGCAAGGAGAACCTGTCATCTTCCCCTCCAGTTAAAAGCACACAGTCAGACAATAACCAGCTTGTGGTGGTGTTGTGGAGTGTCCTGCAGCCTAGAGGAGTCTCCTCTTTGGAACCACTCTCCTGTGGGGATGGCATTTTTTCCCCTCTTGCAAGACTTGTTTCTCCATGGGTTTGGCTAGAAATGCTAAAAGCTAAAAATGTCTCTGCTCAGCTGGAAGGAGAGGCCTGGAGCTGGCAGGACTAGAAGGAAATCTGATTGCACCAGGAGAGGAAATTCACTCTGGGGGGAGGATGTCCCTGTTTCTCTTGCTCCCTCCAGCCCTTCATCAGAGATTTCTCTGTAAATGACAAAAAAAGATGGTGAATGGAAGCAGATTTGTGCGCTGACACCTGCCAGTGCTGGAGATGGAGACCCAGATTCCCAGGAATATGCTCATGGGACCCGGCTGTCCCGGGGCACTTTGGGCAGCTGTTCTGGCCTAATGGAACTCATTAGCACGGTTGTTAATGACTTGTATGATGGCAGCAGTGTCCGGAGGCTCCAGCCGCATTTGCACAAAGCCGACCATGAGGAATGGCACTCACAGTGTGGGGCAGCTCTGAGGAGCCGCCGTGGTCAGCAAATGACTTCCAGGCAGTTCTTTGGAGAGGCCTCTGGGAGCCCAGCTGGCTCTTGCAACACTGCGCAGGGCAGGACGGGAAGCAGGAATGGGACGTGGGTCTGCAGCAAGGGCCAGCAGATCTGGTGCTTTTTGAGGGAACAGCCAGCACCTCTCCTGTGGAGATAGGCTGAACAGAGCTGGGGCTGTTCAGCCTGGAGAAGAGAAGGCTTCAGGGACACCGTAGAGCCCCTTACAGTGCCCAGAGGGGCTCCACGAGAGCTGGAGAGGGACTTCAGACAAGGGCCTGAAGTGACAGGACAAATGGGAATCGCTTTCCATTGACAGCAGGCCACGTTAGATTGGCTATTGGGAAGAAATTCTTCCTGTGAGGATGATAAGACCCCAGACCTCTGGTTGTCCAGAGGAGCTGTGGCTGCCCCATCACTGGAAGTGTTCAAGATTGGATTGGGCTTGGGACAGCTTGGTCTAGAGGAACATGTCCCTGCCTGTGGCAGGTGGTTGGAATGAAATGAGCTTTGGGGACCCTTCCTACTCAAACAATTCTGTGATTCTCAGCAGGGCTTTCTGTCTTTCTGCCATGGGCTGCCTCACTGGCTGGTCCTGGGAGCTTTCCTTCCCACATGCCCATGTGCCAGGTTAACCCTGCACATGTTCCTAAGCCCTGCATTTCTTCTCCAGTGCCAATCTAATCTCCTGCTCTGCCTTTTCTTTCTCCAGAGGTCGGAGTGGGGGAATGATTGTGGATCCTCTCCACTCTGGCGTCCCGCAGCCTGGCATTGACCCATCTTCAGGCATCCCGGGACGGCTTCCCCCAGGAGCTGTTCCACCAGGCGCCAGATTTGACCCCTTTGGCCCCATAGGAATTGGGCGACCTGGGTAGGTCCTTGGCCAGGCTGGTATTCCAGCCTGCTTCCAACCTGCTGCTGGATCCCAGCTCATCCCTGTTGCTGCAGGCCTGAGCTCTCACTTCTGTTTGACTCTGCTCTGAATTTTTTTCCAGGCCGGATCCTGACCACCTTCCCCCTCCAGGCTATGATGACATGTTCATGTGAGGAGTCACCAAGTGGCTGCTCATGAACAAATCTTCTGGGGAGCAGGGTCACTCTGCCTCTTCACTCCTCGTCTGATGGACGTGATATTTCCAGCAGCATTTTCCTTCTCTCTGTTTGGGGACACATTCCCATGTGTCCCATCAGCTATAAAGGCTTCCCTGTTTGCAGAACAGAAGAGGAGGCAGTAGTAGGTCATTTCTTTCTCTGCTCCTCTGAGGGTGCCCAGCTGTTTGCACCTAGCAAGGTGGGAGTGTGGGGTGTGGTGCTCTGGGAACAGCCTGGGTGCTGTGGGATTTCTCCTCTGCTTCTCTGGGGAGGCAGAGCTTGCTGCCGGCATCCCACAAGTGGTGGGTGTGAGGAGGGAGCTGCTCCTTGCTGCTTCTCTGCAGGAAACCACAGCAACCTCCTGAAGGGGACAGCTGGAGTGGGCTCCCCACAGAGTGGGTTTCTCTCTTGCTCTGTATCTGGGCAAGGTGCTGACTGAAGGGCTCGAGAGCCCAACCCACAGGATCTCCATGGACAGACCCCCAGCAGCAGCTGGGTGGATGGCTGTGCCTGCTGGCTTTGAAGAGCAGCACCAAAAAAGCCTTTGATGTCCATGAGAGGAGACACAGATTGAATTCCTGGCTCACCTTGCCCCTCTCTTCCCTGAAGCCATGGCATTTTTCATTCCTGGGGTGTCTGTGAAGCCCTGGAGGCAATGTGGTGATGGGTGCCCCACTGGGCACTGCATGGATCTGGAGTAAGAGAGAGGGAGCTTTGCAAAAGAGGTTTCTCAAACACGTTTTACTACTGCCAGGCTTGTGTGTGGCTCTGCCTGGCTGGCTTGGGGAGAATGGATGAGATCTGCTTGGCTCAGACTCCTGAGCTCTCTCTAGAAGCTTCCCTTCCCTACAGATTCCTCAGCTCAGTTGATTTTGGGCCTGCAGCTCATCTCTCCATCAGGGGCTCACTCTGTTTTTCTTCTCGTGGTTTGATCTCTTGGAAAAATGTTTATGAGACTGAAATAAAAACCTGACAACAGTGTTCTGCTGGTGCTTAGTGGGGTCGCCCCTCTGTTCCCTACTGTGCAAAGAGAAGCCCCAGAGCCCTTTCGGAGGCAGAGGATCCACACTGGGAACCCGCTTTGTACCTTCCCCTGAAAAGCAGCGCTCTTCCAAGACGATGTAACTGTATTAGGAAAATGAAGTGAACAGCCCAGCGCTGCTCCTGCAGTAATTGCCTCTCCAGGGCATTGAGTGCTGTTGGAACACTGCACGCAGCTGCGTTGGCAGAAATAAAAAGGGGGAAGGGATCCCCCCATCTATCTCTTTTCCCAAAAGGCTTTTCCTTTTTAAAACCTCTTTGCCTACAAATGCAGTTAATAAAGCTGTGTTATGGTGTGTGCCACCCTGGGCCCTGAACATGTGGGAGCAGGCAAGACCAGCTGGAGAAATCTGGTGCTGGGAGCAGTTGGAGCATCCCTTGCATCTCCCCAGGGCTCATGCATAGAGCCCCATTCGTGGAGGGGCTGGTTCTGAGCCCAGACCCACTGCATTACCCAGGGATTTTTCAGGCGAACTCCCAGCTGTAGACCCACGGGTGGGCTGTGGGCAATGCCTGTGACCAGAGCAGCATGGGGGGATGGAGAGAGATCCCAGGGCTCCGTGAGGCCATTGCTCTTGCTTGTCCCCTCCGGCTTCTGGGACAGCCTGCGTATCCACGGCTTCGTTCCAGGAGAAAGAAGCTCCCAACGTTGCTGCTGGGGTTGAGAGACTGGATGGGGAAGAGGAAACAGCTTTGGCCTCATCGAGAGGCCCTCTCTGCAGGGGGCGGCTGTTTTCTCTGCCTGAATTAATCATGTTCTGCGACCTACCAGGAGGGAGAGACGCAGCCGGCTTTGATGGGGCTAATTAAAGCGAGTCAGCGCGGGGAGAGGCTGCGGCAGGGCGAGGAACCGGCTTTTGTCTGCAGCGCCCGGCCCCGGCGGGTCCGTGCTGTGCAGCTGGGAAACAGGTGGCAGAGGAGGGGAGTGGGTTCCAAAGGGGACAAGTGTCTGCTGCAGGCCTTTGCCTGAGCCTCTGGGCTCCTAGGGCTGAGCCATCCACTCTCCAGAAAGGATGGGTAAAAGGAGGCAAGGATCCTCCTCTTAATGTCACAGAATAGTGGGAACAGGAGACTGTCCCCACAGCTAGCTTTGCTGCCACCAAAGGAGCTGGAGCATGGCAGAGGTGGCTCCTGAGGACCAGTGATCCCAATCACATTCCTTATTCTATCTGGAGGGCTTGTGGCCAGCACAAACCCCATTTCCTGAGAATTTCTGGGGGGCAGCTGCCTCCACTGCGAGCTTGTTCCGCAGTGGCTGTGAGGGCCAGGTCTCCCTTCAGCAGGAGGCCCTCAGCCATGCGTCCCTGTCCCCAGCACTAGTGTTTCTGCCTTAAGCGACAAGAAACATTAACATGCACGGGAGCACAGTAACACACCCCACGTTAATTTTTATGAGGAAGCTGCGAGGAGTGGCTGGGTCTGGGTGTGCGGTCTTGGCACAGGCTCAGCCTCCCTCCTCCAGCAGCAGCACTTCCACTACAGGTTTGAAGAGAGGCGCTGGATTATTGGTAATGGCTCAGGATCCCCAGAGAGTCCTTCAGGCCATCTGCCAGCCCGCCCAGCCCACAGCACCTGCCTGCATGTTCCCAATGGGATGGCAGAACCCCCCTGGCGTCACTAATTACCCTGCAGCCGCTGCTACATCCCTTGGATCCTGGGTACAGGAAAGCCGTGTGTGTGTGGCCCAGCAGGAAAACAAAACAGCCCCCGTTATATGGAACTGGGAAAAGCATGCTGAGCCCTCCCTGCTTGCTTTGCTCACCCCTGGCACAAAGAAAGACACCCCGAAAACACCAGCACTGGGGAGAGAGCCATTGACCGTCATTCCACTCAGGCTGCGCAGCATCAGCCTTTCCCAGCCAGATTTTTCTCAGCACTCTGAAATATTTTGGATTGCTTCCTACTACTCCCCTGCACATTAAGCACCACATGCCAGTGCCTCTTTCCCAGTCCCTGCCAGAGTGATGAAGGGACAGCCAGGTCAGACAGCTCCATGTCTCTCTGCCACAGCCACCCTACACCTCAGCCTAGGTAAAAGATCTTGTACACAACCTGTGTACAAGATCACATCCCAGCCCTGGAATTCTCAGTGGGGAATCTTCTTTAATGGCACTCCTTCCTTGACACAGCTTGTTCATTGTAAATATATCTCCCTCCATGTAGAGGCTTCCCCCAGTCCTGCAGGGACTCAAGGCACAGTCCAGCAATGTGCTGACAAAGCAGTAACAGCCCCTTCCCGCAGTTTCTTGAGCAGCCTCATGCCCTAATCCATGGGAGTATTTCTTGCGCTCGCATACAGCAGGTGCTTAGCAGCTGTAACCTTCACCAGGCTCAGCTTTTCACCCTGAAAACACTCCTTCCATCTTATTTAA
The DNA here is from genome assembly GCF_009819655.1 of Sylvia atricapilla. NCBI lineage: Eukaryota > Metazoa > Chordata > Aves > Passeriformes > Sylviidae > Sylvia > Sylvia atricapilla. The sequence goes on from NC_089155.1 coordinate 7,736,765, forward strand.
AGCAACAAAAAAGGGATAAGGATGATTTCTTCATCTAACGGGTTTATTTTTCTAATCCAGAAATGCAGGGCCAGTGCAGAATTGCAGGAGGGACATCTGCCTCTCAGGGCACAGCCTTGCTTGGGAAGACTCAGAGCTCCCCCTTTCTCCCTTTCTTCTCTTCTTCCCTTTCCTTCCCTCTCTTCCCTCCCTCCCACGGCATCATCCCCCCACTCCAACCTAGAACCGCTCGGTGACAGCCACAATGACATTTCAACCCCCCTGCTCTCCTTGCACCCTTCATTTGGCCCCTCAGGCCCTGATTAAAGCCATTTGTGCCAGGGCTGTTTGGGACATGCGATGCTTGTTTGGGGACAGTGAGGCACAGCCACCCATTTCCCTCCAAGTGTGGTTTCATCCTAAGGAAAAGGTGCCTGGGTGCCAGGATTGCAGGTGTGAGGTGATTCAAGGTTGTTTCCTGGCATCCTACAATAAATACAGAGCGTGGCTGGTGATATGACAGGGAGAGAGGCGTGTGGCACGTGGCTCTTCGCAACAGCAGGAAGAATAATCTGTGAAGCATTATATGGAACCACAGGGCAAAGGACACCATTCCCAGCATACAAGGAGACACTGGAAGCCCTGGAATAAAATGCTACCCAGGCAACCAGATGTAAAAATCACTTTTCTTTGTGTCAGGCTGTCTGGAGGGATTTGTCCCTGGCTAAGAATGTCTGAAGTGGGTAGCTTATGGAATGGATTGAAAACTGGTGGCAGTTCATGATAAACAGCACCTTTTGTGGGTCTGCTTTTTCCAGTGGGATAATTATTTCCCTTTCCCAGCACATTGCTCATAGCCATTTCTCTTTCCACAGAACATTGTGCTTTAATGACGCTTCATGTTTAATTCCCGAGATGCAATTTTGCCTTCACACCACAGACAATGGCCCTTGAATAAGCAGAAAGGCCAGCATAGGGACACCCCAGCAGCAGCACTGCCAGGCCAGTGTGGAACATGGCCACCACGTCACCTCGAGGCACTGAAAATCATCCACTCTCTTCTGTATGAAGCACCATGGTTTTTGAAGAGGCCATTCCAGGGCTGCTGGTGGTAACAGGATGCTTGGCACGGTGCAGACATGTGTCCTGGCCTTCATCCTGCTGTGCAGAATAGGGCTGGTGGGGTGTGAGGGCTGGGGGGTGGCAGGGGGCTGGACCCCACCCCATGGGTGGTGGGCATGCTTGCTGCCTCCTCTTCTGCCCAAAGCAGTGCAAGCACCAGCTCTGTGCCAGAGTTTTACAGGAAACTATTGCTAAAAATGGTCACTGATGGCAGAAACAGATCTGTCGGGAAGAGCAGTCAGGTCCTGGCAGTGGGAAGGAGCTCAGCCTCACATTCACCCCAGCCTGCAATCGACCATGGCACAGAAATCCCACTGTTGCCTTGACTGTGCCACTGCCATGATGCTGGTGGCAGGATCCCATCCAAGAAGGTGCTGGGAGGCGACAGGAGGTCCCAAGGCCATGCTGTCCCAGTGCTGGTGGTGGGGAACAACCCAGGCCAGGGCCATGCAGTCTGCCGGAGTACCCCAAAGCCTCATCAGTCCAGTGCTGCTGGGCCAGAGCACCATTCAAGAAGGGTTCAAGGAGGTGAGAATGGTGGCTGAAGGCTGGAGTGGGTGAAGTTTCACCCAATGATATCGGTGTTGGAGTGCAGCAAGAAGACCCCGTTTCTGCCAGCGGCGGGGGGTCCCTGGGGTGCGCACGGCTAGGAGCCGGGCCCCTCGGGGAGCTGGGGTGGGGGGCTCAGCTGGCTCTCGAGCAGCGCCCGCGTCCCTTCAGCTGATACCCTCCTCAGCCGCAGCCGCACCGACCCATAGGTGCCACCGGTGCGGCGGGCGGCCCGGGCGCGGCGGCGGGCGGCGGCGGCGGCCAGCAGCAGGGCGGCGAGCAGGAGCCCGCCCAGGGCCAGCAGCGCCAGCCCGGCCACAGTGCAGCGGTCGAGGCGGGCGCGGAGCCGGGCTGCCCGAGCCTCCAGCCGCTCCATCTGCCGCGCCGGCACCGTGGGGTCGGGCCGCGCCGCCCGCGGAACGGCCCCCGCCAGCACCACCAGCGCCGCGCCGCCCAGGGCGCAGCCCAGCGCCAGCGCCAGCCCCGGGCCCGCCGGCACCGGCCCCCCCGCACCCGCACCAGCCCCCGCGCCCGCGGCCGCCGCCTCGTCCGGGCTCCGCAGCTCCGCCGCCCGCGGGGACGCCATGGAACCGCCGCTGGCCTCCGCTGCCGAAGGTGAGCGGTCGAACCGGGACGGGATGTTCCTCTGGGTCGGAGACGGGTCCCTGAACCGGGACGCTTCCCCAAACCAGAGCCGAACCTCGCGGGCGGGATGCTTCCCCTCCCCGGAGTCGCTTCCCCTGAGCAGGCTGCCAACCCCACCCCGCAGGTCCCCGAACAGGGCTGCTCCTTCTCCTGGGATCCCGCTTAGCCGAACCGGGCTGCCTTCGGAGCTGAAGCCCCGCCCGGTCTGTCCCCCTTGTCCGGAGCCGACCCCCAGACCGGGCTGTTTCCCTTCCCTGAACCCGGCACCTGTCTCTCTGAACCGGGTAGTCCCACCTGGCTCTCCCCTTCCCAAACCAGGCTCCCACCGCGCCACCCCCACCTTCCCGAATCCGTCTGAAATCCCCTGTGGGAACCCGTGTCCCTGTGACTCCACTAAACTGCCCCTCACCGGATCCTCCTTTCCCTCCGGGCTCTGCCCTCCGGTTCCCTGCTCCCACACCGGGCTGTGGCCCCGCTCCGTGCACCGGGCTCCGCTCCCGCTTCTCCCGCTCGGTCTGCCCTCCCCGCCGATGCCCGCACCGAGCTGCCCCGCTTCCCTTCCCGGTCCCCCGCGTCGGGCTGCCTACCCCCGCAGCCTCCCCGGCTCCCCGGGCAGGTGCCGGTGCCGCCGCGGGGCGGGCGGTGGGTGCCCCGAGCGGCGGTCGCGCACGGCCGCTGCACGCACACGCAATACACGCGTACGGGGGGCACACACATGCACACGCCCGGGTGCATACCGGCACCTGCTGTGCACGTACCCTCTGCAAATGGGACCCCTCTGTGCATCCCCCTCCACAGCGCCGGGACCCTCCGTGGGCACCCCGGGGGGGCTGCGTGGGGAGGGGCTTTGGAGAGGACAGAGCAGCACGGTCGGTTTTGTGTGGGGTCTGCCTGGAGGACGTGCCCCCACAACCAGCACTCCCCTGTGGGACCCGAGGCGGAGCTGGGCTGCGGACCCTGGGGCTGCAGCATGAGCATCCCCAGCCCCAAAGAGGGCAGAGAGAGGCCCCATATGGACGTTGCCCAGCCCGTCCCCAAATTCCCAGGGAAAGTGGGTTTGACCTGAGTTTAGGCTAGGTATGATATGCCCCAGCCTGGGACAGAGGAGCTCCTGGCCCCTGTGGTCCCACCACAATCCCACTGCAGTCCCATGGCATAATGTCCGCCCCTTCACACACACACGCACGCACACACACACACACACACACACAAACACGTTATTTATTCTGTTTTTCCCAGAGCATTCATGTCAGTGCATGCACTCTTCTTCTCCCTCACCTGGCACTAGACCCAGGCACGTGCCCCAGCAGTGACCTGCTGGCAGCCACACGCTTTCCCTCGTTTGTTAATACGACGTGGTCTATTTCCACATTTGGAGCAGTGCCTGGAGATGTGGATGTAAATCCCAGCAATAGCGGGTGGGCTGCTGACAGCTGCCGGGAAGGTTTGTCCGTCACATTGCCATTCCCTTCAACACCTTCACATGCTTTCAGCATCTCCACAAACACACCCGGTGCTGCAGGCACTGGGTGAGCTCAGTGCAGGGGCTGCAGGGATGTCCTTTGTGCCCTGTACCGTGTCTCCATCATGTCCAGAACCCTGTCCCTGTCCACAGTGCGTTCCTCTGCAGCTGCACTGGGCTACGCCTGTAGCTACACCTATAGTGTCTGGGCAGTGCTCTGCATGGAGATGTCAGATGGGTCTCCTGCCACCTATGTCATGCCAGGGCAAGGATTTTCTCTGAAGGCTCTGTTAGATACAGTTAAATGGATGAAAAAGGGTCAGAGAGTTTTAGCGGATGCCACACAAATAAAGAGCTGCATTTGTGTTTTCTGAGGGCTGGACAGGTGCAACACAATCCAGTCCCAGCACCTATCGAGGCACAGTGTCTATCCATGATGCTGACTGGAACCCTCTATACCAACACATGGGGCACCTCCAGTCTCTGAGCTGCACTAGGGGCATGGAGCTGCCATGGCAGGGGGCTTGGGAGGAGTTGATCTGTAAGGTGTCTTCCAACCCAAACCATTCCGTGACTCTATGAAATACAGAAGCTTCCCACCACAGTGTCCCCAGAGATGCAGCCAGAAGTGGGCCGAGAAAGAAGCAGAATTAAAAATAAATGTAAGTGCATCCTGCCATGTTAACTACATTTAGAGAGACTTTAGTACCAACCCACTCTGCAGGAAGGCAGGAGATGCTTGGAGACAAGTAGGTCATGGGACACAGGTTGTCCCAAATCAGCAGGGAAAGATGGATTTGGAGCAGGCAGGCATATCGCTGTGAACAGATGGGCAGGAGCAGATCTGCTGCCTCACCATCGCCAAATTCCCTAGGAAGACAGAACTGCCACCAGTTTGCTCCTGAGCAGAGCTGTGGTCAAGCCCTCTGTTCTGGAGCACCCAAGCTGTGTGTCTGTGCATGCACCCAGGGATACCAAGGCCAGGAGCCTGGCCAGGATGGGGATTTGTGGGTCAAAAGCAGAGGCATGCATGCCGTGGCTCCCACCTGCCCTCATACAGGGACAGGGCTAAGCCTGCTGTGGGGTCAGGGCTGCATGCTGTCTGGGGGGCTGATCCTGCACCCCAATCCCACAGCAATGCTTGAGAGGCCACCTGTGATGGATGAGGTGGAGGGATGTATCCTGCTGGCATCACTGCTTGCACTGTGCTTCCCCAGGATCCCACTGCCATTGCTGGATGGGAGCTGGAGGGGATCCCAGACTTTTGAAGGGGCCTCAGGGTAGCCCAAAAACTTTCCCCAGCCTGATCCCGAGTGGCTGAGCATGCGGCTGGGGACTGGCAAAGGCCACTCCATCCCCAAGGTGCTGGCACTAAGGGAAGGGGATGAGAGACTGAGACAGCCAAGATCTGTGCTGCCAGCGCAGGAGCAAAGAGAGGAGGGAGACAGCCAAGGTCAGAGGGAGCACTGCCAAAATTCACAATGAAACTGCAGGAGTGCTGGAGGGGAGAGACAGACGATTTGGAAAGAAAAGGAAAGAGGAGGGAGGGAAGGAGTCTGGGAGATGGAGCAGGGTGAAGGAGCCAGACGGGGAACCAGAGATGGGTACATGTCATTCCTCAGATGAAATGATTGAAACATGGATGAGAGGGACCGCAAATGGGAGCCTCAGGCAGGCAGAAGACAGAAGGAGTAGGAATGTGATGGAGCTAGACAGGCTGTTTGGCTCTGTTCCCAAACACAGCCCTGTGCAGCAGAGCCTTGGGGAGTGCACAGCTGTCTGGTGCCCACTGTCAGTGCTGACCCCCATCCAGCCTCACCACCGAAGTGAAGTTTCATTCCTGCCTCCTTAGCATTCACAGCATCCCACAGCAGAGAGCTCAAGGTGACTCGGAGGTCAGGGAAAAAGCAGCCGAGCAGTTCAGTTGCTGGCTCTACATCATCAAGAAATCCAGCAGTTTTGAGAGGTGTCCAGCGCATCACAGCCTCCCTGCCTGTCACTGCCAGTCCCTGTGTACCCCAGACACAACATCCCAGTGTGCCCCATGGATCGGGGATAGTGGGGATCCTGATCCAGCAAACTGCTTCTGGGAGCTGTTGCCACCAGCAAGGCAGGCAAGGCTGGACATCAGCATTGGTGCTGGGGAGGGCTGGAGCTGCACAGTGGGCATAAGTGAGGGTGGTTCCCCTCTTGCAGGGCATGGAGTTCCTGGACAGGTTTGATTCCCTGCGAAAGCAGTGGATATCTGCTCTGGGGCTCATGGGAGGTTCCTCCAAGTCCCCGTTGGGGATACACCACTCCAAGGATGGTTTATAGCAAAAAATCCCTCTCCATCCCCAAACGTCTGAGCCGCAGCCCAAAGGCAGCTGGAGGGATGGAGTCCTGCGTGCCACTACGACCAGCTGCAGAGCCGCTGGGAAGAGGCTCAGCACTTTTCTGGTGATAATTAAGATCTCGTTATCTTCAGCTAACACCAGGGACACAGGGAAAACCACAGGTGCCTTGTGAGATGGCAACAGCCGATACTCCGGGCTGTGCCTGAGAGCAACGGGAGCTTCGCTGTGTTCTGCCTGAATATAAAGCATGGAAAGCACAAAGCAGAGGGTGACAAACTATTTTTTTTTCCTGGCTGGTGACGCCTAAATGTGCAAACATACTGTTTTCTCTCAGGGGTGGCTGGAATTGACACAGATGGATGGCTGTGCATCTTTTGCCTTCACCCTCTGCACAGAGGTCCGACCTGAGGCTCTGGGGGTTTTGTTTGTTTGTTTGTTTGTTTTGTGGTTTTTTGTTTTCTCTCTCTCTCTCCCTCTCTCTCTCTCTCTCCTTTTTTTTTTTTTTTTTTTTTTTTTTTTTTTTTTTTTTTCCTCCCTTGTTTGTTTGTTTCTGGCTTTTTTCTTCTGCAAATTTGCTCCACCAGGGGAGTTTTATCAGACGTGTCTGGAGCCACGCAGGAGCTGCTCACCTGCAGAGAAAGAGATGGGGCGGTGCCTGCAAACGGGCTCTTAGAATGTCAAGGGTGAAAGGGGTTGGGAGGAGAAGAGAAGGGGAGGGGAAGACAAGGAGAGGAGAGGAAGGAGGAGAGGTGGATGGGGAGAGTGAGATTGCCCTCCACTCTCATGAATGAGGGGTGCGGCACCGTGCTCCCGGGCATCTGTGGATCTGCCGCTGGGCCCCAGGAAGGAGCAGGGCGCCATTGACCGCGGCAGGTCCCCGCCGAAGGCTCGGGGCCGTGGCGGGTGGACACGGGCCCTGTGGGGGCTGCCCCACGGCGCCTCCCCGCCCCCGCTGCGGCCTGAGGAGGGTCTGCCGGCCCCGCCGAGCGCCTTCAGCGCCTGATAATCCCCTTCGCTCCTCGCAGAGCCGAGCGGGGCTCTTCATCCCCCCCGGGGCTCCTCATCCCCCCCGGGGCTCCTCAGCGGCCGGCTGCGCCCATCCGTCCCTCAGGATCCCGCTAAATCCAACACGCCCCTCCTTGGCATTGCTCAGGCCTGCTGTTCCCTCGGATCCCGCTAAATCTCCCTGTCCCCTCAGCGTCTTGGTCATCACCCCATCCCCTCAGGTCCTGCTAAACCCTCAGGGCCTCAGGCACTAAATCCACCCTGACCCACGCCCTGAGGATCCCGCCAAATCCCCCCTGCCCTCTGAGGGTGCCGCTAAATCCTTTCATTCCCTCGGTGCTCTCAGGGTTGTCCCATTCCCTCAGTGCCCAGCTGGGTGATCCCAGACCATCTGGATCCTACTAAATTCTCACATCCCCTTAATATCTGCCTGGGTGCCCTGTCCTCTCAGATCCCATAAATTGTCTCAGTGCCTGGTTGTGTCCCCCCATCCCCTCAGACCCCACTAAATTCCCCCTTCCTCACAGCACCCAACTCATCCTCTCAGATTCCACTAAATCCCTAATCCCACTTGGTGCCCCAGGACCCATCTCCTGTTGCAAGGGGAAGAGCTCAGGGCATTCTGTCAGGGCTGCCCTGACACCTTTGGCCAGGCACCATGTTCTACGTCAATTTGCTCATCAACAAGCGGGGGCCGCTGGCCAAAATCTGGCTGGCTGCCCACTGGGAGAAGAAACTTACCAAGGCACATATCTTTGAGTGCAATTTAGAGGCCACCGTACAAAAAATCCTCTCCCCGAAGGTAGGCTGTGGCATGAGGAGGGATCTGGAAAGTCCTAGGGTGGAGGTGTTGATCTCTTGTAGAGAAATCTGTTATTACTGTGTAATATTTTAACGTTTTTGCCAAAAGTAGAAACTCCTGAACAACTTTTTTCTTTTGTTATTTTTAATCCTCACAGTTTGCTATTGCTCTGCGAACCTCGGGACACTTACTCCTGGGGGTGGTGCGGATTTACCACAGGAAAGCAAAGTACCTCTTGGCAGACTGCAGTGAAGCTCTGACCAAAATGAAGACAGCCTTTCGCCCAGGTGTACACAAATTGCAGCATTTTTTTATCTATGTCCTTTACAGCTCTCATTTTAAAAGTTAATTTTTGGATATTTCTGGTAAATTTCCATGACTGACCCCAAAGGATACTGAACATTATAGTGCCTACTGCTGGTGTTGAGTCTGACTTAACCTAGTGCAATTTCAGGTCTTTGACTCCCTTAACAGAAACAGTACCTTAAGTGGGCTTACAAGAAGATGCTTGAGTTCAGCCTCCGTTGCTAGATAATTAATTTTAATTTCTGATGACACCAACAACATGTCTAACAGTGTCAGTGCCAGACCTGACTGTGTTTTGAGCTCTAGCCATGTAGACAGGGAGAAGGGAGCTGAGATAACTGGAGCCTTTTCCAACAGGCTCTGTGTTTGTCGTTCTTGGGCAATAAATGGGAAGCACTGCTGTCTAAAAAAAGCCTGAGAACACCACTGTCTACTGCCATTTTTAATGTGCTTTGTGACCTGGTCTGTTTGCAAAATAGTGAATAATTCCTCTGCATTATTCTCAAGGATATGATCACAGAATTAGAGAATCACAGAACCATTTAGGCTGGAAAAGCCCTCCAAAACCCAGCCCAACTGTTCACCCAGCACTGCCAAGGCCATCACTAAGCCATATCCCCAAATACCACGTGTCTTTCAAATCCCTCCAGGGATGGTGACTCCAGCACTACCCTGGGCAGCCTGTGCCAGGGCTTGAAAACTCTTTCAGTGAAGAAAATTTCCTTAATATCCAGCTGAAATCTGCTGGCCACAACTTGTGACTATTTTGGTGATAGATCCTGTAGCAACTTGGAGAGCACCACACAGCTCAAGAGCACACAACAGTCAGCATTGTGGCAACAGAGACTTTACCTAGATAAAAGGGGGGAGAAAAATCTCAGCAGAAGTGATAAAATGCTGAAAGAGGCTGTTCAGGGATGCTGTGAAATCTCCATCAGCAGAAATAGTCAAAAGTGATCTGACTTTGAAATTGACCCTGTTATGAGCAAAAGGTTGGGTTGGATGACCTTGAGAAATCCTTCCTCACATGAATTTTCCCAGGATTCTCTGATTCCCTAGTAATTGCAGTCTGACTACATAATTATTGCTGGATGCTGGAGAACAGTTATGGAGACAGAGCAGAGGAAAGGAAAACACAGTGGTTCACTTGCAGTGCTGTGAAAGACTCTGGCCTAAAAGTCAGCTGGGACTGACTAAAGCAGCTGTTCACCAACACAAGTGCTTACATATTTCAGGTCCTGTTGCAGCAGACTCTTTTGTATCTGTAAAAAACAGACCATCTTAAGGACGTGGAAACTGAAATTCCACTTTTGGGTGCCTAAGCTTTACGTTTCTGTGATTTAGAATGGCAACAGCCCCTCCTTGACAGGTTTATAGGCTTATTACACCTACATGGGAGACAACACTACTTTTATTTTATTGATACTTATTTTGTTATGTTGTCTGTTTATTTCAGGGCTTCTTGACCTTCCAGAAGAGAACTTTGAGGCTGCTTATCAGTCCATTACACTGCCTGAAGAATTTCATGATTTTGAAGCACCACTACCAGATGTAAAGTAAATGCTTCCCTAGTTTTTATTCATTCTTATAGTGTTTTCAGAAGTAAAAGCTATACTTGCTGTTATCTGATCAAGACACAGATTGGGTTGTTTTGATTTAATAACTGAATTCTCCTAAGTTCTGGTCTCTACAAGGCTACAGCCACAGGCGTTCTGCTTTGGTTGCTTTCCTCAGTCCTTTAATCAACAGACCTTCACAATGAAATAATGTCTTGAACTTAGACTTCAGGATTTTAAATTGTCTGAGTGAAGGATGCAAACAGCTTTCTGAACCTCAAGAGAAGAGATAAAAAATTAGTATTAATCCTGAAAGATGTGGCCAGTAACCGCACAGTGTTGCACTGTTCCAGTGGGTAACTTAATTTTGTTTCTGCTCCACTGCTCTCTGAGTCTGGGATGTTTTATCTGCAATAGTCAGCCTGGCTCCTGAGAAAAAGCCAGCATATTTCTTAGGCTTTTTTGACACAAAGCAGCATTAATGTAGAAAACTGATAAAAAGCAGGAGCCTAAGTCATGTTTCTGATGGCTCTGATGCCCTGAAGGTCCAGGACAAGAGATTTCCACCGAGGATTGCTCTGTACCTCCTCATAAATATGGTTTGATGTGATCAGTAAGAGTTTATTATTTTCTAAGTACAGCTGCAATATAATACACTTTATTCAAGTGTCTCAGTGTGCTGACTCTGTAAAGGTATTTTCTCTGCCCGCCCAAAGAGTTGTGTCATTTGATTTAAACGATGTTTCACTAATTAGTTGCCTTCTGACAAGGTAGATATACAAAAACAAAATCACAAAACCCCAAGTATACTTGCAAAAGAGAGTGGAAATATATGGGGGCTTGTAATAAAATGTCAGGATTGAAGGCTGTTTAGAAACAAGTTTTCACATTCCAGCTGAATGCTCAGTGGGTTTCAATTCACCCTATATATTTTTTTAATATTTTTTTCATCAGGGCCATTGATGTTGCTGAACATTTTACCTTGAATCAGAGAAGAGCTGAAGAAATCACACTTGCAGAGGATTATGAAAGCAGTATACTTCTCTGTGATAGAAACTTTGGTGAGAGAAGTTGAGAAATTGGAAGTATTTCATGAGAAGTGTGTTTTCTGTGAAGCTTTTATGTGAACCCTTTCCATGTGTGAAAAAGCTGTGATTAAAAGTGCATTTGTTTCCTGCTTTTGCTGATTGGGGCCTATCATGATGCCTTAGGTTTAAAATTTTGTGTAAGCAATATAATCTGGTGTCAGAGACTAGGAACCAAACCAAATGTTGCCTGCTTTTACTAAATTAGATAACATTGTTTATTGTTTATTCCATTTGAGGTATGGGATGTCTCACAATCTTTTAAAAATTACTTTAAAAAAATTAGGAAACTAACAAATCTAGGTTTCCAAAACTCATGCAGATGAGGGATCAGGAACTGTGTGTTCCCTCAGATGAAGAAGCAGATGCACTGAGGAGACAGAGCTTCTTTGAGGGCAGTGTCCTGACGAGCAGTAACAGTCTGGTGGCCGATCCCAACTCAGCCAGCACCAGCGGAGACAAATCTGTGCTGCACGAAGATGTTTACTGCTTCCAGGATGACCATTTTGGGGATGAGGATGATGCTGCAGATATGATTGGTAGGGTTTGCCACAGGCAAACAGAATAAGTTCCATTCCAAATGTTTTTATTCTTACAGGAAAACAGTCAAGACAGCATGAAAGCGATTGTTGTCAAACATAAATTCTGTGTTATTTGTTGTTTTCATACGTATTTTTTTCCTACCTGTCACTAAATCTGTGATCACTTAGAAACTGCCAAATCAAATTGATTTAAAGGCTGTATTTCATTATTTTAGAATTAAAGACATTAAATTTAGTTAGCATTAGGCTTAATGTTTAACAATTTAATTTCTATTTTCAAAGGTGAAATAGTGCAGCATTTTTATCCTTACTGTCATAATAACAAAAGCAGCAAAGTAGCTTCTACATCATTATGGCTTAGAGTATTTATATAAACCTTACAGATTGATACCTGTTAACACTATCAAGGCCATAATTTTCAAAAAAAAGGTGGAAATCTCAAACTTGGGACTAATCCCCTCCTTTGTGTGCTGTTGCAGACAGCTGTATCACTGACGGCCATCTGCAGAAGCTGAGCTTGCTTTCTTTGCAGAGTATTAACCTTGACTAACATTAGGCTGTATCAGGCTATTTCATGACTTCTAAGGCTTAGAATGATTAGAACTATGTGTTTTGTATTTAAGAAATCCTGTTGAGGGATGAGCAAAATGCCCTAGATAAAGACATTCTTGATGTGGAGGAAGCACGTCCTTTGTCACAAGATCTGCCAGAGAACAGCACAGCCAGTGAGTTTGCAGTGTCTGCTCCATCTCACATAAACCCTCTGTTCCTGTGTTAATGCCTAATGTCACTCACATTCAGCTTTTTGTAGTGTCCTTGTGCCTTTTCCTTTCTTCATTTATTTTGCCTTTTTTCTCCCCCTAAACTGCTTCATCCACCATTTTAGGATAATTTTATTTGATTTAGGGATTCCAAATATGTAACTTGACATTGCTTAGAAACACCTTCATGTGACATCCTGTTGGATACGCTGTTGGTCCACCCTGCTGCTCACAGTGTGATGTCCCTTTTGAGGGGGAAAGCAACCCAAATAAGGCTGTTCTGTAACAGTGAACTTTCCTAGTGAGAGCTTTAAAGGTCTTTTCCAACAGAAACAATTCTGTGCTTCTATATCTGGCTTCATGTTTCTGTGACAAATGACACTTAAGTAGCTCATAAAGGTGTTGTTAATCTTCTTTTGGTTTGATGTTGATGAAAGAAATTAAGCTTTGATAACTATTTCAGAGAAAAATTTGCTCTCTTAAATCCTTACTTCCCCATCAGAGTGTTAGTTTAAAACAGAGAATTCTGGAACAGCTTTAAAGGGATAGAGTGGCTCTTGCCTCTCCTTGCTCTATTGCTGGTGCTGCTTGTTCCTTTTCTGTTGACAGAAATGTCCACATTACCATGCACTTGCCTGGACTGGAAACAGATAGGGATTGAAACTAAACACCTTTGCCCCTAAACACTTTCTGTTGTGTGGGTTTTTCTCCAGATCAGTTCTTCTGTCTCTGTATGGCCTGGTCATTCTGGGATCAGTGAAGGGAAGTGTGCAGGGCAGAGTATGAGAAGGAACTGGTGAACATAAGTGAGATTATAAACAAAACTACAGTTTCCTATTTCTCACTGGTTTTGTCTGGTGTCATTCTCTGTCGTGTGATTGAGAACATAGTCCATATTGTAATTTTTTCTTTTATTTGGGTTATTTGCTGGGTTTTCTTGCAGTTGAGTCCAACTGTGCAGACACCATGGTTAAGGATGTAAATCACACAATGAGTGAGACAACCATTCTGCTCCAGGATGAAGAATTTGTGCTTGAACCAGTTGATGATACAGGTCAGAAGTTGATCAGTTTCTGAGGAATGTTTGCATTAACTAGGTTTGGTTTGCTTCTTAGTAGTAAAAATACTTGCAAATATAGATTATTCCCATCTTAGATTTCATCTGCTCCTGCTATCAGAGTTCCATTTTACGGTACGTATTATACAAACCCAGGTTCAGGTTATTTATCTCAACTGCCTAAATTTCTGCTTGCAGTTGCTTCCATGTAGCAAGTCAAGTTTTGTTGCTCTTCAGCTCTGGTAGCATTGCAAGCTTGGCCTCAGGGGTGTTACTGAAGATTCACCTGAAAAACTATAATTGCCAGTGACACATCAGTGACTTTTATATTTAAACTCACAATCCTAAAACTTTCAAGCCTTTGGAAAACATTGGTTTGTGAACTTTTAACAAGATCCAAGGTGAAAAGCATTACATTTCTGCTGTAGAGGAAATCTAAATGTCCCCTATCACATTGGTGGCTGTTTATGAATAAACAAGCTCATGTTGACAGCAATATTTACAATATTTGAATTTTCTGGCATGCCCAAATAATATCCAGGAAGTTATGGCTGTATAAGTAATCTGTGTCTTTCTTTTGTGTTTACATCTTGATTAAATTGCTAAAGGATTAAACTGACAAATACAGATATTAATTATGAGGTAATGAAACCTCTTGAGTGCATCAGCAGTTCCTGGAGCACTTACCTTCCTGATGGATTAAAGACAGCTTACTCAGTCTTGTTGCTCTATCATGTGTTCTCATTAAGTTCTCCTGTTCCCAGGTTTGTATTAAAAGAGTAATTTGTCTTCCGCAATTAAACGTAAGGGAATTTCCAGTAAAAGAGTACAAAGAGTGAAAACTTCATAGAAACTTTTGGAGGAATGGCTTGTGCACTTGTACTTTGATTTTCAAGTCTAGGCAGTGTTCAGAAAGTTGGCGGTCAGGTTGATTCATTGGGCTTTTTTTTGTGTGCCTAATGTCCTAGGAGTAGACCTTAAGACTTGTTATTAATAATTGCTTTATGTAGCTGTCACCAAGAGCAGAAAAAAACAAAGAAAGAGGAAGCTGCTGGTGGATGTAGAGAAGCAGCTCAGCTGCCAGACCATGTACAAGCAGCTCACCAACTGCACAGACCTCCTGGCCATGCTGGACCTCGCTCCCCCAACCAAGAAAACGATGATGTGGAAGGAGTGGGGAGGTGTGGATAAACTCCTGTCCCAGGCTGCACAGCCTGTAGTTCATGCTCAGCTACAAAAGGTAAAGATCAGTTCCTTGTGAGGTCTGTGGCACTGTGTAGGTTCCAGGATTGTTGCAGAGCTGGGATCTGACAGAGAGAGGTTTTGCAGACTCTGATCTGAACTTGGAGCTGGCTGCAGGTGTGCACTGAGCATTGCTCAGCAGTACAGGTGAGCTGGACATCTGATGGTTTGCACACCCACCACTAATTGTTTCATCATCTGTGGGGTCATGGCCTAACCTCCTGCATGCCAACAAGTGAAAAATTAGAAAAGGAACATGAGAACTGGTTTCATTTCACACGCTGGCACCTGACTGATCTTATACTGAGACACAACTTCTTACTTTTCTGTCCATTTCTTATACTTTCTCCTTTGTTGTATTGTTTTCTGTTTTATTTCCTCTTTGTCATCAATTCGAGGCATCTGTTGTTTATATTTACTTTAAAGGTACATCAGACATTATTATTCGAGTGTTGTAATGGATTTGGAAGGGTTCACTGCAGCAGCGCAGCTTCACCACTTAGAGTCCAGCTGTAGAATTACAACTTGCTCTTTAAGAGAATGAAAACTGCAGATGTTTCTTTCATCCTTCCTCACTGGCTGGCTTCAAGAAAAATTATCCAAGCTGCTCCTAAGATGTTTTTTCCACGGAATTCATGTCAGAGCTGCAGAAGGCTATTGCTTAAAAACAACAACAAAAAAATTGCAGATTTTCAGTGACCTAATTCAAATACTGAAATTCTGGGTTGCAATCATTAACATACAGCTCATATTCATATCTTTGTGTTGATGTTTGCAAATAATCTGACATGATATTCTGAAAGCAAACATAGAAAAAATAATTATTTTCAGTTGTTTGAAAAATGCTTCAAGACTGACAGATTTAAGATGAGAGCAAATGGAATACAGAGGATGTCTGAAATGAAAGAAGCGAGAAAAGAGCAAGATACTACAGGTAATATTTTAATTATGTTGTGCAGAATTAGCTGTTAGAAAGTATTTTCTATTCTACACAATGTTTGAGAGACACAAGAGGTGTTTGCATGCAGTATGCCACAAATTACTACTTTGCTGTTCTTTTGTTTCTTAGACATTAAATGAAACCCAAGTATTTTCTTCCTTGTGGCATAAGGAGATATTTTGCTTTCATCTTTGGTTTCTCTAATTATCTCTGAAACTGCAGATTTGGGTAATGTTGCTTATGGAGTTTTTTTTAAAATATAATTTTTAAAAAAAGCTTTCCACTTATTCTAAGCTTAATCAAACTGCTCTCCAAAATTCCAAATTATTGTAAATAGTTCTACTTGTGTCTGGAAGATGTGTTTGGTTAGTATCAGGCAAGAAGAAATGTTCCATTTTAGATCTTCTGAGAAGGATGTATCCACTTTCACTCCTTTGCTCTGCTGGGAACTTAACCTGCCTCAAAATTAATTAACAAACCCACCTCCTGTGACTCCATAAAGGTCAACTTTTAGAAAAGGAAAACCTGCCTTGGAAGGTTCTTCTTCCATGCTCCTGTTGGGAATGATGTTTCTTCAATATTTGCTTATTCTGGCTCTTCCTCTCAAAGAGTGTGAACTTGGGTGTGATTTTGGTTTTCAGTGGGTTTTTGTTAAGGACAGTGATTCACAGTAATTGCCTCTACAACCTTGGTTTTCTATTAATACAGAGATGCTGCCAGTGGAAGAGCCAAGTTACCTGCAGGAGCCAGCTCATTCCGAGACTGGGAGAAAAATTAGAGATGATTCCTTCATGTTGACATCACATAATGACAAAAACGAAACCATTGAGAACTGTGGTGAAATTATAGTGAGCAGTTTCCCTTAGTATTAGAGACCTAAGTGTGTATTGTGTGTATTCCACTTTTTGCTAAGGTTCCATTTAAAACATGTTAAGAAATGACTAATGTTTGGAAAGAATGCTAAAACCAGTCAAGAGAACATTAAGTAGCTTGTGTGATGAAAGTTTAATTATAATTTGGTAAACTCCCACAATGAATGAATGATTAATTTAAATGTTTATTAATCAGCATAGATTACAGTTTAATCACTAAGTATAAATGAGAGCTTAATACTAAATATGAAATGTAGTACTGAAGAGACAAATATAATCTTTATAAAGAATAAAATTTATCTTTCGTGTCTCATATTGAGGAAATATTGAGGAAATACTTAAGCAATATCTCTTCCATCTTCACTTATGCTAAAGGGTATTTTTTAGAGAATATGAAGCTCATTAATGTTGAAAAGTGATGAAATTGGAGCTAATGGCATCAGAAAGCATGTGCCTGAACTCTGCCCACAGGTGCATATTCAGCTGTAGGATAAATCCTACAGCAATGTCCTTCCTTGTATCAGGAAAGAAATGGTAGAAATAGCACCTATTAACTAATTTTGGAAAAATTCCTTACAATAACCTCTTTGAGCAGAACTGTGTAATGAGAATTGGATCGTGTGCATAAATGGGCAGACCTAGTGATTGTCTTTTTTGTGCTCACAGGAGGATGGAGCAGCCTTTTCCGAGAGCTCAAAAAATTCCCTGGGCCAGGAAGCTGAAGCACAGCAGGTGGAGGTGCCAAAGGTGTGTGTCCTAAGCTGATGGCCCTGCCTTGTTTCAAAAGAGAACCCTGTTTCTTTATTAAAAAAAAAAAAATAGCATCAGGAGTTTACAGGGAGTTTTGCTTCCAGTGAGAAGGAAGTAATTTCAACCTTGCTGACTCTGGGGATGCTCAAATACTCTGAAACCAGAGCAGTCAGCTGCAGACTTCAGAGGTTAAGCCCAAAATCACAAGCCAAATATTTGAACATCTCTTTAAGCCCTTGGGCAGTGCAAATCCTGTCAGAATCCCGGTCCCACAGAGCAGTACCTGGCTGTGGAGCTGCCTCACTGGGACCATGTCCATGGCCTGTTGCACCTGAGCTGTCTCTGTAGCACAAAGCACACAGGTCCCATCCTTCCCCTTGTTTCACACAACCTTGTGTGAGCACAGAGGTGTCCGAGGCTCCAGATTCCCTGAGTTTGGCCATCCAGATGCCCAGCTCCAGCTGGATTTTCAGTCAGGCTGGAACTCCTGCCCTTTTTCTCGTGGTGTGTGTTTTTATACACCCTGACTAACCATCTGTTTACTTCCTCTCAAGGAGCAACCAAGGACCAGGAAAGACAGTGAAGAAATAAGATGGGGCAAAAGAACTCTTCGGTTACAAAAAACTTTACAGGTACCAGAGCTGGATTGTGTTATTAGATACCAAAAGGTGGTGCTGATTTCAGCTGGACCCTATTAGAAAAGCTCTTCGTTCTACTGTCCATTGTGTCTTTGCCTCTCACTTGCAGAATGTGCTTTTTTTGGTATTTCTGTGGAAAATCAGGATTCTGGGTGCTTGGTATGTGGTGTTCCCTTCCACAGCTGCTGGAATTACTAGAATTTACTGGATGTTGTTTTTTTAAAAACGTATTTCAAAGGTTCTGTGCAAATAATAAATAAATATTTACACCTGAGTACAGCCTTTAAAAAACAAGAGAGAACTCTGAAACTATAGAATTGCTCAAGGATATTTATTGTTACCAATCACAAAGCACAATGGAAGCACTCCAGTGGTGCAATGGAACTTGATGGAATTGTAGATTTTAGTAACACACATAAATACCAACACTATTACGGCATTAAAATGTTAAGAGCCACTTCTGTAAACACAGATGGAAGATAGCCAGAGAGGTTGTGCACTCCCCATCCCTGGAAGTGCTCAAGGCCAGGTTGGATGGGGCTTGGAACAACTTTGTCTAGTTGAAGGTATCCAGGGCGGGGGAATGAGATGGTCTTTCAGGTCCCTTCCAACCCAAACCAGTGTGTGCTCCCATGATTCTATGGAGATTGAATCCTATCTGGGGCATTCAGGCAGAGAATATGCAGTGCTCTCTGTTTGGACTCCAGAGGCTCCACTTTTACTGCTGGAGAAGCTGATTTGACTGATTTGTCATTTCCCTCACGCAGCAACTGAAGAGATCAGGCGTGTGTTCCTTCAGTTTTCGGGAGCTCTGCCGGAGAAACAACCGGAAACAAGCTGCAGCCACGTTTTACATCTTCCTGGTGCTGAAGAAGCAGCTGGTCCTCGAGCTGTGGCAGCACGAGCCCTTTGCTGACCTCACAGCCACTGCTGGGCCCATGTTTGACAAGATCAGATAAACTGATCAAAATACAGCTTAGATTGCATTTTCCAGCAAATAGTTTTCCTGGAGAAAGGATGGAATGTCTTGTCAAACTGTGGGAGATGAGCAGAGCTCCCTGTCCTCTACAACACCCAGTAATGGCTTTTGCAGGGGTCCTGCCCCAGGTGATCCCTACAGGGCTTATTATTAATATTTATAGTTACATGATGAGTTATATGATAGTTATACAATATATTATTAAATACCACTAAAATATATATTCTGCATAAGAGATTTCCATTGTGAAGGGTTTTATAAAAGTCCTTCAAAACCTTCAGAGACTACTTTTGGAGCTTAAATTATTTTTTATAAGGCTTGTGTCTGTTAATTCTCCAATACTAGCAGTAAGACTTACCTGTTTACTCTCTGTAGAAAAAAAAAAAAAAAAAAAAAAATTAGACTATTTAAAATTGTTCCTGTCAAAGAATGTTCAGGATCTTATATTTTAAGATCTGGGTACTGCCTCCAGTGTTGCTTTTGTGTGTTCAGGCACACAGAGGTTACACTGGCCCTAGAATAGTCCAGAAGCTGCAGCAGGAAATTCTATTTCTTGCACCTGAGCTGTCTATTTCTTGCAGCTAGAATCCTGTATTTTCAGATTTCACAGAGGTTTTTTAACTTATTAACACCTTTATTCATGTGTAGACCTATTTTAAAATGGATGTTTATTGAAATAATATTAGTTCCTTGCATTTTTATCTAATTTCGGATAAATTTTATCCCTTTTACTGTAATTTTCTGAAGCTTTTGGTTTCTCTCTGCTCCCTACCTGGAGGAGGAATGTTTGTGCTCCACTCAGGTGCTTTGGTGCTGTGAGGACATCACTGTTCCTTCATGTAGAATCAATTAAATTCAGAAGATGTTTCCTTTGCTTGTTGGTGTTTCTTCTGAAGGATCAAATCCTATGGGTTCATCTCAGAGTCAGGGACTCGGTGATTTTACTTAAAATGGGAAAGGATGAATGATACTGTCACCCAACTTCCAGGTGTTCACTCACCTCAGTGACACTTCTATTTTTCTGGGCCCACTAATGTGTGTGGTTCCTGTCACAGATGACTCGGGGAGGTTTGGTTTTGAGGGTCTGTTTAAGGGAGTAAAAAGGCTTTAAAAGAGGTGAAGCCCCAGCCTGGGGCAGGGGTGGCCACTGGCTGTGGGGGTGTTCCAGTCCAGTGTCCTTTCTGAACAGGAATATTTGATTAAATAAGTGATGGGCTTTTGCTGCTGTTCTCTGAAGGGTTCTTTTTCTGGGTGTAAGGCAGGGAAAAGCATCCCTGTATGGTAAAAACCTCTCTGTTTTCTGCAAAGATGCTATTTTTGGGGTGGGAACAAGAGCGTAGCTTTGGCCAAGACTGAAACCAAGTGCAGCTCATCTTTTCCTTATGGCAGGCCTGGTGCTTCCAAAGCCAGATGCTGACCTGGGAAAAGGGTTTGGGTTTGGTGAAAACCTCTCCCTCTCTCCCTGCAGCAGGGCCAATCTCCCTGGAGTGCTGCTCCCACTCTTGAGGTCAGAGTACCCCGGGAGACCAAGCACTGCAGACTGCAGAGGGAAGGAGAAACCATTTTTCTTTCCCAAAAGCCATCAGGAATGACTCTGCATCTCACAGCAGAGCTGCTGCCTGTGCCACATGGTCAGAGCTGCTCCAGTGGCAGCAGATGTGATAACTCATTAATTTTCCTTTCAAGGAGAGAGGCTGTGCATTGGATTCACCGGGAAAGAGGGAAACAAAAGGCAGCTGGAGGCGGGCAGGAATAAATGGGAGGCAGGATATATATATACACTGAAAACAGTCTGTGTGTCAGGAAAAATGAGGTACAAATCATGCAGGAAGTAGTGCTAGAAGAAAGACTGACATGTATTTACCAAACAGGTTTGTCAAAACTCTGAAATAACCATGGGCGGGTAACAAAGGGAGCTGGGAATGTCTGGGAAGCACAATGGGCCTCGGGTCCAGACCCAAACTGGGCACAGGTTCTACTCTGTGAATATTTCCCACATTAACACTTCCCTCCATAAGTCCGTATGTGGATCCACACACGCTGGATATTGTTTGGATGTCTGTAACACAGACACGTGTGCATCTCTCACGCTGCTGGTCCCCACGGGAGTGTCCGCAGCCGACCTTGCGCGCTCCTGGCCGCGGGCACGGAGCTCCCCAGGAGCCGGCGCCGCGCTGCAGGACGTGGCGCGGGGGCTCCCGAGACGTTTCCTCGGCAAATAATTTGGAAAGGTTGCTCTTGACAGTTACAGCAGGAAGCGTGTGGGAAGTGCCATGAGTAACCGGGCTGTGCTGGAGAACGGGACGTGCCGTGCCGTGCCGTGTCAGCCTTCAGCCCCATCTCCCAAACTTGCCGGACGCCAGTCACAGACCGGGTCAGCAGCTCGGGGTGGCTCTTGCTGCTTCTCCACCCCAGCCCCGGCGATTAGGGCTGAGCCAGAGGGATTGAAATGGGGCACAATATTCCGGTTATTTAATGACTTGACTTTATGAAAGTGCGTCACTAATTAGAGGCAGGGATCTCCTCAGGGCTGGACTGCTTAAAATTAAAACTACGACGCTGGGGGGACTCCGAGGGCCGGGTGGCCGCAGCGCGGGGCCGCCCCGGCTCCCCCCTCCCCTTCCTCCTCCTCCTCCGGGGTTACGCGGGGCGAAGAGCCCAGGGCCACCGGGCGCAAGGCACACCCCACCCGGGGGGCTTCGCAGACTGGGAGGCACCCCAAAACCCGGCTGGTTTCTTTTTTTGAGGTGGTTGTGCCGCTCCGGCAGAGGGGAGTTGCCATAGAAACGGGGGGGAAACCCGGCGGGGAGGGCGGGGGGAGGCACCCGCTGCGCCGTCGCTTTAAGATCGCAGAGGAGGGAGCAAATTACGCAGCTGCACGGCTCATCCCTCCCTCCCTCCCTCCCTTCTCCATCCATCCCTCCTCCATCCCTCCCTCATCCCTCCCTCATCCCTCCAGCGCTCCCGGCCGCCCCGCCGCACCCATGGAGGCCGGCGCAGGTGATGGAGGCGGGGGAGGGCGCGGGGTGCGGGGTGGGGCGGGGGGCACCGCACCGGGCACCGCACCGGGTACCCCACCGGACCCGGCGCCGCCACCGCCGCTCACCGTCCGCTCTCTCCCTTCCCCGGCAGGTCGCTGAGCCCCCCCCAACCCCGGCGCTGCCGCCCCCGACATCGGCGGGGCCCCGCGCAGGTGAGCGGTGCGGGGCGCGGTGCGGGGGGCGCGGTGCGGGGCCCCGCGGCCGCCGTGACTCATCCCTTTCTGGCTGCAGATTGGGGCTGGGGGGAGGCGGGGGGCGCAGCCGGGTCTGCCGGCGCCGCTCCGCATCGTGGGGGCGGCAGCGGGGGGGGTTCCCGGGGCACAGGGTGCTCGGGGCGGGTCACGCATCGGGCCCGCAGCGCACCCGCATTGCGTGTGCCAGACCCCCGCGGCTCACACCAGACCCGTACTGCTGCACTAGAGCCCATGGCATGCGCTGCACCCCCGTGGCACGCACTGGACCCACGTTTGACTTATCAGACCCATATCTTATGTACCCTGACTCACGCTGCAAACCCACCTGGACCCCCACCACACCCACCGGTCCTGCTTCAGAGCCCTGGACCTGTATGACACGCACTAGACCCACACAGCAGCGTCAGCCTCGCATTGCGCTAGCCAGACCCACATCTCGTGCACCTGACCCACTTCACATGCACCAGACCTTCCCTGAATGCCCCAGACCCACATCACACACCTCAGATCCTCCCTGCATGCCCCAGATCCTCACTGCACACCCCAGACTCACATTTCATGCAGCAGACCCTCCCTGCATTCCCCAGTCCCGCATCACATGCACCAGACCAATATCTCATGCACCAGACCCTTGTCTGCATCATTGTCACATGCATCAGACCCTCCCTGCAAGCACCAGACCCTCACTGCACACCCCAGACCCAGATCTCATGCACCAGACCCTCCCTGCATCCACCAATCCCATGTCACATGGATCAGACCCACATCACATGCACCAGACCATCCCTGCACACCCCAAACCCTCCCTGCATGCCCCAAACCCACGTCTCATGCACCAGACTCTCCCTTCAAGCACCAGTCCCATATCTGCGCGTGCAGCATCCCAAAGTGTCTCCGGCACCATGGGGCGTTGCAGGAGCTAGGACTGCTCTGCAGTTGACATTTTATTATTTAATGGCTTCATGCTCCATCTCCAAAGGGACACAGGGACACCCAAGTGGGTTGATGAGCCGGGTGCTCTGTTCTCTCCTCCCCACAAGGTCAGCACTGTGGCTGTCACACAGAACCCACTGCTGGGTGCCTGTTCTGCTTACAAAACCCCAGCGTTCCCACCCTCTCTGGGCAAAAAGGACGTTGGGCTATGACCTTGTGCCAGGAGATGCAAATCCTGGTGTCCAGGGGTCCCAGGGTGGGGGTCAGAGGGGCAGTGCCCGTGCTCCCCTCTTGGAAGTGCTGCAGTGGGCTGAGGAAGGAGATATGGTGTGTGGTTAAAGTAGGCCATTCCAGCGGTGTGAGGAGCAGGGCTAATCCCCCGGCACCGCCGTCATTGCCAGCCCTCGCTCAAGGTGGATGGTGGTTAGGGGAGACCTGCTTCCGCCGCGCCGAGGCACAGAGGGGAGGAGGAGCTGTTGCACTGGAAGCTGGGTTTGTCTTCCAGGTTTTTTGCCTTTGTATCTCAAAGGAGTGGGCTGTTCCTTCTGCTTCACACAGCTCAGCTCGGCTCCTGGCAGGATCGTCTGCAGGATGGGCTGTGCAGCGGGATGTCACCTCCATCCCATCCTGCTGACCTTCCTGGCCCGGGGTAAGACCACAGGGTCTGCATCCTGGGGGTCCCACTCCTGCTCTCATGCTGCTACAGCACTTGTCATGGAGCTCTTTTCCCATTTCCCTTTGGCTTCAGAGTCCCCAGTGAGAGCCCAGCATTTGCCCTCTGGTCAAACACCTTATTTTTAGCTAATGAGGTCTGGTAATTGCCACCTCCCCATTTGGAGTTGTGGCCAGGTCAGCTGGAAAAGTGATGAACTGCATAACCCGAGCTTTCCAAATGGTGTCTGTTTTCCTGTAATCTCTGGATGTCAACTCAGCGTTTTATAACAAATAGGAGAATAAAAGGAGATGCTCTTGCCTTTTGGAATGGGATACAACCACTCCTAGCAACATTGATTTTCTGGTGGTGTTGCATAAACACCCCATGGGGTTTGTCTCTGCTTGTGCCCCGAGCACTTGTCTCTGCCCTGAGCTGGATTTAGTGGTGGCTTTGGCAGTGCTGGGTTAGCAGTTGGATTTGATGGTATTAAAGGTATTTTCCTACCTAAATGGGTCTGAGATTCTGTGATGTCCCTCTGCCTGGGACCCAGGTGAAGCTTTGGGGTGAATCCATCTACACTGGAGCGGAGGCTCCCATTCCCTAGAGATATTGCCACATCCTTGGAATCTGCTTGTAGCAAAAACAAAGCAATCCCTGTATCCCTAAAATCCCCCATGGCAGGAGGAGGAGTGGACAGAGTCAGGGATGTTTGCCCCCCAGGTGATGGCTCCAGTGCTGACCCCTTCCTGGACCAGGAATTCTGCCAGCCCTGACTGGCAGCCACATCCTGGCTGCCACATCCTCCTCCTTCCCACTGCAACCCAGCTGTATCCCAGTCCCTTTTCCAGTGCAAGCAGCCCTGGCCTTGGCACTGTCCAGGAACAAGGGCTCTGCCCCACATCAGCTGCTGATTGTTGGCCACATCCAGCACTTCACTTATTTTTAGTCTGTAGAAAAGCAGAGCCGGTGTCAGTAAGGCAGGGTAGGTCCCTGGGAGCCCTTTTTGGCCTCTGGAAAAACAAAGCTGTGGTTTCCTTCTTGGTGTTCCCTCTGCTGTTAATCTTGTTCATCCTGGGAAGCTGAAGATCTCCCAGAGGACCCATGGGGACACCACAGTTCCTCTCCCAGGTCTCTGCAGTGGGTGAAGCTGCTCTCAGACGCTTGGGCTCAGTGCCACCATGGCAAAATATTCCTCACACAGGATGTGCCAAGGGAAACACAAAATCCGGCAGCAGGCAGGATGATGGGAGCCTCGACAAAGGAAGCAATGAGCGAGAAATCCAGGGAAATGTGGCGGCTGCTGGCACAGCAGTGTTGTGCTGAGGGTTGACACTGGCAGTGAGCTGTGGGCTCTCTCACCTTCTCTCATGCTCCCTGTGAGGACAGGGTGAGCTGGCAGCAGCTGGATCCCTCTGAATCCCACAGAAGCTGAGCTTTGAAAGCTGATGGGAGCAAACTCCTGAGCCTGCAGCCATGAAACCCTCAAAGGAACAAGCTGAGGAACCATCAGAGGCTTCACTGAGCCAGTGATGAGTGTCTCTCCAAGGGTCCTGTGTCCCTGTTTCCCATGTGAGGAGC
Source organism: Sylvia atricapilla (assembly GCF_009819655.1). Classification (NCBI taxonomy): domain Eukaryota; kingdom Metazoa; phylum Chordata; class Aves; order Passeriformes; family Sylviidae; genus Sylvia; species Sylvia atricapilla. The sequence continues at coordinate 7,761,794 of NC_089155.1, forward strand.
ATCTAGGAAGAGCCGTAACTGCCCAGCCTGGTTTGTCCATCACTGGCACAGCCAGGGCATCCAGCAAGGAGTGGGGAAGTGGCAGTCTTTGAGATGAAGAAGCATCTCTGTGGGGCAGTGATCCAGCTGAGCCTGGGGAAATCTTCCTCTGGGGCACCAGGCTGAGCCCCCACTCTGTCACTGCTCTGCCATACATCACTGTCATGGTGTGATCAGTAGGTCAGCAGTGCCCCAGGTCCCCTCTGTGGCTGGCAGGAGCCAAGGACCCACCAGGAGATGAGTCCCATAGTATCACCCACCCCAGGACAGTGGCAGTATGTGCCAGACCTGTGCTGATTCTGCATCCCAGCCCTCTGTGGGGGATCTGCTTTTTCATGCTGTAGCTCCAGCTGTTTCCTTATCAAGGCCCATTGCTTTTATTTATCAGGAATTCTCCAGGCTAATTCCACTGCATGGAACAAGCCCTGGTTCCTACTGTTGTTTGTAAAAGCTCTGCCCTTCTGTTCCCCATGTGCTGGGAAGACTCACAGGGAGTTTTGCTATTGGCAGCAACATGCTGGTCTTTGCAATGGGCAATGCCCACCCTGCTCAGCACTCAAGCTTCATTTTAGGGGATTTGCAGGGTGCTGGACCACGTGCGGGTGGTTTGTAGGACAGTCTGGATTGTTCAGCTTTGGTGCTGAATCTGCTCACCCTTCCTGTCCTGGGCAGCCTGTGAGCACAGTGAGGCTTCTTGGGAGACTGAAGTGGCCCGCGGAGCCCTTGGGAATAATGACAATTTATTATCACTGATTAAATTCCAGACACCCTGGGTGCTGTGGAAGGCATGGAGCCTCGGTGTGGGTACCAGGCAAGTCTACAGCAGTGGGAGGAGGAGGAATTGAGGTCCCCAGACATGAGGTCAAATCCAAGTGTCCCCACAGAGCCATTCCAGGCTGCAGTGCTGGCAGGAGGTGCCTGGGGTGTGCTGTGGGGTGCTCTCAGGAGCCCCATGTGCTGGACCCACACATGCCATCTGCAGTGCTGGCACATGCTGGTGGCAGTGGGGCACAGAGGGATCCCTGCAGAGAGCAGTGTGGCATGAGGGTGACCTTTGCATGAGTGAGAAAGATCCAGGTACAGCTGAGCTGATGATGGGCACCGCAGGCCCTGGGATAATACCAGATACTACTGGACTGCAGGGGAGAGGATGAGGAATCTGCCCTCTCCAATCTCCCAAAATCCCTGCTTGAGAGCTGTTGGAGTCCAGGCTGTACTGCGGACCCATGTGGCACTGCTGGAGGGTGAGGGAGAATCCTGGAGGATGCTCCTGCCAGCCTGAGGCCACACACGGCTCTTGGTGGATGCTGATTCACGCTGCTGCAGTAGCAGAGCTCACTGCTCACTTGGGAGCAGTGATCCAGCAGGACAACACTGCCTTCTCCTGCCCTGGTCTTCTCTGGGCAAATCCATCCTAGGTGGGAGCAGCAGGATCCCAAATCTTTCTTGCAGTGTCCCAGGGGTGCTGGCACCCCTCTGTCATGAGGCACTGTGCCTGCTGGGACTTGGGACTTCACAGTACCAGTGCTCTGGGATCTTTAGTGCCCTGGTTTGGGGATCAGGGAGCAGAAGATCCTGGGCAGAGCAGGGGCCTGGGCTGCCCAGGGTGGGCTTTGAGGCATCCTGGAAGAAAAATATCCTGGGGTTGTAATTGTGGAAGACTGCACTGGGCTGAAGCGAATGTGCCTCCCTTCCTGTTCTGTCTCCCCTGTTGTCCCACTCCTCACATTCCCCTGGAGCAGGGCCAGCAGCACCGAGTGTTTCCTGTCACCCATCGATTATTTGTTGGCAGGTCCCATCTCCTGCATTGCTCTGCCAAAATCTGAGATAAATGCTGGCATTGTGAATAGGCCTGGGGATGGGTCCCCCCCTCACTGCCCCTGGCCTGTTGGTCTCTGGCAATGTGGGAGCACAGTGGGGATCCCAACGGTGCCATGGGATGCTCGGCAGGGTGCTGGTGCTGAGCAGATGCTTTCCTCATTCCCTCACATCCTGCGTGTGCCCGAGGTGCTGCAAGCCTCTGGATCTGGCCTATTTATTTACAGGAAAGCAGGCTCTGTGTTTCCCTAGGGATTAGCAGCTGCTGCCTCATCATGCAGGGATCTGTTCTTCCTCACCTGATTTCACTGCTGAATGGGGGATTTGCACTTAATTAAGGAAAAGCAGGCACCCAGCCCACTGCAGGGAGAGCTGCCTGCCTGGGGAGTTCCATGGTTGGGTCAGAGCCCTTGTACCATCTCTGCCTCCAGTAACAGCACCACTGCAGGCACTCTGTGTCCCTGTGGCATTACTCTGCTTCCCTGATGGGGATCTGGGAGCAGGGAGAAGCTTGTCCCATGATGATAAAGGGCTTCCAGACCGTGGGCAGGCACCTGCTCTGCTTCTGCTCTGCTTTTTAAATAAAGAACACTGTGCCCACGGGATCGTGGTGGGACCACAGGCATGCAGCATTCTGGCATTTCTGGGCTATGGGAGACAAATGGGAAGCACAGCTCAGATGTGCAAGGGATGCTCATCTGTCCTCATCTGTCTCTGTACTGGTGGCCCTGGGGAATATACTGATGCCCTGGTGCCTGGGCTCACCCCACAGGGTCCTGATCTCATCGGGGCTATTTTCCTGCCTTCACCTGCTCTCTCTGTTGCCTTCACCCGCAGTTCCCTGTGCCCAGGACCTGTGGCACCGTGGCCATGTCTGTGCCGGGGAGCAGACGCGCGTCCACAGGATCACGAAGGTGAATATGCTTCAGCCTCTGGCCTCGGGACTGGACACCAGCGCCTGCAGCCGGGATGAGACGATCCCCACGATCCCCACACCTCCACCACCAGCTGCCACTTCGCAGCACGAACCCCCAGTCCAGCTTTCAGGGGTTTGCATGGCGCTGCCCGCTGCACAGCACTTCCCTGTCCGTGCATGCAGCTCCCCGAGTGCTGCACGCCCCGTCCCTCTGTCCGTCTGTGCCACAGCCAGGACCGACCCCTCCGTCCGTCCAGGCGAAGGCAGGCAGTGGTGGAGAGCACTGGGTTGGGGCAATGAAACTGGGAGGTATGTTAGCCCTTGGAAAATGTCTCCTTGAGCTGAGTGATAAAGAGGGAAAAAGCATTTATTCCCCTCCCAATGTCTCCATGACCTGGACTGCTGTTATGGAGGTACAGGCTCAGCGTGGGCAGGGAGAAGAGGCAGAGCTGCCCACGTTAGGTGATGCTCTGGCAGATGTGGTCCGAGCTATGCCGAGGCCATGCTCCCAGGGGACTCTCAAGGGGCTCTCAAGGGGCTTACAAGGGGATCCCAGGGGCTCCCAAGGTCCTCAGGGTGCAAGGATGCTGTGCCAGCATCCATGGGCTGCCACGCCAGGGAAGGGGGAGTGGGTGGACATCCCCCCCAGCCCTGCCTTTGTGCCCGTCGCCATGTCCGTGCGATTTTGATCCCTGCTGTTTGTTTTGTCCTTTTGTCTTGTGTGTTCTCGGTGTGGTGGTTGGCAGTCGCGGGGTTTATGGACGGAGTGGCTTTGCCTCCTTCTTTAAGTCTTCAGCGCCCTCAGCCACTCGGCCTGAGACACAGCCTCTTCTCCCTGCCTCCAGGCGCCCCTCGCCCCCCGGGAGGGACACCTACGGCACCTCCTCGCTGAGCAGCAGCAGCAATTCTGGCTCCTGCAAGGGCAGCGACAGCAGCCCCACCCCAAGGTAACCCATCACCCGTGGCCCCAGGGCGGCTGCCGGGTGCCCCCGGGCAGGGGGAGCAGCCCCCCGTGCTGCCGGTGCCGGTGCCCAGCGGGGACAGGAGCGCAGGGGCCGCTGGAGCGAGGCTGTGCGCTTGGTGGCTGGGGAGCCGGAGCTGGCGGAGCTGCTGGTGTGTCTCCAACAGACCCTCACTACCCTCCTCCTCCAAACCTCTCCGCCGCTGCCGTTGTGTCGTCTCCCTCCCTGTCCCCTCGCCTGCCACCCAGGGATCCCCCGTCCTCTTCCCTCCGTCCTGCTGTGGCTGTGGCTTGCACGCTGCACGCTTCCTCCTGCCACTCCTGCATTCCAAGGAGCACCCGGATCCTTCCAGACCAAAGGCACGAGGGCAAGAGCTTCGCTTCAATCCCCTTGTGTTGCCCAGCAAAGGTTTGGCAAGAGCTGGTGGCCCACTGGCTTCTCAGCAGGGAGCTCCGGGTGTGTTTGGGGCACAAACAGCCAACACCAAGCTGTGGGATGGGCACCAGCCCTGCAGGCACAGCAGCCCATGGTGCACTGCTCATCACCTGCCTCTTCTCTGCCCCCTGCCAGCTCCCAGAGGTGGAATCATTCTGGGAGGATCTGAGGGGCCCGAGGGCGATGCGGTGAGCAGGTTCTGTGTGTGCTGCAGCCAGGGGCAGTGGCCATCCTGCTACCTTGGGGCATTCTAAGGCATGGATGCTTCTAACACAATGCTTCTGGACGTGGCTAAAGGCTGTGGGCTGATGGACACCATGCAGGGGGCTTTGGGATGCCTCCTTTCCATACCTGGGGAGTTTGGTTCTCCCTCTGCTGTGCCAGAGCCACTCATGCAGCTCCCAGCTCTCCATGTGCCTCCCAGCTTGGCCATGTAGCCTTGTTCCTGGCCAGGCCCTGCTCTCCACACTTGTCCCAGGCCCTGGGCCAGAGATGTCACTTCATCTGCCCCAGTGCTAGTGATGGCACAAGGAGGGTCCAGATGTGCTGCTGGGCCAGCCCAGAGCAGATGCTGGATTCCCTGGCTTGCTCCTCATGGGCAGGACAGCCACTATCTCAAGACCTGCTCCATCCCAAACCATTCCCCATCTTGTGCCTTCAACTCTGACAGAGCTGATCCTGCCCTGGGGTCTCCATCCACATCAGTTGTTTCCAGGAAAGTCACTCCAGGCACGCAGAGACCTCAGTGTCCCTGGTTGTGATCATGCCCCAGCACTACAGAGGGCTCAGCACCTGACAGCAGCACTGGTGTGTCCAGGAGCTGCACTCACCCTCCTGCCAAGGCACAGCACCAAAGACACCCACCCTGTTTGTCCTGCCAGAGTCACAACATGCAAGACACCCACCCTGTCCCTCTCACCAAGGCACAGCACTCTCATGCACCCACCCTGCCCCTCCTGATCTCAGGGCTCCTTTGGGATGTATTATGGGGCTGCACCCTGAGAGCAGGCCTTTGAACCCCTGGGTCAAGCCTGTGCTGACCTTGGCACTGGCAGTGGGTGACATCTGTGTCCCTGCAGGCGCTCGTCCAAGTACAACCTCTGCAGTGACAACCATGGGATAAAGCCACCAACACCGGAGCAGTACCTGACTCCCCTGCAGCAGAAGGAGGTCTGCATCCGGCACCTGAAGGCTCGCCTGAAGGACACACAGGAGCGGCTGCAGGACAGGTGAGCATGTCATGCCAGCACCAGCCATTGCCACCCACTGTGACAGTTTCTGTCTGGGACTGGTCCTTCTGAGTGTCTCAGTTCCCAGCATGGCTCCTTGTACTTGTGCCCTGGGACCGAGGTCACTGCCAGCTGTACCATGGCATTGCTGGTGTGTGGGATGTGGCACTGCTGCCTGTCCAACCTGTGAGCTGCAGATTTGGGAACTGGAGAGCTCCACATCCCACCTGCAGTAGCTGTGTTCTCCCCTCACCCTGTCTAAGTCCCTGCCATGCCTTTGCTGAATTTCAGCGTCAGAGGGTGGCTAATCCCCATCTGCTCCTCTCAGGCTTAGGCACAGCCCCGCCGCCGTGCCAGCTGCCACGCTCCCGCCCGGGGCACCTGCCCACCCCCTCACAGCCCTCAGGAGACCTGGGCACTGCACCCTCTCGGGGCTGAGCATCACTTCCAGGGATCCCTGAGCTCCCATTGCTCTGAACAGTGCTGTAAGGGGACCTTGAGCATCAGTCCTGAGGATCCTCAAGCATCAATCCTGGGAGTCCCCAAGTATCAGTCCTGAGGGTCCCTAAGCATCCATCCTTGGGGTCCCTGAGTGTCACTCCTAAGAGACCCTAAGCGTCGCTCCTGGGGGTCCCTGAACATTGCTCCTGAGCCTCCCTGAGCATCATACTGAGGGTCCCTGAGCATCACTCCTGAGGGTCCCTAAGCCACTGGATCCATCCCTTGTTCCCAGTTGGGAGTGTTGCTGGGTGATCTGGTTGCAGCCCAGTGCTGGGCACACGAGGAGAGGGCTGTCCCTGCAGCCCCCTGAGCGCCGCGGTGGTGTCCTCCCGTCTCCGCAGGGATGCCGAGATCGAGGACCTGAAGACGCAGCTGTCACGGATGCAGGAGGACTGGATCGAGGAGGAGTGCCACCGCGTGGAGGCCCAGCTGGCGCTGAAAGAGGCTCGCAAAGAGATCAAGCAGCTGAAGCAGGTCATCGACACAGTGAAGAATAACCTGCTGGAGAAGGACAAAGGCCTCCAGAAGTATTTTGTGGACATCAACATCCAGAACAAGAAGCTGGAGACGCTGCTGCACAGCATGGAGGTGGCACAGAACGGGGCGCTGAAGGAGGAGGGCGCCGGCGAGTCGGCCGGGGGGTCCCCGGCCCGATCCCTCACCCGCAGCTCCACCTACACCAAGCTGAGCGACCAGGGAGCCGGGGACCGCAACGTGGGGGGCTCGCAGACCATCTCTCTGGATGAGGGGGCCGACAGCGGCTTCGTGGGGATGGACGAGGCTCCTGGCCACACGGACTCGCCGGAGGTGGGGAGTGACCCCGGCAGCCGCCTGCCTCCCAGCAACACCTACGAGAAGGTGCTGGGACTGCGGAGCAGCGTGGAGGCAGGGGTGCAGGCCAGCTGCATGCAGGAGCGGGCCATCCAGACGGACTTCGTGCCCTGCCAGCCCGACCTGGACACCATCCTAGAGAAGGTGATGAAGTCCCAGGCTTGCAGCTTGGGCAGCCCCACCTCCGCCTGGGTCTCCGAAATGGAAGACACGATGCCCGTCCCCGAGCTCTCCAACCCCACCGGGACCACGGACCTGATGGTGGCCGAGCCCGACGCCGCGACGGCGGCTGCCAGTGCCGAGGGGGGTGTCCCCTGCAACCCAGCGGTGCGGCAGCCCCCCAGCGCCAGCCCCTCGGTGGCCATCGCCTGCGTGGCGGAGGAGGAGCTGACCGAGGTGACCGGCTGTGAGACCAACCCTTCCAAGAGCTACTGGAGCCGCCACTTCATCGTGGATCTGCTGGCCGTGGTGGTGCCGGCGGTGCCCACGGTGGCCTGGCTGTGCCGCTCGCAGCGGCGGCAGGGCCAGCCCATCTACAACATCAGCTCGCTTCTGCGGGGCTGCTGCACCGTCGCCCTGCACTCCATTCGCAGGATGGGCTGTCGCCCCGTCGCCAGCCCCGGCCCCGGAGGCACTGCCCAGCCCTGACCCCTCCGACGCCCTCCACCCGCCCCCACGGACCCGACTGCTGATTGTAAAGCCCCGGCGTGGCACTGGCGGGTGGGAAGGGGCCGAGGGGTCTGTGGGTGCGACGAGATGTGCTGCTCCCCCCAGCTCCTTTGTCCTGGAGGAGGGAAAGAACCTTTGTTGGAAGACGGGTGTTGGCACCCAGCGTCACCCCCCGCCGATGGACACCTGTGCCTGCGGGGAGCTGTGGGGCTGCACCCGCCAGGGCGGCTCTCCCTCCATCGCACTCGTTTTCTGTTTGTCGCCGGGTTATCCCCGGAGCCGGCCGTGCCACGCGCGGGTGATGGCAAGGAGCCGCTGGCAGCGTGGGGCGCTGGGGATGCAGCGGTTCCTTGCTCCAGGTGCAGTGTCTGTCTGTGGGCAGGGGGATGGGGAGTTCCTGTCCAGACACAGGGATCAGCTCCGGAGCGGTTCGGGCCAGCCCCCCCATTCCCTAGGAGATGCCTCCCACACGGGGATGGAACTGGGCTGCAGCTCACGAACGGAGCCCCCCGAGGAAGCCATGAGCTCTCCCTCCCTTTGCTTTGCACTATATTCACTTTTTTGGGGGTACAGACTGAAGCCCGGCTGTTGGGACTCTGGCTGCCGGGGAGCGGGACCGGGGGCTCCTGCAGTTTCGTCAGCCGTCGTGCCGGTGATCCCACCATGTGCTGGAGCTCGGGTGCCTTTGCTGGGGTGCGGGCAGTGCCGTGCAGGCAGAGCCAAGCCCTTTGCTGCTCCGGCCCACCCAAACCCCCGCTTTGCTGGTGGCCTCCAGAAAAATGCCTTTTTTTTTGTTGTTGAAACACAAAGACAGCAAGGATTGCTCAGCGGGGCTGTTGGGGTGCGGGACTTGGGGCTCCCCCAGGCGTGCCGCACTCCCACCCCACGAATGTCTGTGGTTTCTTCGTGACTTGAACTAACAGTGTTTCTCCCCAACCCCAACCCAAGCCCACTTCCCCACCCATGGGTGCCACTGGCCAGGTGCCCCGGCAGCCGGTGATGCTCCACACGCTGGTGTCCAGCGGTCTCCAGAGGGGCACATGCCACATCCTGTGTGCCCCACTTCCCTGCATCCCCCTGCCGCTGGCTCTGCCCGTGCTGGGGGGCACTGGGGACAGGAGCTCTGCCACCAGCACAGCACCAGATGCCGGGGGAAAGGTCTGGGGAGCAGCAGTGTCCAGGCAGCCGGGGTAGCTGGGATATTCGCCTCTTGTGCAATGTATTTGTGGATCTGTGTACACGTCTGTTAGACTATCCAAAGCTTTGCCAAGAAATAAATGTAACGACTATATTTGAAAGACAAATCTATATAATATATTTTTTAAATACAGAACTGAAAAAGCTGTAACCCCCCTCTTCTTGTTTCCCCTGTCCTGTACTTGCTCTCTGTGGTGGATGTAATAAATGTCGCTGGGTCTGTGTCTGCTTTGGCTGGAGCCAGCCCTTGGCATCCGCCCTGATGGGGGTGGCCCAAGCAGGGACACGGGGACAATGGGACCCTGGCACAGGACATCTGCCCCATCCCCGCTGAAGAGAGGAAGAATCACACAGCAGCCACCAGACTCTGAAGTGATAAGAGGTTTTTTGCTAAAATAGCTCCTTTGGAGGTGCTGTGGGGTCCCCTCAGCAGGCCCTCTGCGCTTCCAACATCAGCTCCCAGAACAGCAGCGATGGTGTCACAGGTCAGGGATGGAGTGGTCCATGGATGACTTCACCAGCCCTGATGAGAGCCTGAGCAGAGGGAAGGGAGGTCAGTGGGGGGAACCTGGGGGTCCCTGTGAGGTGAGGGGGTCATTGCAGCCCCACATTCTCACCGTTTGACCATGTGCTCGTAGATCACAGTGGGGATGATGGTCAGTGTCACCACATTCCCAGCCCCTGCCAGCACCTCCATAAGCTGCTTATCCTGCAGGAGAGAGCAGGGGGGTCCATGGGGTGTCCAACTTTGCTCAGTATCTCCCTCCCTCCTGGATTCTCTGGCCACATCCTGGACTCCCCAGGCATGTCCTGCACCACCAGGGCACGGCCCTACCTTCATGCCAATGACGTTCTGGCCGTTCACCTCACAGATGCAGTGGTGGGTGAGGAGCCCATTGCGGGCAGCCGAGCTGTCCTTGGCCAGCGACACAATCTTCCCCTTCTTCACCACAATGCCGATGTGGCCGGTGCTGTCCTTGTGCACGGTCACAGTGCGCTGGAAAGGCCTGTGGGGAGAGCACCATCAGTGCTGCCACCTCACTGCCACCACCACTGGTGCCAACACCCACTTACCTGTCCCGCACCACCATGACAATTTTTTCTGGGTTCGCCTTCTTGAGGGCACGCTGTGCCTTGTCACTGCTCCAGCCTGCACAGTTCTTGCCGTCGATCTGCAGCACCTGGTCCCCGAAGCGCAGCCCCACCAGCGCTGCTGGCGAGTTGGCCTTCACCAGCTGCACAAAGATGCCCTGGGGACACAGTGGAGTGATGGCACAGGGCTGGTGCAGGGACCAGTGACTGTGCCATGCACCATGGTATGCCATGCCATGCCATGCCATGCCATCTGCACCCTGCTGTGCTGTGGCACGCTGTGACGATTAGTGCCACACATTTCTGTGCCATGATACACTGCCATGTCACTGTGCTCTACTGTCATGTTTATGCCAATGTCACATTATGCCATGACACACTGTCCTGTGCCATGCCCAGCCCCTCACCTGGTCGACGTTCTTCAGCTGCAGCCCTGTCTTGCCCCGCTCGTCCTTGCACAGGTGGATCTCCCGCACACCCGGCTTGATCTCTGCCCGCCGCAGCCCCGCGTTGTTCCCACTCAGAGGGGCAACCAGCTGGCCTGGGGAGGGCCCGGCGGGGGTCAGTGCCTGTAGGGCAGCTGGGGGTCAGTGGGGACAGGGGGGACACAGGGCCCTGTGCACCTCAGCCTTTGGGAGTGCTGCATCCCTTTCCCAGGCAGGATGAGGAACCAGAGGGACCCCCATTATAGCATAGGGAGGCACATGGGGCAGGGGTCTGCCAACCCAGACACCTACGGTGCTGTCCTCCATGTGCAGGTTCTTCTGGATCTCCTCACTGGAGAGTGCCAGCCCCATGTAGTTCTCCAGCTCGGCTAGGTTGGGGTACAGTAGAGGTGGCTCTGAGGGACATACCGAGGGTGGTCTCAGCTCCTGGGACCACCCTCCTCCCCAGCCCACAGCCATTGTCCCCTCCATCCCAGGAGCCCCCTGGGACCCTGGGCCAGCAAAAAGAGACCCCACAATCCCATCCCCAACCCATGCACCAAGTTCTGGGAAGTCTCAGCTGAGTTCCTCTCCCACCGCACATCTTTGTCCCCCCAGACAGCCCCTGCACAGGGTGAACTGATCACACCCCACCTTACCAGTGCCCGAGGTGAGCTTTGGCTTCTCTGTGACCACTGTGGTGGCAGGGGTCCTCACCCCAGCTGCTGCCTGTGCCTGCCAAGAGACAGGGTGCTCAGTGCTGTGCCCCCCACCCTGGGGACCCTCTGAGGTGAGAGCCCACAGGGACCCACTGGAGTCTGCTCACCCCCTGTAACCCTGCTGAGCTGGCACTGACCTGCAGGATCTGATGGCCCTTCATGTCCTCCAGGGAGGGGTAGAGTGTTGCCATCGCTGCTGCTGTCTGGGGACAGGGATGGGGCAATTCAAGGACTGAGTTGCCTCTCTCCTAGCATCCCTCCCAGCCCGTGCACCGGAGATGGGCTGTCACCTGGAATCTCCCGTGTGACTCAAGGCTATGTCACCAGGGCCACCACTACCACCACTTCCTGGTGGCTGTGACATGGATGGCTGTGTGCCGGGCAGATCCTGCTCCCCATGTTCACCTGTCCCACAGAGCCATCCCAACACCACACTGATGGGGGAGTGGGATATCCCATGGGAATGGCCCCTTTGTCCCTCATCAGACCCCTCTGCTCCCCATGTCCAGGTGGCCAGTGAGGCCATTCCAACGTTACCCAGACACAGCAGTGAGATGTCCCATGGGAACAGCCCTTGTACACACCATCAGCCCCCTCTGCACCTCATGTTGTGTCCAAGGCTGTGCCCTTCAAACCTACCCTATGGCATCTTGTGCCCCAAAAGGCATCATCCAAAACTCATGGTGTAGGGGCCAAATCCAGACCCAGCTCTGAGCCCTGTGGGAACCAGGCAGGATCCCACCTACAGCCCAGGGATAGCAGCAGTATTCAACAGACAAGACCCCCCCCCCAAGTCCAACCCGGCACCCTTGGACTCACCTGCCAACAGCTCCGAGATCCTTGTGACACCCTCTGCCTGGCCCCTGGATTTTATAGCCAGGCCCAGCCCAGGGAGGGGCCAGATAGCCTCAGCTGATTGCACCTTCATCAGGTAGGGCACAGGTGAGGAAGAGGAAGGTGCAGGCAACAATGCACAGAGCCCTGGTACTGCAGGGATGAGTTAGGGATTGGGATGGGGACAGGGATGGCTTTCTGTAGGTTTGGGCATCCTGGGGGAGCAGGGATAGGGGCTGCAACCCCCCCGTGGCTTCCCTCCCTACACACAATGCATCACTTCTCCTGCCACCCCCAGCACATGGCTTGGCCCCTCGACTGCTCTCCCCCCACCCCTATTATCCTTCCTGGGCTCCCTAGGGCCTGCTGGGGGGGCAAAGGGGCTTCCCCCTGTAATCCCCTGCGTGGGCGGTGGCTCCTGCTGACACCTCGCTGTCCTGGCGCGTGGGACTGACGTGGCCGTGACCGGGATCCCGTGTCCCACACCCTTCCTGGGACACGTGCCAGGTGTGGGAGTCCCATGGTGCAGGTGGAGAAACTGAGCCAGCACAGAGCTCAGCATGGGGTGGCCATGGCATCCTGCTGCCATGGGCCATCACCATGTCACCTGGGGATCCAGCAGCTGGTGGTGACATTCTGCTGTCAGTACTGAGGAGGCCATGGGCCACTGTGTCCCCAGAAATTGGGCAGGGAGGTGCTGAGGGTGTTTGGGCCAGCCTGGACCTGGTGGCACCCGCCCAGAGCTCCCCGGCATAGGGCCAGTCCCTCTGTGGAGCCGCAGCCAGGCACATCCTGCTCCCTGTACCTCGGCTCCGGCGTGCCAGGCCAGGAGGAAGTGCTTTATTTACTGGTGTTATTTTTAGCTGGATGGTGCCCGGCTGCCTTGACCAGCCCAGGACAAGAACAGCCCAAGCACCAGTGGCAGAGAGTCCCCTACACAGACAGAGAGGATTGTTCTCTGGAGTCTGTTCATTCCCTAAAACCTTCATCCCCACCAAAGCACAGCTGGAAGGACTCACACCCCACTTGCACTCATGGGTGCTGCAGGAGATGTGCAGGGGCTGAGGGCCCAAGGGCAGGTGGTTTCCCTCAGCTTCCCCCGTGCCCTGGCTTAGCCCTAGCCAGAAGCCATGGCACTGCCTGGCACCAGTTAATAATTAAAGCAAAAAGCTTTGCAGGAAGAGAAACCCCAACTGGCCTCAAGCTTCCACCCAGAAACAGCCACAGGAAAGGAAGGACAGAGCAGGCTGCTGGTGCCCCACAAGCTCCTGTTCTGCTTCATTGAGCAGCAGTTAAGGGCAGTGCTGACTCCTGCACAGCCCCTTGTAATCACTGGTGCTCCTGGATGCATCCCAATGGCCGAGCTGCTCCTGCCCCACGGCCACTGCTCCCTCCAGGGCACATAAACTTTGCTTGGCAGCTGGGACAGGCTGTGTTATTGACTGTGGCTGTGTTATCAGTTGTGGCACACTGATCAAAGGTTGTCAGCAGTCGAGCCAGGCACCAGCCCACAGTGGTGCCTGAGCAAGTCCTACACACAACACCCACAGCTGCAGTAGCAATGCCCCAAGCAGGTGATGTGCTGTGCCCCATGTACTATGCCCAGCTTTCAAAAAAAACCATGGAATAAATCCAGAAAGATGCAAGGAAAGGCTTCCCTGGAGCTGCAAGGACCATGGGAACATGCATCCATCTATCCTTCATGCTTCCAGTCTGGGCTGAGTCACAGCCACAAGGGCACGAGGCTGTGAGGGCAATGCTTAATAGGTTATGGTGAGGCAATTACTATGCAAATTTGCGCAGGCCACTATCACCTCCCCACAGAGCACAGCAGCCCCAGGCATCCTACTGTGTTCCCAGGGCTGAGCACCTGAGCCTCACACTAAGGCACAGCAGCACAACCAGGGCACTGCACCCCACGGGCCTGGCACTGCACCCTGAGACCCTGACACAGCAACCACAGCACTCCATGAGCATGGCACAGCACCCAAAGCACCCCGTAAGCCTGGCACAGCACCCTAAAAGCCCAGAACAGCACCCAACATAGCACCCCGAGCCCAGACCAGCCCCTGCTGAGCGACAGACGGGCGAGGGAAAAACCTCCAGGACACAGGGCTGAGAAAAGCCAGCATAAAGCGTTTTTATTGCGATAATAAACTGGATGCCTTTGTGCGGCGGAGAAGGAAGTGACCGGCGGGGATTTCTGTTACCAACGGACTGGGCAGGGCAGAGGGAGGGGGCACAGGGGACAGCTATGCGTCCTGTGAGACCAGGCAAGCAGCGATGACCAGCATCAGGTGGCAGGAGAGAATGGGCAGGTGTGCTCAGAGCAGGGACAGTGGGGGACTAAAGGTTCCTTTCCACGGGGAAGGAGGACAGAGGTGTTTTTGTTGAGTTGAGCCCCCACCACCTCCCCTGCAGACAGCACCTTCCCTTTGTCCAGTTTTCCTTTTTCTTAAAAGAAAGCTCCATGCTACAGGATTTTCAGCGTGTGGTGGAGCTCTGGTGGAAACCCAACTCCCTAAATCCAAAAGTGGTCTGGAGGGGAAGGCAGGCCCACCACGAGATGGCAGGGTGAAGCAGGGGCAGAGCAGCCCTCCTCTCCCAGAGCAAACCCACAATGCCCGCAGTGATGCTCCCCAGGGAGCAGGGAAAGGCCAGGCTCCCTCACTGTCCCATTCCAGGCAGAATTCCTATAAACAATCCTAGTGCTACCTTGCTCTCTGCATCCCTTCAGCCTCAACAACCTCACTCTGCTATGGCTTTTGCAGCAGCAGCAATTTCTGGTTTGAAAACACCATAAATCTGCACCAAAACAAGTAACTAACAGGATTCCTTTTGTTCAAATAACTCCTATCTAAGGTCAGCCCATCTGTGTGCTACTGGGAAAACATAGTCTACACCTGGAACAAAAATAAGATTAAGAACTTGACCCAAAAAGAGTTGAGGTTTACGGCGTATAGTTTAAAAAGACATAAAAACACGATACAAGGAGGAAGAGTCAGACGCAAAGCTTAGTGACCAAAGGCATTCAATCAAGGTGTAAGGTTATACAATGAGTGTAGTGGACTATCAGGAAAAGCTCCGTACAAAGTCATGTGCACTCTTCTTGAAGCTGAGATTCTGGATTCCTCCATGTGCCAAACCTGTGGGGAGAGAGGAGAGGCAGCATGACAGAGCTGCCTGCCCGCCGGACGAGGAGGCAATGTGCCCAGGGCATGGCAGCCTCCACACAAACCATATCAGGCCCCCAGAGCAGCAGTCAAGCCTCAATCACAGAGGGGAGAACAGCCCCACCCTGCCCACACCGTGGGGACACCACACCCCAGCAGAGCCCCACAGAATCACAGAACGGGCTGGGTTGGAAGGGACTTTAAAGACCCATCTCATTTCAGCCTCCTGGAACAGATAGGCACACTGTCCACTAGACCAGGTTGCTCCAAGCCCCTTCCAACCTGGCATTGGACACTTCCAGGGATGGGGCAGCCACAATTTCTCTGGACAGTCTGTGCCAGGGCCTCTCCACCCTCTCAAGGAAGAATTTCTTCCCACTATCTAATCTAACCTTGCCCTCTGTCAGTGTGAAGCTGTTCTGCCTTGCCCTGTCACTTCAGGCTCTTGTGCGAAGCGCCTCTCCAGCTCCCCTGGAGCCCCTTTAGGCTCTGGAAGGTGCTAAAAGTTTCCCCAGAGCCTTCTCTTTTCCAGGCTGAGTGACTCCAGCTCTCAGCTTGTCTCCATAGCAGAAGTGCTCCAACCCTTGGGTCATAGTCACAGCCTCCTGCCCACATCATCAGCCCCATGCCCTGGCAGCATGAGAGGCAGGAGGGGGTGTGGCAGCCAAGTCCCCTTGGTGCAGCAACAACACTCAGAACTCAAGGCACAAAGAACTGGCACTGCAAAACCTCCATTACACGAACCTGCTCTGCCAGGCTGGGAACTCTGCATGTAGCACTGCAGTGATCTGAACCCCAGCTCACCAGACTCCCAAGAGCAACTTCTACCCACAGCCAGAGACCTGCCCTGTCCTCATATTCCCCACTACTGCCTAGCCCTCCTCTCGCCCCCATCCCACCTCCCCACACTGTCCCAAAATCAAACACAGGGGCCTTGAGCTGTCCTCAATCCATCCACACAGTCTCTGACAGAAAGTGTCCCTCCTTACCCAAGGACAGGATGCTGGGATGGGTCATTCCAATTTCATGAGCTCCACGTCAAAAATTAGAGTGGCGTTTGGTGGGATGATCCCTGGGTGGCCAGTGGAACCATAAGCGTAATCTGGGGAGATGGTCATCTTTGCCCGCTGACCAACGCTCATCTGGGGTACACAGAAACACATGGATGTCAGGAGATGGGCACAACTGCCAGGTGAGTGACACAGGAAGGACACACACCTGTCCCCACTGCTTTCCCTACATGGGCAAGAGCAAGGACCCAGGCTGCACAATCCAGAGGAATGGGAAGAATGTCAGAGGGAAAACGTAAGGCTGGAAAAGGAGCAGGGCTTAAGATGTCCTTCACACGAGAGAAGGCAGGGAATGCCAGGCCATTCCCTCCAGCCACCAGCATCCTTGTGCTTGTGCTGCCAGAGTGAGCAGTGTCATGCAGGCAGGAGCTGAAGCTGTGCTGTGCCCACAGCGTGGGATCACAGCCCGGAGCTGTGCTGTGCCCACCAGCCCTGCCTCCGCGTGGGCTCCAGAGCCCAGGAGGCCTGAGCGCTCCCGCCGTGCTCGTTCAGAGCTGACTCAGTGCAGAAATGTCACCGCTGAGTCACCGACGTGCCGTAGGTGTTGCTGGGGCCTGGCCCGGCTCCGTTCCTGCCAGCTGGCAGGTGGCAACGCAGAAGGTGATATTCACACCCACACCTCCCAGCGCCGAGGGGGTGGAACAGGGGGAATAAAATAAAAAAATAATAAAATGGGGAATGAGCTGCATGCACACTAATTCCTGCCCACGCTGCAGCTCCTGGCGCAGCACAGCCTGGCACGGGGAGTGTGAGGCAGAGGAGCTCCGGGCACCTGAGCGACTCCTTCTTCCCAGCCACGGATCACCTCCTGCTTGCCCATCACAAACTTGAACGGCTTGTTCCTGTCGCGAGAGGAATCAAACTTCTTCCCATCCTCCAGCATACCTGGGGAGAGAGAGGGAGATGATGGTGATACAGGGACAGAGCCATGAGCAGCAACGTGAGATGCTGTGACCTGGCAGCCCGAGCAGGTGACAGTCACATGGCTCTGAGTCAAAGATGTGTCTCAGTTTGTCCTGCTTTTTCCTGGGAAACCTGTACAGGAGAGGAAACCCCTGCAGCTTCACCCATCTGGGGACAGGGAAGGATGACACTTAACTGTTTTGGCCCAAAGAGAAATGCTCCTCCGTGCCAGGACCAAGGACTGACAGGGGAGCAGATGGATGGGGAAGAAGATCTTGCCCACCTTGCAGCACCACTGACAGCCATTTATCAGGCAGCAGAATCCGACCTTGTGCTTCCCATCCCATCAGAAAACAAGCATCTCAGTCCTTACCAGGCCTCCACCTTCAGGCACCCAAAACACTGATGACACTCCAGTGCCCCATCTGGAGGCTGTGACTGGCCCCTGCCTGTGTCCAGCTGATCTAAGCCAAATCCTTCCCGGGCCCAGGAATGATGATAGGGAGAGTCAGCACCAAGTGCTGGATGCGTGTGCCTGGGGCAGCCCTCGTTCCCCAGCACGGGCTGAGCCAGGCTGATATCCCCAGAGCTAAATATAACTCCCCAACATGAGCTAAGGAGGAATTTCCTCCCCTCCCTTGCTCCCTGCCTGACCTTCTTGGGGAATCTTGGAGCTGGCGCTGCCTTACAGGAGCAGTAACTCCACCAGTCAGCTCCTATAAGACAGCTCCAGCTCTGCATTAATTAATTAATAGCTATTGCCCTCTACAATAAACCCTGTGTGATAAGAGCAAAATTAAACTCTCTTCCAAAACACTTTTTCACTTCCCAAAACAGCCAGAAAATCCTGCTATCCTGGCTGGAAACCGCTCTACAGTCTTGAAAAACTAAACTTCCTCAGGATGGCATGGAGCAGATTGACTTCTCTTCACCAGGGCATGTGTGCAAGGGAAAATGTGTCTGTGAAAAAGATGGGATGGGGGAGCTCAGCCCCTGCTTGCAGTGACCAGAGGGAATGGCACACAGGGACCAGCAGCCATGGTGATGGGAAATGCTGAATGGAAAGAAGGGAATGGGAGAAAATACATCACCTGGGCAGGAGCAACAAGCACCGAGACATGTGGGCTCCTCTCAGGGAGTAGAATTAAGCTTTTAATTTAACAGACAGCAAAAACCCCTTCTCCGGGGTTTTTGGAGAAAAACCCTCAAGCATCAGCTCGGCCAGTCACGCTGTAGCCCTGGACTTTGGAATTGTAAATCCGGAGTTCTCTCATTTCCTCCTTCCAGGATAAACCTCTTGTCGCTGAACCTGCTTCCAGCCCCGTCTGGCACCGCTCCTCGCTCCCGTCCGCTGGCCTTCCTCCCGCCTGGCAGCAGGGACACAGGGCAGGCCATGCTGGCTGGCACCAGCAGCGCGGCCTGGCTGCGGCCCCAGCTGACCCCGACTCGGCTCCGAGCCCTCCGGTGCAGCAACCGAGGGCTGAGGTGGCTGAGGAGGGACAGACAGGACAGCTCTCTGCCACCCTTCTCCCTGGACATCCACCAAGGAAAAACCCCAGGGGCCACGTAGCACAACGCTCTGCTTGTCACAGCAAGAAGGGACTACCGGGATGCTCCCAGGGCATCTGCAGCCTGCAGAAGTGCATCCTGTTTGATGTTCTGACCAGGGAATGCAGAGGCATCAGCAGCAGTCCAGGAGACGCTGTCAACCTTGCACAAGAGTGGACAGTACTGCCTGACCTCACTGCCAAGCTCACCTGTCCCAGTCCAGCCTCAGGAACTGTTTCAGAGCTGGCAGCTCCCTGGCTGCAGAAGAGAGGGATTGATGGACTGTGCTGATGACAGCAGCCCGAGGGATTGATCACTCAGCTCTCCCGAACCAGGATGGAGAAGGTCATGTGGGAGCCTGTCCCTGCTCCCCAGCATAGGGCTGCCATTCTCCCCCATCATGCCAGCAGGGAAAACAAAGAGGCTCCAATCCTTTGTAGACTGCATCCTCATCTCAGGCACTTCCTCTGCCCACAAGCCTCCTGGGAGATTTCTCCGGCTCTGGACAAGTATGAGCAACCATTTCCTTATCCCTGCCATCCCTGAGCAAGGAGATAACGAGATCTTAAAGCTATTATGGAGGCAAAGCATCCTCTGGCAAAAGCAGCTACCCCAGCAGAGCCCCAGGAGCAGCACACAGCCCCTGGCACAGCCCAGCTCATCCAAGCCCTGGACAGGAAGGGCAGAGCTCACACGTGGATTATGGAGACCCACTTGCCCTATCTCCCACCCAGAAGGATTTGAGCCCCCAGAGATCCCAGCTGGGCTACACAGACCCCAAGGGATCTCAGGAAATCACAGTGAGGAAGGACAGAGAGCCCTACAGCTGAGGCTGCAGCAGCCATGGGATGGAGTGGGGGCTCTGGAGCACAGCCCCAGCCCCAGCCAGGCAGCGTGGCCCTGCCAGGTCTCTGCCACAGTTGGCAGGCAGGAGCTGGGAGACGCCGGCTGCAACGTGCGACTTGGCTCCAGGCCCCCTGGGCGGGCAGAGGCGGTGGAGAGCGGTGCTGGAGCAGGCAGAGTCAGCCCTGGGACAAACCTGCCAGGTCGGGTTCTGCCGGGGGTGCAGAGCCCCACCCGCATCCCCTGCATCCCCTCTGGGGTGCTGATCCTTGGCACGGCCATTGCCCAGGGGCTCCGGAACACAGCCAGTCTCCCAAGGAGAGGCAGGAAGAGACCAGAGCAGTGAGGCAGGCAGCTGGGACAGGATGGAAAACCCTTCCTAGAAGCCCTGGAATACCCAGCATGCTCCAAACCCCTGCTGAGGACAGGGATGCCTGGATGAGGTTCAATCCTGCCTCCACCAGCATTCTCCATCACTCAAGCCCACCACATTATCACCAACAGCTAGATGGGGAGAGGCTCTGCCCACCATCCTTGATGCCTGGCAGGACAGAGGACCCCAGTGCAGGCAGGGAAGGGGGTGCAGGAGATGGCGCTGAGCTCCCACAGTTGCCACAACCCATGGACCGGCAGACACACGCCTCGGGAGGAAACACAACTTTGTGTGGCTCACAACCACAGGGTGTTGGCTGAGCAGAGGGAGAGCATCGAGGGCAGCACTCAGAGCAGCACCACTGCCCCAGAGACTGTGCACAGGTGCTAGGAAGCACAGCGGTCCCCTTGGTGCTATCCTGCTGGAGAAAGGCAGTTTTCTCCAGTATCCCTCTCTGCTCCAAACCCAACTGCCTCAGAGACCCCACATGCTGAATGTGCTTTGCCACTCAGGCAAAGCTGTTTGGCCAATCCATGTCAGACTTGCTCCTGTCCTGGCACTCCCCCGAATAACTGTGGCCCCCCATTTCCCCTCCTGAAATGCAGTGGGGTGCCCACAGTCTCCCCACACAACCTGTGCCCCTGGCACCAGCCCTGCAGGACCCCCACTCTGCTCCCTGCTCTGACTCAGGAGGGCTTAGCTCTGTTGGCCCCCAATCCACATCCCCTCCCCACGGATTCACTCCCTCACTCCATTCCATCCCATGTCAGTTGCTGCAAGCAAAGCAAAGTGCAGAACACACTGCGCACATCGGGGAACTTTATCCTTGATCTAGTTCCTTTAAGAGCCCTACGTAGCAGATTTCACATCAAGGGCTCTTTTGGACACCCTGTGGCACTGCTTTCCTCAAAAAGACCCAAGACCTGGAAGGAAGGAGGAGCAATAAGTTCAATTCCACCAGCTCCCCCCATACATTTCCATCTCTGCAATCCCAGCATAAAGCAACTGGCATCTCCAAGGAGGAGGCAGAGAGGTTGCTCTTCTCTCCACCTCTTTCCTCTGCACTGCCCTGGTGCACCAGGGCTGTCTGTCCATCCTGGGATGCTCTCAGCAGGGCTATGGCCCATGGGGCAGGAGCCTGGGCACAGGCAGAAGCAGTACCAGCTGCTGGCTGACCAAGCTGGCTCCCCACACTCCCTCACTCTTGGATTTCTATTTTTTTCCCCCAAGTATTTTTTTCCCCAAACCACTGTGCATCCATAACGCAGCACAGGGAGAGCTGCCTCCTGCACAGCACAGGCTGGATGTCCCCAGCACTAGAGCAAAGGGCAGCTGGGGACGGAGCCAGTGAAGGGCTCTGGAAGGAGTCCTGGAGCTCGGCACCTCCAGCACTGCACTCTGCCACCATCCCTGATGCTGCTCTGGGATGAGTGAGCATTGCAGCTGGGCCGGGATTCAAAGGTTTGTAAGGTTTCCCGTGAGCCAAGCCCTGCTCCTGTCTCTGGCAGGGCTTGCTGCAGGAACTGCACTGCCGACGCAGGGAAATGGCATCAGGGCCTGGAGGTGTTTGATTCCTGCTGCCTGCCGAGGCGGGGGGGCAGGAGCTGCCTGCAGACGGAACGGGGGTGGGGATAAAGGACAAATGGAGACAATAGTAACAAAAAAATAAAATAAAGGAAATTGGAGAACCGCTCCCAGGCACAGCAGATCGCTGCTGCTGGGGAGGGTCTGTTGTGAGCAAGTCACCACGTAGCACTTTGCCTGAAGCACCACCGTGACGTGGGGACAGGATGCTGGCGACCCCCAAACAGCTCTGCCGGGGTGGGGGACGGAGCTGGGGAAAGCAGCCAAGCTCCAGCAGCGCCGTAGAAGGGGAAAGCCGGCACAGGGAGCCAGAGGGTTGGGAGCCGGGAGGGCTGGCAGGCGGCAGGACTGGCCCACCGGGAGCCACTTGACTGCCTGCCAGCCTCTCTTTGTTCTTCCACCGGCGGAGGAAACGGGGCGGCCGGGCAGACCAAGCGGCTTCCTCTCCCTGCTGACGAGGGAACGGGAAGGACGGGGGAGATGGAGGAGCAGCAGATGGGCTGGATGCCCGCCGAGCCCTCCCGGCAGGCCCGGCCCCGTTCCGCAGAGAGGGGCACCCCCGGCCCCCCAAGGCGAGCAAGGGGAGGCAGAAAGCGCTGGGGCGGGAAGGGAATTGGTTATTAGCAAAAACGATCACAAATGAGTCATTAACTCGCTTTTACCACGCTGATGAGCCAACGCTGTACAAAAGGCAGCCCAGGGGGACAAGAGCCCCAGCGTGACCCTCAAAGAATTTTTTGGGGTCCCAAGGTTGGTTTCTTTCACCCCCAGCTCGCAGAAGACTGCTGGAGGACATGACCCTCCCTGGCTTTGGGGCAGCCCCTCATCAAAGCACTACCCCGACCACTAAACTAAAAAGCCCTGCACCGGGGTCCCCCCAGAAAACCCCAGGACGCGGGTCTGGGGCGGCCCCACGGGTACCACTGGTGTCACCCCACAAGGGAGAAGGGACTGGGGCAACACTGGGGAGGGGGACTGCACTCATGCTGTGAAAGGAGGGACCTCGCTCTGAAGAAGCGGACCCCAAAGCTCCCGGGGAGTGACTCGTGGAGCTCATAAGGGCTTCGGGCCCGGCCGCCCCCCGGCCCATGGGTCTCGGCTGCCCTGGGACCGCCAGGGCTCCACCCGGGGTGCCCTGCCTGCGCCCCAGCGTGCCCTCTGGGTCTTTCCCCGGTGCACCCCCAAAAAGAAGGCTGGAGATGCTTGGGAAAGACCCCTTCATTGAAAAGGCTGCGGGAGAGACGGGGATAAGGGGCCTCCCCACGGCCACGGGGCATCGACAGGACCTCCACCCGCGCCCCCCGGGAAAGGCCCCCGCGGCAGCCCGGACCCCGCTCTTCCCCACGGAGCGCCGCGGCCCATCCGAGCCGACGCGGCCGGGGTCCCTGCAGGCAACCGCGGGCGGGGGGGGCGGCAGGCCCCGCTCGCTCGGGGTCCGGGCCGGTCCGACCCTCCCGCCCCTCCGCTCCCGGGGCCGCCCCGCACTCACCCGTGTAGTGCACCACGCAGGTCTGGCCGCGCTTGGGGAACGTCCGCCCTGCGGGGAGACACGCGCCATCAGCCCGCGGCACCGGGATCGGCACCGGGATCCGCACCGGGACCCGCGGGGAGGGCAGGGAGAAGGGGTAGGGGGGTGCGGGCTCGCCGCGGCTCACCGTCGCCGGGGGCGATGGTCTCCACATGCACGCCCATGCCGGTGCCGGTGCAGCTCGCACCCGCAGCGCCCGCAGCCCGACGGAGGAGGGGCCGCGTGTGCGCAGCCGCGGCGGTCACCGCCATAGAGCCCGCCCGCCCTGCCGTGGAGCCCGCCCGTCACTTCCAAAGATCCCGCCCGACCTTCCATAGATCCCGCCCGGCGGTGCCGCCCTGGCCGCCGCCATCTTCCGCCCCCCCGCCCCGCCGCCATCTCGGCAGCGCCGTTGCCGGGGGAACGCGGGCCCGGCCATGAGGGACCCTGCGGGCTTTGCCCCTTTATCGCCATTTCCAGCCCGCGCTGCTGCGGCCTGCGTGGCCCACCACAGAATCAGTTTGGAAAAAGCCTCTGAGATCAGTGAGTTCAACCTCTG
This sequence comes from Sylvia atricapilla, assembly GCF_009819655.1. Lineage (NCBI taxonomy): Eukaryota > Metazoa > Chordata > Aves > Passeriformes > Sylviidae > Sylvia > Sylvia atricapilla. Next base: position 7,785,021 of record NC_089155.1, read on the forward strand.
ACCCAACTCCACCATGTCGAGTACAGCGGGGCGCTGAGCGCTACGTCCAGTCTTTATTTAAACACCTCCAGGGACGGTGACTCCATCACCTCCCTGGGGAGGCCATTCCAAGGTCTGATTACCCTTTCTGTGAAGGAATATCACCCAATGTCCAACCTAAACCTTATCTGGTGCATCTTCAGACCATGTCCTCTCATCCTGTCCTTTGTTCCACTGAACTGGAGACAGTCAAGGCGGCAGTGCAGACCCAGGGCTCCTCCAGGGCCCCAAAGGCCAACAAAGGCTGGTGCCCTCCCCAGTGTGACCAGCAGGACCAGGGCAGTGCCTGTCCCCTCTGCTCGGCACTGCTGAGACACCTCGAGTCCTGCGACCAGGACTTCAAGGAGGACATTGAGGGGCTGGAGCATGTCCAGAGAAGGGAATGGAGCTGGGAGAGGGTCTGGAGCACCAGGAGCCACTGTGGGAGCTGGGCTGGGGCTCAGCCTGGAGAAAAGGAGGCTCAGGGAGAATCTTGTTCTCTACAACTCCCTGACAGGAGCGTGCAGCCAGGTGGGGGTCAGGCTCTGCTCCCAGGGAACAGGGGAAAGGATAAGAAGAAATGCCTTAAGTTGTGCCACAGGGGGTTTAGGTTGGATATTGAGGAAAAATTGCTCAAAAGGGTGATCAGACATGAGCACAGCCTGTGCAGGGCAGTGGAGTCATCATCCCCGAAGGAATTTAAAAGACATGTGGATGTGGCACTTGGGGACATGGTTTAGTGGTGGCCTTGTTCATGCTGGGACTCGATGATCTTAAATGTCTTTTCCAACCATAACAATTCTGTGACTAATGATGCTCCCCACTGTGCAGATGGAGGTCAGTGCTGGCCCCGCATCGCTGGGACAGGCTCAGCAAAAAATATGCAGGTTTGAACAATTCCACACTCAAAAGGACTTTTTCTGGCAACAGCAGCAGCTATTTTCTTTTTTGGTCAAAAAAAGAATCACTCCAGGCACAGGATTTTTGCCTCAAAGCGTCCTATTTCTTTACTTCAAGGAGGTGAACTTGAGCCTCCACAAGGGAACAGAGAAGTTCCAAGGACAGCCAAGAGACCAATAAAAAGCCAGGATTCTCAACAAATGCATTAAAATGGGACACAAGAGGAGGAGACTCTTAAAATAACAGATAATAGCATGAAGCAAGTTTTAATTGCTTCTGTCCCTTGCTTGTATCTTTTAAATACTGGAATACCAAGGGTGGGTTTTTTTCTTGTTTGATGCCATAGCATTTTTTTACATTAAAGCTCCAACACACTGAAGGTGCCAGTGGTCCCTGATTTTCCACATCAGGAGGGCAGATGTGTAAGGCCCTGAGTCAAGGTGAAAAACAACAGGGTAGAAAAGGGCATGTTCTCATCCCTACCTTAGTAATGTTTTTGCCGAGAGCTGGGCCTGCTCTCTCTGCAAGAACTAGTGATAAACAAGGATCTGAAAGGGAAAAATGCTGCTGGATGTATGCCCACGCTGGAGCCCATGGCACACTGGCACAGGCACGCTTGCACACGTCAGGCACAGCAGCTCTCGCTCAGGGTGGGATGTTTGGGCTTTTTTTTAAGTCTCTGGTATAACCTGCTCATCTTACCAGCAGCAAGGTCACTGCAACAAGCGGTGTTTCAACAGGGGCAAGGAACTCAGCCAGGTTTGACCAACCCCTCACTGCTCAGGGTCCAGCTGGTCAGACCCAGGTTCAGGTCACGTTCTAGTGCCTAAACTCTTGAGAAAGCACAAAGGCTTGAAAACTAGTGAATTCTGCCCCAATCGTTCCCTGCCCTCAGGATCATCCGCTGACAGAACTCACAAAGTCAGAAATGCCAAGAGGGACAAGCATGACCATTGAGATTTAATACTGTAAAAAATAAAAGGGACATTATTTGAGCTACAGAAACACCACCCCAGGCAGCAGTGGTCTGGCAGGCACCACACACACCAGCAGCTGCGGATTTGCTGGAGGGAAGGACGGATCCACAGAGGGATCTGGGCAGGCTGAATCGATGGTCCAAAGCCAAAGGTATGAGATTCAACAAGAACAAGTGCCAGGTCCTGCCCTCAGGACACAGCAACCACATGCAGTGCTCCAGATTTGGGACAAAGTGGCTGGAAGTCTGGGAAGAGATCTGGGGGTGCTGGACAGCAACAGCAGAACATGAGCTTGTGTGTGCTCAGGTGGGCAAGAAGGGCAGTGGTACCTGGGTGAGCAATAGTGCGGTCAGCAGGACCAGGGCAGTGACCCTGCTCCTGTACTGTTCCTAAATCCAGAGGCAGCCAGACTGGAAGCAGGGCAGTGGCAGAGTGCAGCGCATCCCAACACCTGACCAGGCTGAGCCAGGTGATCCCAAGGAAGAGCCTTCACTCTCCAGAAAACTAATCAACAAGAAAGGGAAAAAAGAGAAAAACATGAGGTTCTTTGTGCGTCAGAGAAATGGTTTTGAACCAGGGCTGCTGTGACCTTCCTGACGTCGCTCTCAAACACCATCGCCCCACTGATCGCAGCGTTGCACCATGAGACTTAAGGCTTTGCATTAATTCATCACACAACTGGGGAGCAATTTGCTCAAATCCTGCCAGTGTGCACCAGACTGGAGAGTTGCAAGGTCAGCCTACGGTCAGATCCAGCTCCAGCCCAAAAATAACCAGCCTCCCTCTCTGCCTCTGCACAAGGCTGAGCCCAGCCCAGCACTACAGCCCCAGGATGGCTGATTTCCCCTCCTCACTGTTGCCAGGAGAGATGTGGGGGTGCCAGCCGCTTCTGAAGATGCTGCTGTGGGAGATGTAGCTATGTGCTACGATATAAAAGTTCAGCATTTCTTGAAATTAATTTGACACTTCTGCCATAACCTCCCAAGCTGTCAAAACCCAGGACAAGCTGCCAACCCCTCCAAGCTGCTGACCCAAGGCAATACAGCCCATTCTCTCCTGTTTTCCCAGAAGTGACTCAGGTGACATGGCCCAGGCAGGTGGACAGAGCTGACTCCCACCCCCTTGCTGCCAGGTGTTGTTTCTGTTCGTGCTTTAACCCACTGCTAGCTTCAACTTCACCTTTGTTCAAAGAAATTCTAAACCTTTCCCCTTGAAAGGGCAGCCTGAGCACAAAGACACCCACTATCTCAGCACTATTTTCCCTAAAAACTGGTCAAAAATAGTTTCCTCTCAAAAACAACCCCTGTGTTGCTTGTCTTCCCACCAGGCTAAGTGACACATCCCCACCCAATGTCTCAGTGCTGCTCTGGGGCTGGTGGGGGCCCTTCCTCCCAGCACTGCAGTCCAGAGGAGAGCATAGATCTGCCCAGATCTATCAGAACCTGCCAGGCCAACCCCTGGAAGCTCTGGTGAGGTGGGAGGATGGGGGCTGCAGCAGGACCCCCTCTGTGTGCCTGCCAGCTGGGAGAGGGAGGAGTTTGGGACACAAACCAGGCCTTTGGGACAGTCAACAGGAAGCAACAGGAAGCAATGTCTTTCCTGCACAGCAGCACATCCTGACAGTGCAGCAAATCTGTGTCTGGATGAGCTCAGCCTCTCCAGCCTGGGTTTATTCCCAGCTGCCACACTCTACCTGACATAGGTTAAAAGGAACCCAAGTGCTCATGAAACCTTGGTGAGAAGTCAGCCAGGGGTAGGACAGTGGGCAGTGGCTTCAAACTGCATCCATCCCTCATACTCCCCAGCTGCAGCTCTCCCAGGCTCTGTTCCAGGTCCCTTACCAGAGAGGCTGGGAATCCCCAGCTGGCTGTGCCCCATCCCTCATCCCTCACAGCACAGGATGGTGTGTGAGACAGTCAGCCCCAGGCACCATGTTCCTTACAGTCTGGAAGGAGCTGTACCTGAACAGGTGCTACAGGAATTTCAGGGAGGTGGGGTAGGGATCACACCATGCTGTAGCAGAGCACCCTGGACAGCACAGAGCTTGGAGCAGCCCTGAGGAGGAAGCAGAGTTGGCCAGATGCAACCCTCAGATAAGGTGGTCACACTGCTTCTTGCACAAGCTGAGCTACACAGTACAGCCTCTTCCCCAGCCTCCAAACCACAGCCCAGCTCTGCGAGATCAAGATCTGAGAGAGGAAGCAGTAACATTTGAGAGAAAACGTAATGTCTGAGTTTCTAACATCTCTTATTTTCTTGCTTAACTGCTTCAAGTCCTTGCCCTGCAGCAGAACCCTGGGGCAGCAGTGACCCTCTGCATGCAAGATTTGCTCCCAGTTAGAGCCTGGAGAAGACCTGCTGGCACAACTGACTCTGTATGTCCCACCACACCCTCTCAGAGCACTGAATCCCTCAAAAACCTCACCTCCCAGTGGAGTGTCTCACCGATTTAGTGTAGTGGTTTTGGTTCGCCAATTTGAGTTTCCCGGCCAATGCACTAAATAATGTGGTAGGTTGAGCATTGGCCAAATGCCAGAGCACCCACTAGAATTACCTACTTATTTTCTGTTTTGAGATAAGAATCAACAGGAGAGCAAAGCAGGTTTAAACTTTAAAGGGTATAAAGAAAACTTTATTTAAACAGCAACTGAAAGAAAACAAAAAAAATCAGAATAAAACCTTCAGAACACTTCTCCTTGTGCTCAAGGAATTTAAACACAGCAAAGACCTTCCTGAGGTATCTTCACAGGCGTTCACCATGGGACCAGCTTTTTGCCATTTCTCCTAGTGCTCTTGCTGACCAGGAAGCCAGTAGCAGACTGCACCCCAGTCTCTTCCAAGGAAAATGAACAAAGAGATGTGGAATGGCTCCAGTCAGGGATGGGTGGGGGGGGAGGGGGGAAGGGAAACAACAGTTTGAAAGCGAAAGAAGTCCTGGGGAAAGGCTGTGAGCAGCAGCACGATGCAGCTTGTTCCAGCCAGTGTTTCATCTGCATTCCTTGGACACCCCTCCAAGTGTTGAAATGGCCCAGAAACATATCCACTGCCAATATTTACAATCATGTGATTTTGATCCATGATTTTGATCATGTGAGTTTGAATGCATTTCTGATGGCTTTCAGCTACCTACCAAATTCTACCTTTGCCCCAGATTGCTGTACCCCTTTGCAGATAACCCCATCTCATGTGGCCACTTACCTGCACAACATCCAGCAAGAAGGCCTGGAAGAAAAACCACAGCCTGTTATCTGGTAGGGAATGGCCCAGCAACAGAGCAAAGCCTTTGTGCAGAGGGCAATCCTGGCTTCTCCCACAGCCAAGACTCCAGGGAACAATCCCACCTTAGAAATGATACACTCCTCTAGCTGACAGCTAAACCACAGCTGCTGCTTGTCTCCAAGAATGATTTAAACCCCAAGTGACATCATAACCTTCCAAGACAAACAGACCTATTTTTGGCTGGCCATTGCTCCACATAGCACCCACAGGCAAGCTGCTTGTGGCAGCTGGGGTGCTGTGGGGCACTTCCCTAGCTGCTGGAATCTCGGTGGTCAGGGTGCAGTGCTTCCAACACACAACCCTCCCTTGGGTCAGCCTGGATCCCCATGTCCTGCTTGGTGGTGTTCCATGTTCATGAGCCTTCAGAGTCTCTTGCAGAGCAAATCGGAGGGACCAGGCACACTGGCAGCTTCTTTTCCTGCTCCAACCCACTGTTTGTGGCAGTGGCACAGAGAAGCTGTTGATGCCCCATCCCTGGAATTGTTCAAGGCCAGGTTGGGTGGGGTTTGGCACAATCTGGTCTAGTGGAAGGTGTCCCTGCCTGTGGCAGGGGTTGGAATAAGATAAGCATTAAGGTCCATTTCAAACCAAACCTTTCTCTGATCCCACACCCACTCCTCCACCAGCCCGAGCTCCAAGGCAAAAGCTGATCAGTGAGCATCTGTGTCATTTGCTCCTCTTGGGCTTGTCTTGTCAACAGGGTCACATCTCTGGTGTTTCCCCTGATTCTCCTCAAGGCATATTTTGCAGGAGATGAGAGGCTGCTAACAAATGAGACACAGATCTAATTGAGACACAGTGCTCTGCTGAGCTCTGACATTGTCCTTTCCTGTTCTATTGAACCACAATCCAGAGCTTCAAGTTCTGTAACATTTAAAAAGTACAAATTGCATCAGGCTTAAAGTGACTATAATAGAGGCAGTGAGGAGAGAGACCAGAGCCCAGAGCCCAGGGGATTTCTATAGATCAGCAGGGGAAGCACAAGGAATGTGCAAGCAGGAAAAGGGCTGATGGCAAAACCTGTCTTTTATTTGAATGTGGTTAACTTCAGTAAACACCACACTGATCTCAAGTATCTGGCAAGTTCCCAGAGACAACCTACAGCACTGACTTCCCCCCAGCCTGAAACCAAATTTGCTATCTAATGTGATACACCTCAGCATCAAACAAGACCAGGAGTATCCTGTGGGATACAGGGTAAGGCCACACTGAGAGTGGACAGCTCATGCAGGCTCAGCTGGAGCAGTGTGTGGCCTTGGTGACACTCGCTCTCCTACAAGCAAACCTGTCCCAAGGCCATTCTGTCAGGACAGTGCAGACCAGGGCTGATCTCCCCTCTCAGTCACCTTGGATGATGCTCAGGGCTAACAAGCTTGTGAGCACTTCAGGTTCTGGGTCACACCACGTTTCATCTTTCCTGATCCCTGAGCAGTTCCAGTGCAGCAGGTGGGCTCTGTCCTGCACTCAGAAAATCCACAGCACCTTTTGAAAGACACAGAAGGCTCCCTCGTCCTGTGGGGCACACGGCCATCTCAGGCACCAGGCCTGGTTCAGGGAGAGCTGTGAGCTCCTCCAGAAAAGCCCTGCAGAGAATGAGGAGGGATGAACACTGGGCACAGGACTACTGTATAAGAGTTTGGGCTGAGGGACAGGCTGCAGGTTCACATGGACAGCTGGGGAACCAGGAAACTGAGTCAAGGAATGCTTCAAATTCCCACTTCCCTTGTCTCTTTTAGGGTGAGGGGGAAACCTGCCAGCTCTCTGACCTGGTTGGGCTGGGGACAGCTTTCTGTGCCGCTAACATCAGTCAAAGTAACAGCTGCCCTTCAGGGATGACAGACCCTCATGGTTATGGTACTAGGGAGCAGTGTACAAAATCAGGGGCACAATCCCAAAAAAATAGCATTCCAGAAGGCACTGAATGAATTTCTCTCACGCAGCAATTAGCAATAACTCCTCCACAGCCCCTGCCATGGGAAAAGCACTGATGCCGCTCTGCCCATCAGGCTGGAAGGCCCTGCTTCTCCCTGCACACCCAGGGGAGCAGAGTATCTGCCTTCCCTGTGCCAGCCTGTTCCTGCCTCTCAGCTTCTGGTCCCAGTTTACTTTCTGCCTTTAACAACCCGCAGCGAGAGTCAGGTCCCTTGTATTCCAAACTGCAAGCCTGCAATCTCAAAAGCTTTGTCCCGCGGGGATGGCTGAGGCATTAGGCTTGCACCACCGAGGAGCACTTACTCATTCAACATCTTATTTCCACAGCAGTTATGTTTCTAAAATTACAAAGGCATTTCTCAGGGCTGCACGGTTTTGTGGTAGCTTTTGTTCCCTTGATGCTCTCAGCAGGTAGGACAGCGCTCTGCACGGCTCTGCCCATTTCACTTGAAAGTCAGCAACAACACCACAACGCAGAGCTTTGCTTTAACAATGTGTTCTCGAGCCTGAGTCATAAACACTTCAAACCACCCCCACAGCCTGTGGCTCCAGCCGGGCAGGCTCGGCGTGGGCGAGCGCACTCGCGAGGGTGAGCTGCACGTGTGAAAATGCGCCTCTGCATGTGAGAAAGCAGCCCCCAGGGACACTGATCTTACCTCACTGCAGACCACTCTCCTCTCTGGGAGAGCTCCCTTGGGTCGACCTGTGCAGCTTAGCATCTTCATGATGCCCAGAATCATGACGGCAGACACGGCTGCATCCTGCACGTGGCCGGGAGGCAGAGCCTTCCTTGTCTGGAGTGAGGAAGACTCTGCCTTGCACATCAAGTAGCTGCTGCAAATGCACATCTGAGCTGGCTGGGGGTTTGACAAGTGAAGGTAGAGCATCTGTGAGGCTCCAGGGGGAGCTGATATGGGGGAAATGACCTGCCCTACGGGAGGAGTGTGGCCGGACCCTGCCCACAGAGGCAGGAACCCTGTCAGGGCTCACAGTGCAGCATGTACTAGGGGTAGTAGTTCCCAGGCTTTCTGCAATCAAGTGGAGAAATCTACTGCACTCCAAAGGACAAGCTGTGTCCAGCATATGTTCCCCATCCCAGGCTGCTCCCACAATGAGATCTCAGGGATGTGTGGAATAAGGCCTTTGCCTGAGCTCCAGAGCACTACAGAAACACACTGGAGCCAGCCCAGCACTCTGGCCTCAGCATCAGCAACCACCAGCTGCAAAGAACCAGTGTGTAAAACCCAGAGTAGGCAGGCAGAGTAGCAGCAATAGGCAGGGAGAGGGCAGTGGGAACAGGCAGATCCTTGCTGCAGGTCACTCCACAACAAAAACCCCTCTCTCCCAAAGAAAACTTGGAACCCAGCTTGGACTCCTTATCCACAGAATTACAGAATGCTTTGGGTTGGAAGAGACCTCATTTGTTCCAACCCCCGCCACAGGTTGCTCCAAGTTGCTCCAAGCTGCATCCAGCCTGCCTTTGGACACTTCCAGGGATGGGGCAGCCCCAGCTCCTCTGTGCCAGAGACTCACCATCCTCACAAGGAAGATGTTTTTCCTAATATCCCATCTGACCCTGCCCTCTGTCAGTGTGAAGATATTACCCCTTGTCCTGTCACTCCAGGCACTTGTGCAAAGTCCCAGGACAAGGTCAGTGAGCATGGGAAGCGTGGATACATCCATATGGATAAATGGATACGTTTTTCCTTTATATTGGAAGATCTGCAATTTGCAGCCTCCTTCAGCCTGTGAGCTCCCAAGAGATCTCCCATAACAGTGCAGACGTCACAGAGTGTTTTAACCTGGTGACAAGAAATGTACATTTCAGTTCCCTTTCACAGTCCTTTTGTAGCCCAGAGCATCCACCAGCCTCTGCACCACAAACCAAAAATTACTCCTGCATGAAGAGCGGTGGGAGCCCAGTTCCTTGGCGCTGGGTGTGTGGGAGCAGCAGCGTTCCCAAGGCAGCTGTGCTCACAGCTCACAGCCAGCACTGCTGCAAGTGCTGGGCAAAGCAAAGCAGAGGGAGAAATTGGCTTCAGAGGACAGAAGGTACTGGAAAAGGCTGGCAGGGAGGGATGGCACCACCGCTCTGCCTGCTAATCGTCTGTTTGGCACATCTAATCCCATCAGGCAGCTCCTTAAAAGTAGATCCTGCCTCAGTCCCTGACACTGGACCTATCTGCAGCAGCCAAGGCAGAAGAACAGAGGCAAAACCCTCTCCCTGCTCCCAGTGGAAGCATTAGATTTGTGTTAATGTCTTTGTACCACATCCTGTATCCAAGGGGATCTGAGCACCCTTTCTGCAAGGTTCATTACAATGTGTCTGCTTCAGCTTAGCCTTGCCTTGTCCAGTGGGGGTTAATCTAAACCACCTGAATTTCACAGGCTGAGTCAGAACTTGGTTAATAAGGCACAGTACAAGTGAGTCAGTGGCATCTCTCCTCACTGCTGTTTTACTGACATCCCCAATAACAAATATCACTGACGCTGGACCACAGCCAGTGTGGTGGGATCCAAATCCCCATCTCCCACCAGCATATCTTGGCATACATCTCTGTAAGAAAGCAAAATACATCTCTCCCCATTCAAGAGGAAGCTCAAAAGGAAATATCAAATCCTGATTTATTTTTTTTTCCTAGGCCATTTTCTACCCACTCACCACACAATTACATTTGGACAGACACAAGGTACTTTGGAAATTGTACTCAGCACTTAATCCTCTGGCTCTTTGGCACTCATTTACTCCCCAGGTGCACAGAGATGCATTTGCTGCTCACAGACTAGAAAGCAAAGATCTGACCAGGAGTTACCTCTCCAAGTAGCTGAGTAGCTCTTGCTTCCTGGCTAAGTCAGTGCACAATTATCCCCAAACACAGGGAAGCTTTATTCCTGCCCTGCTCAGCTCCTCCCAAAGCCTCTGTTGTGCCCTCAGTGCCTCACAGGAGGCAGCGGCACCCACTGGAGCTCGACAGGATGTCACGATTGCCAGAGCAGCATGGGGAGCTCACAGCCCGTCTCTGTGTGACAGCAGGGCTCAGCTTGGTGCTGGAAAGGCAGATTTTGGTGAAAAGCACCAGTCCCAGTGTTAATCACTGCTCTACACTGGCTGCAAGCAGTGAGCTCTTCAGTAACACTCTGTGCCAAGGCCTGAAATCTCACCAAGGGGCTAGAATGAAAGGATGATGCCTCTTCCATAACTAACTGATCTTTTTCTGTCAGTTGCTTAAAAATATGTTTTGAAAGAAAAGGGAAATACTCATCAACACAGCAGCTACACTGCATGTTCTGATGCAGATACTCAGCAAAAGGCTCAGAGAAACCAAAGCTCTGCAGCTTGAGAAACAAGGTCCTGTTGGAATTACTCACTGCAAAGGAACTTCCCCAGAACCCTCTCCTCTGCTGCAGAACCATAAGATGCCTGTCCACTCAGCCCAGGGCCCAGGAATGTGTGATACCAACAGCTTCCACCCAAGCCACGCTGGCTGAACAGGGCTTTCTCAGGGTACTGTGACCTAGAGATGGGCTGCTCAGGCAAGGAAGCCCCACTGAAAACAAATAAAGTAAAACATAGTCTAAAGCCAGCAAATGAGGATATTTTTTTTTTTTGACACAGCAGCAAGTGGTAGCATTTAGATGTGTTCAACCAACAAGGCCACCAAAGGTTTATCTCTCCTTCACTGCTTTAGGCACAGCGAAAGGCTCTTGGGTTCCCCTTAGCACAGCTGCCTTCTCTTGGTGGAACAGGAGCCAGGACTTAACAGCCACCAAGATGGACGAGGCAGGAGAGAACCTGTTGCCACAGTAGGCCCCATAAGCCATTAAAAGAGTTAATTTAAGGAGGAGTCATGAAATGTACCTGAGTAAATAAGAACATCTGGAATCTATTCAGGAACTCCCAGGACTGGGACTGACAGGCTCAGTACAGACAAGACAGAACAGTAAATAAGATAAGCATTTAGGAATGTTGTAAATAAGTCACAAAATGATAAATTAGTAAACTGAGAGGTGCTTGACACTGGAGCTGTTCAACTGCCAAAGATGAGGGCCTGTGGCATCATTAGTATTGTACTACTCTCTGTAGAGCTGCGTAATTGGGAAACACGAGACTCATTTGGAAAAACTGTTTACAGGTAACTAGAAAGGATTTCACCTCACATTTCTGTGGAATCCTGCAGGATTCTGGCAGCCCCATCACCTGGCGTGCACCTGCAGTGAGCTACTCTCTTGGTATCATGGTGTGTGTTTGCTTTGCTATCCATCAGTGCTGCCCTAGGAACGCACTCAGCACTCTGGAACCCACGGAAGTCCCCAAGTGATCCACAGTGACACACTCCACCAGCTCCCAGGGCCATAGTGCCAGCCTTGTGTGGCCACACCATGTGGGGCAGCACGTGCACCACTTACCTGAGCGAGGAGGAGACTTGCAGCTGAACTCTCAGCAGACATCAAATGACTTCAGTCTTTTTTCCTTCCTGAGGTAAAATGAGACTTCCCAAAGCACACCATAAAGCTGGCAGGGCAGTGGTACCTCATTCACAAGCATGTAGGTGAGGAGATCCCACTCTGCAGGATTCAGTGACTGTGCCATGGCTGATTCTCCTCACACCAGGCAGAGCAGTGATGTGAGTGTTTGTGTACGTGTGTCTGCAGGTCAGGTACAGAAACACAGCTCAGAGAAGTCTGGTCTGAGTCTCACAGCATGAGAGGAGCTGTCAGGCTTTTCTTTCATGGAGATGCAGCTGGGATGCCAGGAAAGCATTCCTGGCAGCAGGCACAGCTGAGAAATGTGGGCTCCATCTCCCAGCCCTGCCTGGAGTAGCTGTCAGACACCCTGCCCTGGAGGATGCCATGTTTACCACGCAAACACCAATGGAAACTCACAACTTGGTAAGAAAAGCAACTTCATTGCATAATTACAGCTCATTTAAGAGTACCAGACTCCATCTGGTTCACCAACAAGGCCATTCAGAAGCAGTATGGGGCTGGCCCTCTCTTGCTTTCACAGCCCAGCAATGCTTCATGCAGGTACCTTGAAGAGCAAACTCCTGCACAGACAGCAGCTCCTGCCCAAGGATTAACACAGGTATCACAGCTCCTCCCCTCGTGGTGCTGGGCTTTGAAGAACACCACAGCATCTTGTTTTACGTGACTGACATCAATCCCCTGAGCACATTTTCCAATCCAACTACAGAATCAGAAGAAACATCAATTCAAGGTTCTTTTTCTTGGTAACAAAGGATCTGTAAAGCAGAGCTGCTTTCAGAGAAAACCTCCTGACTGAACTTCCAGATAAGTTCTCAGGAGCAGACTGACATCCTTTTAATCACTCCTCTAAGTCAAGACACAGGGAGCTGAAGACCTACCCAAGAAGCAGAAGGTCACTTTTTCCTTCTGGACGGATGTAGGGTTGTTCAGAAATGAGAAGAAAAGCCTAAATTGATTATCACCAGTTTCAACAAAAAGCAACAAAAAAAGAAAAAAAATAAAATTAAAAAGGCAAAAAAAGCCTACATTTCCAGTCATCCTCTAGTAGTGCTGCTGTGCTCACTGGGATACTGGGATTTCTTTCTCCATATCTTTTACACTGCTTCCATTTATCTGCCAGCTGAGCTAGTTGAGTCTGTGGCCAAAACAAGCCAATCAAAACTTGCTGCTTCATGCTGTTAATTTTGTTTTGCCTGAACAAGCAGCTGAAGGTACAGCTACACCTAGAAATGGGTGTTCCTACACCAGGATCACTGAAAAACTACAAGGCCCTGGGATAGCAGAACCTCCTGAGGTAGGCAGAGCACTGAGCACGTAAGAAACAGAGACCAGGAAACATCCCACAGCAAAAGCAGCATTAGAGAGGGGGAGGCAAAGTTCCCAGGAAGTGGTGTGAAATGCTATCAGAAAACACAGGAACTAAACCTTAGCAACAAGGACATGTGAAAGGAAAGAAGAGAAAACAAAGAACTGCATATGAGGGAAAAAAATCCCAGGAAGTCCTACAATTACTCAGCTGAGGAAAACTGTTAAAATGCAGCATTTGGAGAAAACAGTTGGATACAGTGAGACATCAGTCCCGGATAGAACAGCACAGTCCTGAAACTGAGCTGTATCTAACCCAGAAACTGAAAAGAAGTTTTTATGTGAGATGTGGAGCACTGCCTTAACATTGGGGTGTGAATGGCCAGGAACACAGGCCTGACCTCCTTGTGGGAGAATGATCAATGAAAAAAAAAGGAAAATTTTGCAGGGAAAAACTTTTCAGGCAAAGAAGGAGAAAAAAAAAGACAATTTTGTGACCATAAATATCAGTTTTAGAAAAGCCCAGTCTTGGCTTATGACTTTTTTGAACACAGAAATGGAATAACAAAGGCAAGAGATTTTACTAAAGAGGAAGTCAAACTCACTAATAATCAAAAGCTACAGAAGTGTCAGAAATAAGAATTTGTCTACTGCAGTGGCACATCATCAAATAGAATCATGGAATCAAGGAGTGTTTTGGGTTGGAAGGGATGTGAAAGCTCATCTTGTTCCAACCCTCTGCCACAGGCAGGGACACTCCACTAGATCAGGTTGCTCCAAGCCCTGTCCAACCTGCCCTTGAACTCTTCCAGGGATTCGACTGTGCAAGTAACAAGGTGATTTTCGTGACAAAAGAAGGTGTCTCTTTCCTTCTCTTTCTTTTCCTGTTCTGGTGTATTACCTCTTTTTGTTAATTTGCTTATCATTTTTGCTTTATAGCTTATTTTATCTGAGAGCGAAACACTTCACCAGCTCACAGGAGACAGTTTAATATAGGAGATTGCATGTGTGTCCCTTCCAATTTCCCCAGGCTTTTTTTGTCAGGTTTGGAAGAAGACAGGTCTACCTTGGACACTGATCCCAGCTCAGCGCTCCCTCGGGCAGTGGGGCAGAACTGACCTGCTCACCAGGAGATAAGCACTGCTCATTACTTACAAAAGCCGAGGAGAGAATCAGAGGCAGGAGGAGCTGGCAGCGGTGCCCCGGGGGTGCTCACAGACACCCCAGAGCACGAGGTGCAGCTTCCAGCCGGAGTCGGCAGAGCTCCTCAAAGAAGCCTTCGAGGGAGAGCGGCTTTTCTGCAGCACTGCCACCGTCCGGCTCCAGGGAAAATTCCCTCTTCCTGCCAGGGAAAAGTCCCTGAGCCCCTGGGTTTATCCCCTTTCCCTCCCACCGGCAAGGGGAGACTTGGCAGCAAAGCCAGATGTGAAAGTTCCCATCGGTGAGCAGAATCTGCACAGCAGAACCTTGGAGGAATTGCTGTCTGGCTGCCAACACTGCATTTGGGGGCAGCAACATGCCCACTTCATCCAAAGACCACGGACAGCAGCTGGGCACCACCTCGGTGCTCTGATACCCCTGGCCAACAAATGCAGAAGCAGGAGACAAGTAACTTGCACCCTTTCTGTTGGATAAACTTTCTTTCTGGGTCTAGGGGTGCATCCTGTCCAGCACTCTGGAAGATGCTGTCCCATGTCCCCAAAATGGCACATGTGAAGATCAGGATTCAAAAACTCCACAAGGCAGTTGTGGCTCTAGCTCCAAGGAAAATTCTCTTTCTCAATTCTCCCTGCACTGGTTCACACAGGTTACTCACTGGTTATAAATGCACCAGCAAGTGATGCACAGGCAGGGGAACTCCAAGCTCTCCCGTCACAAAAAATAATCTTTAAAAATGCTGCTGAGAAGTTGAATCTCATTTAGTAGAGGACAGCTCAGCACAGGAAGTCTGTTCACAGAGCAACCCAAAGAGGAGACACCCTCAGTGAACATGATCCAAAATCTGAGACCAGATGGCAGCTGTTATCAGAAAGGGTCGAACGCTGTTTTCCTGTTTGTGGGCTTTTAATGGCAATTTTCACAATAATTTACAAATTGGTTGTTACGCACACACTCTATGTCCATTTAGTAATGAAAAATATGAGTTAATTCAGCTCTCAGTTGAGAAACTGCTGTAAGAATGCCCTTGCTGAGGGCTGCTCTCTGCTCCTGCTGGTTTGTGTTCCAGCGGCTGCCAAGTGAGTTCCTCACGCTGAACCTGCCCAACCTGCCCGCCCTCCCCAGGCTGCTCCCGAGCTCCCTCTGCTCGCACCAAGGGCAGGACCTGGAAGTTTCTGAGCGCTGAGCGGGGTGGAGTGACAGTGCAGCGGCCGCGGGGCACGGGTGTGCCTAAGGCAGGATGAGGAGGGAGCATTCCAGCCTTTCCCAAGGACCCGCTCCCAGGGAGCCAGTGGCTGCAGCCCACGACCCAGCACAGCTCTGGGCTCTGCTCGGAAGCCCTGAACAGAGACAGAAGCAGCTGAGATGCAATGCAAAGTGCCGTGGCACAATACTCCATGGCAGCTGTGCCAGCGCTACCAGTGCCTCGTGTCTGGGCATAAGGAATTAACCCACAGGATTCTGTTCAAAGGAGGGAAAGAGATGGAGACCTGAGCCCAAAACACAAACAGAACAGATCAACGCTGGAGAATTCCAGGAGTTCAGCTATGTTGGTCCTCAGCAGAGGAGAGGAAATACATCAAAGGGTGCTATAGCCTTGAGTTTTTCCACCCAAGCTGTTGCAATCATTTCGGTAATTCACCTCTCAGGACAGAACTTGCTTTCCAGTAAGACAGACTCTGATTGCCCTTTACTTCCAATCACTTCAAGCTGTTTCAGCTTTGTGCCTTCTTGGAAAGAAAAGTCAGCAAGAGGGTTTCTCAGAGAAATGCAATACAGCAATTTAAACCTGCAGCCAGTCTGGCCTGTCGGAAAAAGCGAAGGCAGAGCAGGTGGGGACTTCAATGAATGCCCCAAAGTTCTGCTGAGGAAAGGAAAGTCAGGGATTTCTCTCTGGAAAAGCACGGGAAGTGTTAAACCTTGCACCTCACAAGTTGGAGTTTTCCCCACACTGAGCTCTTTCACAAAGACTTCCCCCACAATGCTTTTACAAGAGTGTAACCATTATCCTGACAATAAGATCACCTGTTCTCAGATAGTTTATATTTAATGTGTGGAAAAAAAGGCAGTACTTTACAGCAGTCCCTGGAGGGGAGAGAAAGGACTGTGGTGAGCAGTCCACTGACAGAAACTGCTCCCTAGAGTTCCCTTCCCCCTTGCCTTCCTCCCCTCTCCCAGTGCAGTAACTCAATCCACAAGGTAACTGAACTCTCCTGGGGGAATCTGGGGCACCAGAGGCTGCAGCTCCTTTCCAAACGAATTACTTTCGTTTATTTATTTTGAAGTCCACTGATCATCATCACAAAAAAACCCCATGGGAAATGCAACTAAAGAGAAAAAGTCCAACCAAGACCTAAGAACCCAGAGCTATGAGCAGATGTGGGCCTGCGTGGCACAGCGCCGGCGCACGAGGAGACGACCCCGTGTGTGGCCAGAGCTGGGGTCCTTTATGTCAACCTCTGAACGATGACAGCGTTGAGCAGGTTGGCTTCTTTCAGGGTCTGGTCCTCATCAGTCAGCTCTTTATTGGGGAAGGTGGTCATGAGGACGAAACTGGTGGCAGCCATCGCTGGCCGAGCATCTACTATGAAGAGCCGGATGTCACGGATCCTGTCCAAAGGGATCAAACACACAGGGTGATGCTGTTACTGCACAGCCTGGATGAGTGACTGCTCTGCCCTGAGTGTGCAGCTCTGCATTTGTATTCCAGCTCCCACCACAGGCCACATTAGGCTATTCTGATTCAATCTGCTCCCATTTAGTGAAACAGCACCAGTTGCTTTCTGGGCTACAGACTCAGCTCAGTCTTCTCTGTTTGTGCTGTCAGGGGATTATCTGAAACTAAAAGCCTCCAAACCCTTAGTGATGAACAATTAACAAACTGACACTTTCTAAGCTTGAAACCCAGAGGATTTCAGCTCCTGTGAGCAGTCACACAGCCACACAGGATCCATTTCCTGAACTCAGTCACAGGCAGAGGTTTTTGTAACTTTTTGCCCTGAGCTTGACCCTTATAGAAACTGGAGGAATGAGTATAAATTATGAGATCAGGAAGGTAAGAAGGATTTGAAGAGATTTTGAAAGAAGCAGTGGTGTATCTAAGGCAACTTTGCTTGCCAAAAGGAACAGAACTGTGGTAAGAGCATCCCTTGGTGCTCCATTCAGCACAGGGAACAGCCCCATAGAAAAGTCTAAATTGAGTCAGAATAAATGAACCAGGTTCCTAATTATCTTCCAGTTTCCAAAGCCTTTAGAAGAAAGTCAGTTTTTTAGAGGCGACATCAAGGAAAGTTCTGCTGATAACACTTAGACTCCCAAGTTGTTGTGGGTCACTGACTATAATCTATCCCAGTTTGGAAAGAAAATCCTATCCAACAGTTAGCAACCCTCTTAAAACCACCACAACAATTTTATTCCCTTTCACTTGTATAGAAGGATGCCCAGAGCTCCTTTTGGCAGTCTATCCAGGGTTTTAACACTTGGTCCACCAGTGCCCTGTCTTGCAGGGCCATTTATGCCTTGCCTGTGTTCCCTGCTGTGCTCATACCTGTGACTGTGGTTGAACTTCTGGACCAGGCGCCCGCCGTCAGCAAGCCGGATCTGGATGTTGGTGACAGGCTCCGACTCATCAATCACAATGGCAGAACTGGCTTTGGCTTCATTCTCTGCCTGCTGGGCCGGAGAGCTGGTGCCCATCACCTGGGGTGCATTGCTGCCAACAGGGAGACGCAAGGTGAGCTGTTAGAAACCAAACTCACCTGGCTGCAGGGTACCAGATGAGGCAGCGAGCTCACTGCCTGCCAGGCCAAACTACCAGGGCTCTTCCACAAGCAAGCTGGAAGTCAGATTTTTTGTCAGCCACTCAGTAGGAAGTTGTCTAGAAGTTCAACTCTACCATCCCCTTTGCTGCCACAGGTCCTCACACCCACTAGTTTACAGAGGAAAGTGTGACTTGGAAACACTGCTCCCATACAACACGCCCATGGAGGTTCCAAACAAGGGATCCAGCTTCTGGCTGGGCCACCTCACAGTATATGTCAGTGAGCCTTGTTTTCATAGAGGAGCACCTCCCATCCCACAGGCAGCCAATGCCTTTCTTTCAGAAAGATGAATCAGAAGGCTCCACCTCGCAAAGCTCGAATGACTCGCTCACATTACATGCAGTAAACCAGTGTCACCATCTTCTCACCTGCCCAGCTTCTGTCCTTCTCCGGTAAAAGCTCTGAAGACACTTTTAGGTTTCACATACTCCTCATCACGGTGATCTTCCATGTCCAAGTTCACCTGTCCACCCCGTGCTAACCTGCGCAGCTCAGCTGGGACTTCCCTGCAAAGACAGTGTTCTAAGGCAGCTGCCTGAAGCAGCAAGGAAGGAATGCATGGATAAAAAGCCCAGGATGTCTGGAATTTCAGGAATCACAGACAGCCCTTGCTTAACTGACAGGGCAGATGCACACCTTCCCACTGACAGACATAAATTAAAGGTTACTTCTCCCTGGCCCTCACCTGCAGTGACACAATGCATCAGAAATTCTAAACACAAAATATGAACGTGTTTGTTTACTTCAAACTCTCAAGGCCCCAAATAAACCAAACCCACTCCCCGTTTACTTGAACCAAATGTTCCATATTAAGAGCAACTAATTTCTTGCAAGAATGCTCAGGTGAAATGTGCCATGGATTCAGAAGCCTGGATTCCACAAACACTCATGGTTCAGGAAACAGTTGTCCATTCTGTCCCCTCTCACTACATACCCTCTGCGGATATCATCGAGGAATTGGGCATTGGATGGATCCTGGTAGCTCCTCAGCTCTCCGCTATCCAGACTAAAACCACTCTTCCACAGCTTCAGTACAACATGCACCTGCAGCAGCCCCAAAAGAACAATCAGCCTCAGTGAGCATCTTGCTGACAACAAAAACTGAAGCAAAGTGAAAAGTTTCAGATGGGAAGAGGAGCTTCAAGGTGCAGAAATATTCCGGCAGGTTTCTCTGAGCTATGGGAAAAACCCAAAGCACTGGCTTTTATGTAATGGTCAGGTGTCAATTCCTAGAAGGTCCACGGTCCATGGTCCCCTTTTGGGTAAATATGGCTGAAGATCCAGGAATGTGCTGGGTGAGGAGCCTAAACCAGGCTCCCACCACAGCCACGACCTTGTATGGTCACAAACCACACACAAGGGAATCTTGAACTGATGCTGTCAGCTCCCATCTATGGATATATATTAGATATATATAATAATGAATAAAGAAGAGTTGATTTCCCAATGCTCTTTGCACATTATTTTTGCCAATCTGCACTTCTAAGAAAGGCTCAGATTTTAATTAAAAGATCACTAGAAACTGCTTACCCGAGATCTAATCATGTATTATTTTCTACTTGGAAATCCCACAGGAAGCAGGATTTACCATATTTCTGTCCTTGTGAATTTCTATTAAGCTTTGTAACTCTCAGAGCTGGCAAGCTCAGTAGCTGGAGCAGAGAAATCCCTGGAGTGACAGCTACAAACCCAAGCAGAGATACTCACATCCTGAGAAGAGTTGGGTCTCCTCTCTCCTGCCACATAAGCCGACTCCTCCTCTGGAGTAGCCCCAAGGCGATATCCTCCCCCTGCAAAAGGCTGAGAGAGAAGCAGGCACAGGGTTACAGAACCACACAGATCCAAAAAGCTGCTTCCTTGTCCCCACCAGCCCTGTATGTGAGCAGGGGCTTCATAGTATCAGCAGCACCTCCTGCCCTGCAGGCAGTGACAGCTTCAGCAAGCTAGTAAGTGTGGCACAACGGAACGGCTTTTCTTGCCACTGACACACACAAAATGGAGCTGCGCTAAGAAAGGAGTCCACACTTAGCTGCTGAGATAATTCCAGGACTCCTTAGTACCAAACAGCTGGCACAGGGGAACCTTAACTGAAATGTGGAACAGAAGAAAGAACTCCTCCCTCCTCACCTTTGGCTTGCTGGTCTCACCACCGCTCTTGGCCGTCCGATCGACCGCCACCGCGCCGTGTTCCTTGGCTCCCTTGAACAGATCCTCCACCAGCTCATTGGGACTCTTCTTCCTCGGAGGACCCACGATCTGCTGCCCACTTCTCTCTGAGCCGCCGGCATAAAACCTGACAGAAAGCACCCAGCTCCTGTCAGCCCTGCCCAATGCCTCTGCAGGAGCCAGGGGTTGGATCAGGGCTCACTTGTTCGTGCAGCTCAGTGAAACCCCTTGGATGCACAAACACAGCTACCAACAGTGTGTCTCCCACTGCAGCCACGTGCATGTGCTGCAGAGACTTTATTTTTATGTCAATTGCTGTAAATTACCCGTGGATCAACAGCAATCAAGTGGTAACAATGCTCGGACCTGAGAAGAAGAACAGCCCAGAGGGACAAGCCCAGTTTTAAACACCAGTACCAGCTCGATTACTCAGCTGAGCAAGGCTTCCAGAAAATCTCTGACCCCTCAGAGCAACATCCAGCTGGAATTCTGAGGGAAGGCACACGTTCATGCCACACAAAGGATGGATCTCAACTGGAAGCAATGGATGCACAGTCAGTGAAGTGCAATTAAGCACTTCTGGAAGATTTGGTTTATTAGCTTCCAGATGGCTTGTAATACACAGAGTGAGCTCCCAGCTGCCTGCAGACTGTGGCCCATCCAGGCTGAGCCACCCCTTCAGATACATCAGTTCCATTCCATTTACCTTGCCCGTCAACCTTAAGGGTATTTAACTACTTAGAGCTGACATTGCAGGAGACTGTCCTACTAATACTCCACATTCCCCCTGGAAAGGGGCCCTACGTTTTTATTTCTGACTCCACACTCCATTACTTTACCCTTAAGCAACATTTAAGGGAAAAAAAAAAAGAACCCAAAACCTCAACCAAAATAAACCCTCTAAACCCTAAGCAGTAAGAAAACCAATCCCTGCAGACCCAAAGGAAGATCTGGGCTGTTTTCTATTCTTAACCTAAGGTTTCCACATCCCACTTTAGGCTTTCTCTCAGTGCTGACAGCTGGTGCTTACACAGCTGAGCACGTGCTTGTGCACAGGCTTTGCACTGACAAACCTGTCTTGTCAAACCTCAAATGTTTCATTACAGGAACTCCATATCCGTGTGAACCTGTTTTTGTTAAAGAAGCTGTACACAAGCAGCAAGTCCTCCCAGAAGGAAAGGGATAAACACCCAGTGTTTGAGCCTTCAGCTGCAAACTTACCTCTGTCCCTCCTCCTCTTCATCATCCTCCTCCTGTGCATGCACAAGGTCTCTGAATGAGGTTACTCGATGGTCACTGCAAAAATCCAGCAAGAAGGATGTCAGCCTCAAGACACATTCCCAGCTGGAACATTCCACACTGCAACAGGCTCCTTCTGCAAGGTGGGCTCTGCCCAACAACACCTGACCCGAGAGCACTTTTCCTTCATGACAAAGGCAGCAACTCCTCTTTGGAACTGGACAGCATTCTCTTACTTCAAAGGGATTTGGTAAGGTACAATTCACTTTTTTGTTTTGTAAAATGCTCGGCTTGATCAGCTCAGGTGTCACACAAGATGAGAAAATATGCAGAGATATTTTATATATCTATATATCTCGCCTGCAGAGATATGATCTGCTTAAATGAAAGGTCACCACCAAACTGGTTTTAATGTCAAAAGATAAATCAAGCTTTTCCTGAGCAATGAGGCAAGTTGTCCTAACTGATCTTCTGGCTTAGCTGTGCAATAACACCCATGCCTGTGATGTACAAATGCTCAGGTTTTCACAATTTCTAGAGAGCAACCCAAGGTGAAGCAAACCTAAACACAGAGCTACTTCTCCTGAAAATTAACACAATCAGTGCTTTAGAGAGTGTGTGTTTTGTCAGCTTTCCAGCATGAAGTTGAAGCTCCCTCCTCACCTGGCTCCAGTGCCTCTGGATATGGAGCTGGGTGTGGGCTGGGGAAGGGTCAGGATGTCCTCATCACCCCCGTCCTCATAGAAACTGGCAAGTGCAATCTGGAAAGGAAAACCACCAAAGCTCCTCAGGAAAAACATGCACAAACAACCCAGCTGAAGCATCTGTTACGTTGGACCTCCTAAAGACACCTCACACTAAAGACACTTCATGTCATTTCCCCTGCTGCAGGTCCTGGCAAAGACAAGGCCTTAGCAGATTGTGCTATTTGGCTGTGTCATGGCAGGACACTCACTGCTGCAGGGATGTCACCCTCCCTGTCAGGGAATGTCAGGTCCTTTTTCTGCAACACTTATACGGGAATTATGCCAAAATTATGCTCTGAAACAGCAGCTTTTGTGCCATCCATGAGCAGACATGAAATTTAACACAGCTAGTTTGAGAAGCAGGGACAGGAGCAGGTCGGAATGGTGACTGACTCCCCCTAAGTTTGTTTGCTGACAGCGCTAACAGCACAACACTGACAAGCTCACCAGCATTCCAGGGAAACCTACATAACCTCGGCAAACTCCAGACCCACCATCCTCACCTCGCGCTAGAAAGTGAACGACAGAACCAGGGGGAGCCTCAGTCTCACCCAGCCCGCGGCCCCGCTGCAAGGGCTGAGCCCGGCGACGGACGGGGGTGAGGCCTGAGCCTGCAGGACACCGACCTCCGGCCCAGCGCTGCCCCCCGCCAGCGCCACCGCCTCCTGAGCCACCGCCCCGCCGATCCCCGCACCGGGCCGGGGAGATCGGAGGGCAGCAGCAACGGTACCTGGAGGTCCCAGCCAGCGGACTCGAGGAAGAACCGCGCTCGCTCCTCCTCAGCTCCGGTCACGGCCACGAACTCCCTCAGCGCCTCCTCCCTGTCCGCCATCTTGCCGCGGTGCAGCGCGCAAACCCCGCCGGGCCGCCCCGCCCCGCCCCCGCGTGCGCCGCCAAACCCGCCCGGCCGGAAACACGCGGAGGGACGCGCGGCGCCCGGCCCGCGCACAGCGGCCCCTGCCGGCCAGGAGGTGGCACTGCACTACGCCCGGCCCCGGAGTGAGCGCCGGGCACCGGGTACGAGGTACCGAGCACGGGGTACCGAGCACGGGGTACCGAGCACGGGGTACCGAGCACGGGGTACCGGCCACCGAGCACGGGGTACCGACACCGGGCACTGAGCGCCAGGCACGGGGTACTGAGCACGGAGTACCGGGCACCGGGTATTGAGAACCGAGTACCGGGCACAGGAAATCACCGGGCATCGAGCACTGGGTACCAGGCACCGTCTATCAGGTCCTGGGCACCGAGCACTGGGCATCGGGATGGGCAGCACCGAGTACCGGGCATCAAGCACTGAGAAACAGGCACAGGGATGGGCAGCACCGAGCACTGGGCACGGTGTGTGTAGCATTGGATACTGAGCACTGGGACCGGGGATGGGCAGCACCAAGCCCCAGGGCAGAGCAGATGAAAGGCCACAGACAGGGCCAGGACTGGTGATGCTGAGCAGCCCACGACAGTCTCCGCATGCTGGTTCGTTTATTTCCAGATTCACATGTCACTGCTGGTAGTGGCCACGCCCTAAGACTCGGCTCGAGGAGCCAGGGACTGAGGTGGAGCACGATTGGGCAGCATCTCTGATCATTTTGTCTTCATGCGCCTGAAGAGGAAGAAGAGGAGCCCACCGAAGAGTGCCTTCTCCAGCAGGATACCAAGCCCCAGGCTGGGCAGAAGTTTCACACCTGCAATGGAGACAGAGGATGTGAGTGATCAGGCCTCAGGGAGAGGCATCCCAATGCCCCATAGAGAGCCTGTCCTGGGACTGCAAGCTTCTTTAGAAGATGACACCATACAGCCACCCTGGCAGGCACCACACCCCAGACGCACCCTTATCCATCTGGAACCCCTTGCTCAATCCTTCCTGGCCTGGGTTGGAGATCCACAGGAAGGCTGATTTGCTGGCAGGGGCCTGGGCATCGTGCACCACCATGCAGGTGATCATGGACCCATTTTTCTCCTCCGTCGCTTGCACCTCCACCTGGCTTTTCAGCTCATACAAGCCCTGGGAGAGCTCCAATGGTTGGGAGACGTTCTCCACCTTTATCCCAATCCCATTCTCCAGCCAGGAAACAGACACATTTGCTGGGTAAAACTCCTTCACAAGGCAGGTGAAGGTCACGGTCTTGTTCACCTCAACAAGGCTCGGCTCAGCGCGCACTTCAAGGCTGGGGGGAACTGTGAAGAGAGGCAGAGCTTGGTGTTTGGTGTCCCTGGCTCTGCTGCCCACAGGGTGCCCTGTTCCTGCCCCAGGGACCTCAGCCCCACAGGAGCAGGACACCCCAGCACAAGTCCCCAGCCCTCACCTCGCAGGACTCTGCTGAGCTGGTACCTCTCACGCAGTGGCTCCTGCAGCGTGGAGTGCTGCACCTCACAGATGAGCTGCGAGCGGACGTCAGCCTTCTGCAGGGTCACCATCACTGTGCTGGACATGTTGTAGGTTTTCACCCCCCCTTCAGTGACCTGGGGCTGCTGAGCCACCATGGGGTCCTTGTTCCTGAACCATCTTACCCCAATCGTTTTGGGAAAGAACCCTCCAGTTGTGCAGTTGAAAGACACTGTCTGCTCCGGCTCTGCTCTCTGCTCAGGCCCAGACAGGAGTGGGGGGCTGGGTTGGGCTGTGGGGAGAAGCACGGGGCCATCAGACCAGGCTCTGCCCCCTGCCCAGCCCTGGGCCTGCCGGGAGCAGAGTCTCCTGCAAGGGCACAGGGATGGCCCATGGGATCCTCTCCTGGACCAGCCCTGAGCCCCTTCCCCATCTGCTCTACCTGAGCAGAGCCCACTGGGCTGGTTCCCATCAGGAGCTGCTCTGGGAGCCCCACTCACCTTCCACAGACACCTCTGTGCCATTGCCACGCTGAAACACCTCATCCACACTCGTGAGACCATCTGACTTGACAAACTTCACACAGTAGTAGGTGCCCATGTCCTCAGGCTGAGCCTTCTCTATTTGAATGGTGATGTCTGTGCCAGACCCAGGCACTGCTCTTGTCACACGAGGTGAGGGCTCTTTACTTTTCTGGTCATAGATGGTCTTGTTCCCACTGCCCCAGCCCTTCAGCCACCTCAGAGGACCTGGTTCAGCAAATCCTGATATGGTGCAGTTCAGGGTGATCGTCCCTCCCGCTGCCACTGACACCTTGGTCTGAGGCTGCTGCAGACTGAAGTTTTGAGCTGCCTGGGCAGCCACACCTGGGCAGAGCAGCAGGAACGTTCGTAATTGACAAGGGCCCCCAGGGCTGGGGCACAGCACCCGGCATCATCAGACCCCAGCCCTGAGACACTAGCCGGGGACAGAGAGAGATTCCTGTCCCTTGTCCTCCAGGTTGCTGGGGACTGCAGGATGAGGAAAGCCCAGACTCTTGCTGGAGGAAACTGAATTTCATCTGGAGAAAAAAGCAAGCTGGAAGAGAGGCAGCAAGAGGAGATCCCTGGATACCCATGGACACAGGGAAGGACTACCAGGCCAGCAGTGTGGGAAAACATGCATGGGAAATATGATAGAGCCGTGCAGGCCCCACTTACCCAGTTCTCTGCAGAGCAGGAGCAGGATCAGGCACATGAGACACAGTTTCTGCGTCACTGTAACCATGGGTATTCCAGGTCCTTCTCCCCGATGGCTGGGCTTTGCTCAGTTGGATTTGGCTCTATTGGACTCCGTTGGACTGGGCTTGGCTTGTCAGGGTGCTGGACTCTTACCCAGAAAGCGGAAGGAAAGGGGTCACCACCAGCCCAGTTCCTCCACACAACCACATCCCATTTGCTTCTCAGTGCCGACGTCATCTGTCACAACGCTGGTCAGTAACAGTGATGTCCACTCCACTTTCCCCCCAGATGTGTGCCACAGCCACAGCCGTGGTCAAATGCACCAAGCAGCCAGCAAGAGGGACCCGGGATCCAGCACCCTCCCTCACACATGGCCAGACACCACGATGGCCATGGTGTCTCAGCACCCTGGGGTGCCGAGAGGATGCCCAGCCCTTGCCAGCTGGATCGGGTGCTGGATGGTGTCTCCCATGGGTCGGTAGTGCAGAGCAGTGCCCGGACACACACCGAAGCCCCGGTGCTCCTGCCCCTCACCGAACCGGGGAGGACCAAAGCCGCTCCCTGTCCCGAGCCCGCAGCAGCCGCTCGGTGCCGGGAGTGATGCCCGGCGGGCTCTCGGCAGGGTGATGCCCACCGCGGATGATGCCCGGCGGCTCTGCCGGCCCCTGCCCGTCCCGGGCAGACACCAAAGCGTTAATCACTCGCTCGCCTCCGTTTCCTGTCCCGCTTCCCCTTTTCCTTCTCCAAAGTTTGGGCAGAATCCATGGCCGCGGCCGCAGCACCGCTCCCAACCGGGCAGCGAAGCCCCGTCCAGCGGCAGCTCTTGGGTGAGTTGGAAGTGGTGGGAGACCCCCCGAACCTCTCGGGACTCCACTGCCCCACCTACCACAAAAACGCGAGTGGGCGGCAGAAATAAACACCGGGCGGGGCGGAGGGTCGTCCTTCCCCGACCACCTTTTGGTGTCAAACCGTGCCCGGGGGTGCAGAGCATCCCCAGCCCCGGGGATGGGCAGAGCCGAGTCGAACTCTGCCGAGGTGCTGCCATACATCTGGGGGACTTGAGGCAGGAGAGATTTGGGGACTGGAGGGGTTTGGGGGGGCAGGAGAGATTTGGGGACAAGGAGGAATCGAGGGGCTGTTCTGGGCTATAGGGCTGCACATCCCTGCCTAGAACAGTGGTTCCTAGCTGACTCCTGGCTGTGAACCCCAATTCCTTGCAGAGCCCCAGTGATCCTGGCTGGTGTGGAACAGAGCCAGAGTGTTAATGTTTAACAGCACTCAGGAGTTTTTCCTGCCAGGAGTTCCCCTTGGCTCCCTCTGCACCTCTCTGGCCTCCAGGCAGCTGCTGCACCTCCTGCAAAAGACAGAACAGGATGCAGATTTATCAAATCATAGAATCTCAGAACTGTTTGGGTTGCGAAAGCCCTGTGAGGTCCTCGTGTCCAACCGTTAACCCAGTGCTGCCAAGGTCACCACTAAACCAGTCCTCCAGTGCCACCTCTATATGTCCTTTAAATCCCTCCAGAGGTGGTGATTCCACCACTGCCCTGGGCAGCCTGCTTGTTTTTCAGATTTGCCCCTTGTTCATTCTGAACCAGTTTTTAAAGAGTTTCCTCCCTCCCAGGGCTTGCATGTTGTCTCTGCCACATCCTAGGATATCTCTCACCTGCAAACTGGGGCATACTGGGGCTTCTCTGCCTGTGGGGCAGCCCTTGCCTCACCCCATGCTCATCCCTGAACCCTCCTGTCTCTGTGCTCAGATGTGGGTGCACAGGTGGGTCAGGGCTTCAGCCTGCAGCAGCCCCAGGACAAGGTGTCGGTGGCAGTGAGGCAGACGCTCATCCTCAGGTGCACCACATCTGGACACACTGAACCAGGTTCTGTGAAGTGGCTGAAGGGCTGGGGCAGTGGGAACAAGACGGTCTATGACCAGAAAATGGAGGATCCCTTACTCCGTGTGACAAGAGCAGTGCCTGGATCTGACACAGACTTCACCATTCACATAGAGAAGGCTCAGCCTGCGGACATGGGCACCTACTACTGTGTGAAGTTTGTCAAGTCAGACACTGGTATGGATAAGGTGTTTCAGCATGGCAGTGGCACGGAGGTTTCTGTGTATGGTGAGTACAGCCCAGTGGGACACTGCTGCCATGGACGTCATCCCATAGCCCTCACCCTGCCAACAGCAAGGTCCTGCTCTGCCCCACACCCACCACCCTCTCCTGCTCTGCCTCTGTCTTCACAGAGCCAGCCCTGGTTCCTGGAATGGTGGCTGCAGCTGTAGTGCTCTGCTTCCTCCTCCTCCTCGGCCTCTCCATCGCCCTTTGCATGTACAGGAGGAGGCGCCAAGGCAGGGTGGGCAGCCTGTGCCCAGCCAGGACAGTGACCATGGGCAGCTTCTCATCTGTCCCTCTGCAGTGCTGTGGAGGAACCCCCGGCACCCCCAGGTTTGTAGTCAGCACCTCTTCCTTCTGCACCCTTAAATGAGCAAACTGTCTTATCCACCTGCTTTATCTTGGCTTCCTTTCTTGGCTGGAGCTGTAACTTGCCCCAGAAAAGGTCCTTTACTCACACGTGCACTGTTCTGTTGGTTCTCTCTGTGTTTCACGGGAGCTTCATGGTAGGGCACGCACAGTACCAGAGAGCTCCCTGCAGCCCCTAACAGTTCATCCAAGCCCAGCCCAGACGTGCAGACAGCCCTTTGTTCCTGTTCTCTGCCTTCAACGGAGAGATTCTGCTGAAATTCAGGAGTGGAATTGAGGGCTGTGCTGGGTGGGGAAAGGAACCATCTTCCTTTAGTTCTGATGGCCATCCTCATCCTTCCCCCTACAGTGAAGTCCTGGATGCAGAGGGCTCTCACCTGCCCAGCCAGGTAAGAGTGAGCTGTGAGTATGGGGAAGCACAACCCATGCTGATGCCCTGGCTTGCAGGAGCCCTGCAAGACTCTGGGGCCAGGGGGGGACATCAGGTGGGCAGCAGCTGCCTGCATGTGCTCCCTGCATGCTCTGCACCATAGCACAGGGCTGCCTCTGCAGCAGTGGCATCACCAGCCTGGCTTGAACCTGCTTCTTGGGGTTGTCCTGTGCAGGGCCTCGAGGTGGTCTCGGTGATCCTTGTGGGTCACTTCCAGCTCTCAACATTCTGATTTAGGGTTATTTTTGTGAGATTTTCCTTGCTGCAGCATTCCCCATTTGCGTGTGCTTTTGCAGCAGAGCAGCAAGGAGGAGAGTGACATCCACTATGCCGACCTGCAGCCCCTGCCCCCGGCCCCACAGCGCTGCAGGAGCCCGGGCACAGCCCCCACCGAGTATGCCAGCCTCAGGGTAGCTGCCAAGTGACGCGTGGCACCGCTGCCTGCACGGCCAGGCTGTGTCAGGGTGGAAGAAGGGATGTTTCTTCAGGGCACAATAAAGAAGAAGCGGAGCTGTTTGCGTGGCACAGCCTGATCTCAGCTCAGCACACCCCAATCTCAGCTCAGCACACTGTGCTCACCATGTTTGCATCTCTGGGGAGCTCTCCCAGGACCTGGAAGTCATCTCGACCACAGGATCAGACCATGAGGCCAAACACCTCTGCCTTGTGCAAGCTGCTTGGTGCTGATGATCCAGGAAGACCTCACACACACCTGTGTCCATCAGCATGGGCCTCCACTGGCCCTTTCCTGGCCCACAGGTCCATAATTTGTGTTATCTTTTCACCACCCTCATTAAAGCCAGTAAACAGCCTTCTGTCCAGTCCTGCTGTGCTCAGAGTAAGAGGAATAGTGCCAGTCCCACAGGATCCTGGGGGAATGTACCCCACACAGCTGTGCTATGCTGAGCCCACTGGTCAGCTCCCAACTCCCACCTGCTCCAGGCAGGGAACCTGCCCAGTCCCATGAAACCTGCATCTCCTGGAAGGCAGCAGGAGGCTCTCAGGAGCGGCTCCTGGTGCTGCTGCTCCAGGCTGAGGCCCAGCCTTTGCCCACCTTTCCCTGCCCTCCCCAAGGGGCTGATGATGCTGTTAAGGCCAGGGCAGCTGGTACCAGCTGGCCCTTCTGCCCCTTCCCCTGGTCCGTGCACGTCTGCTTCATGTGCATCTTCTGCTCCTGCACATCTGCTCCTGCACATGTGCTCCATGCCAACCACTGCTCAATGCACATCTGCCCTGTGCACATTCCCTGCTTTGTGCCCATGTGTTTGGTGCCCATCTCCAAGGGAAGCGAGCCAGTGGCAACAAGCCAGAGGGCAGAAGTGACAGTGGCAGGAAGCTGCTGATCACACTCCACACTGGGTACTGCTGCAGTCCCCAGCAACACTCGGTCACCACATACAGCTCACCAGCCACAATCTCCCCAGCTGTGGCAGCTGAGCTCCCACCACATGTGGCCCCAGCAGCCACTTTGTCAGGAGGAACTGAGGTCAAAAAAGGCTTTCCAGGCAGAGGAACCTGCCAGCACCACTGCCTGTGACCTTGAAAGCTGATACAGTCACCAGTTTTCAGCTTTACCTACTTTTTTCTGTGAAATGAGAAAAGAGAAGTGAAACAAGACAGTGTGACCCAGGGGAGTGGGGCTGGCAGGGAGATCCTTGAGGGGGCAGAATTGTCACAGCAGGGAGAGAAGCCACTAGAGAAATGCATTTGCATGACCAAGTAAGAGTTCCCTGCTCTGGGGATGAGAAGTAGGGACAGTTTAGGGTCAGTCCTTTCTCAGGGACAGCCTGAGGACTCTCAGCACCTTGTAGGCATGGTGGTGGTGATGAGTTTGCCAGGTCAGGGGTCCAGCACTGGCTCTCAGCCTGGCTGCCTCAGTGGGGGGTTGTGGGGGTTGGAGTGTTGGGATGAAGCCTCTCCCAGCATGATTTCCCAAGTGGAGCCGTGATCGTGCCATGGATCATTTCCCAGCTGAGGCTGCTCTGGGCAGGACTTGGGTTGACCTGGCTCTTTGCAGGGACAACACCAAAACTGGCAGAAATCTCACATCAAGGCTGTGAACACGAGTATGTAAAATAGGTGGGTGAGACCGAAACCGGGGATAGACCTCGAGGACCAGAGGAAATGAAATTCAAGGGGATTTAGCTTTTTTTAAGCAGTGGGCTGAATCAGAAGGGGGGAAATCCAGTTTGATAGGAGCATATGCAAAGCAGGGAGTGAGCAGAGCACCGGCAGAATGCTCTGCACCTAGGAAAGGGCCCAGGTCTGCAGCTTACTGCCCTGGGGAGGGATTTGGTGGTTATTAAAGGAAAATCCTTTAAGCCACCAGCCTGGGGTGTGCCGGCAGTGAAAGCACAAACAAGCGCCTGGGCACGGACACAAGGTAGGAGCGTGCCGGGGAGCAGAACCCCGCTGGGGGGGCAGAGCCTCACTTAGGGGGCAGCACCAGGCAATGCTGGGCTCATGGATTTGCTGCTCATCCGTGCTGTTTTCCTGGTGCTGCTGGTTGTCACATGCCGCCAAGGGACCTGCTTGGTCAGTGGTTGTATGGGGAAGGTCGGGAGCTGCTGTTGCTGGGCGGAGCACAGGGCAGTGCGGGGGTTGAGGCTGGCACCCACCAGGCTCCTGCCACAGCTGGGAACTTCAGTGCAGAGCAGAGGTGGTGTCTGGATGGGTACTTGGGGAGTGTTGGTGTCCTGGGGGGAGAGGACATACTGGCTTCAAGCAGGTTTTGGGCTGTGTCCCTGTGCATGGATACTCCAGGGTGGTGCCATGCCAGGTTTATGGCTGTTCCTCAGCACGGTGTGTAAGCCTGGTGACAGGACCTCATGTAATGGCAAGACCAAGTAAAAAGGCTGGGGAAGCTGATCTGAGCTGCACTATGATGGGTTTTGGGGCAGCCAGAGGATGCTCAGGGGCAGCTCTGGCATCTGATCCACTCCTGATACTGGGAGGTGGGAAACATCTGGAGGTGCCAAGGCAAGAGGGCTGGCAGGGCTTGCTAGGCACTGGTGGTGGGGCATGGCATGTGGCATGGTGTGAGGAATGGTGTGTGCCATGGTGTGAGCCATGGCGTGTGCTGTGGTGTGTTCCATGGTGTGTTCCATGGTGTGTGCCGTGGTGTGTGCTGTGGTGTATTCCATGGTGTGTGCCATGGTGTGAGCCGTGGTGTGTTCCATGGTGTGTGCCATGGTGTGTGCTGTTCCATGCTGTGCCAGGGAACCAGAGTGGGAAGCATGGTCAGTGCCAGGAGCCAAGGGGGAGCATCAGCCTCCAACAGAAAGCAGAGTAACAGAGAGCAATTAGCCTGGAGAGCAGCTGATGGAATGGGCTGGTCCCGGCAGTGACAGGAGGGGAGCAGTGATTTAATTAACACCAAGGAAGAGCATGGGCTGGCTGAAATGGGGAGATGCAGGTGTCTCCGTTGTTTCCTGGGGAACAGGAAAGAGCTGGCTGCACTCGTGGGGAATGGGACAATGCTGAGCTGTGCTGGTGCAAGGGCTGGGCAAGAAGAAATGGGGAGAAACAGGGATAAAGGCCTTGTGCCCTGTCCTGGGGTGCTCTGGCTCAGTGATGAGAAGCAGAGGCACACCATAGTGTCAGTGTCTGTCACAGGGTTGGGTGCCCAGGGGACATTGTGGCTTCAGCAGCAATCATTGCTCCAGCTGGTCTCCTCCGGTGTCTGATAGGGCAGCAGCTCCAGCCAAGGGCCTAGTTTGTGGCTGTCTCTGTTCAAGATACCCTTGTACCCCTGCTCTGTCCCCATCCCTACCCCCATCCCTGTCCTAGCTACTGTGACACCAAGGTGGTCACAAATCCATCTCCAGGGAGAGACAGGCCAATCCCTTTGCACATCAGCATCACCCAGATAGCCACAGGTCTAAGAGCATCTGATGCCACAAGGACCCCACAGGGCCTCCACAATGCCACAGGCATCCAGTGATGGTTTGGGGACCCTATGATGCCATAGGGACGCCATGATACCAAGGGGACCAGGCAATGCCATGGGGACATTGTGCCAGCAGGAAGCAGCAGGAGAAGCTGGAGGAGCACTGGGTGCTTTGAGGGGATTGGAGGGAGCAAGAGGGTCTCAGAGACTGATTGCCCCCAAAAAATGCTTCATGGGTCTTGTTTGTGCCTGCTGGCTGGCCTAGGCTGGGTTCCTGCCAGAAGAGACAACAGGGAGAAGAAATCCTGGGATGCTGCACGGTTGGAACCTGTTCCCACCAATTCCAAACCTGTTAGCTCACCCCTTTACAGCTCCCTGTTTCTCAGGCTTTTCCTTGGAAAGGAATGAAGCCAGAGTAAAACGGTGACATGCTTTACACTGGTTCTGATTTATTTCACGTCTTACTATTGAAGCTTATTCCCTGGTTTCACGGTTGTTGTGGATTTTCACCAAAGGGGATAAACAGGTCTGGGATTTGGGGGTTGTCATAGGAACTGTTTCTGTGCCACAGCCTCACGGCCTGCCTTGTCCCCTCCTGATAGAATGAGGACTCTGGCCAGCACAGGGGCGGTATCTCCAGCCCTCAGGCACAGCCCCAGTGACAGCAGGGGTACAGGGCAGCCACCCCATGGCACCTGGACACTCAGGATGTTCAGGGAGGTGACGGACTCCAAGGCACTGCCCAGCCGTGCTCACGAAGCAAATTGGGACCCCCCAGGCTACAGACCAGGGCTTTAAGTTGAAAAGAGCTGAAGGGGTTTGGAGGATGCTGCTTTTCGCTATGGATTCTCTCGTGTCTAGTAGGAGGTTCTTGCAGTTATTGCTACTGGGAACCTCTCTGGACAATCTGGAGTAATTTACATTAAATTACTGGAGCTGAAGGGGTGTGGAGTGGATGGGGGCTGCCCTATGACCTTTCCTCATCTCCTCAGTCACAAGGAGAGGGGGTAGGCAGAGAAACTGAAAAGTGTCACGCACATCCTTTGTGCCCAACACTCCTTTGGCCCCTGCAGTCCTTCACTGCAGGACACCGTGAGGCCAAGAGTCTGGCAGTGTTTAAAGAGGGGTTTCCCGGGCCATGGGACAAGCAGGAACATCCAGTGCTTAAGAAAGACTCACATTGTGCTTTCAGTGTTGGACGGGCCATTGCTCAAAGACAATCACCCTCTGGAGCCAGCACGGGGAGGGCAGATCAAGCTGCACTGCTGGGTCCTGCCAGTGCCCGAGTGAGGGTCTCAGAGTGGGTGGGAGAGGGGTCCTGCCTGCACTGGCCTTCCCGGGGCTCTCCATGCCGGATCAGCTGTTGGTGCCGCTCTGGAGTGGTCCTGGATCCTCCCAGCATTGGGTACATTGCACCCGAAGCGAGCTGTGCATGCTCCTGGGGATGCTCCTGGGGGTTTTGTCCAGCGAGAAGAGGTCAGGGTAGGGAAACCCTTTGGGGTGCTCCCTGTCCCGAGGGCAGGACGTTGTGGGGTCCCTGGCGCTCCCAGCACCGAGCGACCTTAAAGTGTGCCTGTCCTTGGCCGTGGCCCCAGCGCTGGCTGCCCCGAGCCCGGCACAAGCGTCCCTCTGCAGAGAAGTGCAGGGAAAGGGAAAAATATTGAGAGAAGCAGGAGAAGGGGGAAAGCAGGCGCTGCGGGAGGGAGCACAGCACGGCCTGAAAGCTTCCTCTCAGCGGGCTTTTGTTCGCCCTGGACGTGCCCAGCGATGCTGCCAGCCCAGAGGGGCTGTGCTGGCGCCGGTGGCTCCGGGCGATCCCAAAGCTCCGCAGCCTGCCCGGCGCCTCGTTCCAGCGACGTGCCCGGGGGCAGGATGCAGCTGCCTCCAGCGGGGATCCCCCATCACCCCGCCGGGCTCGGCCCCTCGCCGCCGGCCCCGGGGCGGGCAGCGCCCGGACCCACAACGCGCTCCCGAAAATAACTCTTTCTGACAGATCCACTTCTTCCACATGGTTCAGGCTTAATTTTATAATGGTATCAGTAGCTATGGCAACGTGTAAAAATAACGGATCCCCGAGCCCGGCAAATTCTCCGTAAACAGCTCCCGTCTCCCGGAGCCCGGCTGGGTGGGCATCACCCCTTGCCCACGGCTACCGCGGCTGCGGTTTGTAGTTGGGCTGGGATTCACGCGATGACTAATTAGCAGCGTTAACTGCTTACGCCTTGGGATGATGATTCCATCCGCTAATCCTTGGGGCTAGGCTGGGCTAATTGGGTGGATATCATTAACGCTGGCGGTCAGGAGCTGCCCTTACAGGATTGCAGCACAGCGAAGGCTGGAGCACCCCTCCGGCACCCCGGACCCAGCCCGGGGCTGGCAGCCACGGGGGGCTGGACACGGCTCGGCCCCCGCGGTGTCAGGGGGACACCAGCCCCATTCACACCTCCAGCCCGCCCCAGAGCCGCTGCTGCTGCACATCCACGCGTGTGCCCACGAGGGAACGTGCACAGGAATGCGGACAGGCACACGCAGATCAGGTTTCCCCCACGCAGGACCCCCCTCAGCAAACATCAGCCGGTGCCGGCGTCTGCCGCGGCTCAGAGGTCTCTGGTCACCGCCGCGAGTGGATAATCCCAGACAATATTTTCTAAACCTGTTAGACATCACACAGACCCTCTAAATCCCTGATCCCCCTCCAAGGCTCTAGCAGGATGGCAGCACTTGGCAGGTCGGATTTGCAGCTCCTTATCAGAGCCAGCCCCTTGGAGCGATGCAGTCACTGAGACCATGGTGGATCCTGCCGACCCAGAATTAATCCTCCAGATTTTTGCTGCCCTTCAACTAAAAAAAAAAAAAAAAAAAAAAAAAAAAAAGATGAACACAACCCCCTTGGAGAAGCATTTTTTTCCATCCAGCCTCCAGCAGCAGGGTCAGAATAACCCCAGCCCCACAGAGCTGAGAGCACTCAGGCAGTGTGGATGTGTTTGGTCTCAATAAGGTCAAAATAAAGAGCCAACAGAATGTGTTGAATATGTTGTCCAGAATGCGGCTCTTAAGCCTTGGGGCCGCCATGGGGACAACACGGGGGTAGTGACCACAGGGACAGCCTGGTAGGAGGGCTGGGGATGGCCCTGAGGGTTGGTCAGCATCCTCTTCCAAAGGCTTGGTCTGGCTGTTTCAGGGGTGCAGCCCCGTACATCCCAGCAGTCATGCCATTCCCACCGTGAGGCATCAGATCCAGCATTTTCACAAATGAGCCCATGAAGCCCCCACTGCCAGACATACCACCTTCCTTTGCAGCAAAGAGTTGTACATGGGGTTGTACCAGGTCTCCTACACCTCACGTGCCGAGTCTCAGTCCTCCATGGGGCACCACTCTGGCGATGCCCACACGCCAGGTTCCACAGCACAAATCCTACCTCTGAGCCTGGATTTTAGCACTTCACAGCAAGGTCTCTGCCAAGCAGGAAGCAATGGGCTGAGCTGGCTGAACATGATCAATCCCCCACGTTAGCAGTTTTATTTCCATCCGCAGCTGCCGCAGGACTCTCAGGCAGTGCAGCCTCTCTGAGCTCCAGCCGCCGGCCCGGCAGCACAGCGTTATCTGCTGCTGCAGCCTGGGATGCGCTTTCATGATAGCGATTTGCAATCAACAAAGAACTTGGAGAGGATGCAGAGAAAAAAAAAAAAAAAAAAAAAAAAAAAAAAAAAAAAAAAAAAAAGCCAAAAACAACTAGCATTAGAAACTGAGATGATATCTCTCTTCCTTTGGCCAAGCTCCACCACAGCCCTGGTGGTACCACCAAGGGGAGATCAAGGTCTTCTCCAGCATCGCTCCATGGGGCTGGCTGTGTGCTGGGGGATCTGGGTACTGGCACTGTCACCACATCCCCATAATCCAGTGCAGTGCAGAACTTCCCCCTCCACAGAGGGCAGGGAGGCTTTAGTTCAAACAGCTCCCAGGAACCCATCAATGATTAACACCCAGCTCTGAAATGTCCCTGCATGGCTGGAGCTCTCTGCCTGCCCTCCCCCCTGTCCTTGCCACTTCCTCCTCCGCAGCACTTCTGTTCCTGGGGTTGTGGCAGGGTCCCAGAGTGGGCACCAAGGCTCTCTGTGGCTCTGGAGCCCATGAGAGCTGGGGTGAGCCCAGTCATGCCCCATACAGACAGCACATATATCTCCCAGTTTTGCAACCACTGGCACAAAGGGTACGGGATTGGGGCCACTCTGTGTCCCTGCTGAGCTGCTCTGAGTGGGGCCTCTCTTGTGCCTCCATCTCCGTCACCAGTTAAGGTTGGAACAGCCCCCTAAGATGGAATCTAACCATTCTCCCAGGTACCAAGTCCACCACTAACCCACGTCCCCAAGTGCCACCGCCACATGTTTTTTGAGCACTTCCAGGGATGGTCACTGCACCGCTTCCTGTGCAGCTTAGTCCCGGGGCTATGCACGTGTTGCAGACCCACAGCAGAGAGCAAACCTTTCTCTGGGGCAAGGGGCAGGATCCTGTCTGCCAGCAAAGGTCAGCACAGCCCTGCCAGCGCTCGCGGCACCTCAGCGGGCACAGGCGCCAGCGCTGCCAGCCCTGTCCTTCCCAGCTGACACTGCTGCTGGGTTTTCCCAGCCTGTCAGCAGTTTTACCCTAAAACCCCTCACCTCAGGTCAGCCAGGGCCGTTTCCAGGCCAGGCACAGGATATAAACCACCTTTCCTGCTCTGACACAGCCATGAGGAATTCCCCCAGTGTGAGTGTGCTGGGCTGCATTAAGGAAGCCTGGCCAATTCACCCGGTTTGCAACATCCCACAGGGCACCACTGCCGGGTGGGAGCAGCCTGGGAGCACAGCCCAGCCCTGGGATGGCTGAGCTGCCGTGTGGATACAGTCCCTGCTGTAGCCCGTGAGTTTTTCTTCTTGGTTGGTAGACAGTGATGGACATTCTGATGGTGGTGGGTGGTCTGATGCTGGATTCTGCTGCCACTGCTGAAGTCTAGGGTGACACCGTGTGAGTGCCATGAGGCCACTCAGAGCATCACTCCAACCCAGCAAAGCCCAGCATGGGCAGGCAGTGCTGTAACCCTCCCTCATCCTCCCTGAAAGTCATTTCACGGGCTTGGAGGGAACCAGCTGATCCTGGCAGTGCTGGGGATTAATTCAGTGGCAGAGGTACACTAAAATTAAGTGGGCTGTGATTTGCAGCCCTGCTCCCTAAGGAGGGGGCAGAAACAGGAGTTAGAAACAGACCCAGGGGTCCTGGCCAGTGTGCACAGAGGGGCCTCCTCAGAAAATGCCCCATGCCAGGGAACACCTCACCTCCACCCCACTCATCCCCCCACACCATCTCTACTGGAGCCCTAACAAAGACCTGAGAGAGCTGAAATAATTCAGCTGTAACTCCTAAGTTACCCAATAAAAGCTTGGCTAAAACAGTTACAGGTAAGTCCCATGAGCCCTCTCAAAAGGGGAGGGGCAAAGCCCAGGCACAGAGCATCCTCCACAGCCTCTCCCCATCTCCTGGCAATCACTGCCTTAACAAGGCTCTGCAGCTCATCACCTTCTCCAGGGTCTTTCCCATATTAAAGGGTGGTTTGGTGCACCCCTTCCCTAGCTGCATGTGTTTATGGTGGTGAATGCTATGGCAGCAGTATGAGGAGACAGGTAGGATACATAGCCCTGCTTCTTAAATCTATGTTTAGAGGGCTGTGGGTGCCCCTTCCCTGGGTCCCAGTCCATGAGAACCATACCCACATTAACATATTGCTTGTTATAAGTTAACATGAGATGGACTAATTTAAGCTTCCCTTGTACTGTGTGTCTTGGATTAAATTGGCAAGGTACCTAATGAAGCTGCAGCTCCATTTGTTGTGCTGGAAGCCCTAAATATCAGCAGTGTAATTGGTGCTCCCTGCTTCAAGAGACATTTGTGTTTCTCTCCCAGCTGAAAGCCTTCTTTAGGTGCTGGCTGAAGCCTGAGAGGTGGTGGTGGGGGCTGTAGGATAAGTCCACCTGGATCTTAAGCTGGAGGGATCTTGAAATTTGTTTTTGAAGCTGGAGGATGGATGAGGGGAACATGCTGCATTCTGGCTGTATGGAGGCTGCACTGTCTTGTGGGTACCAGAACAGACCTTGTGTGAGTCTGGTGCTCTGATGTGGTCCCACAGGGTGTTTACTTGTGGTGAGCTGTGAAAGTAGCACCTCTCGGGGGGCTGGGCTGCCTGGGAGGTGTTTGTGGCTGGGATTGGCCCAGGATGGTGCTGGTTTTTGCCAGGGTGGTGAGTCCCTGCAGTTCCATGTGCTCAGTGCCGTGTTTTTTAGTTTATCAAGGAATCTCTGAGGTTGGAAAAGACCTCTAAGGTCATTGAGTAATTATTGTGGAGGGCTCCAACAAGTTCTGGCTGCTTGCTTGTGCTTGGGCATGGCTCTGTGGCCATAGCCCCAAAACAGCACCTCTGGATGCTCTATTTGAGGCATTTTCTAGACTGATATCCAAAGTATTTGTAGGTTTTTTTCTGTATCCCTAAGCTGGTTTGAGTCTTGAAGTGTGGACTGAGCATTCTGGGACAACTGCTGTGTCCTGGTGTGATGTGGCCACTCAGGCTATTGGTACTTCTCCCAGTGCACCATCCCATTGCTGGAGTGGGGATCATGGAGGGACAAAGTCCAAGGCAGGGAAAGACTGCAGCCACCTCCATCACTGAAATGTGATTCATTACCAGGTTCAGGTTTGGCCCTGCAGGGCAGGGACTGGAACCTCTCCCATCTCCATCCCCTGTGAATCCCCTCCAGCCAAGTGAGCCACCGCTGTTCCCTGGGGGCATCGGGCTGGGAGAGGATCAGACAGGCAGCTGATTATGGCATGAAAAAACAGTCTGGGCAAAACCAGTGCTGCAAGACTTTCCACTGGGATTGCTCTGGCAAGGCT
Organism: Sylvia atricapilla; assembly: GCF_009819655.1. NCBI lineage: Eukaryota > Metazoa > Chordata > Aves > Passeriformes > Sylviidae > Sylvia > Sylvia atricapilla. The sequence continues at coordinate 7,824,320 of NC_089155.1, forward strand.
GCAATTGTTTCCACTGGATGTTGCCACAAGAGATGGGGTGCTGTTGCCCTGGCTGGGAATCTCTGTGTGTGGATGGGTCCCTACCCTCTTTTGGGGAGGTAGTGGATCCTGCAGAGCTGCCTGGCTGGGAGCAAGGGAATGCTAAAAGGACATTGAGCTGTGGTCCTTTCTGGGAATAGGGAAGGAGAGCAAACCCCTGTCTGTCCAGCACCCAAACCTATGGGGGTGGCTGAGCCTGGCCCAGCCCTGCCACATGGAGCGTGTGCCTTCCCCAAACAGCTGCTAGCAGTGTGATGCAAGTTCCGCACTGTGCCTCAAAGCTGTGAAAATCATTATCTTATTCTTGTAAAGCTCTCCTGAAACACTGCCCTGTCCTCTTGCTGGCTGCTGCCCAACTCCTGGGGTCAGTGAGAGCCCAGCTTGGGAATCCTCTGGGATTTCCAGAATCCTCCCTGCTGGAGCAAGGGTTTTGAGCTGAAGAAGAGAGATGCTGCAGAGCAAGCACAGCCTGGGTGCCCGCTGGCAGCACAGAGAGCCTGGCAGTACTGCCCACCCTGCCAAGCAGTGCTGCAGCCTCCTGCTCACCGTGGGTGTTCTGTGCAGAAGGAGGATGATGATGGTGGAGTTGCACTCCCAAAATTTTGTGTTGTCCCTCTGTCTCAGGCACACAAGGAGCCGAATGCTCCTCTCCCCCGGTTCCCTGCCCAGTGCAGGGCAGGGGCTGCCCTGCCAGGCTGTGCTCCAAAGCCCTCATGTTGGAGCAGGGCCCCTGTGATGCCAAGTGGAAGGGCCATGGGTAGGAGGGGAGGCATCTGAGCCTGCCCATATGCTTCCTAATGGGGAGCAATAGCAGCTCTTCCCGGGAAGCTCGCGCTGTGCCATCTGCTCTGTGCGGTACCTTCTCTCACAGAGCTTTTTTAAGCTCTAACTTCTCTTCCCGAGCACTCTGCGGTGGCTGCTGCTTGTGTGCAGGCTGGCTCTGCTCTGTGATCGCCTCTGAACAGGTTGTCTGAACCTTCAACACCGAGCAGAACATCCCAGACAGGCCGAAGCCAACCAGGCCTCCAGGATCTGTGCTTCCATGTAAAAATAACCAGGAAAGGTGCCTGTGAATCGCTGCAGTGTGTCCCTGCTATTTGCCCTCCTGCTTGACACCCACTTGCCCTGAGTGTCCCTGCTTCTGGACTTGGGCTGGGTGGGATGCACTGCCCACAGTGGTGTAGCTGCAGGGTTTCTACAAACCACTGCTAATCCCATGGAATATCCAGAGCTGAAAGCGACCCCAAGGATCACTGAGTGCAACTCCTCTCCTGGCACAGGACCCCTCAAGGATCCCACCCTGTGCCTGAGGGCATTGTCCAGACGCTTTTTGAGCTCTGGCAGGCTTGGGGCTGTGACCAGTGTCCTGGGGAACCTATTCCAATACCCAAACACCCTCTGGTAAAAGAACATTTTCCCAATAGCCAACCTCAAACCTCCCTGACAGAGCTTCATGCAGTTCCTTCCGGTCTTATCACTGGTCATCAGAGAGCAGATCTCAGCACCTGTGTCTTTGCTGCTTCTTGTGGCGTGCCTGTGGACAACAATAATGTGTCCCTGTGCAATGAAATTATTGCTATGAGCAAAAGGCCAAATCCAAGGGCTCTTCTGAATCCCTGCTCCTTGTTGACCGCTCTGGCCAGCTCTGTGAAGGGAAATTTTAGTTGTACTGGGATTTCCAGGACCAGTGCTGCTGGCCACAAAAGTTTTTCCAGTGGGAGCAGTATTGGCCACAAGCCTTGAGTGCAGCCTCCAGCTGCCAGGGGATCGCAGAGGGAGGTGAGTGCAGAAGCCTGGGGAGCTGGTCCCAGCTCCCAGCAGTGCTAAATTCAGGCTGGATGTGCCCCATGGGTGTATCTGGGGCTGAGGGGGAGGCTGGCGGGGCCGGGGATGCGCAGGCGGATGCCGTGCGCAGATTGATGGTGCCAAGTCGCTTCAGATATCTCGGCTGTGTTTGTGCGAGGCTCTAAATAAAACCGACAGCCCTGGCGGCTGCCTGGGGAGGGACGGGAGGAGCGGGGAGCCAGCAGCGGGTCCTCCAGTATGGCACCCAGTGCTGTCCTCGGGGACCCGGCCCAGTGTGGATGAGCAGTCTGTGTGGTCTGTGCTGCCGGGGGTGCTGCAGGTGATGCTGGGTGGGCTGGGAGCTCCTGCTCTGCAGTGTCTACCCCATCCCTGGGAGGGCAGAGGGGACAGTGGGGTGGTGCTGGGAGCAGCATTGCACTCGGCATCACAGGTACCTGGCCTGGCCTGGCCGAAGTGCCCCTGGGCTGTGTGAGAAGCTGTGACAGGTGTAGCACTGGAGAATGTGTCCTTGCAATTCCCCTGGGAAGGACTTTGTGTCAGGGAGAAGCAGGGCAGTGCAGGGACATGAATCCCATGGATGCTGACACCCTCCTCCTTTTCGTCAGCCCTGCCTACCATTACAGCTGCCTTGTCCTCAGGCTCTCGCTTCCCCCTGATGCAGGCTCTCGCTGAGGGGACATCAAGGGGATGTCCCCATTCTCCCAGCGTGGTGTGCAGGAATTTCCTCTCCCTCCCCTCCACCCTCTGTCTGTGTTGCACCAGTGTCCCCCTCCTAGTCTTGATCCCCGTGGGCCAAGCTGACCTGTCCCTGTGGCACCGGCAAAACACCACCCGTGCCTCTGCTCAGCCCTGCGTGGTCCCTTGGGAGGTCCCTGAGTATTTGAGATCCCCAAGGCTGCGTCCTGTTTGTCCTCTGCCACGGGCTCAGCCCCAGGTGGTCTCTGGGTGTTCAGGGAAGGCTGCGTGCTCCTGCAACCCCCATCCCAGCTCAGGGATGCTGGGCTGTGTATTGTGGCTGTGCCGAAGCGATGGCTACACCGGCAGCCTGTGGCGAGCGAAGGGGGCTCCATCCCGCAGCCCTGGGGCCATGGAGCTGCCTCCCTCTGCCCCGGCCGACAGAGACCGGGCACCGGGGGGCTCCTGGCGGCCGCTCCCGCGGCTCCCCTCCCGGCCCACCTTAAGGCAGCCGCACACCGGGTGGACCGGAGGACTCTGCCCCGGGGCGGGCGGGGCTGCCTTCGCCCCCGCCACGGGGGGAAGCGGCGCTAAACCGGGACTGCTGGGAGCCGGAGGGGGTCTCGAAGCCGGGGCCAGCTCCGTCCCTCCCCGGTACCACGGCAACGGAGGCGGCGCGGCGGCGGGGGGGAGGCGGCTCCCGCGGCACCGGGGCACGCGCCCGCCCGGGGCCCCGCCGCCGCGGCCCCGTCAGCGGCCCCGAGCCCGGTGCGGTGCCCACGGGCGGCGGCGGGGCCGCGGGTCCGTGTCGGTGCGTGCGTGTGCGCTGCCCGCCCGCCGCGGGGGGAGCAGGGGGGGAGCCCGGCCTCCTTCCTCATTTTGGGGCTGAGAAGAGCGATTTCCTTCGCCAGCTGCAGTTCTGCGCTTTTTTTTTTTTTTTTTTTTGTCCTTCCTAATTTGTCTTATTTATCGAACCCAGCCGCCGAGCCGGGCGCGGGGCCGCGCTGTGAAGCCGCGGGCTCCGCTTCCCGCACCGATGGAGCCGCATCCCCGGGATCCCGGCCGCGCCGCCTGGCTATTGCCCTGCCTGCTGCTGCTCGTCCTGCCCGGTAAGCCATGGCTTCTGCCTGCCTCCCTGCTCCTTTCCCTGCTCTATTCCCCCCTTTCCCTCCCACCCTGCTGCCCTGCTCTGCCCTGCTCTGCCCTGTTCTTCCCCTTCTCACGCTGCTCCTCTCCTCTGCTTTGCCCTGTTTTCCCCCTTTTTTTCCATCCTGCTCCTGCTTCCTCTGTCCTGTTTTCCACCTTTCCCTCCCACCCAACTCCTCTCTCTGCGCTGCCGTGTTTCCCTCCTTTTCCCGCCTTGCTCCTCTCCTCTGCCCTGCTCCCCGCCTTGTCTCCCTGCCCTGTCCTCCGTTTTCCCCCCGATCCTCGCCTCTCCCCGCTCCCGCACACCTCCGGTACCGACATGACGCCGTCTCTCCGCGCACGGTTGCTTTGACCTTTCCTGCGGTGACCTAGAGAGCGGCGGTGGCCGAGGGGCTCCCGCGGGGCCCTTGCCCGGCGGTTCTTCTCAAACCAAACTTCAAGGCAGGCAGACATTCCCCTTCCCAGCGAGACAGGGAATTCGGCAGGGGCATGAAGAGGCATGTTGCTCCTACCCATTTGCGAGCACCCCCTGCCAGCTCTGGGTGAGGCAAATCTCAGCAAGCAGTCCGAATTCCCGCTTGGAGATGGTAATGGAGAGGGCATGGGGAGGCTTTGGTGAGGGCTGCCTGCCTTCACTGCCAAGAATTTTGTTTTTCTTGCTACTCTCCTGCTTCATCCCTCTTTGGGTTCTTTCTTTACTCAACTGTTGGGCACTGAAGCAATGAAATTGCAACACCTCCGGGCACCCTGTGCCTTGTAGCCCTGTGTCGCCTCAGGGTGCCCCAGGCCTCCCAGGGGCTCGTGGCTCCACCAGTCCCTTATAAAAGCTGGAGGACACAGCGAAGGACCAGTCTAAATGTGCCACTCTTGGCTGTTTCCCTTGCCGGCAGCGGGAAGTCTCTCATCCCACCAGGAACGAAGCCCTGTGGTGACTGCTGCTTTCAAGGATGTTTCCTTTCTAGGTAGTTTCGTTTTGGGTGATTTTGAAGGAATCGCTCTCCCTGCCAAGGGAGGGACGGGGTTTTTGAGGCAAACCTGCAGCAGTAGTGATTCATCTTCAGGAGCATCTCGCTGCTGAGCTTTTTGCTCTATTCCAATCTCACCCCTTCCAGCCAGATCGCACTACAAACAGCCCAGCCCAGGTTCCATGGGGGAAACCTACATTCTCCCAAGCCCGTTGAAATATTTACCATCAAAGCTTTACTTGGGCAAAGAGTTGGATGCAAATTTGGGTGGAAAGCAAATGCTTTCAGCGCAACTCTCCTTGCTTTGAGTCGCCTGATCACAACTGAGAAGTGTTGGCCCCAAACTGAAAACTCCGGCTGCTGAGAGCCAAGAAGGCTTTGGCGGTGAGCTCGGCTTTCCAGTGAGCCACTGCGATTTCCTGCGCGAAAGAATAGCTCCAGCAAAGCTCCTGAACTTAATTAAATGTGGTCTTGGAGTAAGAGCCTCATTTCTTTGAGCTGGCCATGGGAAAAAAACCACCTCGGGGTTGTGAAGTGATTTGCATCCCTGATTTTAGGTGCAAACGTGCACGTCTTTTTTTTCCATATGGCGGAATCCCTCCTGGGCCATGGCTCAAACTAAGCTGAACTCCAGCAGAGTTGGCCCAGGCTCTCACTGCCGGCTGTTCTGACAGCTTCTGCAGAAGTGAAGGGGGAAAGGAAAGGTCCTGGAGGAGGTCTTCCTGTGGGGCAAAGGCAGTGAGATGTGGGAAACCAAACAGCAAAGCCTCATTGAGAAACTGTGTCCTGCAGAGCCCTTCCATGTTGGTCTGTCTCCACAGAGGATTTCAGCTGTGCTTCACAGAGCCTCTTCCAAAGGGGAATTCAGTTTCCTGCTGGGGCTCTGGCTCTTGGGATGGATTTCTGCTGATGCTGGAGGAGCAGAGCTTGGAAATGGTGGCTGCATGTGAGCCGAGGCTTCCTCTGATGTCACGGATGTAAAACACAGCCTTTAGTACAACCCTCCCTGAGCACCCCGGGGTCTGCCCAGGGCTCAGCAGTTTTCCCCAGGGCTCTTCTTGCCTTCCCTAAACAGCAGATTCCAGGCCTTTTATAGGCAGCACCTGTTAGTTTCCGCCCCTGGCAGCCCTGCTGCAGGTGAAATTCCAGCAGGATTATTTTGAGGTTCACTTGCCCATTGGCCTGTTCCTTCAGTGAGTGGCTGTGGGGCTTCAGATGCCGGTGACCAGCTGCACATCCTTTCTGGATCACACAGCCATCCCAGAGCTTCCTTACCCAGCTCCTTCAGAGGAAAAAAATCTATTTTTACCAGGAAGCATCCAAGCAGCCTCTCCTGAATTAAACCCCAGCCTCTTGCAATCTGTTCAATATCAAATACTTCAAAAGGTGGAATATAGAAAAAAATGTGTCACCGACATGGAAAACTTGCACTGCAGCAAGAGCTGGGATTATTTTGCTCCCAAATTAAACTGAATAACGGGAAGGAGGCAGGCTCTGCTAGATCGTGCTCCTGCCTCTGCTCTGGGCTGGAAGTGCTCTGGGTCTGCACTGCAAGGGTGCTCCCACCTACGTGGGAACTGTCAGGTGATGCTTTTCAGGGCTCTAAAACCCTTGGCTAATTCTGGAGTGTAGGATAGAACAGATTATAGGGTCAGAGCACCTAAATGCCCCATGATCTGGGGGGCAAGAGGATCGTGTTCCAATTCCAAGTGGTTTGAAATCCAAGTTTAAGAAAAAAAAGTGTCACCAGGCGACGGGAGATAAGCAGGGAAACAGTGAGAAATTGTCGTGTCTCATGTGTTTGTGGCCTGAAGCCCCCAACATCCCACTCCTGGTGCACAAGCATGTCGTGAGCTACTGGGAGGGAGCTTGCCTGGGCTCTTTCTCACTGGGTGAGCACCTCAAAAGAGGAAGGAGAAGGGTGGGCATTGGCTGCGTGTGAGGAGAAGCTGTGTTCAGGGAGAAAGAGGAAAGAAGCTTTGGTGGAAACTTTGCATTTTCTAACTTGTGTATTCTGGGGTTTTCTGCCAACTTCCCCTTTGTGTTTTCCCTTGGTGGGGGGGCATTGCTGTGAGCTGCTGCAGGGGGCTGGGGTCATTCTGAGCAGGAAGGGGTCAGATAGGTCCTGGTTGGGAGTGTTGGATGCAGGCAGTAAGCGGAGAAGCCAGGTCTGACTGGGACTCCTGTTTCCCAGCCAGGAGGTATGAGCTGGTCTTTGTAGGGATGTTCCTGTGGTGGATCATGGCTAGAGGCTGTGTGTCATGCATCAGAAATCCCTGAACAGGGTGATCTGAGCAGAGGTGGGTAAGGGTCTCTGAGGTAGCAGAACAGAACATGTGGAAAAATACCCCAAAGCCCAACTGCCTGGAGCCCTCAGTGTTTTCTGTGGTGATCAAGAGCTACCAGTGAAGCCTCTGGACAGGCAGTGCTGCCGGCAGTGTGAAGTCCTTTTTTCCCTCAGTCCTCTGGGAGCAGTAGCAGTCAGGAAAGCACCTTGCATCCTATCCCTGGACGACAGCATGCTCTGTGCATGCTAATCCCTGGGCACAGGAGGCAGGCACGCTGCTGCCCCAGTGAGGAGGGAATGTGGGCTCCGTGTTGTGGAATGCATACACACCATCCACATTTGGCTGCAAATCTGGACCCTGGGAGAGATCCCTGCTGCTCGCAGGAATAAATCCCTGCAGTTGCAGGAAAGCGGGATCCTTGTGCCAAGGTGGTGGGGAGCCCTTGCTGCACAGCACACATAGCAGCCAACCACAGGCAGGGCACCCAGCCACACTCAGCTCAGTGACACAGTGCTTCTGTGACTGTTTCTCTGAGATCTGTCACTGCAACCAAGAAATGAACTTTGGGGTTGAGCAGTGCCCACCCTGACACCCTTTGGTGCTGGGGTCAGCTCTGGGGCCCCAAGCAGGCACATCCCCAGCTCTCCCCCTCGGCACACCGTGTGCCTCTTGGGGAGATGGGCAGATGGAGAGAGGGAGGATGAAGAGGAGGTGCTCAGCTTGCTCAGGTTGGGCTGTGTAGGGCGGTGCAGGCAGTTCTACCCAGTGCAGGGGACCCTCAAGGAGACACAGGGGTAGCCACTCCATAGAAATTTTGCAGAGGGGAGCAGTGAGTAACACACTCATCACAGAACACACTGTGGTGGGGGTGGCCCTGGCCTCCTGCTCCTGTGGCCACACATGGGACGTGTCCCTGGCTGTACTGAGTGCTGCCTGCTAATGAGCTTTGTTTGCCCAGTTTGGTGGAGAGAGTACTCGGTGTTGTGGCCCCCCCGGGTACATGGAAGGGCTGAGGGTCTGTGTGGTTGCTGGCTGGGGGTGCTTGTCTCTCTGCCCGTAGCAGCCTGGTCCCTGCCTGTGTCACATGTATGTGCCGTGGTTTGGCAAGAGACAGATGATGCGATGATGCTTCTGTGCTTGTGAACTTCCTCTGTGAGTTTCTCAACCATTTCTTGGTAAAGGTCTCTCAACAGCAGGAGATGGAGAAGTTCAGGAGATGCCACAGATACAGATCAAGTGATGTTTGCCCTGGGTCAGTGCTGTGTTCAGCACATGGAGTGAATAAGACCTCTGCTCCAGGGCTGCTCCCCACAATTGGGTGTCACCTGAGAAGCATGGGGTTGCCTCGCAGGTGCCCAGGGCACCACTGCTCAGGTGCAGGATCAAGGCTCAGAGTGAATGATTCATCTGGACGTGACAGAAACCAACTCTGTCCCTCTGTGCTTGTTTTGTGGGAAAAACCTGTTCTGGTGTCAAATGCTGCTGTCACGTTAACCCTGACATGCCTTCAAAGGGAAGCACCAAGGCCTGAAGGTTTTAGCTGAGGATGCTGTGGACTGATGTCCTGAGCAAAAAGCCTTTAACTGAGGCAGTCTGGAGAAAACTGCTCCTGGTAATTCTGGCCATAGAGATTGAGTAATTCCACACACAGTGGAACAGTGAAGAACATCTGTGGGTACAGCACATACCACTGTGAGTCAGGAGGGATTAACAGCTGCCAAAAATCAGCTCTGGTCTCCATGAGAGTCAGCTGTGGCCAGAGGGGTCAGAGCAGCTTGTCCTACAGCAGGTCCTCCTGGGAGCATCCAGACAGAGATTATTCTGCTGTGTCCCAAGGGAAGCCTTGGCACAAGTTGCTGTCTGGGATATCCCTGAAAGAAGGCTGTAGCCAGGTGGAGGTAATTTTCCTCTCCTGAATAACAAGCAACAGGATGGGGGAAATGGCTTCAAGGTGTACAGGGGAGGTTTGGGTTGGAAAAGTTCTCTGAAAGGGTACGACAGCTATCCAGGGCAGTGGTGGGGTCACCATCCCTGGAGGGATTTAAAAGATGTGTGGTTGTGGAACTCGGGGTCATGTTTTGGTCGGTGGCTTGGCAGTGTTGTTTTGATGGTTGGACTCAGTGATCTTAGGGCTTTTCCAGTCAAAAGATTCTGTGATTCCATGATTCTAGTGTGAGATGTGGGGTGCTGGTCCATGTGTTTCCCATGCTGCTCTGCATTATCTGCTCAAACACAATGATCTCTCTGTGACCATGGTACTGGTTCTGGGTGCCACAGCCACCAGTTTCCAGCAGGTGGATATAAGTGGCTCCCCCACTTCTCTCCCCATGTGGCTTAAAAAGAAGTTTCTTTAAGCAGTGACCAGGATTGAACTCTTTTGTGAATTTGGTTGCAAAAACTACATTGTCATAGGAAGCACTGGCAAAATGAACCACTGGGGAACCCATGGATGTGTAGTGGGGGTTATCTGGGATGTCACTGTCTGTCTGTGCAGGGAGGTGTGGCACAGGTGGCTGGATTAGGGACCAGTGGTGTGGAGATGCTCCAAAGGCGATGTCTCCCTGTGATTGTTGCTGACCAGGAGCAGTGCCTGCTTGGCTGGCATTGGTGAGAGAATTGACTGTGCTCTGCTGGGATCACTGGGGCTGGGATTCTATGTGGAGATGGGACAGATTCAGGACAGAAAACACAGTGTCACATTGGCAGTGGGAGCTGGCTCATTGGAACACTTCTTTTTGTGTGCTTTCTCCTGGCTGACAAAGCCCAGGTGACTGTGGGAGGCAGCCCAGCATGTTGGAGACATGGGCAGCTGGGATGTGCTCCACGATTTATCCATACAGAGCACAGTCACCAAGCAAAGCTCTGTCCAGCTCTGCTGCTGAGCCCTGCAGGCTGAGCACTGTGCCTGTGGCCACAGCCTGTCACCTGGGGTGCTCAGCCTGTCCCAGGGCTGGGAGAACAGTCAGGAATATGAATGTGCGATGCCAGGTGAGAATTGGTCTCTTTTTCCTCTAGGTGTGGGTGCCCAGGCAGTTCAAAACTTCAGTCTGCAGCAGCCTCAGACCAAGGTGTCAGTGGCAGCGGGAGAGAAGATCATCCTGAACTGCACCATATCAGGATTTGCTGAACCAGGTCCTGTGAGGTGGCTGAAGGGCTGGGACAGTGGGAACAAGACCATCTATGACCAGAAAAGTAAAGAGCCCTCACCTCGTGTGACAAGAGCAGTGCCTGGGTCTGGCACAGACTTCACCATTCACATAGAGAAGGCTCAGCCTGCGGACATGGGTACCTACTACTGTGTGAAGTTTGTCAAGTCAGATGGTCTCACGAGTGTGGATAAAGTGTTTCAGCGTGGCAATGGCACAGAGGTGTCTGTGGAAGGTGAGTGGGGCTCCCAGAGCAGCTCCTGAAGGGAACCAGCCCAGTGGGCTCTGCTCAGGTAGAGCAGATGGGGAAGGGGCTCAGGGCTGGTCCAGGAGAGGATCCCATGGGCCATCCCTGTGCCCTTGCAGGAGACTCTGCTCCCGGCAGGCCCAGGGCTGGGCAGGAGGCAGAGCCTGGTCTGATGGCCCCGTGCTTCTCCCCACAGCCCAACCCAGCCCCCCACTCCTGTCTGGGCCTGAGCAGAGAGCAGAGCCGGAGCAGCCAGTGTCTTTCAACTGCACAACTGGAGGGTTCTTTCCCAAAACGATTGGGGTAAAATGGTTCAAGGACAAGGACCCCATGGTGGCTCAGCAGCCCCAGGTCACTGAAGGGGGGGTGAAAACCTACAACATGTCCAGCACAGTGATGGTGACCCTGCAGAAGGCTGACGTCCGCTCGCAGCTCATCTGTGAGGTGCAGCACTCCACGCTGCAGGAGCCACTGCGTGAGAGGTACCAGCTCAGCAGAGTCCTGCGAGGTGAGGGCTGGGGACTTGTGCTGGGGTGTCCTGCTCCTGTGGGGCTGAGGTCCCTGGGGCAGGAACAGGGCACCCTGTGGGCAGCAGAGCCGGGGACACCAAACACCAAACTCTGCCTCTCTTCCCAGTTCCCCCCAGCCTTGAAGTGCGCGCTGAGCCGAGCCTTGTTGAGGTGAACAAGACCGTGACCTTCACCTGCCTTGTGAAGGAGTTTTACCCAGCAGATGTGTCTGTTTCCTGGTTGGAGAATGAGATTGGGATAAAGGTGGAGAACGTCTCCCAACCATTGGAGCTCTCCCAGGGCTTGTATGAGCTGAAAAGCCAGGTGGAGGTGCAAGCGACGGAGGAGAAAAATGGGTCCATGATCACCTGCATGGTGGTGCACGATTCCCAGGCCCCTGCCAGCAAATCAGCCTTCCTGTGGATCTCCAACCCGGGCCAGGGAGGATTGAGCAAGGGGTTCCAGATGGATAAGGGTGCGTCTGGGGTCTGGTACCTGCCAGGGTGGCTGTATGGTGTCACCTCCTGAGGAAGCTCAAAGCCTCGTCCATAGCTGGTTGATGGACCAACTCTCCATATCAGTGGACTGGGGGGGTGTGATTATGGCAGGCACCAAGCTGTCCTCTTCGATGCTTCATGCATCACTGGGGCAATCCCAGTTGTGAAGCTGCAGGGATTGGGAGGTACCAGGTTCTTGGGCTGTGGTAACTTTTTCATTGATGTTTCAGGCGATATGGTCATCTACATCGTGGTGGGTGTGGTCTGCACTGTGCTGGCCCTGCTGGTGGCTGCCATTCTATACCTCATCCGGACAAAGCAGATCAAGGGTAAGGGAGCCCAGTGTGTGGCGAGGGACAGCTGCTCCCAGCCCCGTTTTTCCTCTCTTTCCCATGGGTTTCACATTGCCCCATAGGACAATAACTCCTGGCAGTGCAGCTGCAGGTCCTGCCCAGTGGGGTGATAGAGCAGCCCAGGTTGTTTGCAGGCTGCAGGGAGAGCTCTGGCTGGTCTAAACCTTGCCATGCACGTCCTGTTCTCCCCCAGGAACAGTCCTGAATGAAATTGATTGAAACTCCGGGGAATTGCAGACAATTGCCTCTGGGAAAAGATGTGTCCTTGTCCTTGAAGCAGTCTCTGCATGTGTTCTTTGTGCCCGGGGAAATGGGACGTTTATCTTGTTTCCTGAATTACTTTTTTCCTAAACTACTTCTCTTTCGGCAGGTAAAAGCTCGCCTTCTGCCAGGTGAGTGCAGATCTCTTCTATTCACTGGGTAACCTGGGGGAACTCTGAGCTGGACACCTCCAGCCCACAGAGTCCCTCAGGACTGGGACAGAGCTGCATCCGCAAAACTCGTGAAAGGGAAGGCAGGAGCAGAGTCTCTGCCCATCTCCTCAGCTGGGGTTCTGTGCCCATGGGGATTTTTTGCTTGTAGTGGGGCTGAGCAGGCTGGTGAGAGCTGGTCTCTGGCCAGCAGAGAGGCAGCTGGACCAGCATGAGCCAATGGACCTGTCCTGCTGGGTGCAGCTGCAAGGACCTTGGCTTGGATCTGACCTCCCCAGCTGCTCCATCACCAGGGAAAGGGGCAACAGGATGCTCCATCCATCTGACTGTTTTTGTCCCACCTTTCAGGTTACATGAGCCAGAGAAGAGCAGCGAGGCCACGACCCAGGTGGGTCATCCTGGGATTGAGGAGGGAGAGTAGCCAGGAACCACTGGAAATGGGAGTGGAAAGGTGGTGGTTCTCCAGTGAAACATGTCAGTGTCTCCAGTGGAGGGTAGTGGTTCTCCAGTGAAACATCTCAGTGTCTCCACTCTGTGGCTGGAGGTGGAAGAGAGGCTCCCCCAGGAAGAGAGTAGCCACTTCCCAGAATCTTTTCTGCCTTCCTCCTCCTAGTAAAGTCTGGATTGGTGCTGCCTGGAGAACCAGCTGTGCGATAGCCAGCCAGGCTATTTGTGGAGTTATTTTGCATTTGGTGACGCAGCTACAAGCAAAGTCGTGATCAGCAGCAATCTGTCCATCCCACCCAGCCTCTGCCAGCTCCCGCGTGGGCATCACTGGGCAGTCTGGCCCTGCTGGGATGGAGTGATGGAGTGGCTTCAGTGATAGCTCTGGAATTGTGGCAGTGGTTTTGAAGCCAGGACAGGGTGACAGGGTGGCTCACGATTTGAAGCTGTAGCATGGGGTAGAGAGCATGGCTGCAGGGTGGGGGCTGCTGGCATTGTTCCCCCATACAAGCAGGGTTGAGATGCCCTGGGCTGAGCTGCAGTGGGATTGACTCCAGAACAGGGCTGTGGGTATACAGGGGCATCATCCCAGAGGAGGAACTTTTGGTGCCTCACACAGGAATCCGACCCCAACAACCTGACCTACGCGGACCTGAACTTCGAAAGGGAGAGGAAGACCATCCGCCGGATGGTGGAGATGAGCCAGCAGTCGGAGTACGCCTGCATCCAGACCAACCAGGCGCCCAACGGCGATGACAACCTCACCTACGCTGACCTCGACATGGTGCACCTCAGCAAGGCGCCCAAGCGGCCAGCCCCGCGCCCCGAGGAGGCCAGCTCGGAGTATGCCAGCGTCCAGATCACCAGGAAGTAAGCAGTGGCTGCTGGGACCCCCTGTCCTGGGGGGAGCAGCTCTGCTCCTCCCTAAGACTGTTCTCTTGGACGCACTGCGAGCGATGTGAAGATGCGCTGCGGTACCTGTGTTTTAGGATGGAAATGGAGCCCGCAATACTTGTGGGGGTCTTCTCCCATCCAGAGAGACATAATTTTGGAGGGCAATTTATTTGGTCCTGGAGCTGCCAGCTCCATCCCTTCAGGACCCCCGTCAAGGGTTGCTCAACCTCAGTGTGCCGGGTTTGCCCGCAAGCAGATTCAGCCAGCGGAGCAGCAGCTCCTTGGGAAGCTCCAGCTGGGCTGAGGGGACAGGTACAGTGCCTCCACACCAGCTCTCATGGGGATGCCACTGCCTGGCCCATGGCTCCCCAGGACCAGCAGGGCCCCCACACTGCCTTCTCGGGCTCTGCCTGCCACCACGCCTGGACACCAAACTCTGGCTTTAAAGGAAGGACCGAAGTGTCCGCCTCTCTTCCCAAGTGTCCCTTCTGCGGGACCTCCGTCTCGCCCTAAGGCCAAGAGGCTGGAAGGCCATCGAGCTGAGGCCCCCAGCCTGCTGTCCAGGGGAGCTCCAGGTCTGGCCCCCAGCACCAAGCATCTTCCTCATCATCATCTTCCTGTGCACAGCCTTGCCCTGCACTGGGACCCACCAGCGCTGCCCCAGGCTTGTACAAAGTGTGCAAGGGCCCCCCCAGCCTGGCTCCCCCCGGGAGCTCCCCGCAGGTACCGTGTAACATGTTTTGACTGTTTGACATGTAACTGTTAATTTTTAGAGCTGAAACCCCCAATGTTTTGTGTTGTACGTGGGTGTACTGCTGTGTACTTAACACTAGAATAAGATGTGCAAAATTAAGACTGAGGCCTCAGTAAAGAATCCCCCAAACCCTACAGAGTTTATAAGAGACTTATATGCTCCTCCCCCCCCCAACCTCAGCTCTGTCTTGGGGGCCAGGCAGGCTCCCCCCAGCCCACCCATGGGGACAAAGGTCTTCCATGTGCCCCCTACTTGGGCCACTGTGTGGAGTCTCACCCTCTGCTGGCTCCTGCAGTGGAAATGCAGGGGGTTTGGGGGTGCTTTGGGAGCAATGTGACTGCTTGTACAGACTTTCTTTCTTTTGGTTTTTTTTTTTTTCTTTTTGCTTGCAAGATATTTTTATAATAAAAGTGAAAAGTCCTGTGCTGCTCCCGCACATCAACGTGTCCCTGTGCACAAGGGGGGATCACTTTGTCACTGGCACTGGGGCTACAGGGTGGGGTTGGGGATCTGTGTGTCCTGCAGGGAGGAGGAGAGGAGGGTTCATCCTGCACAGCCCTGCACTGGAGGGATAGAAGAGGAGGGCAGGAGGTCGAGGCTGGGATGAGGGCTATGGTGCTGGTTCCCCTGGGCACCATGAGGGAAATGAGCAGTCCACCCCATGGGCAAGGACTGACCAAGGGCTGGCCCTGCTGCATCTTTAGGTGCAGGGGGCTGAGCTGGAGCTGAGGTGCCCAGACTGGTATGCAGGCAGGCACTGAACTGCTGCTAGTGGGGTCACACATGAACAGAAAAGGGACAGTTTGCCCCCTGCCCTGAGCACAACTGCCCCTTCCCAGCTGGGGCAGCAGCTATGATTCCCATGGGAGTCTGCTCTGCCTCCTGCTGCAGGAGGTACCTTGCCAATACTCTACATGTCTCTGCAGCAGGCTGAGCATCCCTGCCCTGCACTTGCTTAGCTGAGATGGCCCTGTCACCCTCAGGATATGGCTCCAGAGGTGCGTGGGGTCTCATATGCCTTTTGGCACCCATGGCACAGGAACTATGCCAGCACTCCTGGTCCATTTGGGCACCCCAATTTGGGGTGCTTGCTCTACCCTGCAGAGGAGGCTCAGCACCCAGCATGGCTTCAGCTTTGTTGGCATCTGCCTTTTATTGACTGCGGGGGGAAGTTGGGTGTTGGGGGTATGGGGCTGACCCTGCCTCTAGAGTCGGTCTTGGAGGGGGAGCCCAGGGGCAGCAGGTGGGTGCTGGGATTAGTGGGACACAGTGAGAGGCTCAGGGAGGGAGTGGGGGCTGGGCTCAGCACCGCTTGAGCACCTGGTGATGGTGCTGTGGTTCCACCAGCCACCTCCCTGATCCTGTCCTGGCTCATCCTTCCCCGCGCTCGGAGCCCACTGCCTGTACCTCAGCTGCGATGGTCTCCAGACCGTGATGTGCTCCAGCAGCCACGGGAGGATGGAGGATATGTGTCCCCAGCAACACGCCCCCAGGAACCCTGGGCTGGGCCGCAGCCACACCGCCAGCAGCTGGAGGAGTGGCACCGTCCCCTCTGCGCACACGAGGGGCAGGTGAACCAGAGAGGGATAACTGGGGATGGAACTCGTGCTCCCCTGGGGGAACGAGGCAGGGTGACACCAGCCACGCCAGGCTGGCCAGGGAACGGGGCTGGGAGTGATGGCAGAGTCGGGGTGGCAGTGTGGGGACCGTGGTGCTGCCGTCCCACGGCTGGCTCTATAGGTCTGAGACCTCCCCTGAGTAGGCGCTGGGGTCCTCGTCCGACCGCGTGATCACCTTGAACTGCCTCCGCAGGAAACCCCCGTAGCGCTTCTGATTGTCCCACTTGAGCTTGGGCCGGATGCGGCGCATGAAGCCCCCGTAGCGCTTGTGCAGCTGCGCCAGCTGCTGCCCCTCGGCCCCGGCACCCGTGGGCTCTTCGTCCCCGTCCCCTGCCGGCCCCGGGTAGTCCTCGGGGGCCGCTCGCTCCCCCGGCTTGCGGCTGAAGCCCCCCAGCTTCTTGCTGAGGCCACCCTTGCTGTGAGCGTTCTCTCGGAGCAGGGACAGCAGCTTCCCCTTGGACATCATCTTCATGAAGCCTCCGTAGCGCTTGGCCGGCGCCAGCGGCAGCTCTGCAGGGCCCAGACCCTGCTCCGGCTCCGCCTCAGCCTCCTCCGCCTCCTGTAGCGACGGCTCTGTCCCTTCGGCCAGGGCCACCAGCGGGGCCAGGAGCGCCAGCGCCTTCCTGCACATCTCCCACTCGGGGCCGGGTGAC